>NC_090939.1:153184731-153816802 GCF_040938575.1 Ambystoma mexicanum | reverse complement strand
GGTGTTCCTATTTGTCGCCCGAATGTATCCCATAAACTGGCATAGAGGGGTGATTCTGAACTATGGTGCTCTCTATATTTCATGGAAGGCTTTTGGTAAATGGTAGGCTCATGAGGTTCTGTCTCCGTCCACTCCCACATGGGAGAGGTTTGGGAGTAACAATTTGAGTGCTAATGGTCTTGGGGTATAAATTCCCTATGGGGAGTTTGAAGTTCCTGCAAGAGAGTGGAGAACTCAGGGAAGTCCCTTCCCACAATGACTTCTTCAGGGATCCCAGGAATGATGGCTGATGATACCAAATATGACTCTCCCAGATGTTAATGTACACGGGTATCGTGGGGTATGTTTCGTTATCCCTGTGTACACATGTAACTTTAACTAGGGTTGCATTCTCGAGGTCTGTTGTTGTAACCAAATCGGCCTTTATGGTGGTCTGTTTGCTACCCGAGACAAGGAATGCCTTTACTTGTTTTCTATTCACCATGGCCTTTTCATATGTAAAGTCAGCCGAAGACTGACATAAATATACTAAATGTTTCCCCATCTTCTTCGGGTTCGTCCCACACTTCCCCGTTTAGACAGCCTATTTCCATGGGCTCTTCCTTTAGATTTTTAGGACAGTTTCTGACCAGGTGGCCAGTTTCTCTACAAGAAAAGCAGATAGGAGAGGGTTTGATTCCTTTAGGTTCTTCTCTTTTGCTTTCTTCTCTAACCCTTGGGTCAGTTCTTTTAACTTCCTTTCATTCTTTCGGTATCCATTCCTTGGATTTATAGGATCCTCCCCCTCTATCTAGTACCTGGGGTTGCAATGAGTAAGTTTGTAATCTTTCCGCTGCTCACTTCGATGTACCGAGTGAAAGTGTTTGACTGCATCCAAGTGGTTTTGGGTAGTCTCACTAGCTATTACTAGGGTTGGTCAATTCAGCTGCAGTACTGCCTTTTGCAGAAAGCGTGGTAAAGAATTGGTGAATTGCTCAAGAGTAAACATTTGTACCAATTCTTCCATTGTTTTGTTGTTAATCCAGAGGGCGACTGTGTTTTTAATTTGTTCTCCTAATGCAAGGGGGATTTTCCCGGGGATGAGTCTAATGGCCCTTCATTTTTGCCAATGGAAGTTACAGGTTTGGCCTACCCTTTTTAGAAGCCCCTCTTATATTGATATAAAGGTAGCCCCCTGGTAGGTGGTCTATAGGTCACCTTTCAGCAGAGGCCCTAAATAACATTTCTTTAGATTTTCTTCCCATCCTTATTGCTCGGTAATCGCTCGAAATTAAAAAAGAAGAAATTCCCTAGATCTTTGCCCTCTTGGTATGTTTGTAGTATCCCTTGATGTAGTAGGGATCTTGCCTGTAACTCAACCAATTTTGTTAATTTCTCTTGAAACCAAGCTTCAGCTTGAATCTGATGGTCGGCAAGCTGGGCAATGATGGCTGTCAGGTCGGCCACGTCTTCCAGCGGGGTAAGGGTTCCTTCTGTAGTATTTTCTGAATCAGAAAAAAAACAGGTCTCAACTCCCTCTGATAGGGTTTCAAAGTCGCCTGATTCCTCCTAGTCTGATTCCGACAGGGAGGAAGATCTGGATTGGTTGATTGCTAAACCTGATGGATCATGGACCGAAGCTGATTTGGTATCAAAAAGAAAACTGGATTCAGAGCACTACGTCTAATGAAGATGTGTGTTGGTGATATTTTTAAGATTATTCCATCCCACTGTTGGATGTTATAGTGGGAAAGTTGAAAGGTATCTAATAACAGCTGAATTTTGAAAAATAAATCTTGTTCACCAGTTGGAACGTGAAGCTGGGAAAACAAAACCTCTTTAATAGTGGATACACATTTTGATTTGAGGAGTTCAACAATTTTATTTTCCCCTTCTGGTGGTACAACGATTATCAGCATGGATTCTCAATTTTTGTCAGTTGAATCATATCCCATTCTGACATCACATTTAAGGAAGACATGGTATCAAACAGTGAAGACAGACACAAGTGATCACAGTTCAGGGTATTTATTGAACTTCAATAGGGTTTGAAAAACGCCTATCTAATCCTAAATCTAAAGATGGGAGAAAACTACAACCATCAAATATTAATAACACAGTCCTAGTGGTGTCTTGTCAAAATAAAAGGGCCTATCCTAATAAACCTATTGCCAATTCTTACTATTAAATACAAATGGTCTGGGGAACAATTGTATGTCAGGAGAGTTGAGCCGTTAGCTTCACTTACCAACCTTTTCAGCATGGGACAAGGCGGCACACTCGTGCTTAGCACATACTCTGGCTTTTCTTGTATGAGGATACAGTTCATAATCTCAGTATCAGCACCTTCTGTGCCAAAGTCTCTATGCCATTCAAAGTCTCTTATTTCAGAGGGCCGGATGCGACAAACAAACATTCAACGTTCCTTTCCCTTCAGGATTCTCATATGCACAACTTCTCTGGTGATTCACTGTTCTCCCCAGGTCCCCCTCCAAAGGGTTCAGACCCACTTTAACACAACACCTTCAATTGGTCTCCCTCTGCCGGGCTTGGACCAAATTTATCTCATTTAGCAAACTTTCTTTGCTATGTCAAAATCGAAGACTTTCGACTGTGTGCAGGATTTTGCTTGACCCGTCGCAGGACCACTCCGATTCACAATACTTTGTTCTCTTCTTAATATAACCCCTTAATTCTTACTTCTGCCACTTCTCAGCTGGGTACCTCGATTGAGCACCCACGCAGTGCCGGACCACTCTGTCAAAGGTATGGTATCTTGCTTTCAAAGTTCAAATACTCATCAGCAGTTGAACTTTACTTGCGTCTTTTATCACACGCGTTTTAACAATGTTCGTTCCAGTGCTCGCCATACAATGTTGCTGCTTGCAACCTTGGCTTTAACACAGACCGGTCTTGTATCGGTCTCCCCAACTCACCGGCTATGTTGATTTCACTGATGGTGCTTTGTTCTTGGAGCCAAGGGCAGTATCACGCCGGCTGCTGCTTCTCCCTGCCTTAATTAGTGACTCGGGACGGCCCCGGGTATCTCTGACACACAATACAGGATTCTTCAGCCTGGTTTCCTGGTTGTTACGCTTTCCAATCTAGAGGGCTCTTGAAAGTAACAGTTTCTTGTTGGAAAGGTCAAGGGAATTTCCCTCCTTGTGATCCCTTCCTGTTTTGCCGTCTTTCCACTCTCGTTCAGCTGCTGTCTCGAAACTGCTGTTTCCTTGTGTGCTTTGCCTCAGTCAGAGTGTGCTTTCGTGCTCCGCCTTTTACTCGTGTTGGGAAGCTTAATGGAAGTCAGGTGTGAGTGAAGGCCAGTAATTGCCTGACCTCGCCTGACCATTGTATCGGGACACATGAGGTAGACTGCTCAGGTGCTAGTCCATTTTCTCCCAGAGAGCATGCTGTCCATGTGAAAGTGTTCACGTTGGAAAGAAGGGAGGTTCCTACGTATCCTATCTGATATGATGGAGTAAAGGTGTTACAGGGAAGGGGATACCATGTCTCGCCATCCGGCGTCCCACTCGCACTCCCCAAAGACCCCTCACCCAGGTGATTCTCCCGCATTGGTCCACCCCCAGGAACTGGATCCAAAAGTGATGGCCGTGTCCTGGCCACCTGGATGACAGATCCCTGTGGACTAGTGGGTGAGACACCTTCTGGTTTCTCACAGCAGCCTTTCAAGAAGATAGGTATTGAAATGTTGTGTCCTTTGGATCCCCAAACCACCTTAAGGTACTGTTACATTTTGGTAAAAGTGGACTATGCAATGTGCTACCTGGCAGCAGTACCCTTGTGGCAGCAACGTTTCTGATAGGGATATTCTCTTGTGTGGGGTTACCCAAGGAAGCCATTTCTGCATATATGAAGGTACTGTGGGAGGAGTGTGGAGTGACTTACAAATTCGCTACCGCATTCAGTCCTCAAGCCAGTGGGCTGGTGGAGCGAGTCAACAAGACCCTAAAAGGCAAGATAGGTGGCAAGTAATAGCACCTGAGGAGAACGTGCAATGTACTCATGTCATGCCTTCTGTTTGCCTACAGGGAGGTGCCAAGGTGCCTCAGAATGGAGTTGGGTTCAGTCCCTTTGAACTTCGGTTTGGTCACCCTGTCAGTCTAGTGAAAGAATGATGGGAGGGTAATCCCCCAAAGTCCTTTCCACAACATAGTGGATTATGTTTTGGGGTTGAGGTCCAGAATGGCACAGTACTTGCAACAGTCCAAAAATAGTTTTAAGGTCAACCAGAAATGGATTGAATGCTTTCATAACCAAAAGACCACAGTGACAGAATACACTCAAGGGCAGTGGCTTTGGGTAGATGAATCTGTCAACCCGAAGGTGCTTCAAGATAAGTGGACTAAACCATACATGTCAATGGAAAAGGTCAGTGAGATTAACTACCTCATTGATGCAAAGTCTCCTAGGCAGATGCATAGGGTGTTACATGTTAACTGACTGGAACCTAATTACAGCAGAGATGACTTTGTATTGGCTCTGGTGGCAGATATTAAGTCTGGGGAGCAGATTGATCCCCTCCGAGACCTTCTACATACAGAAGCCACAGATCTGTCTGTCAAGGGGTTGCAAATCTCCTCTGACCTTATAAAACAGCAACTGCAAGATAACCAGTGGCTGCTGGGCCACTTTTCATGGTTGTTCACACTACCTACAGGTGACACAAACAGAAATGACTTCCTTGGGGAAACCCACGTCCATGATATTGACACAGGAGACAGTAAGCCGGTGAAAAGCGGAATTCACTGTATGTCTTACAAGGGGAGTAGCACCATCAAGGGGGAGGTCTCCAAGATGTTGGCACTAGGGGTAATTGAGGTTTCCCATAGCCCATGGGGTATCCCTGTGGTGCTGGTCCCTAAAACATCCATCAATGGGAAAACTATTGTCTGTTTTGAGTGGACAACAGACGGCTCATTTTTGTGTCAAGTGAAGATGCATACCCCAAACCTAGAACAGATTCACTGATTGATAAGTTGGATGGTGCCAAGTACAAGAGGACCATTAGCCTCACTGCTGGGTACTGGCAGGTCAGACGGAATGACAAGGCAAATGTGAGGTCCGTTTCATTCTCTCCAGAAGGTCACTATCAGTTAACTGTAATGCGTTTGACTTAGAAAATGCCCCAAGCTGCTTTAAGAGGATGGTGCACAAGGTCCTATCATTCTTCAGAGAATGTATTATTGTCTATTTAGATGATTGTGTAGTATTCAGCCACACCTGGGAAGACCATCTATTCCATCTGAAACAAGTGCTCCAGGTCATGCAGAATGCAGGTTTGACTCTCAAGGCTTGAAAGTGCTGGGTGGAGGGTATCGTGACTTTGCCTAGGACACCAAGTGGATGGCAGTAAAAGAAATAGCCACTTAAAAGCAAAAGTGCAAGTTGGCCAGGATTGGAACATTCCAACCACTCAGCCTTGGGTGAGAGAGTTTCTTGTCCTCACTGGATATTACTGATCTTTTTTCAAGGGGTATGCAACCATTGCCTTTCCCATGAATGATTTGAAATCCCAAAATATGTGGAAAAAGTAATTTGGACACCTGTTGTCCAAACAGCTCTGCACAACCTAAAAGATGTTTTGTGCAGTGCCTGAGTATTAAATATCGCAGGCTAAGGATAGGACTTAAAGGGATAGTCCAGTAAAAAATGTTATTTAAAAAATAGATAGGCAACATTAAAAAAAAAATACTAGCACTTTTTTTTTTAAACTTCCTATGTAAAATGTTTTGCTATTCAAGCTCAAAATTCGCAAAAACAAGCACATGGGCGCATCCATTTTGTGAAATGGATGCCCGCCTGTGCTGGCTTTTGCTTTTGCGGCACTGATGAAGGAAAAGCCAGCCAGCTGGAGGAGCCCGGAAAACTTAGAAATAAAACCGCAGCTTTAAAAACATTGTATTTATGTTTGCGGTCGCTTTTGAAGCGACCGCAAACATAAATACAACGTTGTGTTTGAAAACGCTGCAGTTTTTCTTTCCAAGTTTCTCAGGCTCCTCCGGCTCGGAGGAGCCTCAGAAACTCGGAAAGAAAAACCGCAGCGTTTTCAAACACAACCGCGTTGTGTTTCTGCCTGCTGTGGCTATCAATTTGGGTCTCCGGTGCTCCCCCTGGGGAGCACCGGAGACCCAAAGTGAAAGCCAAGGCAGGCAGAAACACAACGCGGTTGTGTTTCTGCCTAAATCTGCTTTCCCATTTGGGGCTCTCGGGCCCGAGAGCCCCAAATGGGAAAGCAGATTTAGGCAGAAACACTGCAGCATTTAGCATTTCCCATTTGGGGCTCTCGGGCCCCCCGTGGGGAGCCCGAGAGCCCCAAATGGGAAATCAGATTTAGGCAGAAACCCTGCAGCATTTAGCATTTCCCATTTGGGGCTCTCGGGCCACCCGTGGGGAGCCCGAGAGCCCCAAATGGGAAATCAGCTGTAGGCAGAAACACCGCGGCATGTAAACACAACCGCGTTGTGTTTCTGCCTGCCTTGGCTTTCACTTTGGGTCTCCGGTGCTCCCCTCGGGGAGCACCGGGGACCCAAAGTGATAGCCACAGCAGGCAAAAACACAATGCGGTTGTGTTTGAAAAAGCTGCGGTTTTTCTTTCCGAGTTTCTCAGGCTCCTCCGAGCCGGAGGAGCCTGAGAAACTCGGAAAGAAAAACCGCAGCGTTTTCAAACACAACGTTGTATTTATGTTTGCGGTCGCTTCAAAAGCGACCACAAACATAAATACAACGTTTTTAAAGCTGCGGTTTTATTTATAAGTTTTCCGGGCTCCTCCAGCCCGGAAAACTTAGAAAACAAAACGCAGCTAGTGCTTATTTTTTAAAATAAAAAATAGCACTTACCGAGATTCAGCTGCAGCTTTCCTGCTCTGGTCTCCGGTCCCGTCCTCCGCGTACAGACCAATGAAGAAAAAGCCACCCAGCGGTAGCTTTTGTTTACTACAGCTGGCTGGCTTTTCCTTCATTAGTGCCGCAAAAGCAAAAGCCAGCGCAGGCGGGCATCCATTTCACAAAATGGATGCGCCCATGTGCATGCTTTTGCTAATTTTGAGCTTGAATAGCTCAAAATTTTACATAGGAAGTTTTTTTAAAAAAGTGCTAGTATTTTTTTTTAATGTTGCCTATCTATTTTTTAAATAAAATTTTTTACTGGACTATCCCTTTAATAGGTCAGACAGGACAGATACCTGTGAGTTTGGATTTGATGCAGTTTTATTGCAGATAAACCCATGTAAGTGTGAAAACCCCTTGCCTACTTTAGCAGACAACTGACAAAAAGCGAAAGAAAACTGGCCCACAATAGAAAAAGAGGCCTTTGCCGTGGTGGTGTGGGCAGTATGCAAATTGAAATCTTTCATTTTTTGGGTCTCATTTTACTGTTCAGAAAGACCACAAGCCTCTGAAGTGGTTAATGACTGTGCAAGAGGGTAATCCAAAGCTATTGAGTTGCACCATATCCTTCCAAGGATTCAATGTGGACTTACACCCTAAGCCAAGATGTCAACACTGAATCGTAGATGACCTCAATAGATACTTTCACCTCGATGATTAATCAGGGCCTTAGACGCTTTTGCTCAACTATTTTTGGCATCTACATGGTTAGGCAATCCCAAGCATTTTTGATTTTTTATCCCACAATTATGCTGACAATTCAATCTCAGAAAGCATGGACTGCTAATCAGGCTTCACTTTCTTAATGCTATATTCTGAAAAAGTATAGGGCACATGTGTTCTCTTGCCTAGACCCTGTCTACTGGCACATCAGCAACTGCCATGGAGTTTGGCAACATGGCAGCCACAAAGTAATACAATCATTCCTGACAAACAGCCTGCTGAAATCTTAAAAGATTCCAGCCATCAGCCGCCCTTAACAATGGGCCCCCATGATTCAAAACATATATACCTGTGTACTCCAATGCCTAGTGGCAGATTGGTAACATGTACAGATAAAGCTATATCTGGTTTGATAAAGTGGCCTCTGAGGAGGTACAGTTATAAATTATCACAACTCATCTGATGTCATTTTATTGTCAAACTGGTTTCCAGGGACTAATACCACTGTCATAGTTTTGTTTATCACCTTTTGGGGATACATTTCACCAACAAATAATCTAATGGGTAAAGCTCTAGAAGGTCCTTTTGTTCTCTACAGGGAAGACTTCAGAGGAGGACTGGCTATATACCCGAGGGCGAGGAGCAGACCAGTTCTCCAAAAGAAATCTTGCCAGCACAAGCCACACAGGAGGGATAATTAGTAGAGTCTCTGTGATGTAAAGCAGACATGGAAATGGAGGAAGCATAATATAGCATATGAGATCATCTGTTTCAAAAGGAAGTGTGCCACCATCTTAAAATGTTTTGGCCACACAACGTCCTGCAAACAAAGCACTATGGAATCTAACAACAGAAGGCAAAACTCTTGTTATAACAGCTGTGAATTGCCCCTTCCAGGAGGCTTGAAATGGACCAATTTGCAGTGGCAAACAGAGTATATAAGGGGGTGAAACACACCCTTAGTTGAATCACCTTTACACTACAGAGGAAGAAGGATTATGCTGGAACTGTATTGGGGTCTGTCCCTAGTCCTCAGCCATTGAGGTGATGGTAAAGCTTTGCCAAGGAGGAAGCATGAGCTTTCCCTAAGCCACTATAGGGGAACATTTGCAGTGACCTACTATTAGACAAGGCCTGCCTGTACACTGGTACCCAAGACACTGCCTACAGGAAACGTCATTCCTGCAAGTGCTTTATGGCAACCATCCTGGCTGCGAAGGGCAGAAAAAGGACGCACCTTATCCTTGGAGACTCTGGGGCTCTGGAAAGGGCCCCACAACAACTAAGAATCAATGATATAGCACAGGGCTCTGTTTCCTGCCTTGAACCGCGTATGAGTCATTTTTGAGCCACTGCAAGACCCACTAACTGCCTTTGATTTTCAACGCCTTTCAAACCGCTTGGATCCATTCTCAAGCCCGCCTCGATGCTGGCTCGACCCATAGGTAAGCATCCGACTCGAAAAGTCTCAATGCCGACACAGCTGATTAAGGAAGCAGCCCACTCAAACTACCTCAACACCAACTTCAACAATTGGGAAGCATCAAACCGCACTCAAACCGTCTTGACAGGCAATCGGCCCATTGGGAAGCATTCGACTCACACCATCTCAATACAGACTTGACCCATTGGGAAGCATCTGACACGAACCATCTCAACGCTGACTTGAACCACACTGTTGAGCTCCCAGAACAAGACTGAAAGTTCTTTTTGGTGGTTGTGTCCCCATCACTTCGTTTTAAGGGCCCGAATGTCAATTAAGACATTGCTGTAAAGGAAAGTTGTCTGCAGACCCCTGTCTTCATACCCAGAGTGCTTCCTTTCATCTTAAAGTCTGCATATTCTCCGTATTTCTTTACAGGGTTGGATTTTGAGTGCTAAGTTTGTAATTTTTGTTTACTTCTTTTATTTTGGTACAACTGTGCTATTGTTGTTTGGTGTCTTCCATGTTGGCTCACATCCCCCTTTGAGAAGTATAGACCCCTTGTAGGGCCAGCCTTAGGGCAAGGCCACCCGAGCGACCGCCCAGGTTGCCATTAGCTCCCCACCACGCCAGCTCGGGGGGAGTCTTTCAAGGTCTCCTCCGAGCTGGCCAGGTGGAAGAAGGGGCGGCATGCACCCCATTGAAATTAAATGTGCCCCGACCTCAGGAGCGGTTCGCATTTAATAACAATAGGTTGTGCAGGGCCTATTGAAAAATGTGGCCCCCCACCGAACGCATGACCAGGTCTGTGCCAACATTTTTGTTTTGCTGCCCGGTGCGCGGCGGCATCAAAGGCTGGCCCTGCCCGCTCGTCCCATGTGACCCAAAGGAGGTGTATAATTGATTTTGAGCCTGGTTCACCTTTATGATTGAGATCCCTGCTCTTGAGTAGGGTGGAGACAAGTAGGAGTTTAGAAACTTCAAATCACCCTGTACTCCAGCAGAGCAGTTGTCATTTCATCCCACACCCCATTTCGGTTTCCTAGCCGCCACACCTGTCTGCCAGCCTTCCCCGGAACCGCAGCATCCCATGTCACCTGTACTAGGGTAGTAATAACAGTAGGTCACTTGGTGGGGGAGGGGAGATGGCTTTATGCTTAGTTTTGGCGTGGGGGCGATGTTAAGGCCCTCTCAAACATTTTCTCAGGCTATTACCTGTCGCTATAGCCCCACCTCCAGGCTTTTTGCTTAAATATTGTCAACTTTCGAGAATTCGAGGATTGGTTTATAGCATGTCAGCAAAGACGTCTAGGTGCTAAAAAACAGAAGTTCCTGGAAACACGAGTCCATCACCTTCTAATTAATTCTCGGGTTCCATTCTATTTGGAACCCGAGAATTCATTAGAAAACTCAGACAGCGATGAGATTTGAAAGCAGGTTTTGCATGTTGCTGTTCATTTGCACACCCGAGCTGTCAGCGAGGCACGCCGAGGTCTGCATTTCTCATTACTCCCAGCCTTGCACGTTTCCATCAGGCTCTGCACACAGCCATCAGATATCGTATATTACAGACGGCAGATGAGGCGGGGTTGTCATGGAGATTCAATTAACAGAGATTAGAGCAGAGCAGATGTATTTTTGCGAACCATGCCCCCGGCACCTCACTACAGAACCCACGTCGTCCCACAACATTTCCCCTCTCTGTCCCGCACGGCTGGGCGAGAGGCCGTCTGCCAGGCGCAGGCCTTCGAAAGGGGGCTGAAAGCTTGAAAGAGGAAACTGCAAAATAACACGTAGCTGCCTCCAACTGGCACTGCCGAGATACCTCCAGACAGTGCAGAGAAAGAAAGAGCAGGCAAACAATCGCTGCAAAAAGAAACACGGACGTAACCAAGGAAACTGGGTGCCATGTGTGAAAATAGAACTCCCTTTGGAATGGGTGGGATTTAATAGTTGGGGAGAATTCAGAAATCCCAGCTAAGACATATATGCCTCAGCCCTGGACAAAAAGAACAATTGCAGGTGTAAAAATGCAAATATACAATAATGAACAAGTAGAGTTAGGAAGGGGGTCAAGGGGGAACGCTAAATGTTTCCCCTGGGTTTATTTTGGGCGCTGCACAGGCCAGCGAGCTGGCCTGCGCATAGAACGCCTCAGCAGGGGGGTACAAAAGGGGTCAGGGAAGGTTTGGGAGCAAGCGACAGTTGGGACGAGTGTCTGTCGCCGCCCTCCCAACCCCTTGTTTTTGGGTATTAATAGTGGGGGGGGGGGTGGGTCGGACCTTATTTGAGAATTTTGTTTTCCCCCCATTTGTAGTATCAGGGTTTTTGTGAAGGGTTAGAAAGGGTCAGAGGGTCTGGTAGTTTTGTGTGACAGGCTGGGGCGTTAGACAGGGTGATGTGATGTAAGGTTAATTGCTGCTGATGTGGCAGGTCAGCCTGGCTTCAGGTCATAGGAAGGATGAGATTGGTGTAGAGGGGAGTTTACAGGGGTAAGAAGTTGCTTGATGCTGGTGACATGGCCCTTTGGAGGAGGGGTGGGGGGAGCACAATGGGGTACTAGCGCGGTAAAGGAAGGGGGTGGTGCTGTTTGCACGAACGGGACACCCTGTGAATACAAAGAGGGGGATCAGGTATTGAAGGAGGGGCGCGGCCTCGGGGAGAAAGCGGGAATGAAGGTTGAGAGGATTTTAAGGAGATGGAAGGGAGCAAGGAATTGGAATGGAGGAATTTGAAATGTTTTGATTATTTAATTGTGAAGGAATGGAAATTGTTTATTTATTTAATTGTTTGGCAATTTGTTAAAACGGATATGTTAGTCTGTAAGGCCAGGGAGCCACGGTAGCGTTTCTTTGTGAGCTGTGGCCTGTCACATTAAAGTGACCGTTTCCACTTAAAAGCGAGTCTGGGTATTTTTGTGCAGTAAGCCCAAAAGGCGCTGAGTCTGGAGCGGAAAACGGGCAAAGTGGAAGGAGTGGGAATTAAGAGAGGAAGGGAATTATAGTAGTTGAAGCAAGAAGAGCAAAATAGGCACGGCAAGAAGAAACAGGGACTGAGAGCGGCGAGAGCTGGGAGAAGAGTAAAGAGAATACAAGAGGACAGATAGGGTGGGGAAAGACCATGGAGAGATTTGAAGACAACACATAAAAACTCAAAGAGAAGGAGAGAATCAAAGGACAGCCAAAGCAGTGACAAAAGAGCAGAGGAAATAGAAGAACATGGCAGAAGAGAAAACAGAGTGCGTATCTAAAGATGGCAAACAGAACGGGGAGAGGCAAGTTGACGGGCAGGAAGGCCAAACAGAAGAGAAGAACAATAGAAAAGGCGAGAGAAGATGAAGAAATAAGAGTGCTGCAGTCGGGCACCTTGGCCTGCATACTGTTTAGACAATATCGCGCGTGCAGACTTTTCAGAGAGCAACACAGTCAGCAAATCCCCCTCAGCATTTGAAAAATGTGCCTGTGCCTGAGTTCACTAGTCACCTGGTCACCCTCTGAACTCAAGCCTAGCCTCCTGCATGTCCAGTTGGCCCGGCACTGCCTCCGGGCTCCCCAGCTCTTAAGGGTTCGTATCGGAAACCCTACAGTCCCTTCTCTCTGTACATATGAGCCACCTGTTGGCTGCTGTTAAGCAGAATCATATGCAGTGCCCTTTGGAAACACTACACACAATTAAGACTACAAGTGACAATACAAATTCACCTTTGGTACAAGCATGTACTAAACAGTAAAGTGGTAGCGATGGCTGAGCAGCCAGACTTATCTCAAGAGTAAAGTGAGCAGTATCAATAGTTACACAAAGGACAGCAGTTACTATGGTTCAAAGAAACACTGACTCAAGGTTTCTGAGTAAAAGAATATACATTTATTTACACATCAGTTGTAAAACAATTCACTAAAGTAAAGCAATAGAAAAATCACACTCTTAATATACTACACACAACCCAATAGATTCTGGACAAGTTAAGCTCAAAATGAAGTGTGAGCAAAATGGAACTCCAGCAATTTAAAAGGGAGGGAAAGACAAGGTTAGACAAAAATTAAGCAGCACCAACAAATAAATAAGCAGGGAAATCTAGAAAAAGCGACTACGATGAGGAAATCAAATTAAGAGGCCTGGGCCAAAATCAATGGACCAGAGTCTTTGCAGAGGATCACACAGTTCAGAGTAGTTCGTGGTTAAGTCTTTGCCAAGAGTTCGGAATGAAGTTGGTCGGAAGAAAAGTTACTTTAAAGAATAGAGAAGCAGGTGAAAAAAATAGATCCTAGAAATCCAGCAAAGCTGCTGAGGGACTCGGTAGGTAAAGGAAATGAGCCATTCTGGAGCATTCTCCCTAACACTCGCCCCCCTCCACCCCAGACTAAGGGACAGGAGGTTTTAATCCACTCCTGGATTAATCTCTTCACTCTAGTCGGTTATAAGCATCCTAGAGAGACCATTAGCATTTTGGTGGTGACATCCTGACCTGTGCTCAATGGTGAAATCAAACCCTTGGAAGGCAGATTGACCATCTTAGAAGTTTTGGGTTCTCCCCTTTTATTTGCATTAACCATCTCAAGGGTTGGTGGTCTGTCTGAATCACAAAAGTAGATCCATACAAGTATGGTCTAAACTTCTTCAGAGACCACACAATGGCAAAACACTCATGATCTATGGTTGCCCACCTTGTTTCTGGTTCCTTCAGTTTCCTACTGATGAAGCAAATGGGGTGCTCCCTACCTTTCTCATCCAGTTGACTAAGGACTACACCTATACCTGTATTGGAGGCATCTGTCTGCACAATGAAGGGTTGGTATTAATCAGGAGCTCTTAGGACTGGAGTTTGACAAAGGGCTTTCTTCAGGTTTTCAACGGCTTGAGTGCACTCCTCATTCCATCTAACCTTTTTTGGGAATTTTGGAGAGGAGATTACAGTCAATGGAGAGGCTATGGACCCATAGTTCTCAATGAAATTCCTGTAGTACCCAGTGAGACCTAGGAAGGGTCTCACTTAGGTTTGAGTAGTAGGGGTGGCCAGTTCTGTACAGCTTTTACTTTGCTAGGCAATGGCCTTATTTCACCTCCTCCTACCTCATGACCAAGGTAGACCACTTTGCTCTGACCAATTTGACATTTGCTTGCCTTTATGGTCAGATGGGCCTGCTCAAGAGCCTGCAAAACATATCCTAAGTGATCCACATGTTCTTTCCAAGTAGGGCTGAACACTGCAATGTCATCCAAGTATGCCATGCAGAAGTCCTCCATCCCATTCAGAACTTGATTGGCCACCCTTTGTAATGTAGCAGGTGCATTATTTAATCCAAAAAGCATGGCCTTAAACTGGTAGAGGCCTGCTGGGGTTGAGAATGCAGTTTTCTCCTTGGCATGGTCTGTCAGGGCTATTTGTCAATAGCCTGACGTTAGATCAAATGTACTAAGGTACTTGGCTGCACCAAGTTTATCTACCAGTTCATGTATCCTTGGCAAAGGATGGGCATCAGTCTTAGTGACTGCATTTAGAGCTCTGTAGTCCACACAGAATCTCAACTCTTTGAATCCTGCCTTTGGTAGTAGAACAACTGGACTAGACCATGGACTTGTAGAGGGCTCTATAACCCAGAGATCAAGCATCTTGTTGACCTCTCCTTTGATGTGGGATCTCACATGTTCTGACATTCCGCAACCTCTGCTTTTCACAGGTAAACAGTCACCAGTGAGAATATCATGTTGGCCCCAAGGCGTCAAGCCTGGTGAAAGTGAAAACAGGGAGGCAAACTGATTTAACAGAACCATACACTCCTCCTGTTGTTCAGATGTCAGATTAGAAGAGAGATTGACTCCTTCTATGTTCTCATCCAAATGTTGGCCTCTGAGGAGGTCAGGTAGAGGTTCACTCTCTTCCTCCTCTTGAGCTGAAGCTAGAAGCAAAGCTTCCACTTCTGGTCTCGAGACATATGCCTTTAAACGGTTGGTGTGAAAGACTCTGGGAGCCTCCTTAGGTCTGCCTAAGTCCACCAAATAATTCACCTCTCCAAGTTTGCCCACAACCTTGAAGGGTCCTATCCATGTGTCCTACAAGGCCCTCTGCCTTGTTGGCACCATAACTAGTACAAGCTGGTCTTGAGTAAACTCAACCATGCTGGCCTTCTGGTCATGCCAATGTTTGACAAGAGCCTGACCTGCTTTTAAGTTATCACTAGCTTCTGCCATCATGTGTGACATTCTCCTCCGGAGACCTATCACATAGTCCGTCACTCTGACTGGCTTGGGGGAAGAAGCACTCTCCAACCCCTCCTTAATCAGGGCTAATTGACCTCTGACTGGATGGCCATAGAGAAGTTCAAATGGACTATAGCCAACTCCCTCCTGAGGGACTTCTCTATAAGCAAAGAGAAGGCATGACAGTAGAAGGTCCCGCTTTCTTTTAAGGGGTTCCTCTAAAGCACCTATCATGCTCTTCATAGTTCGATTAAAACTCTCTATCAGTCCATTTGTCTGTGGATGGTAGGTTGTAGAGAACTTGTAAGTGCCACCAGAGTTTTTCCACATGGCTTGCATGTAGTGGGACATAAAATTGGATCCCCTGTCAAATATCACTTCCTTAGGAAACCCTAGAGCCTTAGCTACATCCTGAGCCGTAACAGTCCTCATGGGTATTGCTTCAGGGTACCTAGTAGCATGGTCGACTACAACAAGGATAAACCTGTTCCCTGAAAATGTGGGAGGGTCAAGGGGACCAACAATGTCATTGCCCACCCTCTCAAAAGGAACTCCCACCACTGGGAGAGGCACCAGGGGTACTACATTATTGGCTCCACTCTTGCCAGATGTTTGGCAAGTGTGACAGCTCCTACAGAATTTGTCAACTTCTGAACCCATTTTAGGCCAGTAGAAGTATAGGGAGAGCCTTTCCTTGGTCTTTTTGAAGCTCAAATGACCAGCCAAAGGTATCTCATGGACCAACTGTAGGAACTGGAGTCTGTTTGCTAGGGGCACTACAAGTTTTTTGCAGTCCCCAGGGACAGACTCAATCAGTTCACTGTAGAAGAGGCCATCTTCCCAGTGCAACCTATGCTTCCCAGGCTCTTGCCCATCGAACTGCAAAGCTGCCTGTAGGCGAAGACCTTCAAGAGTAGGACACTCTCATTGTCCTCTGCTGAAGTCTGCCCGGTTGGGCCCACCTTCTGCCAGTAAAGACTGCAGCTCAGGATGGTCAACAGGGCCCAGATCTCCAACTAGAACAATGTCTTCTTCCAGATCTGACTCTTCAGAATCTGGATCAACCACACAGGATTGTATCTCACACTCAGCCTCTACAGGTGGAGGAGTCACTGGTGTGACTTTGGACAACCGTGGGGATGTCCTGTTTGGTAGCACAGGGGTGCTATCTGTCTTTTTCTTGGAGGTCCTGGGTTTCCCCTTTGCCTCTTTCTTTCCAGAAATAGCAGTGAGCAACTCCTGTGGACTGGGAGTGGTAGTTTCTTCTACCAACTCCTCTGGAGAGCCTCTCAAGGTCCGTCCTCTCCCTTGCAGGCCTAGTGAGCTCCGGTCTCCTTTTACTGGGAGGCCTGGGGGTACTAGACACAACTCCAAGTGTTTTCATGTCATTACCCAACAGGACCCTCCCAGGCACTTCACTCTGCACACTAACAGGTATCTTGACCGTCATGTCATTGCACTGGATGAGAGCTGGTAACTAGGGAAGCATTTGCACAGGGCCTCCCGCGAACTTGGTTAGGCGTTTGGGTGCCTTAGCAACATCCTCCACCTTGACAAATGATTCATCAACCACAGTTATGCTGGCTCCAGTGTCTCTGATGGCAGGAGTCTCCTGGCCATGCACAAGAACACTATCTTTATAATACTCTTTAGTATTATCTGGGATGGAATTATATATATCTAAATTTTGTTGTTCCCACAAACACAAGGACACTAAAGAAACACTAGCTGAGACTCTCATGGGTTTATCAGCCAGTAGGTGAAAGTTTCCACTTGCAATAGGTACTTCTTCCTCTGGGGAGAAGGCTAAGGAGACAGTGTGGACCCCTGAAGGTTTACCCTTACATCAGGGATCCCCTTTCACATGGTCAGCTGACCCACAAACATAACATTTCCCAAATGTTTTGATGAATGAGGGCTTGTTCTGACCTCTATCTGGTTTGGGTCCAGATGGTACACTAGCCTGATTCGGTTTCCCTTGTGGCTTACCCTTATTGTTTTGTTTGGGGTCCTCTTTTGGAGTGGAGGTATTATAATTATCCTTGTTATCTTTCTTTGGCTGCTTTCCCTCATCCTTCTTCTGAGTTGCCCCAGAATCCTTGTGAATAGCCCTGTTGGCAACCCAGAGGTCAGCAGCCTTAGCTAACTTCTTTGGATCTATCTACTTAGAATCAGCCAAGTGATGTCTGAGCTCAGGAGAGCAGGCATCATAAATTGACTCCAACATAACAAGATTTATCATACCTTCATAAGTGTTTACTCTGTAACCCTTAACCCAAACATCTAAGTTTTTCAAACATTCACATAAAAAGCAGGATGGTACCCCTTGGGCTACCTGGTTAAGGGTCCTAAACCTTTTAAGGTAATGGGAAGGTATCTTCCAAAATCTAGCAATTAAAGCTAGCTTCACACACTCATATTCCATCCTATCCACCTCCCCCAACTCCATCACAACATCAGATGCAAGAGTGAGTAGCCTAGAGAAGAGCCAAGGAAGCAACTGATTCCCTGTAATGTCTTGAATCCCATGGTTATATTCAAACATTGCCAACCAATCCAAAATATCAAGCTTAGCCTCATACATACCAACAATATATTTAGGCATACGTGGTCTCTTAGGACTGGAAGACCTAGAAGACACTGGGAGGGAAGCATTTTCCAAAGACAACTTTTTCATTTCTAAAGCATGGTTCATCTCCATTTCTCTGAGTTTCAGTTCTTGATGCATTTGTTCAGTTTGAGCATTAATTTGTTTAAATTCCAATTCAAGCCTCATCTTTTCTTGAGCAATGAATTCAGGACTGAGTGTATGACCTATAGGGGTCCCAGTGGACAAAGGTTGAGGTTGCTGAGCAGGCTGAGGAGCAGTGAGGCCTACATTGTGAGACACATCTGCCTCATCTAACTCATCAATTGATACATTATCATCCTCATCATTTTCCACATTTGATGAGGGGTTAGGTATTTCAGACCCACCTTCCAGACTTTGTTTCTCTAACAACCTTTCAATCAATTCTGACTTTTTGCCTTTAACAGAGAGATTCCTATCTCTGCACAGATTTTTCAGATAATCCACAGGGTAACTAAGGAGGGTCTCCTGACTGTAGCTTTCCATATCAGACATGATTAATATTGCTTTTTAGTGATGTTTAGCCTTGTGGTTAGTTGATCCAAGGTAATAGCAGCACTCTAAGTGTAATCACTATACTTGATCCTCACCGCTGTACACCAGTGTTAGGCAGAATCATATGCAGTTCCCTTTGGGAACACAACACACAATGAAGACTACAAGTGACAGTACAAATTCACCTTTGGTACAAGCATGTACTACACAGTAAAGTGGTGGCGATGGCTGAGCAGCCAGACTTATCCCAAGAGTAAAGTGAGCAGTATCAATAGTTACACAAAGGACAGCAGTTACTATGGTTCAAACAAACACTGACTCAAGGTTTCTGAGTAAAAGAATATACATTTATTTACACATCAGTTGAAAAACAATTAACTAAAGTAAAGCAGTAGACAAATCACACTCTTAATATACTACACACAACCCAATAGATTCTGGACAAGTTAAGCTCAAAATGAAGTGTGAGCAAAATGGCACTCCAGCAATTTAAAAGGGAGGGAAAGACAAGGTTATACAAAACTTAAGCAGCACCAACAAGCAAGTAAGTAGGGCAATCTAGAAAAGGCAACTACAGTGAGGAAATCAAATCAAGAGGCCTGAGCCAAAGTCAATGGACCAGAGTCTTTGCAGAGGATCAAACAGTTCAGAGTAGTTTGCGGTTAAGTCTTTGTCAAGAGTTCTGAACGAAGTTCGTCAGAAGAAAGGTTACTTTAAAGAATAGAGAAGGACAAACCTTCGGATTGGCGAAAGATTTCAAACACTTTCACCGCGGTCGGACGTAACGAACAACCGGGTTAGAACAGTACCTTAAATTAAGAAGAAGGCTGTAGCTGAGGCAGAAGTTCCTGGCAGGTCCTGCAGGCTCACGGTTCCTGCAGCGACTGTCGGACTGACACAAATTAGGAAGACTGGAGGGTGCTGCACTGCCCAGGGAAGAAACCAGCAGCAAAGCAAAGCAACAAATAAAAGGTGCGATCCTTGAAACCCAAGAAGGGTCCAGTCCTCCTGGCTATCTGGTTCACTGTACCTGTACACAGCAAATTCAACCAGAGGAGGGAGGCCTGGCTTGCAGTTTGGCGAACTGGTTGGTCCCACCAGCTCAAGGAGAGAAGATTCCTAGCAGATCTTCCCTGTCGTCGAAGTTTGGAGATTCAGATCTGCAGCAGGGCTTCACCAGGAGGTTCAGTCGTGGTAGAGGTCCTCTTTTGTCAGCTTCTCTTCGGTTCTCTCGATCCAGTGGCGACTCTGCCTTCTTAGTCCCAGAGACTTTTTCCCCATTCACACAGCCTGGCTGTCAATTACACAGCAGGGTGGCTGCCCCAGCGGGACAATCACCACAGCCAATCATACAGAGTGCGACATGGGTCTCCAAGGAGACCCTGTGCAGTGAGTCTCAAACCCCTCCCTCACATCTTGTCCCCCTCAGACATTCAGATGCCTAAGGAGGGCTTCTGTGCAGAAGCCCAACAAAGGACGGCGAACAAAGGAACCAAACCTGGTTTGGCGCGCAGAGTAAAACACGAGAAAGACCTTTACAAAAAGAAATGGTGAATAAACCCAGCCGGAACCAAATAAAAGTAAATGGGGTCCAGCGGGTTTAAGTTCGAGGATACTAACTTAGCCTAAAACAGTACCAAAGCTATTTAAATAAAACGCGGTAGGAAAAATAGGGTAGATACCACTGCCACCAGCCAAATCTTAAAGAAAGGGGAACGAAATAATGTTCCATGAGAAACAGATAAAAAGGGAGAACTATTAACCCTTTCCAGAACTCTATGTAAGATAGTTTGTACTGGGTCTGTGAATTTAAAACCAACCCTGTGTCCCTGCACTAAAGGTGCTTTGTAACACAGTAAAAAGATGATGCCTATGTCCTCAGGTTCAAATGATCTAATGGCTGGGATTGATCTTGGGGAAGAGAAAGCAAAGATTCTCTACTGCGAGATTGCCTTATAGTCCATCGAAGCAGAGCCTATTTACCCGAGAGGTCTGGAGGCAGTGAGAGTAAGCAATTTTGCAGGTCTTCAAATGTTGGCAAAATCACACCATGGTTGGAACAATCGAAAATAACTTCTGCAGGGCAGCAGCCTCTCTTCCCACATCGAGGCAAATCAGCATGACTCATGTGTCCTCTCCTCACCCACGTATATGGACTTTCAGCAATATTCTCTGTTCTAGATATGACTTGAAACATGCACAAATCATAATAAACCACTCGGGCAAAGGGCCGCCATGTGATTACAGCGAGACCTGCTGGGGGCAGTCAGGGGGATCGCAGGTCATTGGTTGGGGCACTTATAAATCGAATAACCTATCAGACTTTTTGCAACAGTACATGCACAAATCACTAGCGAACATTATTCATTTTTGTTAGTTATGTCAGGTGCTAACTGTCTGGGTATTATGCTTTGCTAATTTGCCTGCATAATGGCTGGATGGTAACTATGCACTTTGTTGTATTAACGTATGTGAACAATTAAAAAAAGTTTTAAAGCCCTAGAGAAAAGAGTATGATTGTAGAGTTGAATGGAAATCTACAAATGCCAAAATGCAGTTCAGCTTGCAGCTCATAAAAAAGGCCTGTGAGCGCTTTGAAACTTTTGCATTGTGTATAAGCGCTTTATAAATAAACATTACCATTGTGGGCTTCCTAAATGTACATTCAACACTAAAAGACCCACAAGGAAAGATAATTTGTGGGAAAGTAACCGGATTGTTTTTCATTATTTGACAAGGGCCTAGTTAACATATGAGGCCAGGAAAATGTGACATTGGAGAAAATTAGCGTGATAGTTTAAAGCTTTGTTTTTATGCGACATATTTTATTTCTCTTTAAACAAGGCATAGATTTTAGTGGCTAACATCTACTTTGCGTGTATTTTTGGAGAATTACAAATACCCTTACTACATTTCTCATCACCCAAATGTAAAAATGTAAGGCCTTGTCGAAAACAATGGTTACCCAGATGAACCGTCACTTTCAAATAACTTCTCAATTAAAATGCTCTGCCATAACATTGACAGTGTTAAATAGTAAAGTATTTGCAGGTCTCATCTCCTGAATTTCCTTGGGTCTTGGACTTGCAATATCTCCCTAGAGGTATCTCAGATCACTCTCTGTTATTGCTATTTCTGGGTCGGTCGCGCTTGTCCAGCTGGCGCATTCCCTCATATTACCTAGGCTTCCCAGAGTTGGTGGAGGGCCTTACTGATAAGACCGTAGAATACTTCGAGCTGAATGACGCCTCAGTGGAAGACCATTGATATTGTGGGGGGTAGGGGCTAAAAGACTGTACTGCGTGGGGAGGCGATTTCAATCCTTGCCGCAAGGCAAAAGAATATGATTGAAGAAGTTACGGCCTTGGAATTCGAATGAACTAGGCCTGAGACTGAGTTTATTGCTGACCGGTCTCCGGATAGGCAGAAGCAGTTTTTGCAGACGCGGAACACCTATCATAACTGTGCCACTGACACGACTTGACAGTCCCATCGGCCACCCATGGTCGGATATATGAGTTTGGAAACAAGGCCGGAAAGATGTTGGGCTGGTTGAAAAAAAGAGAAGTGTCCCCGAGCTGTGTGCACGAGATTAAGGATGCGGAGGACAGAATGACGCATATCAATGCCGATGCATGCAATATCTTTGCAGATTATTATAGTCGTTTCTATGTCACGCCGATAGATGATTCCTGACCGCCGTTTTCTGATCTGATGGGAGAACTTCCTCTGCCCACCATTTCGTTGTAAACAGAGAGGCGAGTTGGACTCTGACCTTACCGAGGAGGAGCTTTACCGAGGAGGAGCTTTCGATGGCCCTGTCCACTCTCCAGTCTGGCAAGTTGCCAGGACCTAACGGTTTCACAATGGAGCTGGGGAGCTTTTATGCAGATGGCCTCCTCCTGCTCATCGGGGACCCTCTCAGATCCAATCCCAGGGTTATCGAAATGTTAGGAATATGCAAACAATTTAGCACTCTGTGGTGAATTGGAGCAAGTCGGTCCTCTTCCCGGTACAAGGTGGGTCTGGGGCCATACGTCCAGAATATAGATTCTCGATGGTCCTGGATAACGTCCGATATCTGGCCATCCATATTGGTCAGGACCCACAACTGCTTCTTTAAACTCAATTTGGTGCCCATAACGTTAAACCTTATCACAGATGTAAAGTTCTGGGAGGCCCTTCCTCTTTCTCTGCTTGGTCGTGCCGCCCTGTTCAAAATGCTGATTCTATCCAAATGTCCCCATGTCCTTCAAAATGCATCTGTTTGGATTTCCGGTGCAACATTTGATAAGATCGAGCACACGTTAAGGAAATTATTGTGGCGTGACTCTCAACCTAGAAAATCTTTACCCTCCCTATATACATCGGTTTGGGAAGGGGACATTGGCCTCCCGAATGTCCGAATGTATTATTGGGCTTCCCAACAGATGTTCGCCAATGAGCGGCTCCATGGGGATCACACTCCTCCCCATATCGTGCTTGAACTTTCCTAACTTGACTGCAGCAATACGCTCTAGGTGCTTTATGGCGGGGGGTGCTGATAACAAGTTCCCAGTGATGTAGAAAAAGGTTATCGGCAAACATTGCGTGGTCTCTTCACTAAAGCAGTAGGTTGGCGGTGTATTATGTCTTTAAAATCTTTACTCTGGGGTTATAAGGAGCTTCTGGAGCTCGGGTTCCTAGACTTTGACACAAGGTGGGCAAATAGGAATGCTGTGCTAGAGGGCGTACCTGCTGGGGATCGACTTCAGACCTTCGATACTTTGCAACAGCAGTTTACATTAACAGCTAGTGATCTATTTTCATATTGGCAATTTAAGCATGCTATGTCTGCACATTTTCATGACTCCTATGACCTTCTCACAATACCCGTTGGAGGTCAACACTAATGATGCATTGATTCTGTCGAAGCCCATCTCAACACTGTACCAGGTTATCCTTAACTTCACTCCCCACTCCCTTTCAAACCTCAGGTCAAAATGGGAACATGATATAGGCCTGCTGGCAGCTGATTATTGGCAGGAAGCTTTAATAGATCCGTGAGAGGGATCGCCATTCCTGCTAGGCTCCAGCTGATCCCGTTGAAGATCCTGTATAGCACCTACTATGCCTGAGACTTTCTATTTAAATGTAGCCACGCAACAACACCTGACTGTCTACTATGTCGGATGGCACTGGGCACATATTACCATACAATCAGCTATGGCCAAAGAAACAGAGGTTCTGGGGGGAAATGTCATGTCACTTGTCCTCAGTGCTTGATCAGCCAATGCCTATGGACCTGGGACAGTTCCTGTTGGGTATTTGGAGAGACATCACTTTTTCCCGGTATGAGAAACTTCTCCTATGAAACGCCTTAGTATTAGCAAAAGGCAATATTGTGATGGTGTGGGGAACATGCGCTCTGCCCACAATGTAAAAATAGGGGTGAGAAATGGATGCATGCATGATGTTGGAGGAACAAGTGTATAGGTCTAGCGGCTGCCACAAACAATTTGGGAAGATTTGTAATATGTGGGAGACTGAAGAGTGAGTTTGTGGGAATTTCAGGTGATGTGGGGTTTGCTCTGTGGACTCCTCAGGGAGGAATATTACCAGGTACTGATAGTAGCCCAGTTACTGGTCATTGATAGTTTAGTTTTGTTTTACAATTTGCACAGATTCTGTACTGTTTAGACGTCGACCATGGCTGCTGTGCTCCTGATGTTGGGTTTCTCTTTTTATTATCATGGTCAACTGTGCATCTTCTTTTGAATGCCAATACAAAGTTGTAGTAAACAAAATGGTAATCTGCATAATGATGATGTTACTGTGAACAACATTATGTGACCTTTGACCCAATGACATCACATGACATTTTGATCAGCGAAGAGGCTTCTAATGTTGGAGGTCTCTACAGGACAATTTCTGACCAGAAGTAAACCAATCACAAAGTGAAAATGGCAGCACATACTTCAATGTACTTTTTTAATGTTATCTTATGCTAGTGGGATTTATACCGCACACCACTGCTATTTCCACGGACTTGAAGCACTCGGGCGGATCTGAAAATAAGAGAAGGGCTGGGATTGTTAGAGGGAGGTTGGGGCAAGTAAATTAGGGTTTTGGCTATGATGGTGGTAGTTTCAGTTTATTAAATTCAATCACTGTTTGTGGGTTTGCTTTTTGGTGTCTGGCTTGGTGGGTGTGTGAGGCATTTGAGTCCATATGGAAGGTGTTGTGTGCCTGTAGCATCAGGAGGCATTGGCTGTGTTGAGATTGTGTCAGTTATTGGAAGCAGTGTGGAGTTGTGCTGTTTGGTTTTAGGGTGCAGGGGTGTTGTAGGTGACATTTGAGCATGGCATAGTTGGTATGTGTGTGGTATGTTTGTAGGAATATGGAGAGTTTTCGCACGGGTTAGTGGGGGAAGGGAGAAGCCCATCCTCATGGCATAGGTGTGAAAACAACAAGAAGATATCGAGGCTGAGTACCCCAAAAGGAAATACACCAAACGCGGGTTACAAAGGAACATACGAAAGATCTTTATTTTATACTGAACAGTTTCAAAGGACAAAGCAACAATAGCTATCGGCCCTCAGTACAACACAGCGAACTCCAGCTCGGTTCGGTGTGTTCAGTGAGTGGGACCGTACATTAGAATAGTCGCACTCTTTATACCCTCGAAATCATGATGTTCAACCCATTTCTAAGTTAATATAAGTTAATACATTACGGATTTAGGGTTCGTGCCGAGTTCGTCCATCTGTACATTTAGGGTTTACCTTTAATATATTCACTAACAAGCCTCAATGGCAACAGTATATCTTAGGATTTCATGTTAAACCTTCTGAAACAGTTTTATACAATGTAGTCAAACAAGTGTTCACATTTCACAATGAATACATTGTGTTTAACATATGCTTGTGGATTAGCTTCGTTGGCGCAAGTAATCCTCTACACACAGGTCAGCGAAGGACAAGGTCTCAGTTCATGACCCCAACATGTAGCCTGCAGGCAAGTTATACATTAGTTTATACACAGAGGTCAAGACGGCCATGTTACATTCAGAATTACATTGTCCTCCATCTTAGAACACAGGGTGACTCTTAAAGGGAGAACCTAAAATGGCGGATAGACCTAAAATGGTGGCTTACACTGATCAAAGGTCAAGACCTTGCAACGTGGATTTCCTCGCAAATGGCTTATAAGCAGCTTGGCGTAGGCCAATATACATATATTCATACAGTATAGGAGGCACAATATAATTTCCCGTTCGACATAGGGACACAGGGTTAATTGCCAGCTGCGCAGGTTGCTTGTTTAGTAATTGAACCCATTGTGCAATATTTAGCTATTTTTAGTCTCTTTGGCAATGGCCTTTGGCTTGCTAGTTAGCTCAGCATGTTAAAGAGCTATGTTTGTACTGCTATCATGAAGGTCAGGTGTTCTTTTATTGTGTGTATTCCATTGCGGATGGAGTTCCAGAGTTTTGAGATGTTTGAAAAAGTTAGTCCACTGTACTTCAGTTTCGAGTAATGTTTAGGCCTGTGTCATTGCTAGACCTCAGGGTCCTATTTTGTTTGTAGATAGAGGTTTATTGCAGGACTTCTTATCTAGGGCTGTGAATTGCTCTGTGAACAATGAAGATGGTTTTGAAATAGATCCTTTTCTTGACAGCATAGGGATCTTAGTGCTGGTGTGATGTGTTCTCTCTTGCTGGGTCTTAGAAGGAGTCTTGCTGCTGCATTCTGGATCAGTTTTTTGGGAGGTAGTTGGGGAGCCAGCTTTGTTGCTTTCCTTATCTAGCTTTGTAAAGTCTCATGTGGAGATCGCTGCAAATCATTTCAGTATTGTGTTTGCTTCTAGGAATGTGTGGCTGGTAACATCATTGCTTAGGTCTTTGGACATAGCGCTAATGAGTTGCTGGATGTTTATGACTGTTTTTAAAGGGGTTTGTAAGGGCATCACAGAGTTTCTGAGAGGGAGTGAACAGTATGTCATACGTGTACCCCTTAAATACATTGGGGCACCCCTGATAACGCTCACACCAGAGTAAATGTACCTCTCTAGGGAATTAAGGCCATGAGTCTATCTCGCAAGGGATAACAAACTTTAATCTTTACAAAGATGAGGATTGGGAGGAATGGCAGAAGACTCTGCCATTCTGACCAGCATTCTGGCTCCCAGGTCTTGAAGACTGGTGCTGTGCCTGGAGCTTAAATACTCTTGACTTGGTTACTGGATACCGGCAGAGTTTATCCAAAACTGTTCTTCTTCCTTAAAAGGGATGCTGGCGTTCTTCCTTCTAGCATGGCTGGGTTCTGTTTGGGACAAGCTACATAACATTATGCTGCCAATGAAGGAATACAACGTAGCTCTTAGCATCATTTGCTATGTTATAAACATTCATACATAAACACATCTTCCCACCATTGTCTCAACACTTCACTCAACATAATTATATTTGATCTGGTCCAGTCATTTCTACAAAAAAACCCTTATTGCTGCATTGGGTGCATGAGCATGTACATTCTGCTATTCTTAGTCTGCATGGGCTTTTGATGAAGAGAAACAGCTGCTCAGCCACTGTGCGCTCCGCCAGCCTGCCCGTAGTCTACTTTTAGCACAGGCTGCATTCCTTCTGCAGAGAGCCTGCTTTGAGATTTGATTTTAAAACTACACAGAATAACAGAATAACATTTGCAAGTGTTTTCAACTAATGGTTATTTGCACCTAATATTTAATACTATTTTCATTTAGTGGCTGGCCACGCCTGTATGTGATTATGTTTGCATGAAAAAAGCTTTCTCAGCGCTATAGTGCTTAGAAGTCTTGCATAATTGTAAAGCTCTTGAGGGGTTCAGGAAGGCGCTAGCCAAGGCGCTAGCTCCTCTCCAACAGGAGTGGGGATGTTATAGAAAGAAGTCGGGATTCTTGTAACGTTGATGTTGAACATCTCTTTCTCTGCATTGCTTGCTTTCGAGATTCATTCGGCATTGTGTTGTTTCTTTGCTTTTCAGATTTCTGCTTTATAGAGGTGTGTTTCTGGTGGGCAACATTTGCCTGTTCTTATAATGTTTCCTCCATGCTTGTTCTAATTTCCAATTAATTTTCTTCAGAGCTCACAGTTCGACGGTAAACCATCTTGTGGCCAATTTCTTCTGGGAGGGGGCGAACAGTTTCTTCTGTGCCTTGGAATTTAAGGCTTTGGTGATTCTTTGTGTGAGTGTGTGTATTATTTCTGCTGGTGAGAGTGTGTCGAAGAAAGAGTGTTGAGGTTCTGTTGATTCCAGTATGCTGTAGAGTGCCTGTTGTTTAGGGATTTCAATTTATTTTCACAATCGGAGCTATGCTTTTATGGGCATCACACATTCATACTGGAGGGTGAATCACAAAAGGTATCACAAGGTGGTCACTCTAGGGACTGTGTACTAAGAGGACAATTGTAGTTAAGACTTTTTTTGCAGAAAATTGCATGCATGGTGTATTTGGCTGCATGGGTTGGCCCCTTCACCGTTTCCCATTTGGGGACACATATAGAGTTCAGGCCACTGGTGTAGACGTTGTGGCATGAGGGACAAGGCCCACCGTCATTGTCCCTGGACCAACCGGCTATACTGGCCGTAGCACAGCTAAGTTCAATGATGTTCCTGACAGCAGATGAAGAAACATATTTGCTTGTATGATGTCCAAAAATCCTGTTAAACATATATATGAAACCTCAAATATTCATGTTATGCACGATAACAAGCTTTGAGTATTTGTCAAAAAAATGACTACAAGCATTTGACTTCATCACACAAGCACTTCTGGGGTGTGTCTACATATTGAATGTAGAATAGGTCATTTGGCAGAATCTCAGACTGCCCCTGCCAAGTGTGAAATAATCTATCAATCTTGGCTTTTTCACTCACATCATAATGCATTCTTGTACTTGTAAAACAGTATTTATAAACTGTACAAGGATGCAAAATGGCATGCCTCATTTAATGTATGAATGTTTTAGCAAGGGGGCAGGAATGTCATGTGGGAATTTCGCAGATGGCTGGCAGATGGTGTCCGCTGTTGATGGTAATCATGAAGCCATGTACAGGTTAATGCTTGTGTACAATGAATTAACAGTGTGCGTGCTTAAGTATACATGTGCAAACAGTAGGAAATGAAGAGTTCACTTTGCCACCACATGGGAAGTGGTGTACTTCATGATGTGAGTGTGATCTGATCATTCTGTGAGAAATATTTTCACAGCACCTCAATGGACAATGGCATATCTGATGCAGTGATTGGCAATTTGCCTGATTAGGTTCCCATCTTACATGCAAAACCAACACACGTCTCAATGTGTGCTATATCTTGAAACCAGGTCATCCTTAATGCCTGCTTCCAAGTCTCCCAGTTCCTCTGCAGCTGCTTGTGGGGCGATTGTGGGCACAGACCACAAACGTGCTTCATTTAAAAGCGGAAAGTTCTTAAGCACACACCTGGCCACTAGCATGTTGCCAGAGGGTTGTAACATAGTGTTGCCCCAGCATGGAGCAGGCACCAGAAGCAGGACTTTGGTGTTCTAAAATGACACTCAGTGGTATTCCAGATGCGTATTCGTGCAGAGTCGTAATTCTGCTGGGCTCTACCAGATGGGTTCCGGAAAGGGGCGAGTAGGTGTCTCCTCAGAGAGTAAGCGCTGCCATCTGTTTAACGAAATGCATTATGGGATGCGTCTTACCATGTGGACATACGAACGCAGGAGGAAGGTCGAGTAGCATGACTTACCAAATAACCATGTTTCCCCATACCGGCCTGCCTCATATTGTTGTGCAATTTCTGGGTGTGGCTACATATAGATGTCATGTGTGGGTCCAGGGGAGCTTGCGTTCACACTCATGGTATTGTTGCTGGCATCCAGCACCATCGGCACGTTCCACGAATGCCAGGGTCTTCCGTTCCTGTACAAGCTTTCCGTTCCAGAGTGGGTGTAAGAGCTAAATGGGTGCGAACACGACAGTAAACCCTGCAATGTCATATAACCCCCATTTGATTATTATGTATATATAATTGGTTATTTATATCGAACCTGTGTTGCTCTGTGTCGTCTTGCTTCCAAGGCGAGCACGTTTCCCCTGAGCTATCCTCCCGAGACAATGTATGCATCATGGGGCATTTGTATGTATTACCTGGCAGATCAGGAAATCACTTTGAGGACCAGGTAAAGGCAGTGCTTTGAGTGGGGTAAGAAATCGAGGGAGTGGGGGGTTAGGGGGCTCTAACGGGCCATGATGCAATATTTGGGCGCAGCTTCACTTCCCAAGTAGATAAACCTTTACAATAGGGTGATATTTCATTTATAGCGCGCCTATACACAAGTGTCTCAAGGCGCGAGGTGCGGCCTATGTAACTAAAGATGTGACCCGCTAGCGCCAATCACGTGTTCAAATGTGCAATGAAAAGGAGCACAAGATGTTTCAATATAAAATAGAACAGCTACTCAAAGTAGGTCAGCGAGCCACGCAGTCCCACAGTTCGTTTCAAACAATTATGTGATACTTACAAATTAATGACAATTCTTTAATACGTGTGGTAAAAAATAAATCAAACAATGTATTCTGGTATAATTTCCATTCATTGTTTGAAAACAAGCACTTTTTAAACGTGTGTTATGGTTCTAAACGTGGCTGAGGGGGCGTCTACTGTTCAAGAGCATTACTGCAGGGAATACATCTGGTCGGGGAGTCAGCTCGGGGAGCCGTGGCAGAGCCCTGGCTCAAAGTCAATATTTTGAGACTGCCAGGGCTGAGCCCCGGGTAGCCCTGGCCCACGTAAAGCCCTGGGTGTAGGGCTCAGGACTCTAGGCACTGTGATATCCCTGCAGTGATACCAGTGGTTCTCGGGAAGGAGCCAGTTGCAAAGATGCACAAGGCTGCTATCATCTTCACTTATAGCTGTTTGGCATGCCCTCAAATCGTGGCCGCGAGTGATTCCACAGCACAGCTACCCTCCTTTCTACGCAGACAGGTGTGAACATCAAACACATAACGTGTATGTCTCTCATGTGTTTTAGTATGTTTTTGAAAAATTAGGCATATAAAGATTAAAATATGTATTGTTTTATAAGCCCTTGTACATCCGTCTAAATGAATGAAGACAGTTCTCTATACATCTGCTTAGTGTGGATACTCTCACCTGTGTGCGTAGAAAGGGGGGTCGCTGTGCTGTGGAATCCACATGTTTACCATATGGCTTGGTCCTCATCCACACAGTCCCCTAAAAAAGAGGACCACCCATTGCTCCTTTGTAATTTTCTTCCCTCCCACTGTGGCATTTCTTTGCTTGGTGGGTGGAGTAAGGCCTTCGTTGCTTGCATAGCTAGTATTACCCTGCGGTGGTGGGGGTGGGGGTGGAGGGGGGAGAGGGAGAGGGATACCTCAATGTGACCTCCTCAACTGCTAGCGGAATGATGGACGCTCTCCTACAGTATATCCTTTCGGCCCTCCTCCTCCTCCTCCTCCTCTCCTACTCCACCTCCTCCTCATGGATTGACCCAGTAGCATAATGCCCCCTGAATCAGTCATTTGAAAAGACTCAGCGGCTGGCATATGCCAATCTCTCACACCGTGTTGAGCGTTCTGATTGGTGTGCTTTGGGGCACTTGCTTTAGATGTCTGGTCACTTTCATGTGTTCCTGGACAATTATTTGCCCTACTTTTGTAAATCAGGTTCTTGGAGAATGTATTATCTGGTTTTGATGTGCACTGCCCTAATCATGTGCTCATGTCCTTCACACTTGCGCCTCTCGTAGACGTGCATTTCCGTGAATAATGCGCACCTTTTTCTTGCACATTTCTTGCACATCTCATGGGTGCGCCCTGAGAATCGGGCCCATTGCATCTTAATATAGGGTCTTCTAATGTGGGCTGCCTGTCATCTTGACAGCATCTTGCTGCTTTGTGTTTTATTATTACCGCGTTCATAGAGGAAGCAGCTGATTGTTATGCGCTAATGAGAGGCTGAGGAGAGTGCGTTCCAGTTGCGTCATCTGAGCAGGAGGGGGGGGTGTTATCCTCAGGGATGTTCCCAGCAACGTGTTTGTCTTCGCATAGCTCTTCCGATAGGTTTGAAGGGAGATACTTTTCCCTGCTTTACCTGGGTTCCCCATGGTCCCTCATAACTGAAACGGGGCAGCATGTGCACGGCTATAGTAGGCATTTTCAGATGCCGCTGCTGTTAGTGGATAGCCAGGCGGCATCCACATGGGGGCGTGACACCCGATAATGTGGCTATCCCGCCCTGTCTGCTCTGAATACAAATGTGGTATTATGCAATCAACAGACAGGCAAACAATATCCTCAAACTTTAGGCCAGGTCTTAACTTGTCTAAAAGTGAGAGTATTTTGTGGAAATGGCCTGTTCTTGGCGTCTTGGTGGTTCCCAAGTGGGGCAGCACTGTTCCCCCATCCTCCAGGCAGTCCTGTGGCCCACCGGACAGAACTGGCTCAGTGGATGCAATGACCTTCTGATTCTGCCTTTTTGATCCGTAATTGTTATGGAAAACATTCTATACTGTTGTCATTGTGGTTTGTATTTTTATTTAATTTAATTTATAGAGCGCTTTTCGCCAAAGCAATTTTACTGGCTAAAAACGGTACAAAAATAATGTGTACATAGTGTCAAGTGACCGGAAAGATCAAGTATTTGAAAGAGATGGTAAATAGTCCCTCAGAGAGGTCTGGAAAAGAGACCTGGAGGATGGAGACCTGATAGATAGTTCACATGTCTTGGTGCAAGAAGCGAGAAGGAACGAAAACGTGAGTGTGCGGGGGGGGGTAGCGGGGGCTGCGGGGGGGGGGGGGGGTCGGGGGTGGATATTGAGGAACCAAGAAAAGAATCCTCGATTGAGATCGCAATGCTCGCGAGGGTGAGTAAAATGAAACCAGAGCAAAGAGAGGGGCCGATCCGTGCTTGAAATACCTTTGCCAAAACATTGCAATCGTTATTTTGCTTTTATATATTAAGTTGTGTCTTTATTTTGGCAGTTTCTACAGAGCATTAATCCTGCAAAGAAAGTCGTAGTTTTCGCTACGGTATTTTGTCGCTTGGGTGTTAGTTATGCTTGTGATACAGGCCATGGGGTAGAACAGCGCAAGCACATACAGAAGAGGACCCCAACACCACGAACCACAAGAGGACCAACCAGAGGCGTTGCTAGGGGGGCTGAGGGGGCTATAGCCCCTGGTCTTTTTCTTATGGTTGTAGCCCCGGATAGAATTTCAGGAGCTACAACCAAAAGGCTAAGTAGCCCCCAGTCCTGACAGTTCCGACATTAGCGTAGCCCCGGGTCTTTTTCAGACCTAGCAACACCCCTGGGACCAACACACCCAGACAGAGAGCTACAGGAAATCAACCCCCAAAACAGGGACCAGAGCAAGTGGCAGCCTGTGTGCTTAGAAACGCCAGGTCAATCTCAAAGCAGAGATCGCACCTCTACGAGCGTCTTCAAGATGGCGGCTCACGGCTTCGTAAGGGACACCTGGCGGCGGATGGACAATGTGGCAGTACATGAAGCATGCCCACCCAACATCCAGATCATAATGGCAAACCTCATCGCTAAAGACCAGATGGCAAGAAAGCGGAGCCCACGGACAGCAATACTGGGATGTGACGCGCTTTCACTCCACTGCGACACCAAGCACTACACTTGCCTCACCTTCCTGCTAAGTTATAGTCAGGGGTGGAAGTGTTAAAAAAAAGTAGTGGGGCTATGTTCCCCATCTACACCCCCACTCCCACCGTGCCCCACCAACCCAATGCCCACCCCCTAATTCAAACCCTATACCTGGGTCCCCCATGTCCTCCACTCAAGAGGACTATCAAGACTGACGAACACACAACGACAAATGCATTTAAATGACCACCATGAGTTTGTCATTGTCCACCACAGCATGCTGCTTTAAGCAGTCTCCCCCTTCCAATCACCCATCATTCACATCTGTTAAGGGACATGCCCAAGACTATAGGCACACACCCCCAGCCCATTACATGTGAAGACACTAGGCCATATGCTCGAAAAGCAACGCTGCTTTCAGAAATGCTCAGGTCACCATATTCACAATGGTAAACAGAGCATTTCTAGAGTGGACTGTAGTGCAAACAAGCGCTGTCATGTATTGCAGATTCCCAACAGCCATGTGGTTGGTTGCTGGGAGCGCATTTCACAGAGATGGGCCGTTAAAGGCTCCGTCTAGGTGAAATGACTGAGAACAACCCCGCAGCTGTCACACTTCAAAAGAAATTCATGGCATGGTCGCAAACGACTGTGTCATGATTTGCACGCCCACATGTCCTATGTCAATAACAGCACAGACAGATAACACTCGTTTCTGGCCATTTTTAAGCGCATCCCGTTTGTTAATTGGCATGCGCTTTAACACCCCCTTATTTTAGCAAATAGCCAAAGGGATGGAAAGGGCATTTGAATGAGAAAATCTAAGGTGCGCTCATTCAGAAGCCCTTTGGGAATTGGGCACTACCTTTTGGGCGCAGGTGAGAAGATGCCCTAGCACATCTCCTAACTTGCCCCAAACAAAGTCTGCCTCAGGCACGCGCAGATCATTAGCGAGCTGAGCCTAATTGCAGGCTTGGGAATGGCCTACGTCCCAAGTAGTCAATTCAAATAAAGCAAAACAAGCAAGTGTACAAAATAGCGCCAATAGATGTGACACTGCAGCAAAGTAAAACAAGCATTTGCAATGATACGATGTGGCATTGATAACGCGCCTGTACACAAGTGTTTCTAGGCGCGACAAGACAAGGGGGGAAACAAAGAGAAGACAGAACAATGATCTTACTGGGCCAAACATCAAGGCCAGTACACAGAAGGATCAGTGAACATAGATCCAGAATTCGGTGTAAGAATATGACAGCACCCTTGGTCCCACACTTTGTGGAATTCCATCATGGCCCTGACAATTTGCTTTGGTGGGTAGTGGACAAAGTACCACAAACACATAATCCGGCCAACTCGCTAAATTACAAAGAAGCTTGGTGGATGTTTAAGTTAAAATCTACCACATTGGGACTCAATGAAATAGAACCATACTTTGCATAACTTTTGATGCTCTTGTCGTCCCCCCCTTTCTCTTGTAACATCTCGTTCCCCACGACTCCAACCCATTGTATGTGGCACTTCACAGCCATTTACACACGGGCTACGGGCCTCACCCTAGGCCTGACAACTGAGTCTTTCCACAGCGCCCCCTCTTGGCACTCACTACGTCCACCCATGACATGCCATTACCAACACTGGCAGGGCCCCCTTTTTTTATTCTGCCTCTTACAGCGTGGATTTAGCACGCTTTCTACATTATTCGATCCTTATTTTTTGGATCTTGCACATCAGTGCGCACATGCTAACAGCTTCGTTCTGTTCTCAATGCGCACTCCTGTCCACCAGGTCCGCCGCCCGCTGCTCCTCTCGAGCGCCCGGCTTTCCCTTCACCTCAGTGATATGGAGACACTACCCTCGCACAGATTTCACCCACTGCGCGCGCTCACAAGTGAATAGTGTCCCCCCCCCGGTTACGCGCATGCGCACCAGACCAGTATTCCTTCTGGGACGCATGCGCGCACGCGCATCCTGATACAGCTCCGGCTATCATTATACAGCCGTACGCCCGCTAACACAGCGCAGTGCTGCACCACGGCTCTCTCTGTTCCTGGGACCCGGTCTCCCGTGACAGTAAGTACCTGTCTGCATATGTTCCAGCCCCACTTGTAAGGACCCCCATTTTGACACTATGCTTACAGGGGCCTTCCTCCCCTTTTTTGTCTCACCCACCTACCTCAGCGTTCGCTCCAGTACGTCCTCACCAACGTGCCTCTCTCCTACCACGGAGGAAGACGCAGAGCTAATCCTCCTCATCTACCCAATTCAGTGGCAGATTGAGGTAAGTTTACCATTCTATGGCTCTATAGCGCTCACCAGCTTGGTGGCTCACATGATTTGTAACTTCCCTGATACATAAATTCACAATCCTTATTGTGCACTTTCACTTTTGTCTCACGTGTTCTAGTGACATCTTTCACCTGCTGTGAGATGACCCTACCACAGTGATGTCTCTAATATGGGCGCCATATCCGCCCACCTATTATCTACAAGTCAGAATAGCGGCTTTTTTCTGTTGCCATTTCAGTTAAGGTCAGTACCAGTTTTTGGAAATTGTGCTCTTTAGCTAGTTAAATAGCCCTTTTAAACAGCATTTTAGTCTGTGTTCAAGTGTACTGTGAGACTCAAACGATATTAGCCATTCATGATGATGTTTAAGATGAATGTCTTACGGTTCCCTCTGCTTTTTGCAGGGGTTTTAAGTGCCTTGACTCCAGAAGAAGGCTCTTTTCACACAATCTGCCGAAACATCCAGGATCCCCAGCGCAACCACGCAGGTGCCCTTAGGGTTCTTCCCCCTGATCGGGGTCTGATTCAATATCCGGACGTCGACTTTTTAAGGTCACCCTTTAGCCTGGCTGTAAATAGACATTTTGGTGTAAAGTAAACCTCGTCAAGGTTATACCACTTAGATGAAATACACGGAATAGACTCTCAATAGACTAGAGAACATTTCTCTAGTTTTGAACTTCCGCATGTTAAAGCCACAAAAAGCAATGTATTTGGTTTTGCTCAAGAACTCCATGTCAACCTGTGTAAACAATGAGCACCGTTGAAACTGCAAATGCTATTTGTATGGGTTCCTAACTATGAGCTAAGTTGTCAAGGCATGAAGTAATGCCCATGCTGTAATGATGATTAGCGTGAAGTAAATGTCTGATGTTCATTAGCCTTACTGCACATATCATTTGAAAAATGTCTAGATCCTGGGAATAAAGAGGGTGGGGTAAGGTTGGGTGGGTAGGTGAATAAAAGGTGTACTGTGCATGGTGGGGGTAAAGAGATAGGGGTACGGGTGAGTAGAGAAAAAGGATAGGGTGAGTAGGTGGGGGTAGAGAGGTTGATGGTAAGGTGGATCTGGGAATAAAGGGTGTGTGCTGGGTGGGGCTATAGAGAGGGGGTAAGGTGCATGGTGGGGTAAATAGGGGTAGGGTTGAGTAGAGAAAGGGGATAGGTGAGTAGGTGGGCATAGAGAGGGTGATGGCAGGGTGGGTTGGAGAGGGGGTAGGGTGCATGGTGGGGTAAACAGGTGGGGTAGGGTTGAGTAGATAAATAGAGGGTAGGCTGGGTTGTGCTACAGAGGCGGATAGGTGGGACTAGCGATGAGGGTGGGTGGATGGGTTAGAGAGAGGGGGTCGATAGGGGTAGCAAGAGAGGGGTTAAGGTGAGTTGGTAGGGGTAGTGAGGGTCTGGGGTAGAGAGAGTTGGTAGGGTGGGTGGGGGTAGAGAGTTGGAACACTGGGTTGGTGGGAGTAGAGAGAGTTGGGTGGGTGGGGGTAGAGAGAGCTGGGTGGAGGTGGGGGTGAGGGTAGAAATAGTGGGGTGGGGGTCAGTGGAGTAGAGTGAGTGGTAGTTGGGTGGGTGAGGGTAGAGATTGTGGTATTGTGAGTGGTTGGTGGTAGAGAGTGGGGTAGGGTGGGTGAGTGGGGTAGGGTGGATCAGGTAGAGAGTGGGGGTTGAGTGGGTAAGGGTATAGAGAGAGTCAGGATAGGGTGGGAGTAGAAGGATTGGGGTGGGATGGTTGGTAGGGGTAGAGAGTGTGGGGGTAGGTAGAGTGAGTATAGGGTGGGTGGGGGTAGAGAGAGTGGGGATAGGGTGGGTTGGTTTTTGGGGTAGAGAGAGTGCACTTGGTGATTTTGATTGCGCTATACAAATGCAGATTGATAGAGTGGGTGGGTGAGGGTAGAGGGAGTGAGGGTAGAGGGAGTGAAGGTAGGGGTAGAAGGAGTGAGGGTGGGTGGGGGTAGAGAGAATGGGGGTAAGGTGTGTGGGAGTAGAGAGAGTGGGTGTAGGGAAGAGTGAGGGTAGGGTGGGTAGGGTAAAGAAGAGTGGGGGTAGGGTGGGTGGGGGTAGACATAGTGAGGGTAGGATGGGTTGGTGGGTGTCGGTGCAGATAGTAAGGGTAGGGTGGTGGGTGTAGAGAGAGTGGGGGTAGGGTTGATGGGGGAAAGAGAGAGTGTGGTAGGGTGGGTGTAGAGAGAGTGGGGTAGGGTGGGTGGGTTGGTGTAGAGTGGGGCTAGGGTAGGTGGGGGTGGAGAGAGTGGTGGTGTGATGGGTGGGGTAGAGAGAGGGTGGGGTTGGGTGGGTGGGCTTAGAGAGCAAGTGGGGGTATTGGGAGGAGAGAGTGGGTTTAGGGTGGGTACAGAGAGAGTAGGGTGGGTGGGGGTAGAGAGAGTGGGGGTAGGGTGGGTGGGTAGAGAGTGGATGGATAGAGTGCGGATAAAGAGTGGGGGGGTAGAGTCTGCAATGTGCTCGACGTAACAGTAGTAATTTAACATTCCCAATGTGATCATCCAACCTCTGACACCCAGGAGAACCAAAGCAGAAAACAGCACCTCCCGTGACATTCATGCCATAATGTCAATGCATCACAATTATTTTTTTAACCGAGCAATTCAAAACATTTAGTAACTAAAACCTAACGACATAACCTGATGTTAGATACCACCACCCCGTGTGCTTGCCACTATACTTCCCCTAGAGCGACATGCGATATTTCCCTGGTGGTCTCCCATCCATGTACTAACCGAGGTAAACCATGCTTAGCTTCCTTAGGCAGACGCTTCAAGCCTCTTCGCTTTAGGCGGTATGTCTGCACATACCGGTATGTCTGCACATAGACTGCACCTAAAGGGAAACAAAGCAGTTTGCAGTGGCGTCACTAGACGCCGTCAAGGCGCTTGACTCGGTCAGTTGGCCCTGGCTGCTAACAGTGCTGGAAAGGTTTGGTATTGAGCCCACATACATTAAATGGGTGCGATTGTTGTTTAATGAACCTGTGGCGAGGGTCAAAACGGGTACAATTATCTCGGAACAGTGCCAGCTACGCCTGTGGTCCCCGATGCTGCTTATCTTGGCATTGGAACCGCTAGCGGTCTATTTGCGGGAGGAATATGGAGATTCCTGCATAGTCACTCCGGGACGGGGTCACTTGATTTCATTGTATGCAGACAACATGCTCCTATACTTTCAGCACCCTGAGACAATATAACAATCAACCCATAGAAGTCTAGTCTGTTCCCGCTGGGGGATATGTAGGGAGGCCCGTGCGCAGGCTGCCGGTGCGGCCAATCAAATGGGAAATAGATACATTTAGGTACCTGGGGGTCGACATTTATCATGATCCGAAGGCAGAGCACACACAGAACATGTGAGGGCGACGAACAGTATCAAAAACTCCTTTCTGGGCTAGGTTGTCGCTGTCCATGATGGGGAGGGCGGCATTGCTGAAAATGGTGGTGTTACCGAGACTCCTTCACTATTTTGCAAACGTCCCATATGCAATACTGAAAAGGTTTTTCACGAAACTGCATAGCATATGTAGGAGCTTCTTGTGGCAGAAATCGCAGGGCATTATGGAAGTTCCAGTCCAGAATCCGCATGAACAAGTGGGAATTAAAGTGCCCAATTTGGAAGCATCTTTGGTTGCTAGCCAGCTGCAGTATGTGCCCAAATGGCTGTCCAAGCATCAAACGTCATAATCATGATTGTTACAAACAGTAAGTGCCCCATACTTCCTGAATTAAGTGATATGGGTATCTAGGGTGCATGATGTGGCGCAGGGCCTGCCAATTGCTAGGGAACACTTCACCGTATTCACCACAGAATCCGCTGGTGGCACTGTAACGGGAGGATGACCAATTGAGGCTAAGCATGAGGAAGTACTGGGAACCCAAGGGTGTGGTGACGGTGAGGGAACGTGTTGGAAGAGGAGACGCCCAGGGAGTTTGGGGAACTCATAGAAGACACAGGGGTTCACAGGGGGCAACATCTCACGTATTCCTGCCTGATGAGGAATCCTAAACACAGATGGCCAAAGACCGAGGCGTCCCTACAAGTGGATGAGATAATGGAGGCATTTTATGAAGTATCACGGATATATGAGCTACTGATGGCCAAGGTGGGAAAAGAGTTTGGGCAGACGAGGCAGAATCGGGAGGCAGACCTACAAGAACCAATGTCAGATGCACTGTGGGCTAGAGCTCTGGAGTACTACAAAAAGGTGTCCAGAAATGCACGGCTCCAACAGATTCAATTATATATCACTCAGAGAGCATATCTGACCCTGAACAAAATAGCTAAGTTTAATCAGTCAGCAACACAATTATGCCTGAAGTGCAGAGAGGTTAATGCAGTTCTGGTGCATATGCTCTGGTCCTGAATAGAGACCGGCACATTCTGGGTAGAGGTGGCACAAGTATTAGCAAAAGCGGAGATCACCCTGGATATTGGATCCCCCTAGCTTGCTTATTAGGGGGTTTCCCGAGGCACAAGAGGGCTAGACACGTGAGTAAGCGTAAAGATCTGGCATACATACTAGCGAAACGCAGGATAATGATGGTATGGAGAGCACATACGAGGCCAGTAGTACAGGTGTGGTGGAAGGACCTGCTAAAATGGGCAATTGCAGAGACTGTAGTATGGCAAGATGTGGTGGGTCGGGACACAGAACGAACAAGGAGAGGGTGGGGTGGACGCATGGAGGCAGCTGATCGCGGATGTAGCCACCTCGGTAGAGGGCACCGAAGACAAATAGAACATTCCTGTACAAGAGGACGAGGACACCAAGGAGGAAAAGAAGATTAAGAAGGAAGGTGGCAGAACCAATGGGTGCAAAGTAGGCCGGGGTGGGGGGAGTTAGGTGGAAGAGGGTAACAGGCGATCATGATTCAATGTGTAATATGATGTATATATCAATGTAAGTCTGTAAGTTACCATATGGAAGACAAAAAATGTTTTTAAAAAAAGGTTTGTCAAACTTTAAGTTTCATTTTCAGCAGAAAAAAATAAACAGAAATGCCTTTGTGGGGTTAGTCGTCTCCCTCAGGTGCCAGCCTCGATCTGCCCGCTGCCCCCCCCCCACAGAACACATATGCTGTAAACCCCCCCACAATAAGGATGCAAACAACATTTCCAGAAAATGCTTCTGTGAAGGCAGGATTCAAACAACGTGAAGGCAGGCATCTCTGTCAGGCGCCAGCCTCGATCTGCTCGCTGCCCCCCGCTCAGAACGTGAAAGCTTTAACGGCAGCCGAAATGCCTTTGTGAAGGCAAGTGTCTCTATCTCTAAAACAGATCACTCAGCCAGGGAGGAAAGGGAGGCACAAAATTGGACAACTGGAAAGTGAACAGGATAGAGGGCTAGATCCAGGGCCACAATCTCAGTTGATCCGAGGGGGTGCGGAGGCACTGGGACACGCCTGAGAGGACCCTGGGCCCCACCTTGCAGAAGTGTCATGAGCTGGCTGGAATTGCATCCCTGCTATGCTTTAGGAGGCAGGCTGAGGACATCGGGGACACCCAGAGTGTGGAAGACACAATGGCGGAGGTAGGGGGAGAACCGGCCCTGACCAGAGACGATCTGAAAGACATTCTACAGGAGATCAAGGCCATACAAACTGATATCCAAGCCTCCATCTGTGATCTTAAGGGCCAGGTTGACAAACTGGAGGACAAGATGGAAGGGATGCAGAATAACCACCTACAGGTGGACCTTCTGGACATGAAGTATGAGGCACAGCTCACAGAACTTGAGTCCCGGGAGAAAGACACATTGCTAAAACTGGATGACCTTGAAAACAGGGAGCAGCAAAATAACCTGCACATTCTTGGGGTGGGAGAGCAGAAGGGAGAGGCGGCGGCAGATGTGGGGAGGAAGGTACGAAGCTTGATCAATACCCTCTTTCTGGGAGATGGTAAAAGGAAGTCGAGCTTGAAAGGGCCCACAGAGGAGGAGAAGGAGGTGGAGGCGGCAGAGGTCCAAGGTCTATAGTGGTCCGTTTCCTTAGATATAGAGAGAAGATGGAGGTTCTGGAAAAAGCCAAGTGTCTGGGCAGTGTTCAGTTGGAAGGAGACACAGTTAAGGTTTTTCAGGACCTATCAGGCCTCACCCTCTCCCGGTGGAGAGACTGTCACCCTCTGACCCAATGGTTGACGAACAAGGGCATCAGGTACTGTTGGTCCTTCCCCTTTGCACTATCCTTTGAGAGAGGTGAAGTGTACTCTCGAGTTACCAGTGGCCAGGAAGCACAACACATCCTGCATGTCCTCAAGGAAGAGATTTCCAACGAAAGCCCTGGGGAAAGCGCTGGTGGGGAGGCCATGAAGCTGGGCCAGGAAGCCTACATGCGTGCTAAGAAGAGGATGCCAGGGGGCAGGAAATATAAGAAGCTCAACACTCCACCGCCAGCGAAACCATGAGCCCCCAAGGAGTGTAAAAACACAGACTGAGGTACACGCAGGCCTTAGGCGGCTGGAAAGGTTTTGCGGGATAGAGAGGTGTCACGTGAGATGGATGGCCCATCTTAAGGTGGGCATCTCAGAGGGAAGGAGGTGGTCCCTGGCTCAGGGGGAATGGATGGAGGGGAGGAGAGGGGTGGGAGGTGGTAAAGGGGAGTGGGGGGGGTGAAACAGACGGATGGGCTACGGGTGCCCTTAAGTGTGGGCTTGCACACCCAATAGAAGCTCCAGGGGGTAAGGGAGTTCGATGTTAGGGAGGTGGGCGGTAGGCGTTGGGGTGCAGTTCTTAAGCAGTTGAATGTTCACACCATTGGTGCAATAGAGGGGTCGGGATATTTGTCTGAAAATCAGAAATGTGCTCCCTTCTCGCCAGACGTGCCTACCCTTATTCCTACTCCTGACCCGGGCATTGCCTGCCGCATGGTTAATAACATCGATTATGATCACACTTTTCCTGATCTCTGCCGGCACATCCTTAGTTAAGGTACACCGATCCACTACTGTACGTAATCATTTTGTCATGATCACGATTGCTCCGTGCGGTTTATTGCAATAATCTTGCTAATCACATCTCTGGCTCCACCTCGATCACCCCCGCCGGATGAACAGTGTGATCAAATAGCCCAGTCACTTACTTACCTCGCAGCTCAAGTCTACCTGCCCATGTATCCGGTGGCAGAGGGTCGCACCCAACTCTTGCCTTTCATCTGCGTTCTAATACGAGGAAATCACCATTTCCAGGAACGCCACGCCTCCTTTCACATCACCGACTTTAACAGCTAAATTTAAGGCTAATGATTATTTGGCAGCAACCTTTACCTGCAGTACACTTAAAGTTGAACGGCACCTAGCTGAACTATCAATGTAACACTGCGATGTACTAATGAGCAGCGCTTTGCCTGCTCACCGTGCCTCGCCGATGATCTATATACACTCTTATTTTCCTGCTCACGCTTCATTGAAACGTGACTGTAATTGCGGCTGCCAGTCCGCCACACGCCCTACTCTTAGCGGCCTTGTGTGATGCAATTGGGATGCCCAGAAACAACTTTTCATCCACCTTGTAAATGTAGTGTGCAACCCGATGCAATGCCGATTTGTGCCGCTTCTCTGTGTTTAGCTAGACCTTGATTCATAAGGTTGTTTTAAAGCTGCTCTCAAGTGACCGCTTATGCACTTTGCATTTTGCCATAACGGGGATCCTTGTAATGAACTTCACATGCATGCTGATCTTTGATGTATTGATCTACATATGATGCCTGCTTGACTGTTGCAGCCCCCCCTCGTAACATGAGGTGTGTCCCATCCAAGGGTCAAGTCCTAAAAATTAAAGTGGGGAGGCTCATCAACAAATGCAAAGGGATGTGATGTCGCCAGAAATTAGCACATCAATGTGAAATATGCACATTTCATTAAATTGGCTTTGCATAACCACCCAAATTGCACAGGACGAATGGCATTTGCCTTTCATGAAAGCAACACACAAACAAAACCAAGAGAGGATATTTTCTTCTAATAGTGTTTTTGAAAACGTTGAAACATGTCCATGTTTTAAACTCCAAGAACCAGTACAAATGTTTTCCCTGGGTCTTGCAGTACCAAAATGAGACATTTTGCCTTTAGTTGTCTGTTAATTTTTATCAGGTTATCTAGTGCAGTGGTGAAATGTCCGGCCTACAAACTTGATGACTGTGGTTTGATCCTCGTGGTCGGCTTTAATGCATAAATTCAAAGAGGACATTCAATGTTTCTCATTTTAGCTTGGGGGGACTGAGTCCACCCTCTGCAAAAAGTGGGGGGACTCTGTCCCCCCGCGTGTACCCTCGACTTGAGCCCTGGTCCCATCTACTGGCCTGCCCGTAATGCAAATCACCTGACTTGACAATGCAGCCCTGTGCTGCTTACTTGCCTATTTACCATGTAACCTACCCTGATCTAACCTTTAGCCTTACGTTACCTGCTTGACTTCTGCAGCCCCCTGAAATGAGGTGTGTCTCAGTTGTTGGCATGCTTGTAATGTAATTTACCTGATTTGACTATGCACAAATGCCTATTTTTACCATGTAACCTAGCCTAGATGACCTTGCATACCATGTAATCTGACCTGACCTGTCATAAGCACTTGCACGTTGTAATAACTGTAACCAACATAAGCGACTACTATAACCATACTCTTAAGCACAAGTGCCCAGATAACTCTGGGTTAGGCACTCTATATAAGTATCGAAATAAATAAAAATAAGAATGACACATGTTGACAGTGGGGGCCGGACCGATGCACTTAAGGTAGGGACCCTGAATTCACCTACCAAGCATTCCTTGATGAGTAGGGAGTTCTGCAATAGGGGACTAGATGTCCTGGTGGTTCAGGAGACGAGGATGGTGAGGGGGCAGGAAAGGTGCATACGGGGGGGCTCAGATCAGGCAAGTCTTCTGGGCCTTGGGTCCCATTAAAAAGGGTGGAGTGGGCATCCTCCTTAGTTGCAGAATTAGGATGGGTGAACCACGGGTGTGGAAAAAGGCTGATGGAAGGGCCTTGATGGTCTCTGGGATTCTGGAGGAAGTACAGGTGACCCTTGTAGTGGTATATTGCCAGAACACAGGTCAGTCGCAATTCCTTTGTGAGGTCATAGGAGACATATGTAGCTGAACAGTGTGTCTATTATTGTTAGGAGGGGACTTCAATATGTGGGCTGATAGATCAATGGATCACAGGTGCGGGGATGGCCGGCCGGGGAGCAGAGGAGTACTGGAGGGGGAGGGTTTCCTTGGATATATGAACTACCAGGGCCTGGTAGAGGTTTGGAGGGAGCTTCCGCCACCATTAAGGACTATACCTTCTTCTCCCCTTCACACGAGTCCAGAACAAGGATCGACTATTGGTTTATACAACAGCTGCACAGGCAAAGGGTTCCAACGTGTGTGCTCATCCTCATTAGTTGGTCAGACCATGACTTGGTTGGCATGGACATCACATTGAGGGGCCTTAAAACGAGAGAATCCCTCTGGCGCTGCAATGACATGCTACTAAAGGATGCAGTCTTTGCTCACGAAATGATGGCGGCAATAGACGAATACTTCAGCCTTAATGACACCGGGGAGGTGGAACTCGAGACGGTCTGGGAGGCGGGCAAAGCCACATGGAGAGGTCTCCTGATACCATAAGGAGCCGCCAGGAAAAGGGTGAGAACCCATAGAATGGAGACACTTAGCTCTGAGATCCGGGAGCTGGGTAGGGGGACAGGGGACGAGGATGGTTTGCAGCTAGCAAGGGAGATGTGGCAGGAACTGGAGGTGGGGAAGGTGGTCTCCGGACTGCAATACCTTATTCAGCGATACTACGAAAGGGGAGACAAGGTGGATGCCCTGTTGGCAGCAAGGCTGCAGAGACAGAGAGCATACCGGTGGGTGACTGCAGTTGAGGACTGTATTTTCTCTTGATTAAAATGGTTCTGTGGGGACTGCGCCAATTGCTCCCAGTCAGATCATTATGCCCAGCCTCATGCAAAACTATTTTTGTTTTAATTTCCAAAAGTTCAAAAGTACTATGCAAAGAATCACAAGGGATCCTCAGGGGGCGGGGGTGGTGATGCGCACGATTCAAGATGGCTGCTTGAGAGCCAAGCTCTACAGCCCAGCAGCATCGCACGGCGCGAACATCATTCCGCGATGCAAATTTTGAAGCGAAATCCGAGGGACGATTAGCTGGGATCCCTTGCTATCTGCCACTCCAATTTGAAACTTGGGGGACCTACTGATCCGCAGTTTGGGCCCATTGCTGCTGCGGCCCGGCACCATGCTGGGTGGATTCCGGCACCACAGAAGATTGTGGGATGGGGCTTCCCCATCGTGCCTACTGACGATACATGTGGCATCCCGATCCCTGCTCCTGAGATTTGGTTCGCTCCTCGGCTGTGGTGGGGAGACGCACTGATGCCGGTGCACACTACCGCCAGGGCTACACTGGAACACCCGCTGTTGGGCGGGTGGTGAGTGCGGCTGTGCACCCCAGGCCCTACGACCCGCTCACGCGAGGTGTCGGCTTTCCTTTACTTTGCGCTGTGGATAAGGCCTCCCCTCCCACCAGACTCCCTACTGTGCCGTGCTGGAGTATGGTGCACGTGGAGAGCTGAAGGGTGTGGCACCTGCTCACCGCTGGCTGAAGCCCCGTGGAGCATAAGGAACGTGCTGTGCCTGTGAGCTTTGTGGGGTGATCCACGTGGCTGCAACCTAGTGTTATAGCACAGGCTGTGCCCCACCCCCCTTAGGTCTACCCCCTTGGCACTGCTAGTCACGTGGGGGCCCCTTAAAGAACCGAGGTGCAGCACACTTGAAGAGCCAAGCTGAGGTACAATATTCATTTCAGCCACTGATCACCGGCACACAACTTGCTGGTCCCCACACACGCAGTGGTGCTATCATGACTAAAGGGACAGGCAGAAAGCAGAGCTCCATCAATATGTTCACCAAGGCGGCGCCTAGGCCCCCTGATGCCCCTGATGAGGCTAAAAGCTGCCCTGGGGCATCTGGCGAGCCCACAGAACTACAGAAGATGATTGAATTCATGTGCAAAGGATTCATGATGCTGCACACCATATTGGATGATATGAGTGGCACGATCAGCTCTATCAAGGCTTGCATGGAGAAAATTGACACAGGTGTTAAAGAAGTTGAAGTTAGAGTGGGCTCGACTGAGCTCCCAGCGCAAGAACCTGCGCATAATCAGGGTGTGTACTCTTCTCTCCCTGCTTGATGGTCTGAAATTGTATCCGCAGTTTTTGATCGAACGTGCCCAAAGTTCCCTAGCAGCGGAACCCAGGCCCGGAGCCCCCCTTGGCCCATAATTGCTCGAGTTCTTAATTACCGCGACAGGGATGCTTTGATAGGTTATTTATAACGCGATTAATACCCAGAGGTTTCTAAGCGTGGATCCGGTGATCGAACATGTGGGTGATCTGTGTCGTCTTGCTTCCAAGGCGAACAAGTTGCCCCTGAGCTATCCTCCGGAGACAAGCTTTTGCTTTGCTGCGAGCTGTCAGAGCCAAAGATGACCTGCTGCTGGGTTCTGCCAAGATCACCTTTACCCTGACTTTTCAGTCGCCGTGCAACAGGAACGCAAGTCCTTTTTGGCTGCCAAGAAACGGCTTCACGATCTCGGGGTCAAGTATTCCATGCTGTACATGGCCGAACTCAGGGTTGAACATGCTTAGAAGGTCTATTTTGTCACCATTCCTGAGGAGGCCCAGACGTTTCTGGAGGATCATTTCCCTGGGTAGATACTTTGGGACTGACACAGTGGTCAGTGTCTATGGCTGAGTGCCTTGTGAGGGTACTGTCTTTTTGTCTGACCCATGCAGTGGGCTCTCCCACAAGGAGCCTCTGATGTCTTTCATTGTTCACAGTTAGTTGGTAAATGGGCACCTAACTATGCCTTTTTTGTGTCATGTTCTCTGTGCTGAAGCCGGGCTGCTATCGGCGCGCTGCCCCCATGCAAAGTTGCAGATGTTGCTGGTTTGCCGGGGTTTGGGGATTCACTCCCCTCATTGGGAGGGGCTAAGGGTGGGCAGGGTGGGCCAAAAGTAAAAAAAAATGCTTGACCTACGCTCAGGGATGTTGGGTGAGCCTCTCTTCTGGTTCTTTAATGTGAAGAAGTGCCTGCTCCTGATTCAGGCTGGCTCATGTTGCCCTGCGGGCACCAACTTCATGGTGGATGAAGGGCTCCTATTTATGAGCTGTAATGTTAGAGGGTTGTGCAATCCTGTTAAAATGCGCAAACTCCAATTGTATGATGTGTGCCACAAAGCCCATGTCCTGTTCCTAAAGGAGACGCACGCGCTACCTCTGGGATGTGACAGGTTTGCTAAAAACTGGGTTGTACAGCGCTACTATAAATATAATATTTATATATATATATAAATATTTATATTTATATAAATATAAATACTATAAATATGCTTCTCTCATTATTGTACCTTGTTCTATTGTAAAGCGCTTTGGATTAAAGCGCTATATAAACCTAATGAACATAAACATAAACATACTACACTACTTATTCCACCCAGAGCTGTGGTGTGATGACCTTCCTGCATAAGTCCCATAGGTATGTGCACAGGAGTGCATACATAGACCCTCTGGGCTGATACATTCTGTTGCATGGCATACTGATGGGGTGGGAGGTGGTGCTACTGAACATATACAGGCCCAATGTTGACAACCCTGAATTCTATTCCCAGCTAACTGACCTGCTAGCCCAATATCCCCAATTCCTATTCTGTGGGGTGAGGACTTTAATACCATAGTTGATATAGACCTTGACAGATAAGGGCGAAGGCCCAGCAGCTGACTAGGTCAGCCAGGACCATTCTGGAGTGGCAGGCCACGCTGAGAGTGATCGATGCCTGGAAAGAGCTGCACCCAATGGCCTGCGACTTCTCTTTCTACTCTACGGTGCAGGATTCGCATTTGCAAATTGACAGGTGGTTTCTGTCTGATAGCCTCATCGGACATGTGGATGCAGCAGCAAATTTGCCTAGCACCTACTCTGATCATTCCCCGGTGACGGTCTCACTGGTGTGGTGTGAAGTGCATGTCATGATGCTCATGGAGGCTCAAGTCGCACGCGCTCTTAGATCCTGTCTTCAAAGCCGAGCTTGGAACTAGTATCAACGAATACTTTGAGGTTAACACTGGGACTGTGGACTCTATTGCTGCCCTATGGGAGGCCTTTACGGTCTACATCCATGGAATGGCACTGCCGAAGGAGTCTGGGATCCTCAGGGTAATTCGATGAGATATCCGAGAGAGCGAAACCCTACTAGCTCGGCACGAGGCACAATATGCTGTATCCCCTTCGTCTATTACGCTAGATGAGATTGGGGACGCACGAGACGCTTTCTGGAGGCAGGCGGACCGTGAGCGCAAGTTCCTCGTTGACCCCCAGACTCTGAGACAGTGTGGAGAGGGGATATCCTGGGCAGGCCTTTGGCTGGGCTAGCAGGCCAGGAGCACGGCACCCAACATATCCCCACGGTCGAGAGGGCTGATGGGGCTCTGGTCCATACAATGGCAGAGGTTAATGAGGTGTTCTGCTGCTTCTAGGTGTCCCTGTATGAAGACAGGGACACAGCGACTGCTTCCGACATCGAGACATACCTAGACAGTCTCCCGCTATCGGTGCAATCTGACAAAACTAGAGAGGCCATAGATGGCCCAATGTCCTGTGAAGAGGTATTGCGAGCCATCGAGTCACTACCATCAAGCAAGGCACTGGGTACTGATGGCCTCACCATCAACTTTTACAAATGCTACAAGACTCGGCTGGTGCCCCGGCTGTCTGCAGTATCGAACTAGTCCTGTGCTATGGGAAGGCTACCCCCTACTGTGCGGGAAGTGGTTATTTCAGTGCTTCTGAAACCTGATAAACCGGCTACGCAGTGCAGTTCCTACTGCCCCCTTTCTTTGATCAACAGCGATGTAAAGATCTTCGTCAAGGTGTTGGCCCTTTGACTCGCCCCATACATGACGTATATCATTCATCCTGATCAGGCAGGGTTTGTACCGCAGTGTTCCACTGCACTTAACCTAACGCGTTTTTTGATATCCTGGCCTGGGTGGATCCAGAGGCGCAGGCTGTGGCGGCGGCACTTGATATGCAAAAAGATTTTGATTGAGTGTCCTGGAGGTTCCTGTGGGCCGTGTTGGCAAAAAGTAACTTTGGTCCCCGTTTAATTTCATGGGTGCACCTGCTTTATGCGCTTCCAGTGGCCAGGGTTTGTACTAATGGCTTGCTCTCTGCCCCATTTGACATCGCCAGGGGGACTAGGCAGGGCTGCCCCATTTCGCCCCTGATTTTTTCAGTGGTGATGGAACCACTGGCGGACAGGATACAAGAGGCATGCCCACAGTGGGGTGAGACTTACGGGTAAACTAGAAATCATATCACTTTACGCTGGCGATGCGCTGTGATATGTGCGTGACCCCAACATAAACTTTGCTCCAATTATGCAAGACGTCCTCCTTTTTGGAACCCTATCCAGGCTCATAGTCAATTGCAGCAAGTCCGAACTGTTTCCCTCGACCAATGCCAAAGTGGCCCTGTGGGACCTCCTGGGATTCATCTGGTCCCCGTCGGAGATTAAGTACCTAGGTTTCACCATCACGTGCCACCAGACTTTGTTATACAAACGGAATTATGGGGCCTTTTGCCGATGCTAAAGCGGAAGCTAGGCGTCTGGGTGAAGCTACCGCTCACGCTTGCTGGCCGTGCCGCACTCCTCAAGATGGTGGTGCTCCCCCAGCTACTATACCTTTTCTTGAATGTCCCACTCTGGCCTGGTGCTGAGCTGTTCATGTAGCTTAAATCTGCAATTAATAGTTTTCTATGGCATTCTGGCGCCGTCTGGCTGAAGTGGGGCAAGTTGGCGAGGCCATACAGGGAGGGTTGGCTGCTCCTAACTTTGAAAGATGCTGGAGTGTGGCCCAGGTGCAATAGGCAACATACAGCGCCCTTCCTCATGTCAGATTGGAGGGGCAGGCGGCTGGAGCCTGCGATGTGCGGTCCCTGTTGCTGCCCCCATTAGTACACAATCTGGAGGTCACTGACCCTGCTGGGGATACGATTTTCGTGTGTTGCAAAATTCTGGAAGCAGGTTAGTGTCTGTCGCCATCCCGTTTCATGGCGACCTGCCTCTGTGGAATTGCTTGCCTGGGACTCCCCTGATCGACAGGGCAACTGCACGCAGCTGGTCGGTGGCCAGCTACGAACTCCTCCAGGACGTCTTCGATTTCAGGTACTTCACTGAGTGGCGTGACCTGCACGGGTCCATGAGAGCTCACCCCTCCTGGTGCTTACACTATGTTATGTTGTTGTTACTGGAACATACGTGTTTTACTTGTGAGAGAGCATTTCGTAATGTACTGTGCACCTGTGTCCCTGTTGTAATGTCAAACAATTATAAATAAAGTTTCATTAAAAAAAAGGGAACCTCAGGAAATCTCGTCAGTGAGCACTGATATTGATCCAGATTCACTACTGCTGCCTTCTATCTCTCTGAACATTGCGGACAGTCCAGAGGATGCTTCACACCTCCGTGCTCCAGAGGTCCGTCGCGCTCCTGGATTACTTGTCACGAAGCTTCATTGCCAGCAACAGCTGGCCTTAAAACTGGCAAAAAAAAATATCCGATGAAATTCTCCTTCTGACATATTGCCCCGGCAGCGATACTGCTCCCCACAGTCCATCGTAGCCCACACATGAAGGCAATCATTAGCCGCTGACTCGTCACGAAGCTTCATTGCCAGCAACAGCTGGCCTTAAAACTGGCAAAAAAAAATATCCGATGAAATTCTGACATATTGCCCCGGCAGCGATACTGCTCCCCACATAACCCCTGCAGCCGTACATTTGCCTTTACTGCCAATTATTCTTTGCGCATGCACCCCAATGCATTACTCCTTATCCCCACAAATTGGCATGACACAGAATTTCAAATGGCAATCTTGGCCGCAGTTTTATTTCCATGACAACAGAATTATTTGTACACATTTGTGAACTTCATTCTGTCCGTGTGGCGCTTGCTTGCCGGATTTCCTTTGCTTCCCCCTATACTTGGTATAGTAGGCCCCCAACTCCCCCGACCCATTGTACCTGTTCCAATCCTGCCCGTGCAGGTGTCCGTGGGTGGGGAGAGCGCCGTTTGTTTTTGGGGGAAGCTGAGCCTTATTTTTCCCTACCAGACGCCCCCGCCGTTTAGGCCCCCAAGAGGCGCTGGTCCGGAAGAGCGAAGACCCATTCCGTTTCCTTCTGGCTCGTCCGGAGTCTATCATTTGTGCTTGGTTGCCCAAACACCGCCAACTTGTCACATCCTGGCCTGGGTGTCCTGCGACAGCAACACCCCAGGTCTCCTGCTCTTTTGCTTGTATTTCGTGGGTGGGTGGGTGGAAAACGAAATTTCTTCCATCAGCGAGGCGGCGACCGGGTCCCAGTGCAGGAGCGAGATGCCTGGCACCCCGGTCCCGCCTGCTTAAATCCTGATGTCCCCGCCCATTTCTTTTGTTCTGCCCTTCGCGGGCTTTTGGCCCATTAGGCCTTTGGCGCCTTTCCGCCCCTCGCCTTTTGACCCCCAGGGGATGGTTCCAGGTCCTGGCGGCATGACACCGCAGGGGTTAACCTGCTGCCTCCTCCATTTTTAGCTGATTTTTCCGTCGTCAGCTCCATAACCCCTGCAGCCGTACATTTGCCTTTACTGCCAATTATTCTTTGCGCATGCACCCCAATGCATTACTCCTTATCCCCACAAATTGGCATGACACAGAATTTCAAATGGCAATCTTGGCCGCAGTTTTATTTCCATGACAACAGAATTATTTGTACACATTTGTGAACTTCATTCTGTCCGTGTGGCGCTTGCTTGCCGGATTTCCTTTGCTTCCCCCTATACTTGGTATAGTAGGCCCCCAACTCCCCCGACCCATTGTACCTGTTCCAATCCTGCCCGTGCAGGTGTCCGTGGGTGGGGAGAGCGCCGTTTGTTTTTGGGGGAAGCTGAGCCTTATTTTTCCCTACCAGACGCCCCCGCCGTTTAGGCCCCCAAGAGGCGCTGGTCCGGAAGAGCGAAGACCCATTCCGTTTCCTTCTGGCTCGTCCGGAGTCTATCATTTGTGCTTGGTTGCCCAAACACCGCCACGCCACTGAGTGGGTTCTCGCCCACTGTGGCTCCCCTTCCTCCTGTCTCCTACTCCCCTTCCAGTAATTTGCTAAAGATGTCCCCGAAAAAAGAGCTCCGTTTCGTTCGTGGACAAGTTTTCCACCGTCCGATAGGAAGTACTCGGGTGTTTCCCCCTCACTCAAGCCATGCCTATTCTGATCGGGGACCCCTGCCCTTGTAATTTTGCAACACTCCCCCTCAGCCTCCTTCTTCCCTTCTCAACTACTGCCTGGCTCTCTGCCCCCTTCCCTTGTGCCGGGGGAATCCCTTCCGACCCTACAGTTTCGCCCAACTGTGCTGCTATTTCCTGCAATGATCTCGTAATGTCCCTCCGCCGGACACCCCTCCCCAGGCTGGTCAGGTCGTTCCCTCCCAGGAGTATTACCAACCCTCCGGTTTCTGCCGCCTACTCAGCAATTTCCATAGCTGCCCCTCTAGCTGCGCCAACTGCATCCCTGGCACCCCGTGCCACTCCCTCTTGCCTCGCCGGCCATCGGCGCCTCCCGCCGCCGAGTTCAGCTCGCCTTAGCCTTTGAGATGCATGCGCGCCCCACTACCTACACGGTACGTTTCCTCCTTCCTTGTGCTGCTGTGAAGTGACAACAGGAGGGAACGGCATGGTTAACTTATATTTTGTGTGTCTGATATATCGTTTGCAACAACCTGAAGACCATCTCCCCAACTTTTGCTGTCTTCCGGCCATGCCTGCTCGGGGACCCTTCTGCCCCTACCACCTTTCCATCTTGCTCCACCTTAACCAGGGTGGGCCAGCTCTGGGACACCTCTGCCCCTGCCACCTTTCCAACCTGCTCCGCCTTAACCAGGGCGGGCCTGCTCCTGCTCCACCTTACCAAGGTGGGCCAGCTCTGGGACACCTCTGCCCCCGCCACCTTTCCAACTCGCTCCGCCTTAACCAGGGCGTGCCTGCTCCGGGACATTTCTGTCCTTGCCACCTTTCCTTCTTGCTCCACCTTACCCAGGGTGGGCCAACTCTGGGACACCTCTGCCCCAGCCACCTTTCCAACTTGCTCCGCCTTAACCAGGGCGAGCCTGCTCCGGGACATTTCCGCCCCTACCATCTTTCCGTCTTGCTCCACCTTAACCAGGGTGGGCCTGTTCCGGGACACTCCAGCCCCTGCCGCCCGTCTCCTTACCATCCCGCTCTGCTTTAACCAGGCAGGGCCTGCTCTGGGACACTTCTGCCCCTGCCACCCCTCTCCGCCTTAGCCGTGGCTGGCCTGCTCCGGGACACTTCCTTGCCCCTGCCACCTTTCCGTCTTGCTCTGCTTTAACCAGGGTGGGCCTGTTCCGGGACACTCCTACCCCTGCCATCTTTTCCCCTTGCTCCTCCTACTGCACCCGCAAAAAGGCTCCTCCCCACTTTTTATCCAGCAAAAGCTTCCCAATCAATTTAACCTGGCTCAGCCTGCCCTTGCAGGAGTTCCCCTGTTAGGAGAGGGCCATTCCTGGCGGGTGAGGTTGAGCTGACTTCCTTTTGCTTGATTTCCAAAACCACCCTGCCTTCATTGCCCCTTCTCTTACTCTTATCCCTTCCTTTCCTTAATGGAGGGCTCTACCTTTCCATATTCCTTATCGTGTTGGCCCCATTCTCCTGGCCCCTACCCCTTAACGGGTTGCCCGAGCTTTGTTCTTGATATAGTCAACCGATACTTGGAAATGGGAGGTTTCCCCTTCCCTTGACATGTTCGGCCCATTTCCCCCTCTTACTCCTCTGCAGATGGGACCTTTCCCTTCCTTCCGCCGGCCAAAGCTCTCCCGTCATGGACCCAGCGGCCTGCCCGCCCACAGCTGACCCAGGCTGATGGGGTGCTGTTCCCGACCCCCACCATCTGCCTTGTCCTCTCCGACAGGGTAATGCCCTTTGTGATCCATCCGTGTGCCATTCCAGTGGCCATGCTTTGCCACACCACCGGTCTCTCAGGATTGCGTCAAAACCCCGGGACACCGAGGGCTAGGGAGCAGTTCGAGCCCCTGCCTGCTCGCCCAGTCCTCCCTCCAGATTGCCCCCTTCCTGAGAACCTCCTTCACCTCCTTTCCCAACCGGACGTGCTGAGCGGGGTGTTGCACCCTACTGTTTTCAGCTCCACCCTTCTGGCCTCGCCCTGCCCGATGGACGCCCTGTACCACCCTTTCCGCACGTTTGCGCTGCATGAGAAAAATGACCCAATAGAACCACATGCCATCCTGTATCCTACTTACTCTGAATGCGCATCCCCTCGTATTCCTATAAGAATCCAATCACTAACCCAGCCAACGAGATTATGGATTCTTGCACTCTACCTCTGCGCTCCAACCCCTGGTCAATGGCCTGCCGGTATCCTCCTGTTGGGAACCGCCGCCCAAACCTAGGCATACGAGTAGAGCCCTTGCATGTCGGCCCTTGGGTGCCATCTGAGCCCCTTCTCTATAGTGCGACGCAGTGTTTGGTCTGTGCGCCAACCCTTTACCTTTTGCAGCCATTCATAGCAATGCCCCCCTCTATGCGTTCTGGAACAAACCCCCTGCGCATGAACAAATGTGTACCGTCAGTAACCCCTTTAACCACCCTGAATCCAAGGTTGCTGCTGGACCAAACACCCCTCGTTGCTCTGCGCCGTCCTGCTTCCAAAACTCGCACACTGCCCGTGCTCTCAATTCCCCGCATAACCCTTTGGTTACCGTAAGATCCCCTCTTCCCTTGTGGGCTAATTTGGTTGCTGGCCTGAGCGCTCACAACTCAGCATGTTGGGGTTGGCCGCCCTATTCAGCGCGCCAACTTAACATTGACCGCCACAATCCCCGAGTTCTCCGTTACTCCTGCGGCCTTATGCTGCAGTGGGCTAGCGGACCCACCCTTAGACAAGCCCAATTCACCCCCGATATATCTGCGCCATACTGCTCATGGTGCCAATTTTAACCCCTCCTCGGTGTGCACCCTATGCAATGGTCCAGCAATGCCATAGTGTTTCCGGCGCCCCTCAGTGATACCCCATCTATCATGACCGCGACATGCCATAACGCTCCTTGCGCCACCTCCATTACCAACCTCGAGGTGTTCCCCCCTATAACGGACAGAGTCCCTTAGTGTCATCTCGAATTCATTTCCACGCGACACCCGCCATTGCTTTTTGTTGCATCCCAGCTACCTCATGCGACCTGTCCTACCCCTGATGGCGCCCTCTCCCATTGGTCTTATGGTAACTTGACGCCCAACCGTTGTGCCCCTTCGGTCTTATCTTTAACCCAAACATGGAGGCACCCTCCCTTCCTGTACCAGGCATTCTCCTTCCCCGCATGTGTGCGCATCACTTCCAACTTGCACCCTACTGCACCCCCCGTTCGCACCGCGGCGAACCGTTCCAGCCCAATACAAAAACCTACTGTAACATGGCGGCATTCTCCTGCCCCTACCCCTGCAGTGTTGGCCAAACTCCTTATAATGCTACTGTTGCGCTATGCATGCCGCGCCTTAAAACAAAGCGTTTCCCGAGCATAAATGTATCTATCCCCTCCACATCGCTGCCCGTAAGGCCCCCCCCCACCGTGCTGGGTGGGCCTTACTACTTCATGTTTTAACCTCCCACAACGTAGCGCCGAAATTTGGTTTACCGGAACCAACGGCCCCATTCCTTTTATACCAACTGCTCTGCCCATTTAAATATCCATTTTTAGTCGGCCCCTTTAAAGTATACCTTTTTAGTCGGCCCGTTTACTTCATCTGTATTTAGTCGGCCCATTTAAATTATACATTTGTAGTCGGCCCGCTTCCACCCTGAAACAACCTTGACACCTTGTTCACGGGATCAGAACCCGGCGCCACTATACTTACTTCTTGCTTAGTAATAACTGGCTTTTAACTAGCGCTACGAACCCTCGGTTTCGGCTGAACAGCTGAGATTGGCCCCGCCGGGATTCGAACCTGCGTTAACGGGCTCTGCACGGATGTCGAAGCGAGCGCTCTACTCGCTGTGCCACTTGACCGGCTACCCCTTTCCTGACATCAGCCGCCCCGTGAAAATGCCATACTCTAATAATCTCTCTTGTTCCGTTACAAACGTGGTTCCCAAACCACAATCAGCAGTGCTGCGCACTGGGGCTTTAAAACCCAACGCTTGTCCTAACTCCCATAACTTTAGCCTTCCATACACCACACCACCCCACACTCATAATTTAGCCTTTATACAACGCTACGCTCTCCTCCCTGTGCTATCCGGCCGGTATTCCATACATTAATTGCACTCGATAAACCAACAGCTGGGTATCTCCTCTTCCTTCCCTAGGCCCTTGCCAGCGATAACAAATGCAACTGCAGAACCTGTTGGCAGTTAAAACCTTTAAATGACTTGACTCTCGCCCCTCTACTTTCGTATCCCTGAGGGGCATCTCGCGCTCATGACCCTCTTGCTGGTCGGCCCATGCTCTACACCCTGTTCTAATAACGTGGTGTCCGCCCCCGCCTCGAGCTGCCGTTTGCACGCCTCCCGGCCCCCGTGCCCCCACACCATTTTTCAAACCGCCCCCACAACCTACTGCCTCACGCTACCAAGTAAGGGTGATAACAACTGCGGGGGGGGGGAACATCGCATTCGGCGGCTCCCACGGCAACGTACTCCCCCCTGCTTACCTACGCACCTCCCCGCCACGGCCCGCACTCCCATCTCTTCACGAGAGCGCTGCATCCTCCGGGCCTCGCCTTGGCAGGAACACTTCCATCGCTCGAACCTGTTCCTTTGCATCTCCTCCACAGCCACAGGAACCTGCTCCGCAACCAGCATGAACCGACGCGAACTCTTCTTCCTGGAAACGAAATTTCTTCCATCAGCGAGGCGGCGACCGGGTCCCAGTGCAGGAGCGAGATGCCTGGCACCCCGGTCCCGCCTGCTTAAATCCTGATGTCCCCGCCCATTTCTTTTGTTCTGCCCTTCGCGGGCTTTTGGCCCATTAGGCCTTTGGCGCCTTTCCGCCCCTCGCCTTTTGACCCCCAGGGGATGGTTCCAGGTCCTGGCGGCATGACACCGCAGGGGTTAACCTGCTGCCTCCTCCATTTTTAGCTGATTTTTCCGTCGTCAGCTCCAGTCCATCGTAGCCCACACGTGAAGGCAATCATTAGCCGCTGACTCTTTTCAGGATGCTCAACATGTGTGTCTGCACAATGCATCTAGCTGTAGATCCCTCTCTGCAGCAGTAGTGCAGCCCATTGTGGCTGAGGCAACGGTACTATCCTCTACTGCCTAACTGCAGTTTGTCCATTAGATGATCATAATGGCCGCCTCGTCGAATGGCTGTGGCTAACAACGCAGCCATCGTTGAGAAGGCCGCCTATTCCCGCCTTCCCAATGCTAAACACAAAGACCCAGGAAAAGGTGAACACAGACCTGACACACCCTCTGACCTATCCACAAGCAGGCAGTGCGCCTAGACCTGCTGAGAGCTAGCACCCTCTGGAATTGCACACGCAATCCGCATGCCTGGCCTAGCCTCACCATTTTACAGACAAGCAGCAACAAACATTCCTCACTCGGAACTCATGGGCTGCACTCAACCAGAGGTTGACAAGGTAAACGTTAGTTGACTGCCAACTGCATTCAAGTAAAGAGACAAGCCAAGCAATTAACAAGACCCAGCATATGCTCAGCCACACACAACCTCTACACACCCGTTTTGTATGCGAGCAATGGCAAATCCCAGACTGCCCACACCTCCATAAACACATATCCGCACACAGGTAAGGCCACATAATAAAGTTCATGGCGCAAGTGATTACACTTTCAAATCGTCACCATTCACTTCTTCCAAGTGGGACAGGTCCTCCTCGTGTGGATCTTCAAGGATCATATATGCTACTATATTGTAGGAAGTGACCAGGCCAGCTGACAAAGCCATATGACCATGTTCACTAGTCTGTGGCAAAGAGTAATCATGATTCTCTTTGACGCACCATATCATGCTATGCCTGTGACACCCCTCATCATGATAGTAACTCAATTAAAGTTCTGTCATACTCCACAGCAATGCACTAAGTCACACACTGCACACTAGTGCAGATGTGTGGTGTGAAGGCGAGCACTGAACAAAGACGGGTGATTGGTGCAATGTCAGCGATAATGCTGTTTTATGGAAGGTATGCTTTTCTAATCTGATGCTAACATGTAACTCTCAAACTCCTAACCTTCCACCATGCACTTCTACAGAAGCACCCTCAACCTGCCCTCCTGTCCTCACACAGCATTCATCATTCATATCAAGTTCACTACATCTCCAAAATGTATCACAGACACTTGGAACTTAAACGTACACCTAAACTACAATACTGGTAGACAATGACACCCAGCAAAAACTCGAATCCATTGCACACACTCACACATAGGCAACGGTAATTCCCAGCCAGCCTTGCACAGCTCATGAAAGAGCAACCTCAGTTCACCTCCCATAGTTTACCCTTTTTACTTGCAGAAACCCCCATCCAGCTTCCCCGACTCCCCCCCAGTTTGCCGTTTTCATTACTTTTACATGGTGCTGCCTCAACCTCCATGTCATGCTGCCCGCCACCCTGCTGTGTGTACCATCCTCCTTTTTAAGTACAAAGAAAGGATACAGCCAAGGGGTGGGAGCAGAAGCAGTGGAAGGCATGACTACTCTGGCCTACTCATCCTTCTGGCAAAGTCCCATCCTACATTAATGAAGTCCCATGCCTTTAGTGATTCACACAGTGGGATGGTCAATGAGGCCAGGAACCACCCCAAGTTAGTGGATGGTGGACACGGCGGTGGTGTATGGGGGATCCCCAGACACCCCCACTGAATCGCAGCACTAAGGCTGGGGTCATTCGTGAGACAAGCAAGACATTGACATCTGTAGAGAGAAGACGGCCAGTAGACCCCAGGGGGCAATCATAGAAATCCTCACCCTTCTGTGCACCCCGTAGATCCCTGTGGTAAGGAGATCAGCCAGACAAGCCAAGGCAGGAGTCATAGACATGCTCACCCCGGCACCACCCCTCCAGAGATGCAGCCTCACAAAAGGATCACAAGTACCCTCCTTCTGTCACCACTCATATCCCTTCTAATTACCACCACAAAACATATTCCACCTCTAGACTCACATGCTAGGAGTGCAAAGGGGCACAGACAGAACAGAGCTTTCAGGGGGAAGAAGCAAGACTCCATTACTGTCGATGATCCTTGTGGATTCCAAGATGGCGACAAGCCATCTGTCAGAATCCGAGTCTTCGGATTCGTGATTCACCTGTTTGTTTCTTCTTGTTCTTTTTCTGGTGTTTACAGGTTTCGTTTTCTTGGAGGTGTGGGTCTTGTAGAGGTACGGTCTTGTTTCCGCTGAAGCCAGTCGGCTGGCAGGTAGCGAGCGCTGGAGTCTGAGGCTCCTGCCTCCGGGAGATCCGAGGAGTCGGAAGGAGTTCAGAGTTCCAGGGAGGATCCAGGAAGGGTCTAGGAAAAGAAAGGACTAACCGGGAATGGCCAAAAAAGCGCTCGCGCAACTCCACAAAGTGGAGGTAGCAGGACCGCTCAGGTAGGGTGCCTAGCTGGGAACGAAGGAAACAATAAGGTCAGGGAAGAAAGGTACACAACTTGCCAGGACGAGGAGTACAGACAAGCGTAGCATTGAGATGCGCCGAGCTGCAGGGCTTGTCTATTTTCAAGGAAGCATGAGAAGGAATCAGAAAGACTAGACCGTGCAGTTCACTGGCATCGGCCATGTTAGGAAGGGTCGGGTTGCAATAGCCATTGTCTAAGGGACCAGGCGGTCCAGAAGGGTCGGAATCGCCGATTCATGACAGCATGCCCCCTTCTATATTCCAATCCACCGTGTTTGCCCGGATGAGTCTGATGAAAACGCTGTAACAGACGGGGAGCATTCATGTTGGAGACTGGTTCCCAAGTCCGTTCCCTAGGCGGATAGCATTTCCACTCCACCAGATATTGGAGACAACCTCTTCTGTACCTGGAGTCACAGATCCTGAAACCTCAAATTCAACCTGGTTGTTGACAAGGAGTGGGGGAGGTCGAGGTGCTGACCTGGTTGATTGGTGAAATGGTTTCAATAAGGATGAATGGAAAACAGGATGGATTATTTTCCAAGATTCCGGTAATCGGAGTCGGAAGGCCACAGGGTTGATGATTTCAGTCACAGTGAATGGTCTGTAAAAACAAGGTGCCAGTTTGTTGGGCCTCAGATGTCTGGGCAAGTATCGAGAAGAAATTCAAACTTTATCTCCAATAGTATAGGAAGGGCCAGGTCGCCTTTTGACATCAGCAAATTTCTTTATGCCCATCCTGGCCTTTTCTAGGTGTTCCTTAACCTCTTTGTGTACTGAAACCAGTTGGGCAATCCAAGAATCCACTGAAGGAGTTAGTGTGGCATGAGGTAACAGCATGGGTAAAACAGATGGATGGAACCCCTGAGTGCAAAAAAAAGTACTGGTCTTGGTCGTGGAGTGATCAGAGTTGTTGTGAGCAAATTCAGCTACTGGAATCAATAACGACCAGTCGTCCTGGACCCTCGAAGCAAAGCACAGTAGATACTGTTCAAGGGTTTGGTTTACCCTCTCGGTTATGCCATTCGTCTGAGGATGATATCCCGAAGATAAGGCACGTTGAATACCTAACTGTTGACAAAGGTGTTTCCAGAACCTGGAGACGTATTGGGGTCCACGGTCTGAGATTATCTTGGTGGGCAGGCCATGTAATCGAAGGATGTGAGTAACAAAAATACCTGCCATTTCTTGTGCCGAAGGTAGCTTGATTAGAGGAGTAAAATGGGCCATGTGAGAAAACAGGTCTATAGTAACCATTATGGTGGTGTATCCTTTGGAGGGAGGAAGATCCACGATAAAATCAGTGGCAATCATTTCCCAGGGTTGAGTTGGCATGTCAGGTTGATGAAGTAACCCTACTGGTTTCCTGTTATCGGTCTTGTTCTGGTTACAGACTGCACAGGCTTGTATATATGCATGTATGTCTGAGATCCTTCTAGGCCACCAGAAGTTCCTCCGGATTGTTTGATGTGTGGCCTTGATTCCACGGTGCCCAGAATGAAATGTGTCATGACAAAGATTCATGATCTTAGTCCGAGTGTTCTGGGTAGGGATAACCAGATTCTTGTCCTTGAAGAGATATCCATCCTTGGCTGATAGTGCCCAGTGGTTATCCTTGGTGTCAGAAGAAGCATGCACCTTCCAAATGTCCGAAGCTGGAGTCTCTGAGCGTATGATATCAAAAAGCGAGTTGGCCTGGGCTATGAACACCATGTCCGGAAACATCTTGGGGAAGGTGCATGCTTCTTCTGACATGTAATCTGGTCATCTGGAGAGAGCATCAGCTATTACGTTGGATGGACCGGGAACATGTTGAATGCGGAACTGATACTGGGTGAAGAAAAAGGTCCAACGTGCTTGGTGGCTGTTTCTACATTCCATAGACTGTAAAACCTGGAGGTTTCGAGGATCAGTGTCCGCACAATCAGGGGATGTCTTGCGCCCAAAAGGAGGTGGCACCATTCCGTGAAGGCATGTCTAATGGCAAGCAGTTCCTTTTCCAGGACCGAGTAATGAGTCTCACTAGGATGTAAAGTCTGTGACAAATAGGCAATGGGGTGCTCATATGCATCTTCTGCTTCCTGTTTGAGGACCGCCCCAATTGCGTATTCTGAAGTGTCTGTCTCTACTAGGAAGGGTTTGGTGGTGTCTTGTTGAGCCAGGATGGGTCCACAAGTAAAGTGATGTTTAAGTTTCTGAAAGGCGGCTTCTTGAATTGCTGACCAGTTAAAAGGCATGTCTTTCTTCAGCAGACTGATAATGGGTTGCACTATAGATGAGAATGTAGGGACGAATTTCCTATAGAAATTAGCAAGTACTAGAAATGACTGTACTTGTTTAACCGAGGCTGGTGCGGGCCAGGAGAGGATGGCTACGACTTTGGTTGGGTCCATAGCCACCCCTTCAGGGCACAGAACGAATCCTAAGTACTTAACCTTGTATACATGGAAGATACACTTCTCGGGTTTGTCCAACAGATGGTGATCTCGTAATCGTAAAACCAGGGTGACATGTTCCTGATGCAGGGCCGGGTCGTGTGAGTAAACCAACATGTCGTCTAAGTAGACAATTACAAAAAGGAACAACATGTCTGAGAAGACTCGTTCCATAAAACGTTGGAATATGGCAGGAGCATTGGCTAGGCCAAATGGCATCACTAGGTATTTGTAGTGGCCGAAGGCGTTTCGAAAGGCTGTCTTCCGTTCGTCGCCTTCCTTGATGAGAATCAGGTGGTAGGCTCCTTGCAAATCCAGTTTTGTGAAGATCACTGCTCCACGTAGCGCCTCCAGAATGTCCGAAATGAGTGGTCAGAGGTATCAGTCTTTAAGGGTACATTTGTTCAGTCCCCAATAATCCAAGCATGGACTGAGTTCCTTAGTATCCTTTTTAGGTACAAAGAATAAGGAGGCTCCAGCAGGGGATGTGGACGGACGAATAGTTCCGTTGGTCTGATTGGTGTCTAAGTATTCACGTAGGGCAGCTTTCTCGGACTCAGACAGAATGAACATCCTCCCAAAGGGAATGACTGCATCTTCTTCTGTATCAATAGCGCAGTCTTCAGGACAATGAGGAGGTAGTGACTGTACTATGGCAGAGGAAAATACATCTGAAAACTGATGGTATACCTCAGGTACCTGTGTGACGTTAGAAACGGTGATGGGTTGCGAATCCTGCGACCTTTCTCCTATGAACTGTTGAGATTTTTTCCAGGAAGGCAGTGTGTAAGACAAAACTCGGAACACAGGAACAAGGATCCTGCTGTCCAGTTGATATATGGATTATGTTTCTGCAACAAGGGCATGCCCAGAATCATTGGGTAATGAGCTGCCCTAATTATGTCAAAGTGCAATAGCTCTTGATGGTTGTGAGTGGTAAGTAATAGCTCTGAGGTTTGTTGAGTTATGGGTCCTGAGGATAGTGGTTTCCCATCTATTCCTTCGACCGCCTAGAAAACGTTCTTTGTTTGTCTTGGAATTTAATGTTTCTGTGCCCATTCATCATCTAGGAAGATGCCCATGGTCCCACAATCCACCAAGCCCAGGATGGAGGAAATGTCCTTGTTGGGTGTAGATAGGGACACCTGGAGAAGCACCAAGGAGTTCTTGGGGGTGGAGTCCAGGGTTAGAGGAGATTCGGAGCACGAACCATTCTCCCGAAGCTGAGGTCTGTTCAGGACCGGGAACAGTCATTTCCCGACGTCTTGGAGCGGCTATCGGGCACTTTCTTACTAAATGTTTGTCTGGAGCACAATACATACACAGACCACTGTTGATCTGCTGGGTCCTTTCCTGGGAAGTGATGGGACCCCTCAAGGAACCCAGCTGCATGGGCTCTGGCTCAGCGGGGCTTGGATTAGGTGTTTCTTTTTCCTTAGGACTCGTGTATTCAGGTGAGGGTCTTTGTAGAGGACTCTGTGCCTTCCTCTTCTCGGCTTTTCTTTCTTGAATCCTGAAGTCTATCTGTAGAGACAAATCTAAGAGGGCCTGGAAGGATCCGGGACGGGCTACCCTGGCAATTCATCCTTAACCTCTTCGTTTAATCCACGTCGGAAAAAAGTAAAGCACGCTTCAGGGGTCCAGTCAGCACCTTTAGCCAATGGCTTGAAGTGGGTCACGTATGTCAACATATCCTGGTTTCCTTGCTGAAATTCCAGTCGTTTTTCTTGGGTGGAATACACCTGTTCTGGACGGTCGAACATGGCCTTAAGGGCAGTAACAAATTTGTCATAGTTGCCAAGTAACGAATCCCCAGTGGATATCAAAGGGGTTGCCCAAGCCAATGCATTGCCAGATAGATGAGAGATCATGAAACCCACTTTAGCCCTGGGAGTGGAGAAATAGTAGGGTTTAAAGGTAAAATGAACCAGGCATGAATCAAGGAAAGAGCGTAATGCTTTCGGATTGCCATTATATTTGTCCACTATGCCTCCTACAGATGCACTTTCTTGATATGCCAAATCCCTGTAAAGAACAAGTTGTTTTAAAGCTGCATTCTCAGCCTTGAGGTTCTGAACTTCTGTGGACAGTTCCTGCATTCCTCTCATGAGGTCTTGTACAGCAGCCTCCATTGTGGAAAGAGTATTAATTTGTGGCGTCTCAAACTGTCAGAATCCGAGTCTTCGGATTTGTGACTCACCTGTTTGTATCTTGTTGTTCTTTTTCTAGTGTTTACAGGCTTCCTTTTCTTGGAGGTGAGGGTCTTGTAGAGGCACAGTCTTGTTTCCGCTGAAGCCAGTCTGCTGGCAGGTAGCGAGCGCTGAACTCCGAGGCTCCTGCATGCAGGAGATCCGAGGAGTCGGAAGGAGTTCAGAGTTCCAGGTAGGATCCATGAAGGGTCTAGGACAAGAAAGGACTAACCGGGAATGGCCAAAAAAGCGGCTCACGCAACTCCACAAGGCAGAGGTAGCAGGACCGCTCAGGTAGGGATGCCAGGTAGAGGGCAGTAATATCGGTGTCTAGCTGGGAACGAAGGAAACAATGAGGTCAGGGAAGAAAGGTACACAACTTGCTGGGACGAGGAGTACAGACAAGCGTAGCGTTGAGACATGCCGACCCGCACCGACCCGCGGAGGCGTGTCTATTTTCAAGGAAGCCTGAGATGGAATCAGAAAGACTAAACCATGCACTTCCCTGGCATCGGCCATGTTAGGAAGGATCCGGTTGCAATAGTCATTCTCTAAGGGACCAGGCGGTCCAGAAGGATCGGAATTGCCGATTCATAACACCATCATGTAACTTAGGCTTTCCCCTTTCAAATCACACGACCGCCAACCGATGGTCCAATCACCTAACAACAAAGCCTTCAGTAATCAGCTGTCCACAATATCATTAAGCAACGTCTAAAGGGACCTTGCTATCAAAAACAGTCAAACCCATGTGACAGTGTGGCGTATCGAGAAGGCGTTTGAGGTTGCTGTTTTTCAGAGAGTGATAAAAGAAAGGAGTACCGAGAAAAGGAGTAGGAGATGAGAGCTAATGGAGTTTGGAGAGAGAGTTTGGAGGAGGATGGAGGAAGAGAGAGATGGTATCAGAGGAAGAAGAGTTGTTAGGGAGTGAAGAAGGTGGACTATCCTAGAAAGGATGTTAGAGGAGAGAGTTGGAGGCTTGGAGAGGTGAAATGTATTGTAGGAAGGGGAGAGTGTGGGGGATATGAAGAGGTGTTTTAGTCAAGTAGGAGAGTTATCAGGAGTGAGGGAGAATTCTGTGAAAAAGGAGGGTTGTTACCAAATGAGGAGGGAGGGAGCACATTGTTCCATCGTGACAAGATACCAAGGGAGCCTGAGGGACTGGGGGGTGTGAGTTCATAGGCCTGAACCCACCGGCCATGAGAAGGACAGAGCAGCTAGTGGGGGAGACAACGTGGAGTCTGAAAATAAAGAACAAGAGGCCCTAGAGGCAGAACTTCAGTCATAGGAGTAGAAGGTATCCCAGGGAAAAAGGTGTAAGAGGGTATTCCTAAGAAGATAACTCTTGCAAGTAGGAGGATGTTAAGTGGAACAACGTTTTCAGAGAAGAGGAGGAACATCTGGCAAAGAGAACAAACCCGGGTAGTCTAGAGGGGGAAAAATCTGTGGACACCATGAGGGGCAGGAGGAATACAGGCAAACCACCATAGATATTTAGATCAAGAGGGTTGCAGAGGGGAAGGTCGGATTGAATTGTTGGGAGGATATGTGAGATGGTGCTGTTGCACTACCGGGACAGGGAGGTCAGATCAGGAGTAGGGAGATGGAAAGCGTCCTGAGGACCAGGGCTCTAGAGTAGGCAGGTGGTCAGGGACCAAAGGCCACATTCCAGCCTGTCTCCACACTCCCAGCCTTGCTGAAGGACTGTAAGGACTGGAGGGGGGTGTCTGTACTCCTGCTCTCTATATGGTAGAGGAGAGGCACAGAGGACCCCAGCCAAGATTCTCTATTACGGTAGCTATGGTCGAGCAATCAAGGCCTAGCTTCTCAGGAGGTGATGCGGGCTGCTCTTTAAGTGCAGTGTAGTCCCCAAGCTCCCACAAAGGAATGTCCACACACTATGTTAGTTAAATCACAGCTCTTTATATAAATAAGGTTCACGTTATATACATAATCACAATAACATTGCTCCGACAATTCTAAAATGGTAAATATATACAGTTCTAGGTGGTACCACTATTACTCTGATTCCATTAAAATGCATCAACTGTACTCAAATAGCATACGAATCAACACAGCAAAACAATATCAACCATAGACTTAGGAGGAAGACAAGTTGGTTAGACAATTGCCAGAATACTGGCCCGATACCTAGACACAGTTCTATATGAGGAGCCCCCCACCTGGGCAACCTGTAAATGAAGATGCACTACAAGCCCAGTTCATATATTGTCTATTAGAGTCTTATCTCCTTCTATAAAAGTTCTACTGCCCCCAAAGAACCTGGTTTCGTGGAGTTCTTTAGTGAGTCGTTGACAGGCCCATCTTGAGCACACTCCCTTTAAGGCAGGAGCCGCAGCTCATAGAGATTCGGTGAAGAAAGATGTGAATGGTGGTCGTTGAGGGAGCAGTTTCGATTTTCGCGGTGCTCATTCACGAAAGCTTGTGAACGTCTTGTGAAGAAGGGGCGTGCGGTGCACCTCGACGACGAGTGATTGTTGCTGCAAAGAGTAAATGAAGAACTTGGCCCAGCAAGGTTGTTGGGTTGTCGGGGTCTGGCGTCGGCGAACAGGACATGACTACCACTGACTTCAGTAGCTTCATCGGCGTCTATGAGGTCTTTCGGTGGCAGGAAACCCACCGGCAGATTCTCTTCGGTCATCGGAGGCCTTGACTTTCTCTGGCAGGACGAAAGTGGTCGACGAGGATGAGCAAGGGTGTCCTTGTTTCAATGTTCTTAGGCAATGGAGCACTGCGTCTCTGGTCGGTGACGATGGTCATCGATGGTGGACGGCTGTCCGGTGCTTCTCTTCGTTCTCGGCGGCCCCCTTCTCTGTTCGGCAGCCTTTCGTAGGTCTGTCTACCAGAGAGCTTTGGCAAAGATCAGCTAGTGCACGATGGTCCCTCGTAGCTCGGGAAGAGGTCCTCCTAGCCAGGTCCTCTCTTGGATCAGTTCCTTGAAGGCACAGCAGCTTTCAGATTAGTGAAGGACAGCAGCAGCAGTTTGTTTTCTTCCGGTGGGCTTCAAAGTTAAGCATCAGTTTCAACTTCAGCTTCTGAACGGCATCAGTTTTGATGTCAGTTTCAACTTCAGTTTCTGAATGGTATCAGTTTTGATGTCAGTTTCTACTTCAGATTCTGAATGATTTCTAGCAGTGATAGGCCCCCAGATATACTGTTGTGTCACACTCAGGCAACCAATCACTTAGAACGGCATTCAGGCAGTCTGTCACGCAAGTGGGACCTTGGGTCCAAGCTCACCTGTCTCTCCTTAGAGGTTTTATTCTTACGGGAAGGATCCTTTTCCTTCTTTCTTGAGGTCCGGGATTCAAAGAGATATGGGCGTGTCTCCCCTGATGCCACCCTGCCGACCTAAGAGCCGAGCGGGCTGGCCTCTGGGGCCACTGCCCTGTCAGTGCTGGTTTAGTTGACAGACTCGGAGGACGTTCCAGGAAGGATGAAGGAATCCAGGAAGGAATGGCCGGGAACCGTGGAAGGATTCAGGCGGTAATGCAGATTCAGTGAGAAACGAAAAGGGAAGCAGCAGGGAAGGACAAGGAAGGAAGGACACGGCAGGGCTGGAAGCAGGACAGCGTGAAGGCAAACAAGGGAAAGTCAGCGGGAGAATCGCTGAAAATGGCTGAAGGCAACCGAACGTTGAGACGCACCAGCTCGCATGAGAGCAGCACATATCAGCTAGACCGCTGCAATAGCGATCTCAGCAGCGGCGGCCATGTTGGGGGAAAACATGGATGCCGCAAGACGATTTCCACATTTCCAAGCAGTCCAAAAGGGGCAAATCCGGGAATTCATGACAGTATGCCCCCTCCGAAGCCCAGTTCCCCCGGGTTTGTCTGGATGTATGCAATGAAACCTGGAAATCAGACGGGGTGCATGAATGTTGGATACTGGTTCCCATGTCCATTCACTAGGTGGATACCCTTTCCATTCCACAAAGTACTGTAGACGCCCCTGTCTGTACCTGGAATCACATATCCTGGCGACTTCGTATTCCAGCTGATCGTCTGTAAGAGCAGGTGGTGGTCAAGTCTTCTGTCTGGTTGAAGGTTGATAAGATTTTAATAGGGAGGAATGAAAGACGGGATGGATCTTGTTCCAAGTCTTAGGTAGACAGATCTTGAATGCCACCGGGTTCATGATCTTTGTAATAGTGAAAGGCCCGTAGAACTGAGGTGCTAATTTGTTGGGTTTAAGATGTCTGGGTAGATAACGTGAGGATAACCAGACTCTGTCTCCTATGGTGTAAACTGGGACCGGTCTACGTCCGGCATCAGCATATCTCTTATTGATTGTTCTGGCTTCCAATAGATGTTTTTAGCACTGATGGATGGAAACCGTAGTTGCACAAAAAGGGACTGACTTTAGTGGTAGAATGATCAGAGATATTGTATGCAAATTCTGCTAAAGGAAGCAGCAGTGACCAATCATCCTGTACGTGGGAGGGAAAGCAACGTTAATATTGTTCAATGGTTTGGTTCACCCTTTCCGTGATGCCATTAGTCTGGGGATGATACCCAGAAGACAATGCTCTTTCGATACCTAACAGGCGACACAGCTGAGACCAAAACCGGGAGGTGTATTGGGTACCTCTGTCAGAAATTATATTGGAAGGCAATCCATGCAAACTGAAGATCTCCGTCATGAAGGTGTTTTCCATTTCTTTGGCATCAGGCAATTTAGGCAGCAGAGTAAAATGGGCCATGTGAGAGTACATATCGATGGTAACCATAATGCAGGTATATCCTCTTGAAGGAGGCAGTTCCACAATGAAATCAGTGGCTATAATCTCCCAGGGACGAGTAGGTAGATTTGGCTGCAGGAGACCAGACGGTTTCCTGTTGTCGTGTTTATTTTGAGCACATACAGCACACGCCTGCATATGATTGGTTATCTCCTGTTGCATCTTTGGCCACCAAAACTGTCTTCGTATGGTCTGCATGGTAGTCTTAATGCCACAATGACCAGCAAAATAGGTGTCATGGCAGAGGCGGATTATCTTATCCCGGAGTTCCTTTGAAGGTACTTCCAAGGCCGTGTCCTTGAAGAGATATCCGTTTCGATGTTGTAAGGACCAATGGTTGGAGTTATTGAAATCTTCCCATAATTCGGATTTTGGAGTGGCTATTTTTATCTGTTCCAGTAAGGTGTCAGCTTGGGCAATAAACACCCTTTCGGGAAACATCTTGGGCAGAGATGGAGTCTCTTCTGATATATAATCTGGATGTCGAGACAAGGCATCAGCTATGATATTAGAGGGACCAGGAATATGGCAAATCTGGAACTGGAATTGTGCAAAGAAATAAGCCCATCGTGCCTGAGGACTGTTTCTACATTCCATGGACTGAAGTACTTGTAGATTCCTATGATCCGTCCAAACTTGTACTGGGAATCTGGCCCCTAGGAGGAGATGACGCCATTCCGTAAAGGCTTGCCTGATAGCGAGTAGTTATTTTTCAAGAACTGAATAGTGAACTTCACTGGGATTCAGTGTTTTTGAAAGATAAGCAGTTGGATGTTCACAATGGTCTTCTTGTTCCTGTTTCAGAACGGCTCCAATGGCATATTCAGATGCATCTGTTTCTACCAGGAAGGGTTTAGTTACATCAGGTTGGCACAGGAGGGGTTCTTGTGTAAATTGTTCCTTTAGTGTCTGAAAGGCGGCTTCTTGAGCTTCTTCCCATCTGAAGGCGGTGTCCTTCTTTAGGAGAGAGATAATGGGTTGCACCACCGAGGAGAATGCAGGTATGAATTAGCGATAACAATTTGCCAGTCCCAGGAAGGACTGTATTTGTTTAACATTTGTGGGTGTGTGCCAGGACGTAATGGCCTTGATCTTGGATGGATCCATGGAAATAACATGAGGGCTTATAATGAAACGTACAGAAGAAGCATGGAAGATGCATTTCTCTGGCTTCGCAAACAGATGGTGTTCCCGTAGGCGGTTTAAGACCTGTGATACATGCCCCTTATGTGAGGCTAAGTCTTTTGAAAAGATCAACATATCATCCAAATAGACGATAACAAACAAGGAAAGCATGTCTGAGAACACTCTGTCCATAAAACCTTGAAAAACAGCAGGTGCATTTGATAGCCCAAATGGCATAACCAAATATTCGAAATAACCAAAGGTGGTCCGGAAGGTGGTTTTCCACTCGTCACCCTTCCTTATGCGAATTAAGTGGAATGCTCCTCTCAAGTCAAGTTTGGTGAAAAGCACTGCTCCCCTAAATGCTTCAAGAATATCGGGAATGAGAGGCAAAGGATAACGATCTTTCAGGGTGCACTGATTGAGATCTCTGTAGTCCAAAACAAAGAAGCCCCAGCTGGAGATTTGGAAGGCCGAATGGTTCCATTGGCTAGGTTAATATCCAAGTATTCACGAAGGGCCTTCTTTTCAGGTTCCGACAGGATAAACATCCGGCCAAAGGGTATGATTGCGTCCTTATCCGTGTCAATGGTACAATCTTCCGGCCTATGTGGGGGCAAGGATTGGACTATGTCTGAGGAGAATACATCAGAGAACTGGTTGTACTCTTCAGGTATCTGGTGAATATTAGCAATAGTCACTTGGTTTGAAGTCTCGAGTATAGTATTGGTGGATTTCACGACTGGAGGGTTCCTGGAGAGGCATTGTGACAGACAATATTCTGAGTCTAAGAACAAAGACCCGGCTGCCCAGTTAATGTAAGGATTGTGTCGTTGTAACCAGGGCATGTCCAATACCACTGGGTAGTGGGCCATCTTTATTGGGTCAAAGTGAAGTTGTTCCTGATGATTGTTTATAGTCAACATGAGCAGCGCCGTTTGTTGGTTGATGGGTCCGGATGACACTGGTCTTCCATCAATGCCTTCGACTGCTTGAATCAGCTCTTTGTTTTCTCTTCGAATGCGATGTTGCTGGGCCCAGTCGTCATCAAGAAAAACGCCCATGGCATCACAATCCACTAGAGCCAGGATGGGAAAGCAATCTCCAGTGTGGACGGATAAGGTGACCTGGAAAATGACCAAAAACGACCTCTGAGCAAGTTCCAATGAGGCCGAAAAGGTGGAGCGTGTATCAGTCTCCCGAAACTGTGCTCCATTCAGGATTAGGAGCTGGCTTTTCCCTATGCTGTGGCGGAGCAATGGGACAGTTCCGGACTAGATGTTTGTCTGAAGCGCAGTACATGCACAAACCGCTGTCTATATGGCGAGTCCTTTCCTGAGGAGTTAGGGGTCCTCGCAAATTTCCGATTTGCATGGGTTCAGTATCTGAGGTAGAAGATTGAGGTGGTTCTCTTGAGCTGGGGTATACTGGGGGGGGGTTTCGATTGAAGGCTTGGTACTCTCCTTTTTTCAGCCTTCCTCTCCAGAATGCGGAAGTCAATTTGTAATGACGAATCCAGAAGAGCCTGGAAAGAGCCAGGGGGGGCTACTCTAGCCAGTTTATCTTTGATTTCCTCATTTAAACCTTTCCTGAATAGGGACAAACAGGCTTCCGAGGACCAGTTAGCCTCCTTTTCCAGTTGTTTGAATCTTGTCACGTATGTCAACATATCCTGGTTCCCTTGTTGGAACTCTAACAATCTTTCGTGAGCCGAAAAGACCTGATCAGGACGGTCAAACATTGTCTTGAAGGCTGCCAGGAATTCCTCATAGTTATCCAGGAGGGGATAACAGGCGGATACCAGAGGCGTGGCGCAGTACATGGCATTCCCAACAAGATGGGGAATTATAAAGCCCACCTTGGCTCGTCGAGTAGAAAAATAGTAAGGCTTAAAGGTAAAATGAACCATGCAAGAATCCAGAAAGGCTCGCAGTGTTTTAGGCCCCCTATCATATTTCTCCACGATGCCACCTACTGCCGCGCTTTCCTGAAAGGCTGAATCCCTGGACATAACCAACTGCCTCAAGGCTGCATTTTCTGCCTTTAAGTTGTGTACTTCTGTGGATAGCTCCTACATACCACGGAGCAGATCTTGCATAGAAGGATCCATATTGGCTGTAATCCATTTGCGTCTCAAACTGTCACGCAAGTGGGACCTGGGGTCCAAGCTCACCTGTCTCTCCTTAGAGGTTTTCTTCTTAAGGGAAGGATCCTTTTACTTCTTTCTTGAGGTCCGGGATTTGATGAGATAGGGGTGAGTCTCCCCCGAAGCCACCCCCCCGGCCTAAGAGCCGAGCGGGCTGGCCTCCGAGGCCACTGCCCTGACAGTGCTGGTTTAGTTGACATACTCGGAGGAAGTTATAGGAAGGATGAAGGAATCCAGAAAGGAATGTCCGGGAACCGTGGAAGGATTCCGGCGGTAATGCAGATTCGGTGAGAACCGAAAGGGGAAGCAGCAGGGAAGAACAAGGAAGGAAGGACACAGAAGGGCTGGAAGCAGGTCAGCAGGAAGGCAAACAAGGAAAGTCCGCGGGAGAAGCGCTGAGATCGGCTGAAGGCAACGAACATTGAGATGCACCAGCTCGCAATGAGAGCAGCGCATATCAGTTGATGTGGAGAAGTGAAACTACACCGCTGCAATAGCGATCTCGGCAGCAGCAGCCATGTTGGGGGAAAACATGGATGCCGCAAGACGATTTCCACGTTTCCAAGAAGTCCAAAAGGGGCAAATCCGGGAATTCAGGACACAGTCAGGCAGCCAATCAGCTCACAGTGCATTCAGGCTATTCTTCTCCATCCAGACACTCACAACACAGAATGTGGATTCAGACAAGCACTCTGCCATTCATCACTCCACACTGCATTCATATCAGTTTCGGGCAGAGCTGTCTCAGTCATTGTGTCAATCACCAGATACTAGACACCCACAACACGGAATGCATATTTCTCACACACTCCATTCACCCAGGTCCCACCCCATGGGCGTACCCACAACATACAGTCATTGGGAAGGCTCCAGCCAGTCTGGACTGGAATTCCCCACAATACCATATATGGAACTTCCACCCAACAGCCAGTCGGGGGAAGGGACAGAGTCAGGGCTTCCTGGGACTTTGGGAAAAGTAAGGTAACAGGCGATAGAAAGCAAGAGGCCAAAGGGGCCATCTTGTTTCCATCAGGAATCCACTGAGTCCAATGACAGGGCCTGGGAATCCCAAAATGGAGGACGCTCACGGCACCTGTCAATTCAGCGCAGAGCTGCCACCAGCCCATACCCTGCTCTGTGGGCCACACAGAGGTGCCCAAAATCATACACTAGGAGTGCAGGGTCATACTTCCACCCATGGGTGCCATAAGGGTATCCCAAGGGTCTGTTCAACATACCAACAAAAGGAAGAGCCGCACCGCCAGGAGTCCCACATGAACTCCTGCACGGAAAACAAGACAGAACATACATGATAAAGCAATAAAGGACAAGGATATGGATACCCTGTCCCTCCAATGCATTTCCAGCATCACAGTCGCCCCCCCCCCAGACTGAGGTTAGGGCGTCTAATCTCCCACGAGATTGACGCTCTCATCCAGACGGTCAACATACCTCCTGGAAAGGCCATCTGCATTATCATGACTCTCCCCTGGTCTATGCTCTATGGTGAAGTCTAGCCCTTGCTGGCTAATGGACCACCTGAGCAGTTTTGGGTTTTCACTCTTCATCTGCATAAGCCACTTGAGGGGCTTACGGTCTGTTTGGACCTTGAAGGTAGACCCTGTAAGGTAGGGCCTAAACTGCCTAAGGCTCCAAAATATACTGAAACATTCCTTTTCAAAAGTAGCCCACCTAGGTTCTCTACCCTTGAGTTGTCTACTGATGAATATGATCGGATGTTCCCTCCCTTTGTCATCTAACTGGGGCAAGGCAGCTCCAATTCCGGCGTCACAGGCATTCGTATGGACAATAAAAGGCTTGCTGTAATCAGGCGCACACAACACCGATGCCCTACACAGACTTTTTTTCAAGCCACCAAAGGCCCTCTGACAGTCTTCTGTCCAATTAACCTTTCTTGGTTGTTTGGGCGAAGTCAGAGCTGTCAGAGGGGCAGCTATGGTTCCATAGTCCGCCATGACATTGCAATAATACCCAGTGAGGCTCAAAAATGCTCTCACCTGGGTTTAAGTAGCGGGAGTCTCCACGTGACTTTCTCCTGATCCACCTGGCACTTGGTGGCCTTGATAGTGGGGTTAGCCCTTTTCAAAGCCTGCAACACTTTATCCAAGTGAGTCCAATGCCCTCTCAAGTGCAACTGTAGACGGCGATGTCGTCTAAGTAGGCCACACAAAAGGCCTCCAGCCCACTGAGTGCATGATTGACTAAACGTTGGAACGTGGAAGGTGCATTTTTCAACCCAAAAGGCATGACTCTAAACTGATAGAGCCCCTCAGGTGTTGAGGATGCAGTCTTTTCCTTGGCATGGTCCATCAGAGCTATTTGCCAATAGCCTGAGGTAAGGTCAAAAGTGCTCACAAATTTGGCAGTACCTATGGTGTCCACAAGCTTATCAACCCTGGGCAATGGGTGCGCGTCAGTTTTGGTGACGGCATTGACTCCTCTGTAGTCCACACAGAACCTACAATCCTTGGAACCTGCCTGGGAACTTGCCTTGGGGACAAGGACCATTGGACTGGACCAGGGACTGGTTGAGGGTTCAATAACACCCAGATCCAACATCTTGGCGACCTCAGCCTGGGTGTGGTTCTTAACTGTATCTGACATACGGTAGCACCTGCTTTTGACAGGCACACTGTCACCAGTGTCAATTTCGTGCCTAAAACACGGTGTAAGGCCTGGTGTCAGTGAGAACAGAGAGGCATACTGCCTGAGGAAAGCCCTGCAGCCCCTCTGCTGCACTGTCGTCAGATCTGGAGAGAGATCCACTCCCTCCACTCAGCCATCCTGAGAGTTGCTATGCAGCAAATCAGGAAGGGGCTCACTCTCATCCTCTTCTTGATCTGAAGCCAGCAAGAGACATGAGAGTATTCGGCTCGCCTATGGAAAGGCTTGAGCCTGTTAACACGGAATACCTACCCCAGGGACTCCCATGTCAACCAGATAATTGATTTTGCCCATCTTGGAGATTATCCTGAAGAGTCCAGTCCACTTATTTGCCAAAGCTCGAGGCTTGGTAGGCTCCATCACAAGGATCTCCTGTCCTAGAGTCCAATCCACTTGCAAGGCTTTAAGGTCATGCCAGTATTTGTTCAATTCCTGGCTGGCCTTGAGATTCGCTGTCGCCTGACCCATCATCTGTGCCATCCTCCGCCTGAGGCCTAACACATAGTCCCCCACTTGCTTGGCAGGACCTGGAGGGGTGGCTTCCAAACCTTCTCTGATCAAGGCAAGGGGCCCCCTCACTGGATGTCCAAAGAGAAACACAAAGCGGCTGAAACCAACACCCTCTTGAGGTACCTCTCTGTAAACAAACTACAGGCATGGCAGGAGGAGATACTATTTCCTCCTTAGGGGCTCTTCCAAAGCACCTAGCATGCCCTTGAGAGTTTTATTAAATCTCCTGACCAGACCATTGGTCTGGGGATGGTAAGAGGTGGAGAACTTGTAGGTTACCCCACACACCTTCCACATGGTTTTCATGTAACTCAACATGAAGTTGGAACCTCTGTCAGAGACAACCTCCTTAGGGAATCCAACACGGGTGAAAATGCCCAGGAGAGCCCTGGCAACCACGTTGGCAGTGATAGTCTGAAGGGGTATAGCCTCAGGGTACCTGGTGGCATGATGAACCAAGACCAGGATGAACCGATGTCTACCTGAAGTGGGAAGATCAAGGAGACCGACAATGTGGATGCCCACCCTCTCAAATGGTGTGTCAACCACTGGCAACGGCTGCAGTGGGGCAATGATACTGCCTCCAGTCTTGCCAGACAACTGACAAGTTGGGCAGGACCTGCAGTGGGACTCCACTTCTACTCCCATCCGGGGCCAGTAGAAATGGGCAGAGAGCCTTTGCTTCATCTTCTTGGTCCCAAGATGACCAGCCAAGGGCACCTCATGCGCCAACTGCAGCAGGAAGGGCCGGTAAACCTGGGGTACCACCAAGCTCTTGAGGGTACCAGGTTCAGGCTTAGTGGGGTCACTGACAAGGAGCTCACCCTCCCAATATATCCAGAATGTCCTAGGCACTTCTCCCTGTGCCTGGGACAGGGCCTGTTTACTTAGACCCTCGAGAGAGTGGCACTCTCTCTGTCCCTTACAGAAATCCGCCCGGGAGGGTCCCCCTTCAGCCAACAGGCATTGAAGGTCGGGGTGGTCCTCTGGGTCGAGCACCTCTCCCACAGGAGGGTCCTCTGCCTCTTCTCCCTCAGGAGTTGAGTTTGAGTTGACCACTGGATAAAGCCCGTCCGGAGCATGAATCCCAATGGGTGCTGCAGGAGCAGCAGGAAGAGAAGGAATCCCTTTAGCAGAGGTGACATTCTTGCTCTTCCTTCGCGTTGTGCCTTGGGTTTCCCCATTGGCAGGAGTACCAGATTTGCAGCCGGACCCGGTGTCACGTGGGACCTAGTAATAGCAGCAGCAGTCATGGGCGACCATCAGAGATCAATCCCAACTCTACTAGATTGTTGCCTAACAAAATGTTAGCAGGGACATTGCCCTGAACCAGGACAGGAAGCTTTGCTGTCTTGTCTCCAATCATGAGTGTGACTAGGGCTACAGGAGATAATTTGGGAGACCCACGAGCTAATCTGGTGGTTCTCAGAGGAGCACCCACATAGTCCTCTGGCTTGAGCAGGGTCCTGTCCACCACAGTCATGCTTGCCCCAGTGTCTCTCAAACCAGTAGAAAGCTGGCCATTCAAGAGGACACTTTTCAAAAACCTACGGTTGTTCTGTGGGATAGTTGCCAGTACTTCTGCATACTGGTCCCAGGCCCCAAGGGACACTAGGGAAATCTCTGCAGGAGCACCGAATTTGATCCCTGTAGAGGAGGGGAGGACAGTGGCCTCCACCTCAGGCATGGGGTAAGGGTAGGCCAGGCTGACAGCCTGGACTCCAAGTGCCTTACCTTTACACTTGGGGTCACCCTTCTTGTGATCCAGAACCCCACAGTCCCAACAAGTGCCAGGAATGTGGGGTACGGTACTGAAACCACTCGGAGCCTGCTTTGCAGCAGGTGGACCACTACTCTTACTCCCACCCACATAGGACTTATCCACACTAGATTTTTGGTTTTCTCGACGTTGATTGATTTTAGGACTCCTCAGCATTCCGAGAGGTCCCCTTTTCTTTGTCCTTGTCCTTTCCACTGGAGTCTTTAAGGGACACCCGGTGGGGGACCCACTTGTCAGCCAGCCTGGCCAGCTTAAAGGGATCTAAAATGTTCTGGTCAACAACATACTGATGCAGATCTGGTGAACAGGCTTCCGAACAATGCTCCAAAAACAAAAGGTGGGATAATGTAACAAACATTTTCACTTTGTAACCATCAATCCACCCCATCATGTTCATATCAGCAGCACTCACCCAGTAAATCCAAGACACATTCTCTCTTTTCTTAAAATCCCTGAACCTTTTAAGGTATTGGGTAGGTGTCTTGGCAAACTTGGCAATCAAAGCAAACTTCATGCACTCATAATGACACCTTTCTTCCACACTCAGTTTCAGAATACAGTCATACCCAGTCTGAGGCACTCTGCTTAACAAACACTTAGCCCAATCTCTTTTATCAACATCATGAATTGCACAGCCATTTCAAACGTTTCAATCAATTGGAGGATATCAGAACCCTCTGCATACACACCAACCAAATCTTTCATAAACCTGGTGGCTGGGGACCTGACACTCTCAACTGGTTTCGCTGAAGTCTCCACTCTAGCTTTCTCTAGCTGGATTCACTTACATTCAGTGTCCTTGTTTTTAAGTTCAAGGTCCTTATCCTTTAGTTCCAGATCCCTGGCTTTAAGGATCACTTGCTGTGCCAACTCCTCTTTCTTAAGCTCAGCTTCAGTTTCCAACTTTCTATATCCTTAATAATTCAAGTTCCAAGGAATTCTCTGAAGAAACATTGCTGGAGGTCGGCACAGAGGCAGCAGGAATGGTGGCATTCCCAGAATCAGATTCAACAACACCCCCAGGGGTAGGGCCCTCATTGGTTACATCCCCCCCTTCAAGAGCTTCACAATCTGTCTGGTAGTTAACCAGGGCAGCTATCAGCTCAGCCCTAGACTTATCCTCAAAGTCTAACTTCCTGGCATCACAAGCACTCTGGAGAGCCTCTAAGCTCACCCGAGTATATTTAACATTTGCAATAGATTCCATTGCTTGTAATGTAGTTATCTTGTACACAACTAAACCTCAATTTAACAATTTAACAAAGTGTAGATATTTTGTAAGTGTCAAGGTTACACACTGATTCTTAAAACCATAAGCATCCCACCGCTGCCACCAGTGTAAAGACTGGAGGGGGGTGTCTGTACTCCTGCTCTCTATATGGTAAGGAGAGGCACAGAGGACCACAGCCAAGATTCTCTATTACGGTAGCTATGGTTGGGCAATCAAGGCCTAGCTTCTCAGGAGCTGATGCAGGCTGGTTCTTAAGTACAGTGTAGTCCCCAAGTACCCACAAAGGGATGTCACACACTATGTTAGTTAAAACACAGCTCTTTATATAAATAAGGTTCACATTATATACACAATCACAATAACACACTTTGTGCTCCGACAATTCTAAAATGGTAAATATATACAGTTCTAGCTGGTACCACTATTACTCTGATTCCATTAAAATGCATCAACTGTACTCAGTTCAAATAGCATATGAATCAACACAGCAAAATGATATCAACCATAGACTTAGGAGGAAGACAAGTTGATTAGACAATTGGCAGAATACTGGCCCCAATACCTAGACACAGTTCTGTATGAGGAGCCGCCCACCTGGGCAACCTGTAAATGAAGATGCACTACAAGCCCAGTCCATATATTGTCTATTAGAGTCTCATCTCCTTCTATAAAAGTTCTACTGCCCCAAAGTACCTGGCTTCGAAGAGTTCTTCAGTGAGTTATCGACAGGCCCTTCCTTAGCGCACTCCCTTTAAGGCAGGAGCCGCGGGTCATCGAGATTCGAGGAAGAAAGATGTGAATGGTGGTCATTGAGGGAGCAGCTTCGATCTTCGCGGTGCTCGTTGATGAAAGCTCGTGAACGTCCTGTGAAGAAGAGGCTTGCAATGCACCTCAACGACAAGTGTTCATTGCTGCAAAGAGTAAATTAAGAACTTTGTCCCAGCAAGGGCGTCCGGTCGTCAACGTCTGGCATCAGCGAACGGGACGTGACCACGGCTGTCTTCAGTAGCTTCATCGGCGTCTGAGGTCTTCGGGTGGTGGGAAACCCACCGGCGGATTCTCCTCAGTCATCGGCGGCCTTGACTTTCTCCAGCAGGACGAAAGCGGTCGACGAGGATGAGCAAGGGTGTCCTTGTTTCAATGTTCTTAGGCAAAGGAGCACTGCGTCTCCGGTCGGTGACGATGGTCGTCGACGGTAGATGGCTGTCCGGTGCTTCTCTTCGTTCTCCTCGGCGGCCCCCTTCTCTGGTCGGCAGCCTTTCGTAGGTCTGTCTACTAGGGAGCGTTGGCAAAGATCAGCTAGTGCACGATGGTCCCTCGTAACTCGGGAAGAGGTCTCCTAGCCAGGTCCTCTCTTGGATCAGTTCCTTGAAGGCACAGAAGCTTTCAGATTAGTGAAGGACAGCAGCAGCAGTTCGCCTTCTTCCAGTGGGCTTCAAAGTTAAGCATCAGTTTCAACTTCTGAACAGCGTCAGTTTCAATGTCAGTTTCTACTTCAGCTTCTGAAAGATTTCTAGCAGTGAGAGGCCCCCAGATATACAGTTGGGTCACACTCAGGCAAACAATCACTCAGGAGGGCATTCAGGCAGTCAGGCAGCCAATCGGCTCACAGTGCATTCAGGCCATTCTTCTCCATCCAGACACTCACAACACAGAATGTGGATTCGGACAAGCACTCTGCCATTCAGCACTACACACTGCATTCATACCAGTGTCCGGCAGGGCTGTCTCAGTCATTGTGTCAACCACCAAATATTAGACACCCACAACACGGAATGCATATTCGTCACACACTCCATTCACCCAGGTCCCATCCCACGGGCGTACCCACAACATACAGTCATTGGGAAGGCTCCAGCCAGTCTGGCCTGGACTTCCCCACAATACCATATATGGAACTTCCACCGAACAGCCAGTCAGGGAGAAGGGACATAGTCAGGGTTTCCTGGGACTTCGGGAAAAGTATTGTAACAGGCGATAGAAAGCAAGAGGCCATGGGGACATCTTGTTTCCATCAATAATCCACTGATTCCAATGACAGGGCCTGAGCATCCCAAAATGGAGGACGCTTAGGGCACCTGTCAATTCAGCACAGAGCTGCCACCAGCCCGTAGCCTACTCTGTGGGCCACACACAGGTGCCCAAAAATATACACTAAGAGTACAGGGTCGTACTCCCACCCAAGGGTGCCATAAGGGTATCCCAAAGGTCTGTTCACCAAACCAACAAGAGGAAGAGCCACACCGCCAGGAGTCCCACATGAACTCCTGTGCGGAAAACAAGACAGAACATACATGATAAAGTTATAAAGTACAAGGATACGGAGGCCCTATCCCTCCAGTGCATTTCCAGCATCACAAGGACAACAAAGACTGTGCCTGACCCAAAACCAGAGGCGTAGCCAGGATTGTCTAACAAGTTGGGCCTGAAGTTAATGTAGTTGGGCCCACCGCAGTGACATTGACGTCTCTAAAAGCCCACACAGTGCTGCTGGCTGGGCATTTACAGATTTTGGGTGGGCCTTTCCTGCTCAGCCCCTACCCTGTCTATGCCTCTGCCCAAAACACTTACTGTCAGATGCCGGGAGTAGAGGGGCCTGTGAGTACCTGCTATAAACCCCATATACACCAGAAAGGAGGCAGGTCTGGAGTGGTCCAGGGCCTTAGCACCCATTTCTGAAGCGTCATAGTCACCATATGCCCCAGGTGGCACGGCATTGGCAACTCCAGAAACACAAATAAGCCGAACTGCTAACAAAAATGACATCTCCCATTCATGCTGGCAATATAACTGCTATAGTGCAACCAGCAAAGGCTGGACTACTGCGGCCATATTGCTGGCAAGGCCTTTGCATGGCCATGCGCAGGCGCGCTCGGCTTGCGCTAGAGCTTCCTGTGCATTTGACAGCACCTGCTGAGGGCTCCAGATACTAGGGGGGGGCACGTCAGGCCATGCCAATCCCCAACAACTCCAGCCCAGCAACTTAAGCAGATAAGGGTTCTGGGTCTGGCAAAAAGGCAAACCCAAGAATGCTATCAAAAACAAAGTCATTGTGGGGGTGCACTGCTAGTGGCAACCCTCATGACACAGATACTTTCGTTACAGGCGAAGTGCTCTTAAGAGAATATTTCCTCAGATATTTTATTTATCTTGCAGACATCACTGAATATAACCTTTTTCAGATAAGCCAGAGTGATGGAAAAAAAGGATCTCTGTGAACTAATTGTCTGTCCTGTATGTTTGTCGATGCAGTAGCTTCACCTGTTGTCACCGCTAGAGGAAGCTTTTGCCTTTGGATATATAGTGGACCTACTCTGTTAATGTAAACCTGCACTTTGGCCGTGTACATGGGCTTCTACACTAGTGCTGAATAAAAGGAGGGAGGAGCCGAAGAGCATATGTTCCCTACTGCCCCTGTACCTTTCTCTATCTCTACCGTAGCCCGGTACTCTACCCGCCCCCTCAAATCTCCCTAACGCTCTTTCCCTGTGAGGGTTCGGGTTTCGCTTGTTATTACTATCATATGTGCAAAGACATTTGAGGGGAAGGTCGTGTTTGTGCTACTAATGCGCAGGAACCATTGGGAATCCAGCAACATCCTGACACAGTCGCAAAAGGCCTGAAGAGGATCTAAGAAATCCCAAACCCACAACCCGAAGACAAAGACCAGAGCCCGCTGTTGGACGGCTGACTGGTGCCTGTGAGAGCCAAATGCCAACAACATTGAGAAACATTTTTTATGGACACAGATTCTGTTGTTGGAAATTTGCATTCCATTCTTTGTGAAGAATATTGGCATCTCTTTTCAGAACTGCACCTCCCTTGCCTGTCTGTTTGTGTTCCCACATCGGCTATTATGTCATACATGTTACAAAGGAGATGTAATCCCTTATTTGTGGGTACTCGGTTGATGTGTATGACCTCTAATGATTAATTGTGGTAGTGCCATTGCAAGGGTAGGCTGTGCCGGTAACGACAGTGTTAAATTGGTCTCCCTTGGTTGTTGTTCATGGACTGGGCAGAACAGGTACTGGGGGCCCTTATTCACAGACACGTTTTCCAATGGGGTTTTGCTATTGTAAAACGCTTCTGTGAATTATGCCCAAGGTCTGTTTGATAAAGTGGGCGGAGGGATCCAACACTGGCGTTGTATCCTGTTCAGAGGAGATAAGAGCCTGACTGCCCCCTCAAACTAAGAGAGAGATGGTGAGGAGGTGAGGAGCAGGGAAGAGTGGGGGTGTAGAGAGAGATGAGAGAGAACGACTGCCAGTTTCCAAAGTGCAGGGCAGTTTCCGTGATAACGCTATGACAGCGTGAGGGTCCGCCCTCAGCAATGAAAGATGGTGGACATCAGATGCGTGTGTATAGACGTCTTTATTTCCAAAAGTGAAAGTAACATTCCCAAAGCCCTGGTACCCCTCCCCAGCCCTGCATCACTTCCCTTCACTCTCACCCCACCATGGCCACTCCCACCCAATGACTGTGGTGGGCTCCGTCCCAGGTGCGACAGCACATCTCCCCCTTTTTAACACATTAGATAAACAATTAACCCCATCTCCTCAATCAGACTGCAGGGTTTTATACACGACCGCTGAGTGTGTCTCTTTTGCCCCGGCGCTGCTGTCTCAGGATCATCAGCTGGCCCTACGGCCTCATCTTTCTCCTCTAACATCTCCCCATCCCCTAGATAGCAGTCGTCAGAGTCCGAGCCATTCCGGTCAACTCGGGTGGGGTACCACAGGTGTATTTCTCAACTTGGGCATTTCTTGAAATGTGAGGTGTTGCGGGTGATTGTCTTGTGAGACCCTCCTTGTGTCGTCAGCAACAGTCCTCTCTTGTCCGTTATTACCAGCCGTTCTGGAGCAAATGTGGGGTCTTCTTTTCTGCATCATGGTTGATGAACTACCAGCTGGTCTCCGAAGCTCTATATTATTTTCCTTGGCTCCCAGACAGGCATCAGCTCAGTTTTTCATTTTCTTCTTCTCCTCCTGATCACAAGCCGGGGCATGTTGTTCTACTTAGTTTCTGGGGTGAACGATCAGGCCTTCCGGCAGTCAGGGTGCGTACTACCCTCGCAAACATGAGATCAGCGGGACACACTCCCATGGTGCTGTTCAGTGTGTGTCGGTAATCTCTCAGTAATTGGTATAAGGTTTGTTCAAATGTACTGTCATGACATTTACAACTTGCAGAGATCGTTTGATGTTTTCCATGAACCGTTCAGCGAAATTCCATTGACTTGAGGCCATAATGGTGTGATCCTCCTATGTTGGAAGCCAATATATCTCGCAAAGTTTGCAAAGTCCTGACTCATAAACAGAGGTCCATTGTCCGATTTGATGACTTTGGGAATTCCATATGTCGAGATGCATGCGATTCAGTATGGGTATGACGCAGGTGGCAGATATGGGGCCTCATTACGAGAAGCGTGGTAAAAACAGGGTCATTACCAGCATGGAGGAACTAGCGGGTCCGTGCTCGTATGACGCCGCTAATAGCGGGTGATTATGAGTGCGCAAGCACGTGCAAACCCCCATGCCGGTAATGGCCATACCACCATGGCGCTAAAGGCCCTCCAACCCCCGATAGCGCCATCACGGGACCCGCCGATACCGCCTCTGCCTAGGAGGCACCCCTTAATACCGACCCGGTAATAACATCATGCTAATACCGGGCTCGTAATACCGGACTCGGAAGTAACGTCATCGCAAACGGGAATGTGCCGGCGGCCATTTTTAAAAACACAATCCATTGCAATCCTCACAAACCACCACTGCTGCAGAGGAGAGACAAGGGCCTATCTACTGAAAATGTCCAAGGCTACCAGAAAATCGAACCCCCGCCTGCACAAAAAGTGTTTTTCAGACGAAGAACTGACCATGCTGGCGGACACCCTAGCTGGCCATGCTGAGGAGATCAACCAGCACAACCTGAAAAGGGAGGTGCAGCAACGTAAAAAGGAGATCTGGGAGAAGGTAGCCCCGCAAGATCTCGGCAGTCGGCATCACCCCACGGACAGTCAAGGACTGTAAAGAAAGGTGGGATGACCTACACCTCAGGGTACGGAACATCCTGCCCAGCAATAGGAAGGAGGCCATGGCCACAGGCGGGGGTCCCCACTCACCCACAAAACTTTCACGCTGGGAGGAGAAGTGCAGTACCTTCATACAGATGGAGTCCATCAAGGGATTTGGGGAGATGGAGACAGGTGCTGCAACATCTGCAGATGGAAGTGAGTGACCCTGTAGATCCCAGTAGGGGAAACCATGACGTAGCACAAGTGATGTGGAAGAGAGTTTAGGCAAGGCAATGCATGTCCCAACACACACATCAACATATCCTTGTCCAGATGGAGGCCTAAACCCTGCCACACTGAAATGCATGCTGAGTGCCAATCCCATTACCAACACACAACCAACACACACGGACCGTGCCCATGTAATACATCATACAAAGCCCAATAAAACGGCGTGCCACCTGCCATGCAGCATCCCTGCACTGAGACTTTACAGCACATGCCAAAATGGCCCCTTCATGCTACCCTGTGTGACACACCTGTAAGATATGAATTCATGATAAATTAAACTCCCCACAGCACCATATAATGCATCTTGCATGTAACACCATCACTGATGCCCTGCATCTCTTCTACCCCCCCAGGCACCGATGGAGAGGATGCCAGTGAGGAAACAGCCACAAGGGCATCCACGTCCCGGCACAAGACTACTCCCACAGTCAAGACCACCTCTGGGGCAGCCTCGCAGGCCACACCAAAGCCCAGGGCGAGTGCCCAGGCCACAGCCGCACATGAGGGCCCCACACCAACGCCTGACACCGGGACCATGGAGCTGGTAATACCAGTGGAAGGCGAGGCCAGTGGCACAATGTCGGCAGCAACAGGTTTGGTGGGCGAGGCAGCAGCCACTGCCCCACTGAGTGACATTGAAACTTTAGTGGAGTATGTAGATGAGGATGGACTAACCCATGTGGCATGCCTAAACTCCCCAAGCCCTGTGTCCACCCCAACCCCACACTCAGCCCTCATCCACCAGCAGCAGTGCAGATCCTTTACTACACGATTCGGACCTCAGCACCCTGCCCGAAGACAACACTGCCAATGCAGGCCCGGTGGCAGCACCCTCAACCTCTGCTGCTCCCACCACCAACCTTGAGGCACGGCTAGCAAGGTTGGAGGCTAGACAGGACTCAATGTTGGACCTCGTCTGACAATATTTTTTTCGGAGGGGGAGGACACGAGGCGTGAGATAGCACAGGCCATAGCGGCGAATACAGCTGCCGTCAATGCCTCAGCGCTGATGATGCGAGACAGTCTGGGGGCCGTCACACAGGTCCTCACCTCTATCCTGCAGCATGCACAACCCGCACCAGCCGTGCAAATGATCACGGCTTCCACTGCATCCACCACACCCCCATCCTCCACACCCACTTCCTCTGCACCCTCCAGCCCTGTGCGTCCAACAAGACGGAGTGCGAGGCACTCAGAAATGCTGCCCCTGGACAATAAGAAATGAAGAAAATAGTGTGGGAGAACAATGGGAGTGGATCAGATGGTGTTGGTGGTGAATAGGTGTATTATGGGGATTTCATTGGGGGGTTTTGGGAGTTCACTGGGGAGTTTTGGGAGTTCATTGGGGGGTTTTGGGACTTCATTGGCGGTATGGGTAGTTTTGGTTTTGTGGGGGGGTAGCACATTTCTGCAGTTGATATAAATACACCCATTGTGTGAAAAATCATTCATTGCCTGGACATTGTTCATTTCGTGTGTATCCTTTTAATTCATGACAGTGCACAGTGCCCAACTCCCCACATTCCCTGTGTGCATGTCCACATGGACCAAGTGTACAATGTGTCACTGACACATATCTATCGACGTCTCTGTGGGTCAGAAGTATTCGCCAATCAGTGATTGGCATACTGCACGGCCATCCTGTGCATCACGTACTGGCAGGGGCGCTGCTTCTCCTCCATCTTCATCCTCATCATCCTCACCCGATGCATGCTGTCAATGTCAGGTGGCAGTGGTACATTTCTCCGGACGCACATGTTATGCAGCATGACACAGGCCATGGTGATCTTTGCCACCTTCTCAGGCCTATAAAGGAGTGCTCCACCAGACCTGCTTAGGCAGCAGAACCGCGCGTTCAACAGGCCAAAGGTCTGCTCAATCACAACATGGGTACGGGTATGAACCCGATTGTACTCCTCTTCATGGCTGTTCCACGGGTTCCGCACAGGGGTAAGTAGCCACGGTTTCAAGGGATATCCTGCATCACCTGCAAGCGAATACAAATAGGTCTATGTGAGTCACTCTGAGCTGCCACCTTCAGGATTCAAAGCCATGGCCGCAGCTATTTGCTGTCGACATGCACATGTCCCCGTACGTATGCACAAATATTATTTAGTGCATTCTATACTGCAAAATGGTGTGGTAGTCTGAATGGCGTTGTACAGATGATGCAGGGTGAATTCTTGCATGCTGATGTGGATTTACTGTGGTTGCAGGACAATGTTTTGCCTCACATTTTTGCTGTGTATACTACACTGTGCATGGTCACACTAGCCACATTGGCACAGTTGCAATCATGTTCAGTCATGCATTGCTTGACATACCCATGGTAGCCAGGTTGTGTGTCTTACATGTTGTCATTGATATACGGCATTGGTCCAATGTGTGCCAGTGATGTGTAATGTTCGGGTTGGGAGGTTCAGGTCAGGAGTGTTTAGCTCTGCGTGCATTCTCCACTCACTGGCCATTCCCACCCAGGTGGTGTATGCATCCCCCCCATTCCCACCCAGGTGGTGTATGCATCCCCCACCATTCCCACCCAGGTGGAGTATGCATCCCAACACATCACAACCCCGATGCATTGCCATGGGCCAGTCAGGCAACTCACCAAGCAGCCAGGCACGTGGTCCGGCATGTCGCTCCATGTGACGGGGTAGTGTGGAGTTACGCAGCACCATGGCATCATGTGCCGATCCAGGATATCGGGCGCAGCAATGTGTGATGATCTTGCTGGAGTCACATACCATCTGCACCTCCTTCTCCTCCTGCGTCTCCTCTGTGCTGCCTGTTGCTGTGGCTGTAATTGTTGTTGCTGTTGTGGTATTGCTTGCGATTGCGGTACACCGCCTCTACGGCATGGGGGACTACCAATTCTACATGGGTGCAGTCGAGGGCACCAACACAATTGGGCATGCCTGCCAGTGCATGGAAGCCTACTTTGGTGTCGGCTATCTCCTGGGCAGTCCGTGGTAGGGATATGTGGGTGCTAGCGTGCTTCAGGAGGCCATCCAGCACTTGGGTCAGCATGCGTGAAAATAGTGGTTGTGAAATGCCATGTAGCTGGCCCACTGTGTGCTGGCAGGTGCCTGTGGCCAGGAAGTGGAGCACAGACACCATCTTTAGTAGTGGTGGGATGGCAGTGCGTATTTCTATGAGGCTGATGATGTCCACTATGGTGGTGATGGTGTCCCGGTCCAACCGGTACAGGGTGTGGATCTGCTCAGGGGTTAGATTGAATGGACTGGGTCTGATGTGAGGGATTGGTGGCTGCCTACGAGGTACTGCTGGCTGCACTGGTGGTAATTGCTGGCCCTGTCTCAACCTCCTTCTCCTCCTGCGTCTCCTCTGTGCTGCCTGTTGCTGTAATTGTTGTTGCTGTTGTTGCTGTAGTTGTAGCAGTATAGGCATGTCCTCCAGCCCCATGATTTCAACAGCTAGTGGTATCATTTTGGTGTAGGAAGGGGTGTGGTGTGGGTGTACTCCTTTTATACTGGGACAGGCTCCATTGACTCCACCTGTGGTGATTGTGTGCACCTGTGGCAGTTGCCTTGATTGCAGATTGCTGTTTACGGGTGGTCCGTGATGCCTGTATGGTCGCCATCGTGCAGGCCCTAATTACCACCTTCGGGATGCCGGTAATTGCATGCCCGTGTGAGTTGTGATGTCCTCCTATTACCGGCATCCCGGTATTTCCTCTGCGAAGGGGCGCATGTACGCGCACAAGCCGGTATGAAGGGGCACGGTACAGGCGGTGGCGGTATTAGCGGGTTGTCGGGTCGTAATGCCCCAGACCCATTAACGATGCCGGTGTTACCATTCTGCCTTCCTTTTTTCATTACCTCCATTCTCGTAATGAGGCCCATGGACTCAGTCCCCTGGGCGTCAGGAAAACGAGAATGTTCATCTATCAGTAGCAGTACATCAGACCCGTTTTGCATCAGTCCAAAGAAATCCATAGCCAGCTCCTCCCACACTCCTTTCGGAAGAGGAGATATGTGTAAGGGGCTGGAGTGAGGTGGCGAGGCCACAACACAACAGATGACGCAGTTCTGTATTGTGTCCTCTACCATGGCATCCAGCTTGGGGAGCCAGACCTTCTTTCTTAGTAAACGTTTCGTGGATACAACACCACAATGTCCTTCATGAGCGAGATTGACCACTTGCTGCCGGAGCAGGCTGGGCAACATGACTCTACATCCCTTTTGTGACAATGTAATCCTCTACCACAGGCTGCATATGTCCTCCTGCACAGTCATGGGATGGCTCTTTGCCTGTGATCTAGCTTGCTTCATCTTCCTTTTGGTCACACAGCTGGCTCCAATAGACTTTTAAGGGTGGCCCAGTCAACTGGAAATGGTTGCATGTGGTGCACCGCATAGTTGAGTTATGTGTCCGCAATGGATGAACCTGCCCTCACAGGTCCTGTCAAGTGTCTGGACAAGTAGTTAGCTGGATTTGCCTCCTTTCATGGTCGGTGAACAATGTTGACCTTGTAATCATGCAGGTATAGGCCCCACCTTATGATTCTCGTCGACCTTCTTGGCTTCGGGTTGCCGAAGATAGCCAGGAGAACTTGGTGGTCCGTGACGATTGTGAACTCTTTTCCATAGAGAAACAAGTGAAAATACTCATAGACCCACACAACGGCCAGGCTCTCTTTCACAGCCTGTCAGTATATTTGCTCTGTGTGCGTGAGGCTCTGGCTGGCATATACCACTTTGAACTGACTGTGTGGATTGTCTCTGTCTTGTTGAGTCAAAATGACAACCAGGCCGACCGGACTGACATCTATGACCACTTCTGTGTTTCTGTCTGTGTGAAAATATGCCATGTCCTCAGCCTTTAAAATGTTGCTACAGTTGGCCTCAAAGGCTTCCTGGCATTCAGGTGTCCATTAGAACGCTTGGTCACGTTTCGTGAGTTGTCTGAGGGGTGTACTAATGGTGGCGTAGTCCTGTAAGTATCTCAAGCAGTAGCTGGCAATCCTGAGGATAGAGTGTAGCTGAGAAACATTCTGTGGTCTTGTGGCGTTGTTCCGCGCCATATCAGGGTCAGGTTTCATGCCCTGTTCAGAAAAAATATGTCCGAAGACTCTCAGCGAGCTCTTGCGAAACTTGCCATTGTTTTTGTTCGAAGTCAGACCAGCTGCCTCAAGTGCTGAGCATACCCAGTGAAGTGCGCCATCATGCTCCTCTGTGGATTTTCCGAACACCAGGACGTCATCCAAGTAGTTTAAGCAATTAGGGATGTCTCTTATGAATTTATGAATTTCTACATGAAAAAGACAATTGTCCAAAATGGAGCCGTTTATATTGGAAAAGGCCCTAGTGTGTCACGAATGTGGTGATGTATTGCGACTCTGGAGTGAATTTTAACTGATGGTATCCTTTCGTGAGGTCTAGCTTTGAGAACACCCTTGCTCCATGAAGCAGGTGAATCATTTTTGTGATAGACGGCGCCTGATGCCTCTCCTTTTGTATTGCCTCGTTGGCTCTTCTCATATCTACGCATAACCGGATGGACCCTTCGTCTGCTTTCTTGGGAACTAAAGGGGATACCCAGGGCTTGAGCCCTACGGTGGGTTCAATGACATGTTGGTCCAATCATTGCTTGAGTTCGTCCTCCACCTGTTTCTGTATGTTGAATGGGATGCCCTGGTAGGTTTGTGCTATCAGCTTGATGTTGGGGTCTCTTTGAAGTTGTATTTTCCAAGTTCTGAGCTTTCCGAGCATTTTAAAAATTTCAGGAATGCTCTTTCAATGTCATTAGCCTTGACTATGTATCTATGTGACATCAATTTCTATAGGACGTGTACAGCCCCATGTCTACTGTAGTCTTGAAGCTGAGGATGCACCCAGTGTTGGTCCCTGTCTTGAGCACATGTAGCTGGAGACGTGCTGCATGTGGGTTGTGTAAGCAGACTACGGAAATGACTCTCCTGCATGGCAGGGGTGTCGTGGACCGGTAAAGGTAAATGTCTATGGCCAACGGTTTTAGTTATGGGTTTGCGGGAGACTGTTATATGCCTCCTCACTCAGGATGTTTACTGTAACCCCTGTGTCAATGAGGAATTCAGTGGGTGTGTTGTTGACGCGCATGATCAGCGTCGGGCAGTGCTCCTTGGCCACATCATTGTTTAGTGTCCATACATATCCCTTTTTCCTCTGATCATCCGTTCACGATGCAGAGTCACTGTTTGACAGTGATCGTACTTCTATGTATCGGACATGTCACCTGAAGTGCCACTCTCCGTGTCCTTCCGATGATCGTTGTTCACCACAGGGATATGATCTGGTGCTGTCTCAATCATCCTGTCTGTACCTTCTTGTCTCACTGCCTGTTCCGCCTGTCTGCGCTGCCCTCCATCTCTCCTTCGGCAGTCTTTTCCCTTGTGTTGGTATGGGAGCGTTCTTGCAGATGGCCCAGAAGTGATCCTCGCCTCCACAGGCTGCACATTTTTGTCCCAGGGTGGGCAGGCACCCACGTGGGGATACTCATAGCTACACCTGATGAACGTGGCATTGCTATACCTGGATGCATTGTTGGTGGTTAGAGTGAGTTTGTGCACACTCTCCCCTTCAACCTGTTGGAGCTGTATAGTCACCTTATTCATGGTGTTCATTTGTGGATCAATGGCGGATTCCATGCAGGCTAATGAAAGGATTTCCTCGAGGGACCTTTGTTTCTGCAACAATTTCTTTCAGAATGCCTGGGATTCGCATCCCGCAATTACTTGGGAACGCCATGCCTCATTGTAAGAGTACCTGTGGAACTTTCAATGGTTGATCTTGATGCACAGTCTAATAACGAAGTGATCTGGTATTTCACCCTTCTCCTGGTGCGTTGTGTGGAAGATGTGCCTCTCATAATCTACGTTTGTGTGGGGGACGAAGTAATTCAACAGCGTTTCATGTAGGTCACGGAATGAGGCTGTCTCTGTGTCAATCAGCTCACCTACTATGTCTCTCATGACAGGCCCCACTGCAAGCGGCAGCATATTCTTTACCCTGGTGTCATCAGTCCCATGGCTCCCACATGGAATTTGAAGTCCCTTAACCACCACACCCATCTTGGCCCCAGATTGCTAGTGTCTCGGAGATCAAACTCAGGAGGCAGGTGCATCACTTGTGTCTCACATAAGGGTGGCTGAAAGGAGTCAGAAGGCCTTGCGGAGACTGCTGCCGGTATCTCGCCTTCAGACATGATGATATCCTGCTGGGAGGGTAGGGGCACATGGTTATCCTTTTCGTAATCAACTGTACCTTGCTTGATCAGGCTCCACCTATGTGCAGTGGTGCTCTTCTCTGGTACAAAAGGCTTTGGCTATATAAAGTGGTGGTCACGAGTGCTCGGCAGCACTCCTCCCCAGCGCCGCCTGCCGTCCCCTCGACGTGAGCGGGGCACGCCGGTCCAATCATCAGCAGTTTAATGCCTGCATCAGCGTCTTCATGTGGTCTTCTGTGGCCCTCTGCACCAGCCCGGGTGCTTGTGTGAGGCGCAGGCCATGGAACCGCATTGCAGGACATGTTCCCTCGTCGCCAGTGTGGGGGTCTGCCTTCGGCACTGCAATGGAGGACCACTCAGTTGTATAACAAGAAAAGAGGGCAGACACCAGATGCGTGTGCATACACGTCTTTATTTCCGAAAGTAAAAGTAACATTCCCAATACCCCGGAACCCTGCCCTAGCCCAACATCACTTCCCTTAACTCTCCCCCCATCATGGCCACTCCCACCCAACGACAATGGTGGGCTACGTCCCGTGTACGACATCGCAGACAGGGGACCTCTTTGTTGTGGAGCACCCAGGCCCTGTCTCTGCTAGAGCGGGTAGGGAGACCCAAATCTTGCTGATGACATTCAATGGCACCTGGACACACTGAACAGCCACCCTAGAGAGTGGCCAACAGAGGTTAGTCCTTTCTGAACCTGTGGGGGACTCTAGTGACCAGATGGGTCCAGGGACAAATACTGGACAGATGACTGACAGGTTAGACTAATATTAAAATCCTCCATGCGTGCAGATCCTAGACCAATCTGATATAGCTTTCTCTCAGGGAACTGAAAGAGGCTGAGAGTGCCTGTTTCCTCTGTAGGCTCGACCAGCTTTCCCAAAGAGAACCCAATGCAGCCGTGCCTGAACTCTTAGCCTAAGTCGAGCAGATCTTGGCCTGGGTCCTAGCTAACTCTTCAATGTTTGCCCAGAGCACGGGATTTCCCACAGAAGTCCAGGATATGAGGTTGATGCTACCTATCTAACAGATCTGGGATATCCCAGTCCAAGACAGTAAGTGCCCTGATGCTGCAAATGTCTGACAACGCCTACTGTACATGAAGTCTGTACTGAACAGATCTCCCCCAAAGAACTTCATGAAATTATGCTTAAAGACAGAGTAGGAGCCAATTCTGAATAAAATAAGAATCGCCTACCGAGATCCCATTTAATGATGATAGAAAGAAATGGTGTGTACCATAGGCTCCTTATGGTCTTTAATTGAGTGGAGTTCAAGATATTAAAGACACAATGGGCCTTATTACGAGGTAGGTGGTAAGGGATTACCGGCACTGGTAAGGACACCGGTGCCGGTAATCCCTTACCACCCTATTCCGAGGTCCCTTAGCGGGTCCCTTCCTTAATGCCTGGTTTTACCCGGCGTTATGGAAGGGACCCGTTAAGGGACTTGAGAGCTAATAACGGTACCCCAAATTGCAGTACCGTTATTAGCTCCATCCCTATTCCCATTGAGCCCAATATGGGCTCGAATGGGAATGGGGAATGGTTCCCGGAATGGGGACTTACCGGGTCCTCCAAGGTTGGAATGACCCGGTAAGTCCCTATTTCGGGAACCCAGACCCGGAATGCGGTAAGGGGGTAGCCATGGTGCCAATAGCACCATGGCTACCTCCTACCTCGTAATGAGGCCCAATGTATTTATGTAGGTATGCTGGTGATTGGCTTAACTGCAGATGTGCTCTGATTATGATGGGTACCTGTCCGCCCAAAGGCCTAGGAGGAGGCAATATAGTGCTGTGTACCGAACTCTGCACTGTGAGGTCAGACAACCGCAATGAGTGGGACCCAGAAGGGCTACTGGGCATATCAATGAACTTGAGAGAACAAAATCCCTAACCCGTCTCCTGTGTTTAGGAAACAGGTAGCATCCCACTCAGAGGGCACCCATAGTTACGGAACGACATAGGGATGTGGTGGGGGACAAGTAAGTAAGCAGAAGATCAGTTTGGAGGGATCACCTCTGCTCACCTCTAACACCCCAACATGCTCTCTTTTACGAAAACCTACTAATGAGGTTTAGCCAATACTAATTTTGAGTCAAATTAAATGAAAGGTTGGAACTGATATCTGAACAGTAATACGATGCCTGACCTGTGATGCTTTCCTGTGTTACTCTTCAGCTGTTGCTGAGAGGGACCATACTGTATGTTTACACAGCATACCAAGCAGGGCTGAGGATCTGACACTGTTTAGGAATCAGAAAGGGTTAAAACAGAGATGTCACTTAGTACTGTCTGCTCTCAAAGGGCTTCAGTTGTGACATTGTTTTACCTCCACCTGCAGCAAGTGCTAAGTTTAAAGTGTCAGATGAGAATTCATAAAACAGCAAGGACTCATGGCCTTCAGAGAGGACAACAAAGTTGAAACTACTGCTTATCAAAGGGGTTCAGACACAGCAATGGTGGTGTGGGCTATGAATGCCCAACAAGGAGAGGATAGAAATTGGCCAAACACAAAGGCAGAAGCCATTGTTGCAGAATCAGAAGGCCCCCATTAACATATAAGCAGTAAAAACTAAGGAGGGGGCGGGGCTAAACCGGAGGATCCAGTTCCGAGCCAAAGCAATCAGTCCACATAGAGGGCCTGTCTTAAACCATTATCACCAGCACTGTCCATATGACTAGGTTTTAAATGAGGCCATCATTTGGAGAAAGGATGGGAGTATGGAGGTGGTTGGAGAGTGCAACACTAAGCAATGGGGAGCAGGAGAGTGGAAGAAGGAGGCGAGAACAGGCAAAGGAAAGAGTGATAAAAAGGAAAGTCCTAAAGCAAGGGGGGTGGTGAGGAGAAGCAAGACTGACAAAAGCAAGGAGGAAACCATCGGCAAAAGGAGGAAGGAAAGACTACATGAAACAGGCAGTAGAGGAAGAAAACACCAGGAGAAGGTGGAAAGAAGGAGAGCAGAAGATGACAGAGGAGTGGGACGAGAGGATACAGGCCAATGCTACTGCCGGGAGGAGAAGGAGAAGAGCATAAAGATGTGGTGGACAGTGTGGTCCAATAAGAACAATTAGTATTGGCCAAGCAAACACGGCCAGAAGGTAGATAGGGTGTCTAGTAGAGGATGAGGAAACATGTGGGACCAAAAGTGGGCAGAGCAAAATGACCCTGGCTAATTCAGGTCCAGAGGCTTGAGGACCTGGGGTCCGAGACACATAGGACCCATGCCTACAGACCCCAGAGAAGCTAGTAGGTAAGACAAGAGACAGGCTATCCAAGGGTCACACTCTGAATTTGGCAGGATTGGCATGACCCCCAACCAATCAAAATAACACTTGGCAGCACCAGAGAAAGGAGACAAATACTATTGTCACATCATCCTTGGTACGGAGTTAGAAGGATGACAGCCTGAAAACCCACCCAAGACCGACAGGGATTAAATGGACTGTCACGTGCCACGTAGGAGAACCACCACTCATCGGGATCTGCTAGAAAGAGGTTCCAGGACCTGCGCGGTTCTGCGGGAGCCACCCAACTGGAACTGCAGATGAAGTTTCACATCTGCCTATGAACCCCAATAGAGACTGTCCTTGAGCTTTCTGAACATTTCTGGCACTTATTCATTTCTCCCTACCTCCACTGTATTCGAAGGAATTACAGCTATGCTAGGTGTTCCTTTATGCCGGCCCTAATGTGTGCAATATGGTAAAAAAATGGTTGGTTTTTTAACCCTAAACTACTCTTTGGGTATTCGTTTACAGAAATTGGTAATTGCATGCAGCGGGTCTTGCATACTGTTCGGTGCCCTGCATGCCATTTTCATGACTCTGAAAGCTGAGTGTAAAGAGTAAAGCAAGGCAAAATCACCTTTACTCTTCACTTCTAAAACATTGTCCTGTCCTATGGAATCCGCCTGATGTACACCAGGTGCAGGCGGAGACCCGCGTGCTCCTCTGACAGAAAGAGAGGAAAGCAAAGCATAGATGCAGACTCAGCTTTGCTGCCTTCCGCGTTATAATGGAGTGCCAAAATCATTATGTCTAGGTTTTTTAATGCATCTGTATTATGTCAAATTGACCCCCTTTGAATGTTCTCACAGTGACAAGGCACTCTAAAATGAGGTACTTGAATACCACTTTGACAGCCAGCGCCACTCTTTCTCTGGGGCTCCTGTGAAGGCACACCGAAATGAACCGCTAGAGCAGTGCTTTTTGCGCCAGCTTCAGTCTTTGTATGGAGCACCTCAGAAAGCTCTCAAAAAAGTCATGCCAGAGACACATGACACTGTCAGATCATGTGTCTCTCTCCGAGACTGCCAGAGACACATTGGCTAGCCACTAGGCTGCCACCATGAGTGAGCAAAAGACAGCCACACAGGCAATGCTGAGACTTACCCTGTATAGTAGCAGAAGAGACAGTCAAATCGAGCAATGTTTTTGGGGGTGGATCACCTCCTCTGTACTTATAGGTAAAGGGGGTTAACATCCCTGCCAATGAAATAACTCATAATCGGCCATGCACCTGTACCAACCATTGGTCACCTCACAGACAACAAATGCCTCAGATCCCCAGGTGCTATTCCAAGGCTAATAGGTCGGTGTTCTCCCTCATGAAAGGGTTCTCTGTTCTCAGTTATCCATACAATTACAGTGTAGGATGGAAACCGAACTTGCAAGCTGGTGAGGCTCCCTTCCCCCAGTTAAAAGGGGAGCTTAGAGAGGGTAGGAGTTTCTCAATGAAAATGTCTAGCCCTGGGACACAATATGTTCCTCCCTTTCCAGAACATCTGATCCCACCGAGCTCCAGACACCAACTCCCTCACCCTTTCTGACAGAGTTCCTGTCGACCTCAAGGGCCAAATCCTGGCCTAAACACTTCAGTGATTGGTTCCCTTGATTAGCAATCAGATGAGCCCTTCCCCGTCCAAGTTATATAAGCTCAACCATGCATCACTGACCCCTGCAAAGGACTCTTCAAAAGGTGCAGAACAAACCCCTGAGGATAGCGGCTGGAGGCACACTTTTTGCAAGAACAGCTGACCTGCACAGGGAGTTGGGTATCGGATATTGGATGAACATCTAGTGAAGCTAAACAGGAATTTCTGCCAAGAACTGGATCAGAACACAAAGCTGCTAATCAAGAAACGTGCTATGTCTTTTTGATGTCTTGTAGTTGAGATGAAAAGTGGGAGTGGGTGACTTATAGTACTATATTATGATAAGTCGTTGCGGCATTTGTTATGGAGATATTGATTCTATGGATTATGTGTGTATACACACCCACCTATTTGTATGTTTATTTTTTCCTCTGTTGTAATTTTATGAAAAAGTAATAAATAAAGTGAAAAAAAAAAGAAACTTGCTACAATTACTGTAAATCCTTTTTACCGCTACCTGGGGCCCGTCACAGCGCCGACCCAGTGAACCATCTCTACTGTGACAAGAACACAGATCAAGAAGCATTTCAAACCACGACTACACTCTCAACCAGAGAAATTGGCGTAATGAGGCACAGCCTCGTTACCCAACATCCCCCACTGACAGATCAAAACTGTCTGCAAGATAAAATTCTCTCGGGGCTGCCCCCTGCAGAGAAGAATGTATCACCTGAGGTGCAGCAAAGCAATGGCAAGGGCATAATGTCAATCCTCCAGCAAGAAAAGAGATCATGTTAACCCTCTGCTCGACAGCAGCAGCTCCGAAAGGAAAAGCAAAAAGGACACAGAACAAACATAGAGCTTCCACTAACCCCAGGTTTGGGGAGGAGGTTAGATAAGCATTCACAAAGCAAATAGATCTGCCTTTCCGGAGGCATTTGGACTTATTTGGTAGTTTGGCAGACAATTATGTACATAAGATGCATTACAGATAGCAGAGGCAACCCAGAAATAGGGTGCATTTGCAAAGATATGGCAATTTTATGGATTGGTGAAGAGGTAAGGGGAAACTTCATAGAGAGGAGACAATTAGCAACACAGCAACATAGGCATATCATGTACATTTTGGCGTTGGTTAAGTATTTGCACATGTGCAACACACATGTCCACGTTTGTATAGCATCCAGGAAAGGCAGGGAAGGAGGCCAGATGGGTAGAATCAGGGGATGGGAGGGGGGGGACAGGGAAGCCTCTTTGTGGGCTAGCAGAAATTAAGCCTGGTCTTGAGTGGTTCAGTGAAATTGATTACTTTGATGTCAAGAGGGGGAACGTTCCATGGATGGGGACAAGTAATGTGAAGGAGGGTAAGCGGAAGGTGCTATGGTAGGGCAGGAAACAGATAGATTGTTGAAAGATGAGGAGGCTGGAGGGAGAGTAGGGAGAGATGGAGTCGGCAAGGTAGTGCGAAGCAAAGCCTTGAACCGATTTGAAGACGAGTAGAACCTGAAGAGAAATTGATTTCACACTGAGAGTGCCGCGCGTGGTGGCAGATCACCTAGGGTGCATGTGGCAATGTTAAGTACTTTGTTAAGGGGTGCAAAGGAATAAAGGGGGAGGCTGGCCCGTGAGTAAGCTTGAACAATAATCCAGTTTGCTAAATTCTAGGATAGCGATTAGGGTTTTGGCTGATTGGTAAGTGAGACTGATCTTCCTAATATTTAGAAGGTTAATTCTGGGAACAGTATCGTGGCAATGAGCAGTGGGGCAGTCAGCTGTTGGTGCCAGAGAAATCTTGGGTGCAGGGGCACCTCCATTATATACAATTCAAAGTCGTGTGTGGCTGTTTCTTGTATTTTTTATTGTAGGTTCGTTAATATTCCCCGATGTTATTGTGTGTGACCAAACACAGTGTGGGAGCTCAATCCAATGTAGAGCAAATTGAATGGTTTTCCCTCCAAGAATGTTTTTTTTTTTTATTGTGGGGTGAAATGGTACATTTTACAGCACCATTTGAGAACAAAAATGTGAGTAAAAGCCATACAATTTGCAATTGGTTATGTGGGTAGGCATGAAAAATCGAATAGATGGATGCCAGGTCACCAGCAGGATAAGGATGTCCGAGAAAAAAACGAATGGAGAAATGACCGAATTTTTGGACCTAAAAACAAAATTAGCTTTTACACTTTTTTGTTAATAATGTGGGGGGAGACCCCCGCATCCTTCCCCAAAAATCGGTAAAAGAAATTCGGTCACTTCTTCCTTGTTTATTTTGTATTAGGTTATTTCTATGGATACCCAGAATACAGGAGCATTGAACAACATGTTCCTGATGCCCGTGGCTACAATGCATGCCAGCATTCCCACTGTAACACTATCATGATGGAGCACACATTATATATCCAACACTATCACTGTACAGCACTTTGTTATGATGCCTCTGTCCACAATCCGTGCTGGAATGACCTTGTAAAACACTTTCTCATGTTATCTGGGCCCTAATATATGCCAGTTTTATCACTGTAAAACACTGCATGATTTGGCCCACAGTATATGCAAGCATTGCCAAACAGTATGATACGCATGTACACAATATATTCCAGTATTGCCAGTGTAAAATATATCCATGATGGTGGCTCATATAAACTGCTTGCATCGTAGTTTGGGAACTCATGTGATATGATAGGTTATTTATAACGTGCTTAATACCCAGAGTGTTGCTCGGTGTCGTGTTGCTTCCAAGACGAGCACATTGTCCCTGAGCTATCCTCCCGAGATACATATGGTGGTGTCAGACTTGTGCTACGTGATCCTTCTCAGTATTGCTGACACAGGAAAGCCTTCAAGGGAGGGAGGTTCCTCGTTACAACAGTACCAACATGAATGTAACTCTTTATAAATACATATGCTGTGCAGATGTTCTTGAGAATGTTTCTCAACAAGTGAGGCCTACTGAACATGTCAATCTTTTAGCAATTTGGAAGACAGTTGTTCTTAAAGATGGACACTTTGTTAAATTGCTACTCACAATGTCTGACTAAAAGGATTCTTTAATTCAAAATATTCAAGATGGAAATGAATTGCAAATGTGCACTCTCCTCTATGTTTACACTCCTGGGTGCCCATGATATCCTGTGCTCTTCTGTATCCTCCGGCAAACAGAAACACGCTACTCCTCCCACGTTCATACACTATCTTGTTTCCAGACGTGACTCACATGCCACCGCAATATTTCAAACCACTGAGTCTTAGCTTTTAGAGCTGACCTTTTTATAAAGCAGCAAATGGAATTTTCTAAAATTGCAAAGCAGAAAAATCATAATGTGAGATGTGAAATAACGCATGCTCGTACCACGGAGCAGTTTGAGTTTGTTGCCATCCAGTGGCAGCCGTGAAATGCCTGTTATCTACAAAAAGAAGTTCAGTTACTAAAAGGTGCCAAACCCACCCGGATATCCTATCTCGCAATCAAATGGCACTATAATACTCAAAAATTACAAATTGTATTAGTCATACAAAGTTCATTACTAAAAAAATCATCATTAAAAATTATCATATCACATAAAACAATCAATCAGTTTTAAAACCACACAAGTGAAACAGCCTAAATCAGTTCTAATGTTCAATTAAGTCTCTGGTCAAAACCTGTGTGGTCTAATCACACTGAGTTCCCTTAGCCTAAGATGTTATTTTTGGCTATTGCATATTTTGGTTTTTCAGATTCCCAACTTGTACAAGTTTCTGTCCCATTAACACAACAATGTAGGACCTTCTTCAGGGGTGTGTAGTATCTTGTGTCGATTCTATTCAAGATGAAACCTTATTGTCAAACCTCTGTCTTCTTGTAAAGACGATGTACCCTGTTAAAATAAAGGATGCACTATATTACTCTCTCATGTCACAGAACTAGTCTCATGGTTAAACTAGCTGTGTAACCCTTATCCCCATAAAGGTGAAAAGTATGTTGTTCATTACATACCTCTCTGACTCCAGGGTTCACTATCCTGGAGTCTTCTCTAACCTTCGATGGTTAATTTGATGGCAAAATTCAAATTGCTTTAGAACTTAATGCCTTGTTTCCTCTATCTTCTGTCCTAGTATACAACACATATTGACATTAGACTCATATTAGCCTGATATAATGTATTATCATATCTTGTTTTGCTAAAAAATGGAACTTACCCTATTGTTATAGACTCATGGCCACAGGGTCATTCCATCAACTCATGTTATGTTCCAACTTCTCAAAAACATTCATATTACCAAAAGGCTGTCTGTTCCCTGAAAGATATAAATACGGATACAAAAATGCCCTCAGAATTTTGTCCGCTTGTTAAATACTAAGTGAAAATGCTGAAATAATTAAAGGCACTCAATTATGTATGCATCTGTATTTGAAAGGACGATTTCTATCTCCAAAAAGTCCTGCCCATTGGTTCAGTTGTCACTTCCCACCCAGACACTCACATATGGAGTTGTCTTCTTTATTTTAGTAGCTGTAAAATAACAAATATCTCATGAAGACTACTAGTCTTTCAATCATGAGTCAGAGGGGGTAATGATCAAAAATTACTCACTCGATCAATCTCAAGATAATCACATAACGCGATCCACGATGTACCTCTAGTTAGATCTGTTTTTAGAACCTGTATCCCTAGATTGTTTTCGCGGGAGACGTGATGACGTCATCACGCCGGCATATACGCAACGTATCGAGATGACCTCATCACGTCATCGCACGCGCGCGGACCCGGACATCCCACTTCTCATGGGTAATGTAGTCCGGGATGTACCTCGTATGTCCCTGTATCAGTTACTAAATAAACATAACATGCGGGCACTCGAGTTCTAACAATAGCTCCCGTTCCTTCACTATATCAAATCCATGTTATAGCTGTGGAGCAGCGCTATATTGCGCTGTGGATACAGTCAGAAAAAGGGAGGAATGGATAACCCCGTACGTTTTCAAATTTCCGCACCAATATTTTGTTTGTTCATATTTACAATTCGATCTAACATGGCATGTATAAACAGAGTTTCTCGTGGATATTTCACATAGACACTACAATCAATTGGCAAAGCATATCAATATATTCTAAACCACCTGAACAGACGCATCAGTGTATTCTAGAATCCTGCATCCATGCTGTATACAGATCTCACTCTCAAATGGCATCTCCAATATACCAATGTATAGTCAATGGAATATTAGTTGGGTACTCTGGCAGTAATATGATTACATTTATCCAAGGTCCTAGTCTCAACATCGATGATAGAGTCAAAGTAAGTTGCCTAGGCATTGTGCCACTCTACCCCTTCGTTCAAACCATGGATGTGGCTTCTCGACAGGAAGATCAATTTCTGTTCTAATTGCAATAACTTTTTGTTAATCAATTCTTGTGACTGCCTTTTGATTTGTTTCAGGATCACCCATTCAAATTCGTTACTAGTATGTTTCTTTTCCATAAAATGTTTCACCATGGGTGCTTGTTCAATACCGTTCCTAATGCAACTCCTATGCTCAAAAAATCCATAACTGGGAGGATTGCATTAGTGTAATTGGACGTTCATTTCCTCTCAGACTAACATGCCTCTACATACACAGGTGTTGCAGAACTCACTAGCGTACTCTGGGAATACAGTAGCAAGCAGATACTATGCTCCTGGCCCAGGGAGCAATCTGTAAGTGGATGTGCGTAAAAATAGTAGAAAGGCTGGGGAGGGGGTTGGGGGGTAGTTGCCGGTCTGGGATGCTGTTGCGTCTTGTGTTCCCTGCCTTTTGTCCTGCACGAATGCTTGCTAGAGTGAATGCCTGGTGGAATGTTATGTCTGTGGAATGTTGTGGGGTGAGTGCCCCTGGAAGTTCTATGAATGTCAGTTGGAGGGAAGCAGCCTGTGAGCGAGGAGGCTGGTGGATCTCTCCTGTGTACCTTCCTACTTACTTACCCTTGGACTTATCTGATGTATATACCGTGTCACTGGAACTTAGCAAAGAAGTTCACTTCCATTACCTGCAGTATCAGACTTTCATTTCACCCTGCAAAAGATGCCCATATGTTGCCAATGAAGGAACAGCTAGCAAGACACTGCTGAACTGAAAAAGTCAGCCGCCTAGCCCTGAACTCTCAATGGTCCCATAGCTGAAGGTTAAGTCGAATGCCATGGAAGTGGCCAGGAGAGAGAGGGCAAGGGAGCACACAAAGTGGTTATCTCTAGCAGTTAAACTTTAACGTTATAGATCCCGAGATGGGAGTAGTTACTCAAACTAGCATAATCATTGCGCAGGATGCCAGCCCTCCCCATCATCACGCTGGGAAGCGGGTGATGAAGCGCTGAGACCGCAAAGCAAGAGAGGAGCGTGGAGAGAGTGGTGGAAGCAGGAGCTCCACACGCAGCTCCTACAAAGCATGTGTGTCTGCGTACTTTGGCATATATAAAATGTAAATGTATGTCAGAAAAAAAACAAGTCAATAAAGGAGACCTGCTTGCGACTGTACAACTGGTGTGAGTGTGTATATTTGAACAAGACTTCTACATTGGCGATGGGGGTAGGATTGTTGTGAAGAAAAGGAATAAGTGGTACACACACAGAGAAAGAGAAGAATCTGCGTCTTAAGTGAGCAGCAGACAAAAGGAGTACAAAGAAGCACAAGAACAAACAATCACCATTTTGCAACTCCACCAGTATATTGCAAAACTACAGAACTTCATTGTGTATAGAGGCATCGGGACTCCAAGGATTGAGTGAAAAAAGAAAAGCAACCCTATTGACAAATGCATTGGGGCCAGAAGGCCAAAGAATATTCCAAACACTCACATTAGAAAGGGAACATGATGGATTGAAAATAGAGAGCCATTACAAAGAAGCTTGAAGGTTGAAGAAGAGGCTTGAGAACAGAGGGAGCGATCTGGGGTACAGGTTGCACTACTACGAAAGGAAGCAAGGAGTGAATGAACCAGTAGGTGACTACATAATGGCCCTAAGAAAGTTTGCGACAGATTGCCACTTTGGGGACACATTAGACAACATGCTGAGGGATTCGGTGCTGGTGGGATGTGGGAGTTCAAAAATACAAGAAAACATTCTGCAATGCGAAATGCCAACGTTAGAAGAAATCCTGAATATAGCACACAGTGTGGAAGAAAGCATGCTGCATTAACAAAAAGAACAAAAACAGAATTATTCAGAGAAAGAAGTCATGCAAATCAACAAAGTGAAATGGAAAAGCAACAGACCAAGAAGAGTGGAGAACACTGAAAGGAGAGAATATCAGAAACCAGAAGAACCCAGGAATCAAGAAAGTGCTACAACTGTGGCATGCACAGATACACAACAAGGACAGTCCCGCGCAAGGAAAGTGTGTGAAATGCCAAATGATTGGCCATTTTATATTTGCACCAGGGGAGGGAAAGTCAACTAATCAGGGGGCTGGAACAGCGGGGGGCGAGAATACACAATCCCCGCCAGCTATTCCAGCCACCCGAGGCCCTTCCCTGGGTGGCGATTTTTGAAACTTTTTTCTTTTTTTCTAACATGTGGAGGCAACAGGGAGCCTCTCTATGTTGCCTCCCCAACCCCCCAAATCACTGATTCCCCCTTCTTCCCACCTCAATTTACCTGCAGGACAGCAGCCTTGCCCTACGGCTTGCAATCTCCTCCCACTGAAAAAAGGGACTAGGTCCCTTTTTGGATGACGGTGGCCATTTTGGAACATGTTTTCCATAGCTGCTGTCATCCTAAAACGTCAATTAGACAGTAGGAGCCATGGAATGGCTTAGTTTAATGGTAATAACCAGAAGGAACGGGTCTGACAAGCTGAGAATGTGCATAGACGTAAGGATGCTAAATCAAGACTTGGTGAATGACAATTTCCCATTGCCAAACATATCTGAAATGATGCAGTCTTTAGAGTTGCCGTGTTTTCAAAACTGGACATAACCAGCACATATCATCAAGTCAAACTATACCCAAAGTCTAGACATTTGATGTCATTCGTGGCTCCATATATCACGTACTAGCACAAAAATATGCCATTCAGATTGTGCATAGAGGCATCGGTTTTCAAGAGGATCATGACCAAAATGCTGCATGGCATACAGAATATCAAGTTCTTTCAGGGCAACATAAATATGAGCTGAAAAGGGTATTGGAAAGACTGAGAAAGAAAGGAAAGAAATGTGATCTGCACAAGGAAAAATTAGATAGTCTCAGCTTCTAGAATTGAGCTGAAGAAGAGCCTGGTGCAAGCATTTGCACAAGCCCTGGAACTTCAGACAAAGGAACAACTGAAGTCCTTCATGGGGATGGCTGAATATTACACAAAGTTCAAGAAAGATTTCTCCAATAAAATGGAGGAATTGAGGAGACTACTGAGAAAAGAAAATACATATGAATGGGCAGATCAATGCAGGCCAACATTCCAAGATGTAAAGAAGGACATCTTAGAAGCACCCAATCTCATACCATTCAACGCAAGAAACTGAACGATCATAGCCGTAGATGCAAGTGCATATGGGATTGGGGCAGCCCTAATACAACAAGCAAAACAGGAAACATACACAGTAGCGTTTGCATCAAAAGTGCAGACAAGCACTGAGCAATATTATAGCATGCACATGGGCAGTAGACCATTTCCAGACATACCTACGGGCAAGAAGGTTTACGTTGTGAACAGATCACAAGCTGTTGGTGAATATATTGAGACCCAGGAGTACAGGAAATCAGACTCCAAGGCTAGCAAGAGTAGCGTAAAAAATACAGGAGTATAACTTTCAGATAGAGCATATACCCAGCTGGGAAAATAGACAAGTAGAGTATCTATCGACAATGCCACTGATAAAAGATGAAGAAGGACCCTATCTTAAAGAAGAATGCATAGTTGTGTCTGTAATGAAGGTGCTGATTCAGCGCCAGACAGGGGGGCCCACCTACCAACTGAGGGAATAAATGGGGCGGGCCGAGGCACCTCCTAGGGGGGAGAAAAATGAGGGAACTCTGGTAACTCTAGGTCTATCCCTCTCTCTTTCTCACTCTCTCTCTCTCTCTCACTCTCTCTCCCTCTCTCACTCTCTCCTACTCTTTGTGTGTGTTTCACTCTCTCACTCTCTCTCACTTTCTCTCTCCCTCTCTCTCTATTTTGGAAAGCCCCAGTGAGATCCTCAGTTCTCTTGGTTCATTGAGGTCTCTTGGCTGGCCGCCCACCATGTGGGCCCAGGTCCGGCGACCCCAGACCTGATTCTCACGCATCACAGAGGAGGTCCTGCAGATGCTGAGCTCACGAAGGTCTGCTGGGTCCTGAGCGCTGCCCATGCTCAGGGGGAGAGCGAGCACACATGGGAGGCTCAGTGCCGAGGGGATTTGAGGATCTCAAGGACGTGAGTGTAACCGTTCAAGAAAGTGCTGTATCGTGGTTGCATGCCCACGTTGGGGAAGGGCATCATTTTATGGTGTTTAGACGCATCCTCAAGGTGGGAGGGCGATTGGCCGTAGTAATAGTAGATTTTAGCGCATACCACCCTCTAGAGAGTAGATGTGGGAGTGGGCACACCTGTATTAGAGCAGGAGAGGTGCATAGTAGGTGGTGAATCCCGTTAGATGGGAGTTGCGCGTAGCCATGCCGATTGTATAGTTGCATCATTTTGGGGAAGAGGGGTGTTGTTTTTTCCTTTTCTCTTTGTTCTTGTTTTGAAGGTAAATAGAGGGACACTCGTGTGGTAGTTATTTTTGCTTGTGTGGTGTTGATTCATGGTGGAAGGGATCAACACTGCGAGGTACCTTGTGTATAATTATGCGCTTTCCTCTTAAGAGCTTGTGGAAGAGTAGGGGCGGCTAGGCGCTCTCTTCTTACTAATCTAGGGAAACGGTGAGCCTGTGGAGAGGGCTGTTGTTTGCTAACCCGGAGTGAGTGGTCGTACCTGAGGAGAAGGCCGGATAAAAGAGTTGATTAAGGAGGTGTGAGTGGTGCAACAAAAGGTGGGAAAAGGTGAAGGGGGCTTGGGGTAATTGGGACATTGAGAGAAGAAAATAAGAGGGCAGGAGATAATGGCTTATTTAGATAGCCCCCTCAACCACATGTGTAGGAAATTGCCCCAGTACCGTGACAAGATATTACAATATCATTTTCAGTGGGTCCAGGATACTGCAGGCCAGTGTTTCTATGACAAAAGACAGAGAAAGGCCGAGTGCTCAGCCCCCACCTTATGATGTCTATCTGTCAGTACAGCCCGCAGCAGGGTACACAAACCTGCAGCAGGAAAACACAGAAGGGGATAAGGAGATGATGGAGGAAAAGAGGGACGGGGATGCACGACGGGAGGAAGTACATAAACAGGGACAGAAAAAGTACTTAGCAGACATTGAAAAGAACACACGACTGCAGGTGAACGCCCTATTTAATGAAGCTGAGAGGGTAATAGAGTAGGAAGTGAGGAGAAAAGCAAAAAGGGACAAGGGGGAGTGGTTGTCAGGGAAGATCAAATTCAAATTGCATGATGAGGAGGAAGAAGGCAAGGAGAGGAAATAGAGAGGGTGGCAAGGATAGTGCAGTCTGATATGAGGAAGCAGTAGGAGAAGAATGGAGCGATGGAGATGGTGACAAATGGACACAAGACAAAGACCACAGAAGGGGGCGAAAGCAAAGAAAATGACAGGACAGCAGGGAATCTGGATGGGACTGTTCAACTTCCCTCTGCAGCAGAAAAGAGAAAATAATAGTAGGAATGGCCCAGGCCACCAAAAGAGCAGAACGGGGACAAGGATAAGACATATGCCACTGTTACAAAAGGGAAAAGGGGATGAGCATTGTGTACCATGGCAAACGATGGATAGAAACAACCTAATATGCAGTCTGTCCTGCCTCGTGGCAGGGGCCAGCAAATGGATACAAGCGGAAATTGCGCAGACTTCAACACTTGTTCATTGGTATGCTGATACATGTGTATGTCTGTAAGTTACACAAAATGTTAATTAAATAAATTTAAAAAAAAGAAAAAAGCGCCACATCGAATGACTCTGAATAGTATCGCTGGTGTTTCCCTGCTCTACATGATGAGGAAGAGGCTAGCAAATACAAGATTTCCTGCACAGTGGTTAAAGAAAAATGAAAGGCCAGTGGATATGAAACAAAGAGAAGCAGAGAGTAGAGTGAAAGAAACTCAAAGGAAAAGAAAAGAAGTGCATAATGCGAGGAAAGCAGTCAAGAGACAAAACATTAGGCGAGGCATTTGGGTAAAGATCAGAATTCCACACAAAGATAAATGGGCAATATCCAAATACAGTGCTACCATTCAAGCAACAAAGATACACAGGTACATCCAGAAGGCAGATGGGAAGAAATGGGACAGGGGTAGAATTGCACTGTACAATCAAAAAGAAACTAAGGAGATCACGATGAGGACAGAATGAATTGAAGAGACGGCAAGCAAAGAGCAGGAACCAAGAGACAAGTGGAGAACCAGGGAGTATCAGGGACAAGGAGCTGAACAGCCATTCATGCAATCAGAACCAATAGAATACAATACTGAGGGGGAGTGGCAAGGAGAAAGGGGGCATCTGAAAACACAAGAGAAGACAAGAGAAGCAGGCAAAGAGACAAGGTCACTGAAAGCTAGCAGGGGAAGAAGACTACCTGGTAAATATAAAGACTATGTTATGAACTGACTCAATCCTTGTTAAGAAAAGGGGATAATGTGGTGACACAGACTACCCTTGTCACTGCACAGGACTCTAGCGCTCCCCATCATCAGGCTGGGAGGTGGGTGACAGAGCGCGGAGAGCGTGAAGCAACTGGAGCATGGAGAGAGGTGGAAGCAGGGGCTCCACTGCAACTGCTACAAAGCCTGCATGCCTGTACACTTAGGAATATATAAAACGTAAATTTATATTAGAACTAAAACAAGGCAATAACGGAGATCTGCTTGCAACTGTACAACTGGTGTGAGTGTGTATCTTTTAACAAGACTCATACAGGGAGATAAAGAGGGAAGTGGAAGGGCTTAGAGTGGGTCAGGGGCCAGTAAAGAGGGGAAACATATTGCAAATAGCAAACAAGGTGTGAGGAGAAAACAGTATAGGAATAATGTCATGGGTGGTAGCCAGGTACTGCCAGGAATAATTTGGCAATCATTATGAGCTACCGGTCTGACTAGTACCTGTGTGTCAGGTGTTTCTTGAAGAGTAAAGATGTCATAAAACTGGAATCCGTTTTTCCTTGGAATCAAGTCTATAGTATTCCTTCTAAAGCTATTAATAAGTATTTTTGTATTTGTATTTATTGGTTATTCACAAGGCGCTTATACAACAAGACAGTGCTTCAAAGCGCCACACAGCACAAGGGAAGGGAACAAGGGAGCAAATAAACAATGAGACTGACAATGAATCAATAGAAAGGGACATCGGTCCTACTAGGCCTTGTGAGATTCGGAGCATGCAAGTGCAGTGAAAGAAAAAGGGCACAAGGAGGTGGGTGGGGTTAAGTGCTGTTAGGGGTGGAAGTGCCAGAGGTGCCCGTTGAGGAGGCAACAGGTAAGTGCATGGGCGGAGACCAACTATGTGAAGGCAAGTGCAGGGCAGTGGCAAACTACCAGACTGGCGGGTGTGGGTCCAGAGAGCAGTGCAGGGCAGAGTGCTAGGGGCGATTGGGCAGAAGGCCTGGATCCTATTGGACTCTTGCGGTATGGTTAGCACAGGAGGGGGAGAGGGAAGGAGGAGAAGAGAGCGGTCTTGAGTTGTTTGCGGAACTTGAGGTGGTCCGGTTCAAGACGGAGAGAGAAAGGGAGACTGTTCCATAGGAGGGAGCCAGCTGAGGAGAGACATCTGCCCCCAGCTCTCTGCTTGGAGAAGCGTTTGATCAGCAGACAGTTGAAGCCAGAAGATCAAAGGGATCTGGAAGGAGAGTATTTAGCAAGAGAGAGTTGAAGGTAGCATTGTCCCATGCCCCAGACAGCCTTGTGGATGATGCAGAGGGTCTTGGCAACCGGGAGCCAGTGGAGGGATTTTAGAGCTGGAGAGATACGGTCCCAAGGCTTGATACCAAGGATAAGTCTTACAGAACCTATTCTGGATTAGTTGAAAAGAACGCAGCGAAGAAAGAGGCAGGTTGAGGAAGAGGCTCTTATAGTAATCTAGCCTGGAGAGTACCAGAGCTCTAGAGACATTGAGCTTCTGGGGGAAGGTGCAGGAAAAGGAGAATGCTTCTAAGGAAGTGAAGTTGAAAGTGGGCCTTCTTGGCAAGGTCCAAGATGTGAGGTGTAAAGGAGAGAGAGGAGTCGAAGATGACCCCAAGGTTTCTGGCCTCAGTGGAATGAGAGGGAGGTGAGCCCATAGAGGACGGCCAGAGTGCAGGAGGGAAATGGGGAACAGGTGTCCTTATAGGAAGGATCTCGGTCTTACTGGCATCAAGACAGAGATCATTGGAGGTGTGCCAAGACTGACAGCAGACAGGCAGTCATGGATAATAGAGAAGGAAGAGGGGAGCTTGAAAAAGAGTTGTGTGTCATCTGTGTAACACTGGAAATGAGGAGAGAAGGCAGAGATCAGGTGAGCAAGAGGTGCAAGGTAGATGGCGAAAAGCCAAGGCGAGAGGATAGAGCCCTGGGGAACACCACATGTAGAGAGAATGGTGGAAGTGGAGAAGGTGCCCAGGAACACCTTGGAAGGGTGGTCAGTGAGGAAGGTGGTCAACCAGTCCAGTGCATGGTCTGAGATACTAAGAGTATCTTGCAGCCGCTTAATGAGGATAGAATTGATGACAGTGTCAAAGGCGGAAGAGAGGTCAAGGATAATGAGAACAGCAGAAGAGTTAGTGTCAAGATTTGCAAGCAGTTCTTCACGGGTGTTCACGAGAGCAGTTTCCATGGCTCTGGATGCTTGGAATCCAGATTGATGGTCATGTAAACAACCAACGAGCTCAGTATTTTGGGTCAGTTGGGGGATGACCAACTTCTCCAGGAGTTTCCCAAGGAAGGGTGTAGTAGAGATAGGGTGGTAGTTGGCCGGACACCAGGGGTTGGCTGAAGGCTTCCTTGGGGGGGGGGTGCACAAGGGAGGGCTTGAGAGAAGAAGGGAAAGAGCCAGTTGCTAGGGAGGGGTTCCAGAAGTCAGCAAGAGCGAGGGAGGTGATGTTGTCCTTAATGGTTCTGGAAGAACCTGGTTGGATGAGATTGTCATAGAGCAGACTACTCTAGAGATCTCATCTGTTGTGATAGGTGAGAAGGAGGAGAGAGGGGTAGGGCGTGGAAGAGAGGCCAAGGGGGACAGGGAGAGGTCTGGAGGAGGGGGAAGAAGAGAGAGAGGTCAGAATGTCCTGAGTTTTAGATGTGAAATGGGTGGAGGGGGTGGATGCAGACAAGTAAAGATGCAAACACTGAGATGCAGAAGAAGAGACCTGTGACTCTACCAGGGAGGATGTTATGCGCGAGTACGTTTGTCCTTTTTGCATAGGAATGCATGATAGCTCAGCAGTTGAATGCTAGTTTTGCAAAATTATGGCAATCCTGCCACCTTGTGAGAATCGCCTTAACTGCACTGCAGTAAAATGCATATCTGTTTACAATCCAGATTACCCATTCCTACCCAGTCCTTAACTATTTCTCCTACTGTATGGTTATTGGGAATCTAAGCGAAATAAAGTTTCAAGGAACATATTAACATCATTTTAAACTGGCAATAACACTAAAATAACTGAGGGAATTACACTAATACATGCATTATGTATACGCCCAATTTATGAATGAAATGTATGAAAGGCACATCACAATACTGGGCCTGCTCCATTCGTCCCCATTCTGTTCATATTCCACCATTGTGTGGCATTCAAACATGCCATAAGCTGGACAACAGGGGAGTGAGTTGAGCGCTTGCTTTCAGAGATCTGCGTACAAACTGCAGTCAGGGGTCTGGCTCATATACTGGGATGTTCTGGAAGCGAGCAGGCAAAGAGCGTTCAACAATGGCCCCCTTATCAGTTCTGGTTCAGTGGGCTGGAAATGCGTCGTAGCAGTGGGCAGCAGGCAGTGCTGGCTTTTGCTGGTTGGCGGGCTGGTTCAAATACAGTTTTCCAGGATCTAAATGCTGTTTATAAAGTCTCAGTATGTGCTAGGATTCAGCAAGATTCGTCTTTAACAATTCTTAGAAAGTGAAACTGTGTTCTGCTCTTATTCTTAGGTAGATCAAAAGCATGGCATTTTTTTACCATGCTAAATTGAGGGTAGAATTATCAATACCATTTAGTACAAAGGACTACACAGAATTAATGAATTATGTGTACATCTTTAACCTGTTTCACTGTCATTATTTATTATTGCTTGATGTTATTGTTTTACTTTGAATTCCGTATACCTGTTTTACATGCTAATTACTTGTTTCTGTTATCTCTGTATGACAATGGCACATTGTATAAAAATTGGTGACAAAGGCAGGCGCTCTGTTGCCAGTCAAGTTTTCCTGCATTAGCTTCTCCTCCAAACGCACGTTTTCATGACTCCATCGATCTTCAGGGAGGCTGTGTTTCTTTGCTTTTTCAGGTGTGTCTTCATTTCCTCTGGTAAAAGAGCGCCTGCCTTACCAATTTTTAAACATTGTTCCAGGAGTCCTGGGCTCAAAGGCAGCAGCAGGGCCATCATGCCTTACAGTGGAGAGCCACAACCATGGCTTTCCCCCTCCCCCGATCAAGGGGAAATTTGTGCTATGGAGGGAGTTGTTTCCAGTCACCTGCCAGTAAAATCAAGTGCGAAAAATACAAGTACCAGAATCCTCAGAGTCAATTAACTTGCCACACCTGAAAACGAAATGAAGACACGCCTGAAACAGCAAAGAACCTCAGCCTCCCTGAAGATTGATGGAGTCAATAAAACGTGCATTTGGAGGAGAAGCTAATGACTGGTAACAAAGCGCCTGCCTTACCAATTTTTGACAATGGCACATGCATTTTTTATGGTGTACAACATTTTTGTTTTGAATATTTGCGATACTCTCCATGACTCCTTTGCACGATCTATCTAAAATAATTGTAATCTGCGCAACGAGTAGTGTTGCGTGCAGCGTGGACCCTATCCCCCGCCCCTTTTTTTCTGTATTACCCTCTGCACCTCTTCAAGCATACAACACTTTGCAGGTTTCTGGTTTCCTTGTCTTCTAGTCTTGAGCAGCAGTCAAGCTGCACTTCTTAAAGCAGAAAGCAGGTGTCACTAGAATTTTTATGGGATATAAGGAGGGGTATTTCTCCTTTCTTGGGTTTCCTTTTCTCCCCTTCTATGGAAGGAGGCATTGAGTCGTTCAATAAGCAACCAGTGCACAACCAGAATGAATTTTTCTCGACCTGTATGTGCACAAATGCTAAGGGAGATTTGTAGATTTGAAGTCCCGCTTTAGAGTCCAATTGGCACACCTTCAAACTGGTGTACCTGCCTCCCTTTTCACCAGCCCCATTTTGCTTTGAACTTGCTAGTTCAGTTATCTGGATTACTATTATTCGTTCGATGAATTATACCTCTGATGAAGAATACCATGTGTACCTGTAATGACACAAGTAGCAAACGATTACTTTATATTAACTCACTTTCCTAATGCTAATGGGCTTGTAAAGGAATGTATATGAAAGCTGCTATCCAGTGTTCCATGCACACAAATATATTTGTCATGTTTTTCAGGAAGGTGGCCATATCACCTAAAAGCTGCAACCTTGACATTATACTATGCACAGCATAACGTTTGCATGTGTGTCTGCTATTTTCAATGATCCAGTCATGCACCCGAGGGGTGAGAAGGTGCCACCCAGATAGAACCATTGACACAACAGTTTAGTCAAGGGCCTAACATGAAAATGAGCCACTCCTAACATTTTCTTTAACCTGTGAGTTTCCACTTAGCAGATTGTAAGAAAAGAAAATAAGAGCCACAGAGATTGCCTCAATTTAAAGGGAAGAGGAGCTGGAACAATGCATTGCTTTCTTTACATGTGTATATATATTTCTTTAATTTACCACGAAAAGGGTGCATGTGGGATGCAGGTCGTTATTTGCTTTCTTGGCATACCATTCCTGATGAATGGCGCAGAGTTTGCCACACATCAGGAATATTTTTAACTGTGTTAAACCCACAATTAGAGGTGCTAAAAATATTAGTAAAGTAAAACTATTTGCAGTCATTTAAAGTCATCCATGTCACAATGGAACAATTCACTGAAAGTTAAAGAAAGCCAACACCAGTTGCCTAAATATTCATTTGTAATTGTATAAACTAAAATGTTCGTATGTTTTCAACATGAAGCTTCACCGCATACCATATTTCTATGTCATTGGGCGTGTTTAAATTGCAATTTAGTTTTATTTAGCACATGTTGAACACGAAGGAAGTCACTGAATTGTTATTTGATCAAAATGGCTACACAAAGGGCCTCATCACGAGTTGGGCGGTATGCTCACCGGCACCCTTGTTTCCGGACCGGCAAACATGTAATGAGGTGCATTTTCTGTTGCCATTAACACTCAGTAGACTGGCCTTCCGAGTTAATGACTGGCCCCCACCCTTGTGAAATCATGGGAGGAGATGATATTCCAATAGATATATGTAAAAACATCGAATTTCGAAATGACCCCTTTTTTTTTTATTTGCGGGGGAGACTCCCCTGCCTTTCCCCACCTAAACTATTTCACTCATCCCGCCCCTATTTATTAAAAAAATTCCCCAAAATTGGTAAAATGATCGCTAAAAAGATGCAGTCATTTCGAAATTTCGATGTTTTCCTTTCAAACCTTTCTGCGGATACCATTCTAATGAATGCAGCTTGAAATTCGACAGAGGCTGAATCTACGGGTGTGCCAGCTAATAAGAATCTGGCCCGTTCGCCTAAGACCAGGCTTCAAAGAAACGTTACTACATTTAAAGTGTTACCTTTGGGCATTGGCTCCTCACCTAACATGACCAAATAGTCAGTCTACTGAAAACTCAAACAATGGGGGCCCTGTGCCAGCAGATCCAGGTTAATTATTGGCTGAGAAGCCTGCCAGCATAATGGTTTCACTGCCCAAAGAAAGGTAAAAACTACATATATGATGAGACTTATCCAGTTAGTGAACACCTTCACAATTGGAAAAGATACATATATAATGGGCCTCATTACAAGGATGCCGTTCCGGAAAGAGCGGTGCCGGTAGCACCATATCAACACTGTTTTCCGGACCGGCACATTCAGAGCCGCAAGTGCGGAAACACTGTTACCGCAAAGTGACACCTATGGTGCTACAGCGCCCGGTAGGACCGTGACTCTAACTGCACCGTACGTTCCTGAATTACCGGCACGGCATTAGTATGGGCACATTCAGAGTGCCGCCTACACGGAAACACTGCCATAAAAATGCTGGTGGCAACGTGAACACCGCACCTGTAATACCAGCACCGCAGACCAGGCGTTAAACAGTGCCAGGTGAGCAGCAACAGGCCCCAGGTGTCCAAAACCATCACAGCTGCACACCATTGACCACTGTGAATGCAGAAAAGGACCACACCCACAACAAACACCCATCCCAACCCAACCATGCTGGCAAACAGGCCACAGGTGTACAAAATAAGGCCAGCTGCATACCATTGACCACTGGGAACATACCAACACACTGTGGGTGAGCTGCATGGGCTGCCACAGGTACCGGATGCACTGCTGCGCCATGTGGCAGACCACATCGCCCTACCCCGAAACCCTGCCCAGGTTAATGCCACCAAAGTGGCCTTCCATGCCCTGGCATGCATCCCCAATTGCATTGGTGCATTAGATTGCACACATGTGGAGTTGGTGGCCAGACATGCCATTGAGGCAGTGTATAGAAACCACAAACAATTCCACTCCCTCAATGTGCAGATGCTCTGTGATGCTGAACACCTCATCACCCATTGCTGTGTATGGTTTCTGGGATCCACACATGATTCAATGGTCTTGGGGAACTCCCCGTTGCCAGAGTACATGGCACGGCACATCGGAGAGCGCACCTGGCTGTTTGGTGAGTAGAATGACCAATGCATGACCTCTGTGTAGCTGGGGGGGAGGGGAATAGGCACTCACCAGAGGGCATCTGGCTGTTGGGTGGGTAGAATGACCAATGCATGACCTCTGTGTAGTTTGGGGGGTAAATCACCACTCACCAGAGTGCACCTGACTGTTGGGTGAGTAGAATGACCAATGCATGACCTCTGTGTAGTTGGGGGCGGGGAGGGGGGTAAATAGGCACTCACCAGAGTACACCTGGCTGTTGGGTGAGTAGAATGGCCAATGCATGACCTCTGTGTAGTTGGGGTTGGTAAATTGACATTCACCAGAGTGCCCCTGGCTGTTGGGTGAGTAGAATAATCAATGCATGACTAAGGGGGGAGGGGGGAGGTAGAAGCACAGTCAGCAGAGCATGTGGCAAAAGCAATCCAACACAAATACATTGCATCCCTTATTCCCAAGGCATGTAACGCATGTACCAAACGGGCCTATGAATCACACCCAATACCTATCAATTGAAAGTCGAAAGAGGCAACACTAAACTACCACATGTACCAGAATGCACCAGACAACCAACAAATGTGCCTGCTAAAAGACTGTGCACATCCCCCAACCCCTGCTTCACAGACAAGTCCAAATAATGCAAACCTACACACCATCAGCATTGAACCCCACACCAGGTATCCAATACACATGCCTACACAACTGGTCCGCAAGCACCAACTGCTCAGTACAGGACATACACCCACCTAAAATTGACATAGGAGCACTCTGAAGATGTTAATTAGCATGGTAAAGCAGGCAAAACACAAAACATGAAAGAACAATGCAGTGGGATTGGGCATCAATATGTGAGAGACATCAATGCCAACAAGCACATGGGTCACATCCGTAGGCCTGCAGTAAGCTCGAGCTTGCCCCTGCTGCGTTGTGCCGGACACCACACACCTTACATGCACCTGGCTTACCGGTGCCACAGGGCCATTTAAAGGTTTCTTTGGTACAGGAAGCCAGGTGCCGGTAAAATGCAAGCCCCTCTAACCATGAAGTGCCACAGTACGCAATGGGGATATGTACATGGCTGTATTGTCAGTGGTGAGAAAGTACCTGGTGCTCCCCTGAGCACACTGCCTACCGGGCCAGCTGCGCACAGCAGTTTCAGGCCTCTTGGGTGCTGCAGGTGCGGTAGGCTGATTGTTAACACCGTACAAGATAGGAGGCTCCTAGTAGGCAGCCAGGCACCCTTCTTTCGATACAAGCCAAAAAAACATGTAGTTGCATGGTGTCATGATTCCTGCCCCTCATGTCCCCAGCTCTCCAAGATGTCAGGCTGGCGTCAGGACACGATCAACTACATGGCCCTCAAGGGCCTCTCCATCCCTCCAAAGACCCACTTGGAGTCAGACTTGGCATTTGTGGCACCAGACTCACTCACTCCCATAGGATAATATTGGAGATTGGACTTGTAGTGCATTGATGGTGACAAGATGGATGCCCCCACATATTTCGGTTCCCAGAAATGCATGTGCAGTCTAGTCTTTTGGGTGTGGTTCAGCCCAGAGACACTTGGGATACCCAGAGTCTATTTAAGCCACGCCCAGGCTGAGAAACATGCTTTGTGTTTTCTGCACCTGCAGCGTGACACTCACCGTGTTCGGATCGGTCTCCAGTAGGCCTGCATCTTTCTTCTGTGCTCAGCTCCTGCAAGAACACGAACACTGTTAGGAACAGCCTTACCTTGCGGCGCTTCTGCCCATCATTCACCGCTTCTTCTGTTCTGCGGGCATCTTCGGTGGTGTCATTCCCATCCCGGCCTGCCGCTTCCTAAGGAAAAGGGAAAAGAACAGAAAAAAGGCATTAGTAAGCATTCAGCAAATCTTTGCTTATTTTTAAAGACTGTACGAGCTTCAAACGCTTACCTGAATCCCAGCCGTTCTGAGGGAACTCTGTGTCCTGAACTTCACATCCATCTGCAAGAGGGAAAAGACACTCCAGGTTAGCGTGGAAACATCTAGAGGCGCCGCATACCGCACTTACTCACCGCATTTCTTCTTCATAACCGGCATCCATGCTGAAAACGTCGCGGCACCTAAAAGACACAGAAAAAGAACTCAGTTCAATACAAATACGAAAGGGTCTCACCGCGCATCGCGCTCTCACTCACCTTCAGCGCTACTCATCTCAGCAGCACGTCGCCATCCCCGGACGCCGGCCAACATCTAAGGAAGGAAAGGAATGAAGTTAGAGAACTGTTCAAAAGACTCATTATACTTACCTGTCAGACTCTTGCCAGTGAAGTAACTAGGCAGCAACGAGCCCACATCAATCAACGTGCCCCTGCGCTGAAAGCAGGATGGAGAGCACACTTTGCAAGAAAACAAGGTGAGCTCTGGATCAAAGGGAAGGATTGGACCCCGGGGAAGAAGGGGTTCAAGCACACAGAGACAATAGGGAGTTAAACTCTACCAATCCTGTGTTTCAGGCCCAGTCTCCAGTCGAGTAGACTCCAGGGACGTTTTCAAGGTCGTAAGAGGTCAGAACAGGCTGAGTGACGTCCCCGTGGATACCAGGTGAGCATTACAGAACACAAAGCCTCACATCAAAATCCACCTGGGCATCATGGAAACGTCAGAAACCGACCAGTTAGCCCACATGTTGGGGCAGCTACGTTCCGAAGTACATGCAGCCAGGCAGGAGACCAACACCCTGAAGAGAGAGCTGATAGTAGCCAAAGAACGCACTGATGATTTAAGCCGGCAACTTCTCCAGTCACAAGCAGGGCATGCACCATTGCCGGGAAGCATGCCCTCGATGCCAGCACCATCAGCCAATCCCATTCAGATAACCCTTCCTGGGGCAGTTCCCTTGGCCCCGCCCGAATGATTTACAGGGGATCCCAAGAGGTTTGCAAAGTTCATGAACCAGTGCCACCTGCACTTCCTTTGTAGACCAGGGGCCTTTCCGAATGACCAATCACGGGTTGCTTTTATGCTATCCTACCTGAGTGGTAGCGCCGCAGACTGGTCTGTACCCTTTGTGGCCCAAGAGGATCCTTTGCTGCATAACTTCAGGGGCTTTCAGCAGGAGATGGAAAAGCTGTTTGCCCGTCGTACTCATGGGCAGGCATTAGACAACGAACTTCTGTCCCTACCCCAAGGGAATCAAGACCTATTAACATACATAGCAACGTTCAATAGACTCGTAGTTAAAGCAGAATGGCCAGTGGAGAAGAGAACCAAGTTATTTCACCAGGGGTTGCGGGGGGAGCTCAAGGATGTTCTCGCACAAGTAGTGAACCACCCGAAAGACTGCTCAGAATTCATTGACCTTGTTGTTCAACTGGATCATGGGTTGCAGGACCGAAGAGCAGATCAAACCAGACCGGACCCTCGCCCTATGTATGTGTGTTCAAAGGACAATATTGCCAGCACAACGGAAGATTCAGGAGAACCACTGCAAATCGGGGGGTCAGATCCCCCCTGACTAAAGTGGAAAGGGATAAAAGGAGACAGCAGCAGTTATGTCTGTACTGTGGAAGATCAGGTAATTTCCTTAAAGAGTGCCCTGTGTAGCCACTGAGGAGGACAGTAGGGGCCACAGGCAAGGAAGATACCATCAAGGAATCGGAAAACTCCCCAGCCCGGCAAGTGTAGGGGTCCACTTGTCGAGCGAAGAAAGTGAACTACAGACCTCCCATTTTGCACTATATGTGGTCTTGATCAATCACCAACAACCATCTCAGATGCACGCAGTAAAAGCGGACATTGACAGTGGAGCCGTTGGGAATTACATCGGCCAGGATCTTGCGGCAAAGATGGGGCTTCCGTTACACCCTAAATCAACCACCAAAACTGTTACCACTGACGACGGCACGGAAATAGCTTCTGGTCCAGTATCTCAATGCACTGCAGCTTTAAGCCTTCTGTGCCAGGATGGACACCAAGAATATATTGTTTTCGACCTCATTAAGGCACCACAGTTCGGGTTGATTTTGGGAATGCCATGGTTGGTAGCTCACAATCCTCGAATCGATTGGCAAGCAAAAGAATTGTCCTTTCCCGAGACTTGCGTCCACACATGTTATCGCCAAGAGAAACCACCAATGGACACCAGGACCTCCATGCTTGCGACTGTGGCAATCGGCACCCTACCAAGTGAATACCAGGACTTTCAGGATGTCTTTCAGAAAGAACAGGCTAATACCCAGCCACCGCATAGACCATACGATTGCCAAATCGACCTGATACCCGGCACACAAATCCCTTGTGGGCGAATTTACGCACTCACGGAACCGGAAAACCAGCACCTGAAGGCCTATCTTGACCAATACCTTGCCAACGGGTTCATCCATCCCTCGAAGTCTCCAGCAGCCAGTGCTCTATTCTTTGTACCAAAAAAGGAGGGGGACTTGAGAACGTGCATCGACTATCGCGCACTGAACCAGATTACCGTAAAAAACCGCTACCCCCTGCCACTGATCCCTGAATTGCTTGATCAAGTCAAAGATGCCCAAATCTACACAAAACTAGACCTGAGGGGGGCATATCACCTTGTTCGCGTAAAACAGGGGGACAAATGGAAAACCGCTTTTTGCACCAAATATGGCTTGTACAAATATCAAGTAATGCCCTTTGGCCTTTGCAACGCGCCTGCAGCATTTCAATACTTCATGAATGATGTACTACAGGAATTAATTGATGTCTGTGCTCTAGTGTGCATCGACAGTATTCTAGTATATTCCGCATCAAAGCAGGACCACGTTAAACACGTCTGATCTGTATTGGAGACAATCTGTCAACACCAGCTCTACGCCAAGCTCGAAAAGTGCTCATTCCACGTCTCCAAGGTGGAATTCATGGGCTTTATTCTCAGCCCGAATGGAATCCGAATGGATGGACACAAGGTAGATGCTATCCTGAACTGGCCATCCCCAAATTCATTCAAGAGGGTTCAAAGTATGCTGGGTTTTGCAAATGTCTACCGCCGGTTCATCCCAGGATTTTCGCAAATCGTGCATCATGTCATTGCTAAGGAAAAGCAACAAAATGTTCTAGTGGACAACAGAAGCTGAGGAAGCTTTCCAGGAACTCAAAGCAAGATTCACATCTGCCCCAATCTTACGCCACCCTCGCCCTGATCTCCCATACATGGTGGAAACGGACGCCTCAAGCATGGCTATGGGAGCCATCCTCTCACAAAAGGACCCCGAAACGGGCCAGTTACACCCTGTTGCCTTCTGGTCGTGTAAATTCACACCCCCTGATCTCAATTACGCTATCACAGACACAGAACTCCTGGCCATTAAGTCAGCCTTTAAGGCATGGCGGCACTACCTCTTGAGCGCCAGACACACAGTCACCGTAATACCTGACCACCGGAACCTCCAGTACCTAAAAACGGAAAAGGCCCAATCCTCACGACAACTACGTTGGGCTCTTTTTTTTGCTGAATATGACTACGTGATTACATTTCGACCAGGGGTCAAAAACGGGAAGGCCGATGCCCTTTCCCGTATGTGGGTGGAAGAGCAAGGGTATCAGACCCCGACCCAATAGCAATCATCCCGAGTGACAAGCTCCTAGGAATCACAGCAACCATAACTCAGAAAGAATTACATGAAGAAATCCAAAACCTGATGAGTCCAGAGCAATTACAAGCGTGGAGTGCACAAGGAGAACATTACATGATAAAAGATCAGTTGCCCTACTTCATAAATTGTGTATTCATACCAAAACAAGAACTACGAGAACAAGTCATGTCCGGTTATCATGATTCCTTGATCGAGGGCCACCCCAGAATCGCTAAAACCCTAGCCAAGGTAAAACGAAATTATTGGTGGCCCACGTGGCGTAAAGACATTGTCCAATTCATCCTATCTTGTGGAGTGTGTGCTCAAAACAAGTCATCCAAGCAGAAACCGTCTGGGTTATTGCAACCATTGGAAATCCCACCAGCACCCTGGCACATGTTGTCCCTCGATTTTATTACTGATTTAGCACCCAGTCAAGGGTTTAACACTATTCTTGTGGTCGTTGACCTATTTTCAAAAATGGCACATTTCATTCCTCTTAAGGGGTTCCCAAATGCTTCCACTCTGGCAAAGGTATTTCTTGAAGGCATCGTACGGCTCCATGGGTTTCCTTCAGTTTTAGTCTCAGACTGAGGTACTCAATTTGTATCTAACTTCTGGAGAAAATGCTGCTCTATGGCCCAGATCGACATCCGGCTATCCACCAGTCACCATCCCCAAATGGATGGTCAAACTGAGAGGACAAATCAGAGGCTCAAGCAGTATCTGCGTTGAATGTTACACCAAGCTGAAGGAATCTGGTTCTACCTATTATGGATAGCTGAATATGCTTATAATAATTCCCTACACACCAGCACTGGGCAGACACCCTTTTATACCATGTATGGCAGGCACCCACGTACTTCTGAGTTGGACGTTCCCACAACCCTGGAAATGCCAGCAGTCAAAACCTTGCACACGACCATTTCTCAAACCTTTAAAAGGGCAGCTGAACACCTACTTCAAGCTAAGAATCGCCAAAAGAAGTTTGCTGATCAACACCGAGCAAAGGCCCCCAACTACCAAGTGGGAGACAAAGTCTGGCTGGCGTCTAAACACGTGGCCAATAAAGGAACCCAAAATTTTCTGCAGACAGAAGAGCCACCTTGAGAGGGGCCTTGGGGGGGGAGTGCTGTCATGATTCCTGCCCCTCATGTCCCCAGCTCTCCAAGATGTTAGGCTGGAGCTAGGACACAATCACCTACATGGCCCTCAAGGGCCTCTCCATCCCTCCAAAGACCCACCTGGAGTCAGACTTGGCGCTTGTGGCACCAGACTCACTCCCTCCCATAGGATAACGTTGGGGATTGGACTTGTAGTGCATTGATGGGGACAAGATGGATGCCCCCACATATTTCGGTTCCCAGAACTGCATGTGCAGTCTAGTCTTTTGGGTGTGGTTCAGCCCAGAGACACCTGGGATACCCAGAGACTATTTAAGCCATGCCCAGGCTGAGAAACATGCTTTGTGTTTTCTGCACCTGCAGCGTGACACTCACCGTGTTCGGATCGGTCTCCAGTAGGCCTGCATCTTTCTTCTGCACTCAGCTCCTGCAAGAACAAGAGCACCGTTAGGAACAGCCTTACCTTGCGGCGCTTCTGCCCATCATTCATCGCTTCTTCTGTTCTGCGGGCATCTTCGGCAGTGTCATTCCCATCCCGGCACGCCGCTTCCTAAGGAAAAGAGAAAAGAACAGAAAAAAGGCATTAGTAAGCATTCAGCAAATCTTTGCTTATTTTTAAAGACTGTACGAGCTTCAAACACTTACCTGAATCCCAGCCGCTCTGGGGGAACTCTGTCTCCAGAACTTCTCATCCATCTGCAAGAGGGAAAAGACACTCCAGGTTAGTGTGGAAACATCTAGAGGCACCGCATACCGTGCTTACTCACTGCATTTCTTCTTCATAACCGGCATCCACGCTGAAACTCTGCGGCACCTAAAAGACACGGAAAAAGAACTCAGTTCAATACAAATACGAAAGGGTCACATCGCGCATCGCGCTCTCACTCACCTTCAGCGCTACTCATCTCAGCAGCACGTCGCCATCCCCGGACGAAGGAAAGGAACGAAGATAGAGAACTGCCCAAAAGACTGATTATACTTATCTGTCGGACTCTTGCCAGTGAAGTAACTAGGCAGCAACAAGCCCTCATCAATCAACGCACCCCTGCGCTGAAAGCAGGACGGAGAGCACACTTTCCAAGAAAACAACGCCCAGTCTCCAGTCGAGTAGACTCCAGGGAAGGGTTTGAGGTCGTAAGAGGTCAGAACAGGCTGAGTGACATCCCCGTGGTTACCAGGTGAGCGTTACAGAACACAAAGGCTCACATCAAAATCCACCTGGGCGTCATGGAAACATCAGAAACCGACCAGTTAGCCCACATGTTGGGGCAGCTACGTTCCGAAGTACATGCAGCCAGGCAGGAGACCAACACCCTGAGGAGAGAGCTGATAGTAGCCAAAGAGAGCACTGATGATTTAAGCCGGCAACTTCTCCAGTCACAAGCAGGGTATGCACCGTTGCCGGGAAGGGTGCTCTCGATGCCAGCTCCATCAGCCAATCCTGTTCAGATAACCCTTCCTGGGGCAGTTCCCTTGGCCCCGACCGAACGATTTACGGGAGATCCCAAGAGGTTTGCAACGTTCATGAACCAGTGCCACCTGCACTTCATTTGTAGACCAGGGGCCTTTCCGAATGACCAATCGCGGGTCGCTTTTGTGCTATCATACACGAGTGGTAGCGCCGCGGACTGGTCTGTACCCTTTGTGGCCCAAGATGATCCTTTGCTGCATGACTTCAGGGGCTTTCAGCAGGAGATGGAAAAGCTGTTCGCCCGTCGTACTCATGGGCAGGCATTAGACAACAAACTTCTGTCCCTACGCCAAGGGAATTAAGACCTATTAACATACATAGCCACGTTCAATAGACTCGCAGTTGAAGCAGAATGGCTAGTGGAGAAGAGAACCATGTTATTTCATCAGGAGTTGCGGGGGGAGCTCAAGGATGTCCTTGCACAAGTAGTGAACCCCCCGAAAGACTGCTCAGAATTCATTAACCTTGTTGTTCAACTGGATCATAGGTTGCAGGACCGAAGAGCAGATCGAACCAGACCGGACCCTCACCCTATGTATGTGCATTCAAAGGACAATCTTGCTCACACAACGAAAGGTTCAGGAGAACCAATGCAAATCGGGGGTCAGATCCCCCTTGACTAAAGCGGAAAGGGATAAAAGGAGACAGCAGCAGTTATGTTGTACTGTGGAAGGTCAGGTAATTTCCTTAAAGAGTGCCCTGTGAAGCCACCGAGGAGGACGGTAGGGGCCACGGACAAGGAAGATACCATCACGGAATAGGAAAACTCCCCAGCCCGGCAAGTGTAGGGGTCCACTTGTTGAGCGAAGAAAGTGAACTACAGACCTCCCATTCTGTGGTCTTGATCAATCACCAACAACCATCTCGGATGCACGCAGTAAGAGCATACATTGACAGTGGAGCCGTGGGAATTACATCGACCAGGATCTTGCGGCAAAGATGGGGCTTCCATTACGCCCTAAATCAACCACCGACACTGTTACCACTGTCGACCTCACTGAAATAGCTTCTGGTCCAGTATCCCAATGCACTGCAGCTTTAACCCTTCTGTGCCAGGATGGACACCAAGAATCTATCGTTTTCAACCGCATTAAGGCACCATAGTTCCGGTTGATTTTGGGAATGCCATGGTGGTAGCTCACAATCCTCGAATCGATTGACGAGCAAAAGAATTGGCCTTTGCCGAGACTTGCGCCCACACATGTTATCGCCAAGAGAAACAACCAATAGACACCAGAACCTCCACGCTTGCGACTGTGGCAATCGGCACCCTACCAAGTGAATACCAGGACTTTCAAGATGTCTTTCAGAAAGAACAGGTTAATACCCTGCCACCGCATAGACCATACGATTGCCAAATCGACCTTATACCCGGCACACACATCCCTTGTGGCCGAATTTGCGCACTCACGGAACCAGAAAACCAGGACCTGAAGTTCTATCTTGACCAATATCTGGCCAACGGGTTCATCCGTCCCTCGAAGTCTCCAGCAGCCAGTCCTCTATTCTTCGTACCAAAAAAGGAGGGTGCCTTGAGAACGTGCATCGACTATCGCGCACTGAACCAGATTACCGTAAAAACCGCTACCCACTGCCACTGATTCCTGAATTTCTTGATCAAGTCAAAGATGCCCAAATCTACACAAAACTAGACCTGAGGGGGGCATATCACATTGTTCGCGTAAAACAGGGGGACGAATGGAAAAATGCTTTTTGCACCAAATACGGCTTGTACGAATATCAAGTAATGCCCTTTGGCCTTTGCATCGCGCCTGCAGCATTTCAATACTTCATGAATGATGTCCTACGGGAATTGATTGATGTCTGTGCTAAGGTGTACATCGATGATATTCTAGTATATTCTGCATCAAAGCAGGACCACGTTAAACACGTTCGATCCGTATTGGAGAAACTCTGTCAACACCAGCTGTAACCCAAGCTCGAAAAGTGCTCATTCCACGTCTCCGAGGTGGAATTCCTGGGCTTTATTCTCAGCCCGAATGGAATCCGAATGGATGGACACAAGGTAGATGCTTTGGGCTCTTTTTTTTTCTGAATATGGCTACGTAATTACATTTCGACCAGGGGTGAAAAACGGGAAGGCCAATGCCCTTTCCCGTATGGGGGTGGAAGAGCAAGGGTATCAGATCCCTGACCCAATAGCAATCATCCCGAGCGACAAGCTCCTAGGAATCACAGCAACCATAACTCAGAAAGAATGACATGAAGAAATCCAAAACCTGATGAGTCCGGAACAATTACAAGCGTGGAATGCACAAGGAGAACATTACATGATAAAAGATCAGTTGCCCTACTTCAGGAATCGTTTATTCTTACCAAACCAAGAACTACGAGAACAAGTCATGTCCGGTTATCATGATTCCTTGATCAAGGGCCACCCCAGAATCGCTAAAACCCTAGCCAAGGTAAAACGAAATTATTGGTGGCCCACATGGCGTAAAGACATTATCCAATTCATCCTATCTTGTGGAGTGTGTGCTCAAAATAAGTCATCCAAGCAGAAACCGGCTGGGCTATTACAACCATTGTAAATTCCACCAGCACCCTGGCACATGTTGTCCCTCGATTTTATTACTGACTTACCACCCAGTCAAGGGTTTAACACTATTCTTGTGGTCGTGGACCTATTTTCAAAAATGGCACATTTCATTCCTCTTAAGGGGCTCCCAAATGCTTCCACTCTGGCAAAGGTATTTCTTGAAGGCATCGTACGGCTCCATGGGTTTCCTTCAGTTTTAGTCTCAGACCGAGGTACTCAATTCGTATCTAACTTCTGAAGAAAATGCTGCTCTATGGCCCAGATCGACATCCAGCTATCCACCAGTCACCATCCCCAAATGGATGGTCAAACTGAGAGGACAAATCATACGCTCGAGCAGTATCAGCCTTGAATGTTTCACCAAGCTGAAGGAAGCTTGTTCGACCTATTATGGATAGCTGAATATGCTTATAATAATTCCCTACACACCAGCACTGGGCAGACACCCTTTTATACCATGGATGGCAGGCACCCTCGTACTTCCTACAACCCTGGAAATGCCAGCAGTCAAAACCTTGCACACAACCATTTCTCAAACGTTTAAAAGGGCAGCTGAACACCTACTTCAAGCTAAGAATCACCAAAAGAAGTTTGCTGATCAACATCGAGCCAATGCCCCCAACTACCAAGTGGGAGACAAAGTCTGGCTGTCGTCTAGACACGTGTCCATTAAAGGAATCCAAACTTTCTGTCCAAGATACCTGGGTCCATTCACCGTCACCTCAGTGATGAATCCTGTGGCGGTCAGACTAGCTTTGCCGTCAAACATGCAGATTCGTCCTGTGTTCCACGTTCTCTCCTTAAACCTGTTCAACCTGGGACCCAGGTAGCAACCCCACAGCAGCCAGTAGTAGTCGCAGGGGAGCCAGAATTCGAAGTCAAGGACATCCTGGATTCAAAGTAAGTCAGATCCAAATTATACTACTTAGTAGACTGGAAAGGGTATGGTCCACAAGACAGGACATGGGAGCCTTGTGAATACATCCATGCACCTCGCTTGCTTAGACGATTTCATCAAAACCATCCAAACAAACCAGGACCAGACAGAAGTGCCACCTTGAGAGGGGCCTTGGGGGGAGTGCTGTCATGATTCCTGGCCCTCATGTCCCCAGCCCTTCAAGATGTCAGGCTGGAGCCAGGCCATGATCACCTACATGGCCCTCAAGGGCCTCTCCATCCCTCCAAAGACCCACTTGGAGTCAGACTTGGCGCTTGTGGCACCAGACTCACTCCCTCCCATAGGATAATGTTGGGGATTGGACTTGTAGTGCATTGATGGGGACAAGATGGATGCCCCCACATATTTTGGTTCCCTGAACTGCATGTGCAGTCTAGTCTTTTGGGTGTGGTTCAGCCCAGAGACACCTGGGATACCCAGAGACTATTTAAGCCATGCCCAGGCTGAGAAACATGCTTTGTGTTTTCTGCACCTGCAGCGTGACACTCACCGTGTTCGGATCGGTCTCCAGTAGGCCTTCATCTTTCTTCTGCACTCAGCTCCTGCAAGAACAAGAGCACCGTTAGGAACAGCCTTACCTTGCGGCGCTTCTGCCCATCATTCATCGCTTCTTCTGTTCTGCGGGCATCTTCGGCAGTGTCATTCCCATCCCGGCACGCCGCTTCCTAAGGAAAAGAGAAAAGAACAGAAAAAAGGCATTAGTAAGCATTCAGCAAATCTTCGCTTATTTTTAAAGACTGTACGAGCTTCAAACACTTACCTGAATCCCAGCCGCTCTGAGGGAACTCTGTCTCCGGAACTTCTCATCCATCTGCAAGAGGGAAAAGACACTCCAGGTTAGCGTGAAAACATCAAGAGGCGCCGCATACCACGCTTCCTCACTGCATTTCTTCTTCATAACCGGCATCCACGCTGAAAATGTTGCGGCACCTAAAAGACACAGAAAAATAACTCAGTTCAATACAAATACGAAAGGGTTGCATCGCGCATCGCGCTCTCACTCACCTTCAGCGCTACTCATCTCAGCAGCACGTCGCCATCCCCGGACGCCGGCCACCATCTAAGGAAGGAAAGGAACGAAATTAGAGAACTGTTCAAAAGACTCATTATACTTACCTGTCAGACTCTTGCCAGTGAAGTAACTAGGCAGCAACGAGCCCGCATCAATCAACGCGCCCCGGCGCTGAAATCAGGATGGAAAGCACACTTTCCAAGAAAACAAGGTGAGCTGTGGATCAAAGGGAAGGGTTTGACCCCAGGGAAGAAGGGGTTCAAGCACACAGAGACAATAGGGAGTTAAACTCTACCAATCCTGTGTTTCAGGCCCAGTCTCCAGTCGAGTAGACTCCAGGGAAGGGTTTGAGGTCGTAAGAGGTCAGAACAGGCTGAGTGATGTCCCTGTGGTACCAGGTGAGCGTTACACATGGAAGGCCATATGCAGACTTTGAGCAGGCCAAACAGTTGAATGCGTAACCAAACATTTGAATATGGTCATGGCATTACATGTAACATTGCAAAAAATCAATAGGGTCATCTGTGGCATGTGCTACGTCTTGTGCTAATTAAATGTTGGAAATGTGTACATGCTCACATAACTGACATGAGATTGACAGCACAAACATTAAATCCCCATTCTGTCACTCCCTGCAGGTGATGCCGGATAACCCCTCACGCCATGGCTGATGACACCGTTAGACGGCCACAAAACATGCATGAGGAGGCCTACAACATATCCGTACTCGGGGCACTCAAGGCAAGGTTCCGCTGCCTCAGCAGATCCGGCGGTGCACTTATATATAGCCCCATCAGGGTTTGCAAGATTGTCCTGCATGTGCAATGTTGCACAATATGTGTATTCGACGCAACATTGCACTGCCCCCTGACATGGACCCTGCAGAGGAGGAGGATGGGGATGACGACAATGACGGGATGCCAGTGCGACCCCGGCGGGAGGCCATGGATGGGCAACATGCACGGGATGCACTGATACACAACTTCTTTTGAACACTACTCACAAGCACATGGTGCACAACTGGTGGCACGTATTTTCAAGCACTTACATTAAAGAATTAATACTCACGCAGAAACAACTTACATTAAAGAATTAATACTCACGCAGAAACAGAATGTCCACTTCGGATTGATATGCAGAACCCATGGTCGAAGCATGTCCAGCTCGGCCTCACCGAAGCATGGCTTTCGCTGGCGGGTTTGGGGAATCCTGGACGACATGTCCCTAGATAGGGTCTGGCTGTCAGAAAGGCTGGATGGCTTCCGGCACAGGGAGATTGCAGTGGATTGTGATTTTTGTAATGGCCGCCGGGCTCTTTCCGGTTCCAGCAATCACGTTATTACTTATTTATTTATTTATTGTGATATAGTTTAGTTTATAAACTTTACACAAAATACAAATATAAATATCTTATGAGCATAAAAGTACAAATAAAAATCACATTAATCGTAATTTTTTTAAAACAGAGTAAACAGCAATGAGGCACAATTACTCTTTGTAAAACTCATCAGAAGAGGTTACCCTGGGAAATTGGTGAGGCAATCTAACAAAAGAGCCCTTCACAACAGGGACTAAGGAAGCCATACTGGCAGGAAAAACAGTGATGGATAAGACTGAGAACTTGGTATTTGTGACACCGTTTCCACTGAATCTTGGCAAATTAATAGTATCAGAAAATGTCGCAGGCATATGCTACACAGTGGCAACAGCACACTGTCGAACCCGACATTTGCATTCAAGAAGAGTACACGTATTAGAGACAAACTCATAAGAAGTTATATCACAAGGAAGACACCACCAGCACAGATACTAAGAACTGCACTGAATTTGCCGCCAGTGGTTGGACATGCACCGTGTGGAGCATGCTCTCTATGCCGTTTTACTGAGAGGAGCTACTAGGTTGACCTGGGCCTCAAAACACCCACAGAAACAGTCCACCTTCACAAATTGTAACACCACCATGGTAGTTTTAGCCATGGCTTGCCCCTGCAACTTGATTTACATTGGAAAGAAAAAACATGTATGTGCGAACACCACAGCAGCATACACAATTCTGTCATTACACCCCCTTTGATTTGCCATTTTACCAGGACAAAACACACAGATAATGACATCTGATGGACTGTCCTCAAAAGGATTACACTTCAAGACAAAATAAGAGCAGAGAAAATCCTTTGTAATTTTGAAAAAAAGTTGATTTTCCTTACAAGAAGCCATATTGTAGGACTCAATGAAATCTTACAATGATTTTTTTTTCTCCTTAAAAGTGCCCATTTGACATGGTCCACCCTAGTCAGGCATTTTTGCCCGTGCATAGTTGCTGCAATTGTTTAGGACATTCCATGTAATTTACATTGTCCTAAGGACACCCACACATTTCCCCAATGTATTTTTCATGATCTCTGGTCATTTTCTGAGACTGGGGCACCTTTGGTCCCCTACGTTAACGGTACGCTTCCCGGTACATCACCATGTTGTTTCTTACAATTTTTTTTAAAGCCTGATGATGTCACATGGTACTCCGCGGCCCGTTTGCAGACTTTTAAAACCTAAATATACATTGTAGCAGTAGTTTCTCCACTTACCACCTGCATCTCAATGTGTGTGGGTCCTTCTAAAATACAATACAAGATAGGACATTTTGCTTCTCTGTCCTTTTACTGTGAGCCTACCTCTGCCTCACAGCACATGATTGAGAATATTTGTCCCCTTTTATTCCTTCCAAATATCCATTCTTTGGGAATACACGCCTTCACCAGCATACGTTTGTTTGTTCATTTTACACCCCAACTGGAACTATTGGATGTTAGTATTCTCCACAGATCATATGTATCTTTCCTTTTCATGTACACATGGAAACTTTTTAACCTTGATTATGTTTATTGGTGTATTTATGTTTATTGGTGTATTTAGGTGCAGCTCCTCGTGGATATATATATATTGAAGCCTCTGGAGAGTGACCCACATATACCTGAACTATACTGGGAAACTATTCTTTCCGTCAAAGCATTGTCTCAGGATTACCCGACAGGTAGAATGAAAACCTAGCCCTACTTGTTCTCACCTGATCAGAGGCACCTATACTGTCTACATAATCTTTTTTCATCTATCCTTCACAGTCCATCCACTATGTCACCTGCCCCCTGACAAAGTTCCTCAAGCGCCCTTGTGGAATGAAACATGTTGGCATTCTCTGAATAGACACTAATGGTGGTGAAATACAATATGAGAGTGAGCATAACCAAGAATGAGGCCTCAATGGACAAATTACCATGTTTGGATTACCACGCCAAAGTTTTACATCAAAAATATACATTATTGTGTCTGGGCTGAACTTCTACTTGCGACTTGTGCATTTTTTCAATTTTTACTATTTTGCTTGTCTGCTGTCACAATCGTTGTGTTCTATGTTTCATTGTTATGTCACTGAATTATTCCTGAATATGTTGATATGTTCTTTTTCACCTACATTTTCAAACATTTATTATTAAATATTTCGGTACACTTATGGCCTCATAATGTTCTCTAATCTCCCTACTAGATGTAGAGTGACTCCCCCAAGAAACAAAACTTAAAGCTGGGACTTTGCTTAAGAAATAATGGGATATTGAAATAATATTACGTATGCCTTGGGGGCGTGGCCAGCAGCCGTGCAGTGATGCCGCAAGAACGTGAGCTCTCGATTGATCCTGCAATTAAGATCCCTCATCTGGTCGGTTTTCGCATGAGGACTCTAAAATCCTGTACCGGAATGTCAGGGCGAACCCCCAGGCACATAACTGCTGCGTCTTGATGAGGCATACGTGGGCACAGAGGTGGTGGCCGTGGCGCCTGGAGCACCAAGAGCATAAGCAAGATGGCAGTCGCTAGTCCGACACACCAGTAGTGAGGACCGAAGCCCTGCGGAGAACTGAAGGTGGCGACCGCTGATCCGACATGCTGAGAGTGACGGATGAAGCCGTGAGGAGACCCGAAGGTGCAATCGACAGCAAGACACCCCCAGGAGTGAGGGACGAAGCTTTGTGAGGACCCGGAAGCCCTCCGGCACAACGTGGAGTTAGACCGGGACCTTGGACGGAGGCTGACTAGCAGGTGAAAGGCAGCCCGTGTGAAGGCCTGCGAGGTGCGGCTCTGGGAGACCGCCCAGCATGGAGAAATTAGAAAGGCAGCGAACCCAGGACTGCGGCGCAGCCACGGCACGGGCTGGGCAGTGCTTGGCTGCCCAGCTCCTGCACCTTGTGCTGGATGAGGTGCACCGGAGTGCGCTCAGCAGAACCGCCCAAAAAAAGACAATCCATAAGCGGGGAAAAAGGAATGTGGTGCGTGGCTCGAGCAGACTCGAGGCACATGTTGGGGTAACATCCAAGTCAGAGTGCAACCCAGCCCCAGTTTGAACACCAGCCCCACACACTCCATTGACCTTGGCAGACAGGGGGGCTTGAGAGACCCATCCAAGACAGGGCACGACAGGGCAACACCTGCACCCCACCAACCCACACGGGTCAAGACAAGAACAGGCCCCTGGCAAGTCATTAAGCAGCTGCTTTACTAGTGGATGCAGATGTTGTTGTGCGCTGGGAATACGTGCCGTGGATATGGTCCTCTGGCCTCACAGTGGCAAACAGACTTAAACTGAAGACGCGCCTCTCAAAGGGCTCTGTGCAGCCCAAAAGACCCTTCTGATGCCTGCTCAACGTAGTAACTAAGGCAGCTCCCACTCTCCACGGTCCTAACAGTACAAAGCAGTAGACGCTGCAAATGTCACCCGGGCAACAGTGCAGCCATCAACATCAACCCCAAATAAAGGGGGAGAACAAACGGGGCACCCTCAAACCTGGACCAGCACTGACACGCTGACCCCAAGTGCGGGCAAGAGCAACAAGCAATCCCCTGACAGCTCTTGACAACACCAAGCATTGATAACCGCTTGCGCCAGGGTACTTACAACGCCTTGAAGAGCACAGTAAAATACAACCAAGATGCCAGACAAGCAACATGGTAACAAGGCTAAGCAAACGGTAATGGACACCTACGCCTGTAAGGCCAGACAAGACCCACCCTCTTCGACAGACCCTCAGCGTCTGGAGATGTGGTGGAGGTGTCTTGATCTGGCCTGCTGTGAACTGCCGCGTGCAATCTGTCCTGGGGGTCCTGCCTAAGACAAGGACATATGGGTTACAAACTATAACCCTCAATATGCACCCCCTCCCATATTCCCCTTGGGGCAACTGGACTAACCTGTTGCTTTGCAATATGGTGCTTTCCTTCCTGCTATCTCTGGCAGGGGCGCTTTATCTTCTGGCTGGCTTCTGCCTTGGGACTTTCTTGCTTTAGCAACTTCCTTCACTGTTGCCTTTGCTTTCTTCTCTTGCTGCTGCTATTCTTGCTTTCATTGTGTGTAATTCCTATCAGTTGCTTCACTGACAATTGCAGCCCAGACCTGCTGTGGCTGAAAGTCTTTAAATGTCTTTTGGCGCAATGAGCGCTATGTGGAAAGTCTTTGTGCCCTTGGGCGCGGTGCGCGCTATGTGGGAGACTTTGTGCCCTAGGGCGCGGTGCGCGCTATGTGAAAAGTCTTGGTATCAGGAACGAGTAAACTGCTGAGGATACTCTGTAGGTGTCCGGTGTGCAGAAGAGCAAGAGCCATAGTGAGGGATAGGCTCAAATGGTGTGCTGTGCTGAGCGATGATTCTGCCGGTAGCGCAAGCACCATACTGCTGCTGCTGAGGCTTTACTAATCTCTTACTGTCTTTTCCTCTACAGGTGCTGATTTCCCTGCAGACGTGGTCGCCGTGTACTGAAGGTGAAACAAGGAGGAGCCGGAGCTTCAAAGGTGCCGTGCAGCACTGGAACAAGCGGTCGGGAAAGACAGCATGCTGGTAAGTATTTGCCTCCCTTTAGTTATTTTGCTGCTGTAGTGATTCGCTTTAATCTGTGCCTTCTTTCTACAGGGCTTCAGAAAACGTGGCTAAGAACCAGCGGTGAGTGTTATGCTGCGAGATCAGTTTAACGCGAAGCGAGGGAAACTTGCACGAGTGTGGTTTAAATAGGAACCCACCCATGCACACTAAACTGCTACCTCATGAAAAGTTCCCTGGCCAGGTTGTCGGCCATTTTGGTGGTATTCAGATGGCTTTCAGGGTGGCCATGTTGGGTGGGGGTCTCGGGATCCAGGAAGATTAGCAACTTTAGTATGCCAAGAGAGCCATAATGCAGCCCAATCTTTGCTTTTCTTGGTGTACCTGGCTCCAGTTATGGTGTTTGTGGCTTTGTGTGGGTGATTCCTGCTGGTGCTAATGGTGATCATGACAGACACGGAAGGCAGAGCCAGATGAAATAATATCCGTATAATAAGCTTGCCGAAGGGAGAGGAGGGCAGAGACACCACCAACTATATCGAAAACCTGCTGATGCAAGAGGTTGGACCCGCCAATTTATCACAGGGCTTCACGGTAGAGAGAGCTCAAAGATCCCTGTCCAAAAAAAACCTTCAGGTGCACCACCAAGGCCGGTGCTAGCCAGAATCATGAACTTCAAGGGAAGGCGGCACAATCATCAGAAACTCTTTGAGGCTGGCAATTTACCCAGATTACACAGTGCTAGTGCAAAAGCGCAGGGCAATGGTCGGCATGACGAAAGAACGCTTCAGAAAAGCGAACTTGAGACATATGCTCCTGTTCCCGGTTAAATTAAAAGTGCTACATAACTGAAGATACTACTTTTTCAAGACCACCACTGAAGCACACACTTGGATGGACGAAAAGGGCATACCCCAATTAGCAGTCAGGCACAACAATGATAACATTTATTTATGTTGCACTGTAGCCCACAGGCATCAGGGCACATACATTTAGACCAAGACAGACATATTATGAAACAGGACAACTGGGTGCTATGTATTTGTCTTGAGTATCCATCAATTATTTAAAGATAGCCATCTTGAATGCTTTCCTAAAAGCTGGGCAGTGGCTCTCTTGCCTAAGTACCTAGGCAGTCGGTTCCATATTTGATCGCCTCTTACTGTACGGGATCTGCCTAATCCATTTTATTGCTTGGAGGGTGGGCAAGCAATTTGCCCCAATGCTTCGGATCTCAACGAGCAGCCAGTAATGTAATGGGATATCTGTTCCCTCAAATAGACGGGAGACTGTCCGAAAAGACATCGATGGACTATAGTCATGGCTTTGAAAAAAATCCGGTCCTTGAGTGTTAGCCAATGAAGGGCTCTTCGGTCTGCTGTAATATGTTCCCTTCTAGTTTTCTTCTTTACAATTCTTATATCGCTGTTCTGTATGGTCTGACATCGAGTAATGCACCCATTATTTGCTCCTATCATCAAGGCATTTCCGTAATCCAGCTTAGATAGTTTTGTGGCTCTTGCTATAGTGGCACTATCTTTTTCATTCAGATAGGGCCTGATATAATTTAATAGTCATAGGTACTATTGACAACTTCTGTTCAAAATATTAACAAGGGATTCTGCGCTTAATGACGCTTCTAGGTAAATTCCTAGAGTCTTTACTTTTTCAAGGACTCGTATGGGGGAGTTTTTAACCTGGAATGTCTTGTATTCCATACCTAGTTTGGCCCGTGCCTGTCATGATCCAAAGATCATCAACTCAGTCTTGCTCCCGGTTAAGCACATCCAATTGGCTTTTATCAGGCCTCAATGATGTTCTAGGTAGATTCAATTTTACGAGAGTCTATGTCATAGCTGCCACTCAGCTCAATCACCAGCCGAGTGTCATCTGCATAGTTCGTAAAGAAAGCTTCGGTGTTATCAAGCACTGTGCAAAGACATCTGAGGTACAGTTTGAAAAGCAGGGGTGACAGACTGGCCCCCTGCGGGACTCCACAATTGATGGGTGTCGGAAGTGAGAAGTTTTTCCCGCAGTTGATTTTTAATCTTTGATCAGGCAAAAAGGACACGACCCAACTGATAGCCTTTGCCAAACGGCCACCCACATGTTCTAATGACCATTGAAGTTGTTTGTAATCTAGTAAATCAAAGGCCGCGGACGAGTCAAGCAATACCAGCATGCCCGCTTTGCCTTTGTCCATGATGCTAAGCATATGGGTCTGAAGGTCTAACATAGCTGTTTCTATGCTATGAGCCATTCTAAAGCCTGACGGTTGTTTATGCAAGATATAATTCGATTCCACAAATGCTTGCAGCTGAGACGCAACCACTTTGTCCAGAATTTTCAATAGGAAATTACAATTAGTAATTGGACATAGGTTATTCGGGTCCTTCTGATCCAAACCTGGTTTTTTAACTAGCGGCGTGACTGTGACTTTTTTGATGGCCTCTGGTATATGACAATCTCTGAATGAGGCATTTACCAGTCGTGTGAGGAAGGGTATAAAGATGTCTCTGTGTTCTAAGATCATCTTAAATGACAATATATTTTCCACACATGACGTAGGTCTCATAGATGTCAAAAGGGACCTCATGTCCTCTGTTGTAACAGGTCTGAAGTCATGTTTTTCTGCCAATCTCTGTGCCTGTGAATCTCTCAGCGTGGTTTGCCAATCCAGGGCCATAACCTCAGAGGTCCTGATTGCTTTTCGTGCTTTCATAATTTTAGCAGTGAAAGTCTCCTGGACATTTACACACTCTTCTTGTGATAGTTGGAAAGGAGGGGACAGAGCCTTTGGTTTTTATAGGGATCTCAAGATCTCGAACAGTTTACTAGTAGAATTGGATGCTGTGCTTATTTTTTCATTATAAAGGTTTTTCTTTGACTCACTGATATTTTGTTTATAGCGTAACTCCACTTCTTTCCATTTATTCTTGTTGTCAGTCTTAGGTTGTTTTATCCATCTTGTTTCCAGTCTTCTCTACTCCATTTCTAAACTGGCTAGTTGGGGATTGAACCATTTTCGATGGTTTATATTCGCCCTGACTAGTTTACACCTAGCCGGGACCATCTGATTGACCAGATCTTGCATTAGTGTGTTGTATATCAAGACTATATTTTCGCATACGTCTGCATCAGTTGTTCGTGCCATAATGTCCTTAATACACTGTGCTAGATGTTCTGATGTGATTTTATTAAAGTTCCTATTCAGGATTCTTTTATGTTCATTATTCACTTTGGGCACTAGTTTTTGTGTTGTTACTGAGAAGTTCACCTTGTAATGGTCGGACCATATAGATGGTGTGGTCCCTTCCATTTTAATGCCAAGGTTACAAGATACCACCCGGTCAAGCTGGTTGTTATTAGGTGTGGTTGGTTCATTGTTACAGACCTTGAAGTCTGTATCATTAAGGGCTTTTTCCAGTATCAAGGCCTCTTTATCCTTGGCGTCTCCCCTCCACCGGTTTAGGTCACCCAAGAATAAGGTAGCTGGGTTGGGTGTTCTTGAGATTGTGTAGCAGCTGAATTATTTCCTCATTAAAATCTACCATAGGTGACGGTGGTCTAATATCACTATGATATTTGTACAGCTGTTATTTGTGGGAGTGAATTTTAGATGGAGAATTTCACATCCCTGACAATAACTTGCGAACGTACAGATATTATTTCTTGCTATGATCGCCACACACCCTCCCTCTCCATGTTCTCTGTTCTTACAGTAAATAGTATAACCTTCTGGTACTGCCATCTCAATCATGGGCCCACTCGAAGCAAAGTATATCAATGTTGTTATCGATGATAAGATCATGTATACTCTGGGCATGATTGTTCAGTGATCTCGTATTAAGAAAGCACATTTTTATTTATTTGCTAGTAACCAACTCCTGTGAGGTCATTGAACCTGTCCTCATATGTGCAGCACTTGTTAGCTCTTTTTGGTTTAGGTACCCTAGTTGGTGAAGGCTGCGCTCTAGAAATCCTTTAATATAACATAACATTTAGCTTTATATTTGGCCTCGGGCAACAAGGATTTGTAGGGGGAATCACTGAAGTCCAGGCTATATAATTGTACAAAATTAGATGGAGCAAAAAAGTGTATTAATGATAACGTTTACTCTTGGGCCCATCTGACTCCAAAATAAAATCTTAGGCCCTCATCATGAGTACGGCGGTATATGGTAAAAGTGGAATTACTGCAACGTTCACCACACCGCTGAAAAAGGATTTGGCACTAATTCCGCTGGTAGAATTAACCCATACAGAGTTAGCCCCAGCACACATTCTGCTGGCGGAATTACAGTTAAGAGTGAAAACAGTATTTTGTCCATATCACAAGTCAAAATACCAACGATATACTGCTGACAATTGGCTGTAATTCTGCCTAAAAGGTGGAGGTAAATGCATACAGGTGATGGAAAACAAGTCACAGGTGCACTCAAACTCTGAAAGACTACAAAAGGCCTGCACCTGACCCAAGCACACTTTCCAACAACATGCCGCCACCAGCTATCGCAGACTGGTACATGCAGCTCCTCCTCCTGCTCCAGATTGAGCTGCAGAGACAGGAACAGCAGCACAGGGCACAGAGAAGAGTAGGAGAAGCCATGTAAAGCAAGGGCACATAACCCGGGTCAGGCCCTCACCCTGGACATTAACTGACATCCAGCTCATTACCCTGTACCGGATGAACAGGGAGACCATTGTAGAGCTACTCTCCCTGCTCCATGACAACACACAGAGCAGGATTTACATCAGAAAATCCTTACCCCCACTGCAGAAGCTTGTTTCGGGCCTACATTTCCTTGAAACTGGCACCTACCAGCACACTGTGGGCTCACCACCCCGGCACAGATAAATGCCACAAAAGTATGTTAATATGCAGCAGACCACTTGACCAAAGTAATTGCCACTCTGGACGGTACCCATGTGGCATTGGTCCCCCCCAGGCATCCAAAGAGGCATTCCACATCCACAACAGGAAGCAGTATCACCCCATGAATGTCCAGGTCACCTGCAATGCTGTGTTTGTGATACACAATGGTATGGTCCTGCAGAATAGCACACTGCCTGCACATATGGAGAGCCACAGCGGCAAACAGACCCACTGGACTAGGACATGCATGACAATGCAATAGTATGTCGGCAATGCATTCAAGTTTGTTTGTTTGTTTTATTATTTATGCGCACCAGACCCGAGGGTATCAGAGCGCAGTAAGCAATACACACACAAAGACTGCTGGAACAACAATGCAATTGAACACATACCTACACATCAAATGTCACAGTTCAACACTGCAGGCAGACAATGCAACACTTGCAGAAAGTAATGGCATGTACTCTGGAAACCATGGGCCTCATTAGGACCCGGGCGGTAAGGGAACAACGATGCCGGTAAAGGATTACTGGCATTGCTTACCGCTCCGTACGATCATGACCGGCCAATCCGCTATTAGCGGCACCGTAATTAACGGTGCCTCTAATAGCGGCATGGGCGCGGGCACGCGACCCTCCATGTCGGCAATACCGGCATGGCGTAAACAGGAGGACATCACAAGTCAGGCAGCCATCCAAATAACGGCCCACTGAAGGCCGAAAAGTACCTTACCGGCATGGAGCAAATACTGGCATCGCGGACCACCCGTAAACGGCCATGTGCAGTGTTCCCAACTGCCACAGGTGCACACAATCAGCACAGGTGGAGGAAATATAGACTGAGCCAGCACAAAAGGAGCACACGCCCACCCCTTCCCACAGCCAGTCACACACCAAAATGATTCCCATTCTACTAGCAATGCTGGGGCTGGAGGACATGATTGCAGTGGAACTCGAGCTACAACAACAACAGCAACAACAATAACAACAGGCAGCAGAGAGGAGACGCAGGAGGAGAATGAGGGTTAGGCAGGCACAGCATGCCCCACCAGTGCAGCCAGTGGTACCACGCAGGAAGGCCCCAATCCCTCGCATCAGAGCCAGCCCCTACAACCTAACCCCTGAGCAGATCCACACCCTGTACCGTCTGGACTGGGACACCATCACCACCATTGTGGACATGATACATGACGACATTGTCAGCCTGATTGAAACACGCACTGCCATCCCACCCCTACTGAAGGTAGTGTCTGTGCTCCACTTCCTGGCCACAGGCACCTACCAGCACACAGTGGGGCACATGCATGGCATATCACAACCATTATTCTTACGTACGCTGAACCAAGTGCTTGATGCCCTCCTGAAGCACACAGGCGACCACATTTACTTACCACGGACTGCCCAGGAGATCTCAAACACCAAAGTTGGTTTCCATTCACTGGCCGGCATCCCTGGTTGCATTGGCGCCATCGACTGCACCCATGTGGAATTGGTGGTCCCACATGCCATGGAGGTAGGGTACCGCAACCATAAATTATACCACTCCATCAACGTGCAAATGGTATGTGACTCAAACAAGATCATCACACATTGTTGTGCCCGATTCCTCGGATCAACCCATGATTCAATGGTCCTGGGGAACTCCACGATACCACGCTACATGGAGCGACATGCAAGCAGAGATCCTGGCTTCTCGGTGAGTTGCATGTTAGGCTCATGGAAATGCGACGTGGGTAGGTGATTGGGGGAGAGATGCATAGTACACCTGGCTGAGATGGGGGGATGCATACTTCAACTGGCTGAGATGGGGGGGAGAGATGCATACTTCCCCTGGCTGAGATTGGGAGGGGAGAGATGCATACTTCACCTGGCTGTGAGTGCCTGAGAGAATGGACCATGCTCATACCCCAAAGCAGGCCAGACCGGACCAGACACCTGACCACATAATGCAAGATGTAAGCTGCCTTATCATGTGAATGATGCAGTGTCACAACCATTCCATAGCCATCTACATGTGCACTGTAGTCAATCAGACCGTATCCCCCGCAACACAATGCAGCTACAAGCAATTAGTATGGCCAATACACAGCACCAAATACCATCAACAGAAAGGACCGTCCTCCATTACTGCGTACAAAGGAGTTACATGAGGGCCAAATACATTAATACACCACTACACTGACACAGAGGTGCAACAAAACTGCATGTCACCAATTGTTGTGCATAGTGATATCATCATGAGGCTGCCATCAACGGTGAAAGGATGAGCAAGCATACAAATGACTGCACATCAGCCAGATCCTGGTAACAACCGGCGTGGACTAACACAGTGCATGAGCACTCACAAGGAGCACGACCCCCATGCGCCCACTAGACGATGGCATGCACACCTGTCCATAAGTGGAATACACACATAGCAGTCACATTGTGTGTATCCATTCATGCATGGAAATGTGGTTGCAATCAGGAAATAAATGCATGCTACGGTGTCATTGATAAAGGTCCCATATGATGTGATGACTTACACATATACATTGTTGCCCACATGCAGGTGATGCAGGCTATCCCCTGAAGAGGTGGCTCCTTACCCCAGTCTGGAACCCACAGAACAGGCACGAGGAGGACTACAATCGTGCGCATACACGTACCCGTGTGGTGATTGAGCAGACATTTGGCCTCTTGAAGGCACGGTTTCGCTGCCTCAGCAGGTCTGGTGGTGCACTCCTATACCGCCATGAGAAGGTGGCCAAGATCGTCATGGCATGTGTCATGCTACACAATATGTGCATCAGACGGAATGTGCCTATGCCCCCTGACGCTGAACTGCAACCACCTGACGATGAGGATGAGGAGGGTGGAGATGGGGCTGCACTTCAGGGAGGCAGCGATGCACAGGAGGGGCGTACCATGCGTCAGACTCTGATCAACCAATGTTTCTAGCACACATGGATGGGGAGTGTGACATGGAGGTGGCACTCAGGGCACTGGGTGTGTCAGGGACATGGACACTGTAGACTGTTCACCAATAAAGCACACGTACACAATAAGCATTGTCCGCACATGTGAATTATGATTTCCCAACAGGTGTATTAAAGAAATATAACAAAGTGTGCAAGCCCTCCACCCCACACACCCTCTCCCCCCCTGAAATCCCCCACACACCCTCTACCCTCTCCCCCCTCAACTCCCCACACACCCTCTCCCCCCTCCCCCCTCAACTCCCCCACACACCCTCTCCCCCCTCCCCCTAAACTCCCCCACACACCCTCTCCCCTCTACCCCCTCAACTCCCCCACACACCCTCTCTCCCCTCCCCCTCAACTCCCCCACACACCCTCTCCCCCCACCCCCTGCCCCCTTGACTTCCCCACACATGGTGTGCAGTAGTGTGCAACATTAGTCCACATGGCACCAATATGCCTGGCTGTACCTACAGCCCTCCCCCTCCGCCAGCACCAGGTGCACCCCTGTCCGATCTGCGCAGATTCCGGGCAGACCTACGCACGGGGCTGGTCCTGGTTGAACTTGCATTGGAAGATGTCCCAGGTTGTTCTGGCAACTGTGGTGGACGCATGGCCTGCATTGCTGCCACCATTTCGGAGAGGACCTGCCGCACTGCTGCCAATTCGGCACAAATGTCCTTTGAGGTGGTCTCGATTGCTGTTTTCAGGGATGCAGCACATTCCCTAATGTTATCCCTTGCCCGGCCACATTCCGTTATATGCTGTGTCAACAGCCCTGTGAGCTCCTCCTGGCGCCTCTGAATGGCCCTGATCCCCTCTTGGCTGGTAGGAACTGTGGTGGATGTGTGAGGGGTTTCCAACATGCTTTCTTCCTCATGCACTGTTGGCGTTGGGCTTGAACTTGCGGGCTATGAATCACCAGGAGACAGCATGTGCATGCTGCTGTTCTGCAAGCTGCATGGGGAGTGTTGTGGGGAATGCAGGGGGCCTGTGGCGGGTGTTGCACCATGCAGCTGAACATCTGCCTCATCGTCCGAGACGCCTGCTGTGGCAGCTGTCTCACCCACTGTGCTGCTGGCAGCCGATGCAGTGCCTTCTGCCACTGGCTCCTAGGTGCTGGTGGCTGGTGTGGGTGCTGTTGTGGGGGCCGTAGTGCACATTGGTGCTGTGGCCTCTGGGGTTTTCTTGGCCTTCCGCATTGGTGCAGATTGGCCTCTACCTCTTGAAGTCGAGGGGCGGTGTTCTCCCTCCTCGCCCCTGGCCTTCTTTTATGGTGTAGCATCATCTTCCCTTGTGTCCTCGTCACCGCTGTCTGAATGCGTGCCTGTGGGGGACCAATAGAGGGAGAGGGTTAGTGATGGGTCTACAGGCATCGGGCATGCATTGGGGTGGCTGCATTCATATGGAATGGCAGATGATTAACATTGGGGGAGTGATATACGGGTTGCTTGGCTTCTGGGTGGGTGATGCATGGAGGCGTCTGTGTTGAAACACATATGGGGTGCATTATGCATGTGGACAAGATGATGCTGTGCACTGCCTGTAGGCAGTCTTGTACATATATGTCTGGTGGACCCTGCTCTACATCATTGCACTGTCAGTTCAGGTGGACATCATCATGTTGGTATTAGCATTGTTTCATTTGGGACACCTGCCTGCATCGGCCGATGACGGGGCTCCTTGCTCCATGTCCCCTACTCCCTCGATTGCCTCTGTCCCTATAGTGCTGGCGCAGATCTCCTCACATGGTTGCAACTTGATGGGAGAGTCCGCACCTCCGCCTGAGGCCATCCCCAGGTTACGGTTGGCGGAGAGGATGCTCCACACGCGTAAACGCAGATCGTCCCAGCGCTTACGGACATCTTTGGGAGTGCGGGGTGTGGTGCCAACGGCACTTACTTTCTGGGCGACCTCTGCCCATATTTGTTTCTTGCGCTGCACTGCAGGGCGGGACATGTCGGGGGAGAACACAACATCTGCATGTTCCTGCAGCATCTCCGCCAGCATGGTCAGCTCCTCTCGGGAGAAGCGCTCCTTGCGCAGGCAATCTGTGAATTATTTGACAGCTTTCGGCATGGTGAGATGCAGCAGGTTGTGTTGGAGGTGTGGTAGTGTTCTGGGGGTCAGATGGCTCCTGGTTGTGGTGGATGGCAATGGATTGTGTTTTTAAAGATGGCCACCGTGCTCTTTACCGTTCCTGTGCGATGACGCTACTTCCGGTTCTGCTTATTAGCGGTGACCGCTAATAGCGGTTACCGCTATTAGAGATGACCGCTATTAGCGGTCACCGCTAATGACGATGGCTTGGATGCCGGTGGGGCTATTTGCACTACATACGAGGCCGGAAAGGGTGATTTTTCACCCTTTTACGGCATAGCGGTGGGGTCATTACCGGCATGGCGCAAAGCTTGTGCCCGCGTACTTGTAATAGACCGCTTTTACCTGTCTATTGCCAGCACGGACACGGTAATTGCTCCATGGTGGTAATGACCGGTACTTACCACCCGGGTCGTAATGAGGCCCCATGTATCTGAAGTGTGGCGGGTCAGAAGAACAACACCGACTCTCAGAGGTCATGATCTACAATCTTTTATTAAAGTAATGATTTAAGACCTAACTTTCACTATGTCTTTGGATGGTCCCTACCTATTTTACTAAGGTGCTTGTTTGTCAGTCGTTAATATCCAGAGAAATACATTTGCTGTCCAAAACGACCCTAACTGACCCTATCACCAAGTAAACTAACTTACGTTTAGTACCATTCCTAAATATACAGTTCGCAATAGTCTCTTGTGACTGCATGCATTAGTTGCTTCATTTCCCAGAGGGAGAGAGAACTTGAGCTTTCTTTCTTCACTTGGATTGCCTTTTGGCTGTCTCTTCAGTAGAAACTTCAGTGTGCTCTTCTGGGGGAATATGATCTTTAGTGGTTTTCACACTTGTGTTATAATACTTCCAACTTTCTTGAATCCCATGATTCTGTATGTGGCTTTGTGCATAGACTCATGGCCATATCTTTCTTTCTCTTCAGTACTATGCTGTTCATGTTCAGGATAACAAGTTATTTTCCCGTTTTCCCAGGATGTTTTCACCCACTGGCTCCCTGTCATGATTCCTGCCCCTCATGTCCCCAGCCCTCCAAGATGTCAGGCTGGAGCCAGGCCACGGTCACCTACATGGCCCGCAAGGGCCTCTCCATCCCTCCAAAGACCCACTTGGAGTCAGACTTGGCGCTTGTGGCACCAGACTCACTCACTCCCATAGGATAACATTGGGGATTGGACTTGTAGTGCATTGATGGGGACAAGATGGATGCCCCCACATATTTCGGTTCCCAGAACTGCATGTGCGGTCTAGTCTTTTGGGTGTGGTTCAGCCCAGAGGCACCTGGGATACCCAGAGACTATTTAAGCCACACCCAGGCTGAGAAACATGCTTTGCGTTTTCTACACCTGCAGCATGACACTCACCGTGTTCGGATCAGTCTCTAGTAGGTCTGCATCTTTCTTCTGCGCTCAGCTCCTGCAAGAACAAGAACACTGTTAGGAACAGCCTTACCTTGCAGCGCTTCTGCCCATCAGTCATCGTTCCTTCTGGTCTGCAGACATCTTCGGCGGTGTCATTCCCATCCCGGGACGCCGCTTCCTAAGGAAAAGGGAAAAGAACAGAAAAAAGGCATTAGTAAGCATTCTGCAAATCTTTGCTTATTTTTAAATACTGTACGAGCTTCAAACGCTTACCTGAATCCCAGCCGCTCTGGGGGAACTCTGTCTCCGGAACTTCTCATCCATCTGCAAGAGGGAAAAGACACTCCAGGTTAGCGTATAAAACATCTAGAGGCGCCGCATACCGCGCTTAACCACCGCATTTGTTCTTCATAACCAGCATCCACGCTGAAAACATTGCGGCACCTAAAAGACACAGAAAAAGAACTCAGTTCAATGCAAATACTAAAGGGGTGCCTCGCACATCGTGCTCTCACTCACCTTCAGCGCTACTCATCTCAGCAGCACGCTACCATTCCCGGACGCCGGCCATCATCTAAGGAAAGAAAGGAACGAAGTTAGAGAACTGTTCAAAAGACTCATTATACTTACCTGTCGGACTCTTGCCAGTGAAGTAACTAGGCAGCAACAAGCCCGCATTAATCAACGCGTCCCTGCGCTGAAGGCAGGACGGAGAGCACACTATCCAAGAAAACAAGGTGAGCTGTGGATCAAAGGGAAGGGTTGGACCTTGGGGAAGAAGGGGTTCAAGCACACAGAGACAATAGGGAGTTAAACTCTACCAATCCTGTGTTTCAGGCCCAGTCTCCAGTCGAATAGCCTCTAGGGAAGAGTTTGAGGTCGTAAGAGGTCAGAACAGGCTGAGTGACATCCCCGTGGATACCAGGTGAGCGTTACACTCCCTTTTTCATTACTCAGTTTTTCTACAATCTTTTCTCTTGGGTCACAACCTTTATTTATTTTTGTTACGTTCCCCCTTTCCCAGGGTATCTTCATTCACTGGCTCTCTTTCCCATTGCCCAGCTTTTCATCACCCTTCCGTCTTGGTTCATAACCTTTATATACATATATATGTTTGTTATGTTCCCCTTTTCCCATGGTATCTTCATCCACTGGCTCTCTTTCCCATTGGCAAAAAACATTGTTAAAGGAACATTATGGTTAAGTTGCACTAGCAAAAACCCATGCAATTCAATGGACAAACTTTGTTACAGGGACGTTATGGTTACAGGTAAAACTGAAAACCCCCCGAAATTCGACACTTATGGTAAGCTAAGCAACCATAACTCATGCCTCCAGTGTGCACTGCAAGGACTAACAACCATGACATCAAAGATGCCATCACAAATCTCATTCATGACATCACTGATGACATCAAATGTGCATTTAGTTTTAATAGGAAGCGACATGGTGCAGACAATGGCTACGTTTGCACATGAGTTCCTTCATGTACAGTGAAGAAGTGTGTAATAAAATGGTGTGTATAGCAATGCATTCCTCCATGACCTACTTCTCTCATGATAGTTCTTCCATTATTCTTTGATAGTTTTCTCCCACCATTTTCTCTCACCATTACAATAACAATCCCTTGTGGAGGCTTCCTATTAAAACTAAATGCACATGTGATGTCATCAGCGATGTCATGAATGAGATTTGTGAAGGCATCTTTGATGTCATGGGTGTTAGTCCTTGCAGTGCACACTGGTGGCACTGCAAGGTGGCACAGTCACTCAGACCTACACAGACCTGCACAGATACACATACACTGGTGGGGGTCTGTGCAAAGTGAATTAGCGACTTTCATAAGATATCACTCTGTTTTCTATACAATCAGTCATATCGCACACGGTACACAAACACTGCAGGGGGCCTCTGAATATTATTGACCAGTATGTCACAAATGCATGTGACATGCCTGGGTAGGTTGGGCTAAAAGAGTGTATGTTGAAACCATTTCTAGAAGAAATTGGGTGTATTTCACTTTTCGCAATGGTGCAATGGCTAAAAGTGGTGTTGTACAGTGCGTCTGCAACTACGACCAACCATTTCACTGTGGCTGAATATGCACAGTAGTGGAGAAAATTATGAACGTCCCTTCCTGTCACCCGCAACAGCAACAGTCCCCGTTGTCCCAATGTCATAGGAAGCTTGCAGAAAAAGGGAATAAACACACGTGTGTTTACCCAAGGATGACGACGGGCTTGGCCGGATGTTAGGCAGAAACCTGTGCAGTTCCCTTAGGGACCACTGCAAAAGACTTAAGACTACAGGTGTTTGACAGTAAATCCACTTGGTAGCAGTCTGTACCACACAGATTCACTTGGTAGCTGTGGATGAGCAGTCAGACTTCCCTCAAGAAGAGTTAGACAGTATATAGAGTATACACAATAGGTACAGAGATACAGTAGCACAAGCAAACACTGACCAGAGCTTTGGTGTAAAAGTATATACTTATTTATTTAAAGACACACTTGTAAATTACACTAGTATAAAGAGAAAAGTAAATTCAGCACACAGTCACTATTATATATATATACAACCCTAATTACTTATTAGACAAGTCTTAGTGAGAAACACCACTTATTTTCAGACAGAGGTGAGCGCTTAACATAAGATGACACTCTAATAAGTTATTAAAAAGGCAGGGAAAAAGGCAGAGTTATGGAAGTACACAAATTCCAATACTTTTAAAAGAACCACAGTAAGGCAGGATAGGCAGAGTTCTACTGAAGAGCAAGGAAGTCAATTGCAAGGCCCACTCTTGGAGAGAGCAAACAGAAGGGGTCCAGGTTCACACAGTGGGGTTATGCCCAAAGAGTCTTGTAGATAGTTTGCACACAAAGAATGAAATTAAAGTCAGGAAAAGTTAGCTAGGTTGTCCCAGGCCAGCCCAGGTTAGAAAGTCAAGGCTTTATTGTCACCCCGAACGATCTGTCGCAAGGGAAGCCAGGCGGGACACAGTACCTTAAGTGTGAAGGGAGCTCCAGCGGGGGCAGTTGTTCCTGACAGCGGGTGCAAGTCGGTGTTTCGTCGAGAGGAAGAGGAGGTCTCGCCGTGGAGGAAAGATGAAGGTCGTTGCACTGCCAGGGAAGAAACCAGCCGCGGAGTTCTTCGGTTAAAAGTTACTACCCTTCTCTTTGTGGTAGTGGTAAACCGTGGTGTTCCGGTTGCCGGGGTGCTTGGCACGGGCAAGGCGGCCACAAGATGCTCCAGGAAGGTGAAAAGAAGGCAAAACCGGTTATCCCCACCAGTCAAAGGAAGAAGACTCTCTGGACTGGAGATCTCCTCTGTCGTCGGGAAAAGTGGTGAGACGGTTCAGCAGGGCTCCACCGGTGGTGTTGTCGTTGCAGGTCAGCTCAGCTTCTCCCTCCTCGGATTCTTAGGTCCTGTGGTGACTTCTGAAGTTCCAGTCCCCAAAGCCCTGCTTTTAAGCAGCAAACCCCAATTCATTCAGCCTAGCTGTCAATCAAACATGCTAAGTGGTGAGCCGGCAGGCTCACCACTTGGGCCAATCACACAAGAGTGCGATTTGAGTTGCCAAGGCAACTCAGTCCAGGGTGCCTAAACCCCCTCCCACACCCTCTGTGGTACCCAGACAGAGTGGCACCACGTTTGGAGGTTTCTGTGGAGAAGCCCGCCAAAAAGTGGAACAAAGGGCTCGACTTGGGTTGGAGTCACAGAAGAGAACACAAATGCCATTTTAGAATCGAGCTCTGGCAAAAAATACCAACCGGTGAATTAATATTAAATAAATAAACCGGCGGTATGTTCGAGGCTATAAGAATTAAATAATTAAAGTTGGTAGCCTCGAACAATGGGAAAATCCCATAGAGATATATTTGCGGTCGAATATAAAAAGTAGTATCCACTGCCACCAGCCAAAACTCGATCAGGGGGGGACGGAGATGAGCCCCCTCGAACAACAGACCCCAGGGCAATCGAATTGCCCCGACCAGTACGTCCACAATATGATGGTTTGTACTGGTTTCTGTTCATAATTTGGGACTAGTAAAGCCAATGGTGACTTTACATGCCCTGAGAGACAGTAGTCAGTCCCAGGGAATGGAGTCTATGTTTGGGGGTCGCTACGACACCCCTGGGTTACGGCACAGAGGGTGCTGTGTAGCCCACATCAAAAACACATGAGACCCTATGGAGTAAAAGACCCCATAGCCCATAAAATACATGGAAAGACAAAGGAACACCTCAAATCATGTCTAAGAGTGGGAGTAAAAGAGTCTCACTCTTAGCAGGAGAAAAAAATAAACTCCAAAAATCCAGCAAAGCTGCTGGGGGACTCAATAGGTTTGGGAAATTAGCCTTTACAGAGAATTCTCCCTAACACTGGATGAAGCTGAAACATTACTTCTTCCCTTTGCAGTGTCTTCTTTGCAGCACAGCGACATTGCGTACTCTTAAAAGGTTGCACACGCTTCCACCAATACCATTCAAGAACTCTGCATGTTACAGTTTTACTTGCTTACAACAGCCCTCTGCGTACACCCCACAACCACAAAAGTAGTTTCGCAATCCCTGTGCCTGTACAGTCCCATTTCCATAGCCACCATCTGCAAAGTCGCCGGATGTGCCTTTCAAGCTGCGTAATGACACTATTGCCAACTTGACCAGGCGACCACATCGACGGTGTACCTGGGCACTCAGTTAAGGTACAGGAGCCAGACTCTCCAACAGCGGCAAAGCATAGGGTTGAGCAATGTAAGCAGTATTTTTTGGAAAGGGCAGGCTTACAAACACATTGCATGTTTCCAAACAATGTATGGCTGCTTTCCGCATGAGAAATCTCCACAATAATACCCCCAAAAGGCACACCGTAAAAGTGCTCTGTAATGTGTTTGCGTCTTTTCTGAGCAGTGGAGTGTGGCACATATGTTTGCCCTGCAAGTAATGGTGCAGCACATCTGCTCACCTACAGTGCATCTGCAACCAGTACCAGCCATGTGACTGTGCCTAGGTGCACACAGTGTTCCGAAAATTATGCACGGGCCTTGGTGCCACCCACACCCGCAGCAGCGATAGTCCCCATTGTCGCAATGTCACCAGTAAGTTCTGAAAAAGGGAGTATATGCAAGTGCGTGTACCCAAGTACGGCAACGGCCTTGTCCAAATGAAGCACAAACATTTCTTCTTGCATTTCCAATTTCTTCTTTGCAGCACGCCGTCATTGTGTACTGTTAAAAAGTTCCACACACTTCCACCAATGAAATTGAAGAGGTCTGCATGTAACAGTATCAATTCTGTACAATAGTCCTCTGCGTACACAGCGCACCTAGATATGTTATTGCGCAATCCCAATGGCTCCATAGTCCCATTTCCATTGCGCCATCCTGAAAATGTCTGGATGCCGCTTTCGTGCTGCGTGCAAGCATAGGGACATAATGTGCAACCACGGTAGGGGAAGTTTGTTATAAGGGGCGGCTCTTAAAAGAGCTTTGTTAGTGTTTGTATTTTAAAGGCTTCTAGAGGAAGACCTTCTTTCTTTTCCTTTTTTTAATTTTCTGTTTTCTTGTGCGAACATTATTAAAGTAAACTCTTCACTGCATCTTGTAGACGGGCAAACAAGACAGCATTACCAATGGGCGACAAAGAAATGCTATCTGGTTGGAAAAATTCTGCATTTCCACCAGTAATTAGGTCATTGTTGCAGAAGAACATCCCAGCAGCGGACAAAAAAGCATTCATGCTTCTGTTGATGAGACACCTTCCTGCGTCTGGCTCGGAACAACATCCATGATCAATGGCCCACACTCTTTGTGGTGTTATCGATGAGAACAGCACCTTCGCGGTGGGAAAAAGCCTCTTCACTAGCTTTAGCAACCTCTTTAGTCGATGGAACAAGCCTAAACAAGACATGTAACCCATGTGTATGCCGCTGTAGTCGATGACGATCATGTCGCCTCTAGCGATACTTGCCAGGTCTTTGCAAAGTGCATCCATGTCGGCGAAACTGCGCTCGTACACACCATTCCACATTGCGACCACTCCTTCCAACCCGAAATTCCCATCAAAGTTTCTTTCCAGGACATACTCATGCAGATGTAATAGAAAAGCATCACCTATAGACAACACAATAGGTTTCGCCATGTCAACCAGCCTCACTGCGCAGAGAATAATGTACAGCAGTGTGAACGCCCCTTCCAGTGAACCACACCCACCGTACCTGATTGGATAATTCTGAAACTCCCATGTTCATTGGACAACAAGGTAAAAAGCGCAGAGTTTTGCACGTGCGGTTCCCAAAGTACCGCGAGGGCCGCACCCCAGGAAACCAGTACCAGTCCCTCTTCCCTTTCCACTGCCGTTTGTCCAACACCACCTCATTGGGTACAGGTAAATGGGCAGACACGATTCCACCAATGCTGTCGAACACATTACTATCTAACCTGACTGTGCTGCACAACACTTCATAGGTACCGTCAGAAAATCAGCCTGCTACTGTACTGTCACTTGCCAGAACGTCCACTACAAATTTCGGTAATATAGTACAAAATGTGTGTATCCACATTCATCCACCTGCGCACCCACTACCACAAATGTAAGGTACCAAAAATGTTTCTGCACTATGCGTGTTACTGTGTTATAAGTACCTCTGCGCTCGGTATCTGCTGCTGAGCCGCCATTACGGTCTTTAGAGGCATACTGTTTTTTTCCCCATCCCCTACCATGAAGTGGCACGTTAGTGATATGTCCTTGCAACGTTCTCATTGATTCATATCATACAGTGTAATATCCACACAGGAATTCCTTGCTTTCCTCCCCACAATGGTATGAAATGTTTTCCCTACTAACCCACCTCCTACATAAAGTGTACAAAAATGGCATCAATTGCAGCATTAATTGTATCGTACCCAGGGAAAGCAACTTTCCAAAAGATCATTGTCTGCACAGCTATACTTCTGGGTACACTGCACTATTGCAGCAGGCTCTTTTTAAATGTGCCCCCTTGCACTCTCCGCCCTCTGCAACGCATCCAGAAAAGGAGTGTGCGACTTGGGATGGTATCTGTCCTGCACTGAAATGTCGTCAATAGCTCCCAATGGCTGCAAGCAGTAAAGGGAGAAGACCATGCATTATGCAGATGGCCTTCTGGCCCCTGGGACCTCAATACCTTCAAATCTAACTCCCTATATATGTGCGTGCACAAGCTCTTCCCTTATCCGTTTCCAACTCCCTCAGGGTCACGCGCTTCTACAAAAAAACAATTGTTGGTAGATGTGCTGTTTCACCTGGGGCCTCCCTCTGCAACATGCTCCCTGCCTCCTTGACACTTGAGGGGAACCATCACCAGTTCAGGAAGCACCTCAAAGTCTTTCTCTTTGCGTCTGCTGTTTCTGCTCATCTCCCCAGCTAACTGCTGGGGGGGGGAGGGGAGGTAGTAAATGTAAAACAGGATAAGGAGTTGGGACTGTAGTACTGTCTCCGAAAATAAATGTTTTTTTAAAAACTTTTTTGTCCTGTTTTTGTTATGTACATGCTTGCTTACACATTTTTTTGTTTTTTGTCTTTCGATGCATTCCTGTTCCCTTCTCCTCCTCACACTTGTACATACTGAACGTCAACGCTTCTCTTACAGTTCTACAGGACTTTATGCAATGCTGCATGCAGAGTGGCAAACAAAACAGAATTGCCAATGAAGGGCAGAAAAATTCAATTTCCTTGCACTCAGTGCACATCTTGCTCCTTAATGCTGTCATAGTCAGTGCTGAACATCCCAACACTGCACATAAAGGCACACATGCTTCTGTTTATAAGACACCTCCTGACCTGTAGCTGTTGGCAAATTACAGCCTAATGTGCAACACGTGCCATTACATACAGCAGGTGCTTCGAAACGCATAGCACCTCACTGTGTTTGTTCCACCAAGAGTGAAATTCTCTCCGCACCGATTAATCAAAGGTCACCATCCTCGGACACAAACAGTGGCAACTGTACATGGCTGCAGTATGGTATGCTGGCTGTCATCAAGGGATAGGCTCTTGGGTGCATAACCAATGGCCTACAGCCCTTGGCCATGTACCCAATACTGCAGGCACAAAATAGTGACCTCATGAAACAGAACATTTCACACATACCACAATCCAGAAATGTAACATATGATGGGTGGTGCAAAAGGCAACTTATATCAACCTCAAGTAGCGCCAAGTGGCTCCCTAATGTGTAAGGTGGTGGCATAATGGGTACCATATGGTACCGGACGCATATCAGGTCACTTGTGCTGGGCAACCACGTCCTCAAGGTCCTGCACAACCATTTTTTGAATGGTGCCACCAGCTGAGACATGCATTCTTAAAAGTGCATGGCGGCGTTATGGTGGCGTACTATTGAGCAAGCCTAGCCTCTTCAGTGACTAACCTACGGGCTACATGCTTTTTGGCATACACCCAACAGTGTGGCCCTTGTCCACACCCAGCTCAACATAACAGACTTATGCAGGCGAAAAAGTGGCCAGGTGCATGCAGGTCACCCCTAGCCACTTCTAAGCATCCATTAGTTCAACATTTCTCCCACAGGACACACTGGAGGAGTCGGCACTCCATCAGGTCCAAGCATATGCTACACAGTGTAATAATTGCAACCAATCCCCACAACCATAAAAGCAACATTGTATGCAATGATCACAAACCTTACATCGAGGACAGGATTGTAAAACCAACTTCACCCCACAGCACTCTTTTGCTAGTGCAAGCTGGCCACCCATGCAAGGACGGGTCTGCAAGCTTAGCACATGCAACACAGCGTATTGCTGTGTAGGTACCACTTTTTATGTGTTCTCCATTGTTTTCCCCTTCTGCCATTGGTCTACCATCACTGACCGCTGGGCCTCACCACACACTGAACACCCTTGTGCAACCTATGTGTTTCTTCTCATTTAATGTGTAATGCAGGCCCCATCTGCAAAGGGGCCTGCCAACTTTCACCCTGGCCACATCTGTACATACGTTGCTCAATTACATTGTGTTGCCTGTTCATACCAGTATGTCAGTGGCTGTGTATATTTTGCATTGAGCAATTTTCTGATGACTTCCTTTCATGGCGGAATGTGGTAAAAGGCTTTGTCAAGCAAGTGTCTTACAAAGGCCTACACATAGCAAATGCAGATAGTGACTTGTGGCTCCCTATTGTGCAACAGGGGCAATCATGTATACCATATGGTAATGTATGCAAAGCATCTCACTTCTACTGTTTCACCAAGTGCACAATGTCCTGGGCAACCATTTTGTGCTACTTGCTAACTCCAAATGCATGCACAGTAACACCTGCAATGCTGCATTATATTGTGCAGGCTGTAATGAAGGCATAGCAGCTCCCTTCAGCTGTTCCCCCAAGTGCACAATGTCCTCTGCAACCATTGTGTGCTATTCACCAACTCCAAAAGCATGCACAGTAACAACTGCATTGCTGTATTATGTTGTGAAAGCTGTGATTAAGGCCTAGACTGTTGGGTGCGTGGCCTTTCGCCATGCACCCAACAGTCTAGGCCTAGGCCACACTCACCACATCGTAACAGAGCCATGCAGGTGACCAGTTACGCATGTGCCAAATATCACAAAGCCAACATACGCATCAGCACTTCCACCCAACCGCCACACCATAAAGTAGAGACGCAACAACACGTGTTCCACTTACCATAATGCAGCAACATACCAGTGTGTTCCGCACCGCTACCCACTTCCAATAAGAAACGGGGGAGCTGATATTATACTGGGGGATGACCTAAATTTTCCCTGCCTGCGCCCGACAAAGGCGGGTGAGGCCTCACATGGGAGGAAACCTTCAGAGAAGGGTAGATCCTGGGTAGAGTTCCTGGAAGGATGGGGTCTGAAAAAGAGAAATGGGTCTCTCCCAGGGGATTCACCAGCCAATCCAACACGATCTCAAGGCAAAACTAGCTCAATCATCGATTATTTTTTTCTGTCCTTTGACCTTTTCGCTCAGAAGGTCTCCTTGAGTATTGAAATGGTGGAGGGAGTGATCATTTTAGGCTGGCATTGTCTTTCTCAGATACGGTATTTGAATGGCAATGTAGCCAAAGTCAGATGGTTGAAAGTAGGAAAGGTAGAATACGTCTTCAAAAATATAAATGGGATGGGCAGAGATTGAATAACTGTCTTAGTGCAACCCCTGATTACATACTAAGGCTTAACTGTACTCGGACAGTTTCTCCAAATTTATTTGGTCGTCCTGTGCACCGAGTTCAGGGGGAGGGGGGAAAAGGCAAGTTCATCTCTATGCTTTTGATGAAATGTCTATGCTAAAGAAAAAAACATCTGAACCAAGAGCTAAGGAGGTTAAAAAATCTGAACTTGGACAAAGTTGAACTGGGAAAGAAATCCAAAGCATTACGTAGGCTTTATAAACAATGGTCTGTGGGAAGGAAGGCCATACGGCTACAGCAAGATAGTGAACTCATGCTGAAGTTGGTGGTGGACAGAGATTCAGGTAATTTTTGGAAGGTATTAAATACATTGGAGGGTAACCCAAAAAGCTCACTCTGTAACCTGTTCTCTGAAAAGGTCTGGGTGGATTATCTTTCTCTTACATTTGGTTCATGCAGAATATCTACCCTTTCAATAATGGAGAGTGTAAAATGGGATCTTCCATTTGATGTACAGATTCTAGAGGACCTTATTAGGAAGAGTTCATCCTCTAAGGCGGCCGGCCCAAATGGGCTCACATACTTAGTGCTAAAACAGAATCCTATATTATGTGCCAATTTGTTGTCTTGGTTATTCAGGGAGATTCTGCTCAGGAAAGCGCTGCCCCCCATCTGGAAGTCGGCTATTATTATTCCTCTATTCAAGGGGGGGATCGGACGCTTCCAATTAATTATCGCCCGATCGCTCTTTTGGATATCGATGGAAAAATCTTTATGGAAATCCTTCTGGGGGAAGTGGAGAAATGGGTAAAAGAACAAAAGATTCTCTCCAAATACCAAACTGGTTTTCGGGAGGGACTTTCCACAGCCCTCAATGGGGTAGCTCTTAATATCATGTCTGAGAAGATGAGTAAGCACAGAAAAAATTCGCTGTATGCAGGTTGGGTGGATTTCTCCAGAGCGTTCGATCGGGTGGACTGGTGCCGCTTGTGGGCAAAGTTAAGAGCGTGGGGCATTCCCAAGGGGTTGCTTGCCATGTTGATCGAGTTTCACAAAGATAATACCATAAGAATCCGACTAGATGAGGAAGGGAACTTGTCAGAGTCTATTAGAGCGGAAATGTGGGTCTGGCAGGGCTGTCTGGGTGACCTGTGGTTATTCAATCGGTATCTGGCGGATGCGGGAGAATGAAGGCATTTGCATTGGCCAGTCCGGTGATAGGTAGAACAAGGGTTCACTGGCTGGCTTACGCAGATGATGTGGTTCTTCTGGATTGTACTCCCATAGGACTGCAGAGATTGCTCAACAGACTGGATAGCTATGCCAGTGAAAATGGTTTAACCCTCAATCCAAAGAAATCTAAGATTCTAGTGTTCAGACACAGTCGTAGAAAAGTGCCTTTTAGTCAGTGGGATATGGGGGGCCAGCGAATTGAGAGAGTGGAGGAGCTGTTATATCTAGGCTTTGAAATATATGCCTCTCCTGCTGTGTGTAAGGTTGAGAAGGATCTGCAACATAAAATTCTACAACTACTATCCCAGATGAAAATACTTTTATTCAAATATTGCAAATTCTCAATATTACCATTAATTAAATTCTAAAGGCTAAAGTTATCCCAGTAATACTCTATGGGCTGGAAACTAAAACTCTTCTATGGCACACAGATTGGCAGAAATGGGAGGGTTTGGTCTGGAAGAAAGTTCTCAATCTCCCAATGAGTATCTCTATGGGTCTTCTCAGATTCGAACAAGGGCTAAGCTCTTTAAAATCCATAGCAGGTTGGAAATTGATTTCTCTTTTCAGGTTAATCTCGATTGCCCAAGAGTATTCCCTCTATGGGACATCAAAGAACACTCTAAGGTGGGTGTTTCAGAGACACTAAGAAAACTTGAAGAGTGGGTCTGCGAGGAACTATCCAAGGCAAATACCAATTTAAAAACTTTAATACATAACCCCTGTAAGGCAAAAAAGAATCTGGTGGAAATTGACTGGATTAAAACAATTGAAACTATGCATGCCAGAGCCAGAACCAATCAATTCATGGTAGTAGAAAAAGAATCTAGGCTATATTCCAAACTATTTAGTCAAATTTCCTGATCGGAAAATAAGGAATAACTTCCTCAGAATTCGGCTTAATGTAGCTAGAACCGGTGAGGTTTTGGCACAAAGAGGCCAAGGAGACTTAGCAATAAAACTATGTGACTGGTGTTCTAACCCGAAAGCCCAATTTCTGAAACATCTTTTAATTGACTGTCAAGGAACCAGGCAAGTGAGACATCGTTTGTTCACCAGATTTGGTCTTAATAATGTTAACTTTATACCAGATATGTTCTGGGACTGGCTAATCGCAGGTGACCACAATCCTCTAACGATTGCAGTTGTGCAGGTGCTCGCCAGTTGTAATATTGTTGATTAATCACTGTGTAAATGGATATTAAGGTTACGTAGATTTCTCCTACTCCTCCCTTTTGCGTTACATTTTGAATATAGCTTTTCAGTCTTTTGTATGAAGTGCAAGTATAAGTCATTCGAAATTTGTCTTGAAATTAAATATTTTATAGAATTTTCTTTTTTAGTTTTTTATATTGCCTCGTATTTCCTTTTTTAATTATTGTTTTAGTCTGTTTTATATCTAGTAATATTAGAATCATTGTACTATGTGATAGTTGAATGAAATTAGTTGTGCATTCTTCATTTTTTTTGTTCTTCTCTTTTGTAAAAGGATGTAACATGTTGTGTTGTCGTTTGTAAAAGGTTGTTTCAACCAAATACAAATAAATAAAATAAAAAAATACCCTCTTCCAATCAGAAATCATTATAAGCATGCCAACCAAACAAGACAATTTTCACAACTTTCAGCCTGCTCCCACCACTCTAGTACTTGCATAAATCCAATGGTGCATACTGCGTGGCAACACTTACTAATCTGCGCAATGGAGACTACACAAGCATATACAAGAAACATTTGCACCTGGACCTCTTCCATATGTACACTATTCCATTAATACACCCAGTGGACACACTGCGTAACTGCTCACTACAGCATCTCTACCCATACACAAACAAATACACCAACAACTGTAGGTTGGTGTACTAATCACTACACACATGCAACCAACATTATGTGCACTGCAGCCAAATGAGACACAATAAGCAACAATGTGGCACCTACTCGCAACCAGTGGACTTACCTTTTGAAGCAGTAAACATAGTTTTCTGTGGTAGGGCTGCAGGCATGCAGCCAAGGGGCTACGAACTTACCTCACACAGCACACCATAGTACATGCTATGTTTACATCGTCATGTGTCGTGGAATGCACTCCCCTTCAGCAAATGTGCCTGCCACCGGATACTGCTGTCACACCACCGTCTTCTTGTATACTGATAGCTATCACGTGAAGTACCTCTAAATCCCGCACCCTTTCCATCCCTTCTTCCCACCACCAGATGCCTTACACTATGATTTGCAAATCCTTTTGCCACTGCATTATCTTCCGATACAACATGCCGCCGGCATGGAACACTGTTCACACATCCCGTCACTGCAGTGCAAGCAAACTTTTGCCCACGTTGCTAACAGGAAAATAGGACGGTGGAGCGGTTCCACATATGACTATTTTGAGTATACGCACACTGCTATGTACAAAAGGCCCAGCCATGCACAAACGTAGTGTCGACCCTTGCCACAGACACCGCAACACTGTCCTCCGATACACCATGGCGCCATTTCCTAAAAACTTTGATGCACCGCACGCTTCCCTCCAGCCAACCACCAGTCACGTCCACTGGTCGCCGACAGCACATCGCACCGCAGGCCAATGAGACATTGGTCCGCGGATGTACATTTCAGTGTTTTGCAAAGAAATACTGGTCCGATTGCAACCAAACACACAAAAGCACACTTTCTGGCCCAAGCCCCCACTCCTGCTGCAAATTTGGTGAAAATCCGTCCAGCTGTTCGGGCTGTAGACATGCGCAGATTTTCCCCATTCAGTCAAAAAAAAGTAATTGGGACCCCCTATAATTCCTCCCCGCACGAAACCTCGCCAAACTTGGCGAAATAATTCAGAGCCGGCCATGTACTTTTGCAAAATTTGCTGAGGATTCCTCCATGGGGCGCAAAGTTATAAGGCGCAGAAAAAGTGCTCTTCCTATGAGTTTAGCAACTTAACCATAACTATATATTAGTTATGTTCCCCTTTTCCCAGGGTATCTTCATCCACTGGCTCTTCTTCCTATTGCCCAGCTTTTCATAAACCGTTTCTCTTAGTTCACAACTTTTATATATATATTTGACTTCAGTTTTATGTTCATTTCACAATTTCAACTGAGTTAACTGCATGTTAAGATGATTCCCTGAGTCTTCTCGTACTTCCCGTTCTACTGTTACCTTCTTTCTGGAGGGAGAACGTATTTCGCATGGCTTCATTCTCTGGGACTCACTTTCGACTCCTGCAATGCCAGTATCGTTCTCTGTCTGGTCTTCATTTCCTCACTCTCTCGCATCTTCTCACGGTGTCCCAGTGCTCGGCTGCACACCCGGATACACTGCGACCTTTGGTTGCCTGTGGTATTGGCAACATTCTACAGACTGGCTGTCCACCCCGGATTTGTCTCTGTGGTCTTGTCACCGCCTTTGATTGGGATTCTGCCCTGCCAAGTGAGTTTGTAATTTGCGGGTTTCCTGGTTGTCATCATCACCAGTGGCTTCACAGCTTGAGGCCTCCCCTGGCTTGCGTATGTGATCCTCTCTCTCTTCTCGTGCTTCTGTCTCGTCTCGGGCTTCTCTCTTTTCTCGTTCTGCAGGAACACTCTTTAACGTACTCGTCCCATTAAAGTGGGCATTCTGATTTAAAGGGACATGCTCTTTTCTCTTCAGACAACAGTATCCCTTAGGAAACTCTTCGTCCCAGTTCTGACAGTTCATGTTTTCTGATATTTTAAGACATCCCATGTAAGCCATTGAATATCCAGCTGGAGGGACTTCCTCACGGGAACAGGCATCTCTGTCCCCATGCAGTCAGTCATCATGCATACAAGTAAGTGGGCTAACAAGACACTCATACAACATGAAGTTTGATCTTTCCACACACATTATTGATGATGGATGTGGTTGGTTTCAGGCCAATTAGTACAGCTACTCATTGGGAGTGGGTGGCAGTAGTGTCTTCTAAGCGTTTACATGTCGCATGTATGTGCACGTTGCCCTTTGGCCTTTTGGCCTGCCAATATTGCATGTTGTGGTGGTGGATGGGGTTCACGTCACAACATGGACCGTCACAGCATACATGGGTGCTTCTCATGCTTCCATGGCTTCACATGCACATTTCCACTACAGTGCATGTGCATTACAACATTATCCCACTTTCCCTGGCACATGCATGTAGTCACTACCTCCTGTGGCTGAAGTCTCGCTCCTGTGTTTGGCGATGAGACTGTGGATCCTGGCCTTGATGTCATTGCACTGCTTGCGGCAGTCTTTACTGTTCCATGGGACAATGCCCACTGCCACCACCTTGTCTCTGATGGTGGCCCAGGTGGCAACTTTCCTCTGGCCAGATGTCCTGTGCTGTCTGCTCCCATACAGATCCTCAGTGTGGCAGACAACCTCACCAACCAGCAGCTGTAGTTCTGCCTCAGTGAACGTTTGTTTCCACAGCCTCATCTCTGTCACCTTAGGTTTCCCCTTTTCCTGTCACAAGATTGTGCCAAGTCTGGTTTCCGGAAAGAGTGGATTGTATTTTTAAAAATGGCCACCCCTGTGCTTCCTGATGACACTATTTCCACTGGCGGAATTACCTCTGAATGTGGCAGTGGTAACAGTAATTCCACCGGTTCTGGGCTGAATTACTGTCAGAAACTCATTTTCACTGGTAATTCCGCCAGACGGAATTACCGCTCTCGCCAGTGGTGTGTGTGCACTCCGGAAACGTTGTAATAAGGTGGTAATTCTGCCAGACACCATGTTAGTAATGGTAATTCCGCTGACCCAGAACTACTGCTGTATTACTGCTGTACTCAAGGTGAGACCCTTAATCTTACCCATCGCTGCCTTCAGTCAAGAATTCTACAACATGAGGGGAGCATACTAAAAATATAGTTTAGTTTATGCATGATTGTGAATTTAACTATTTGTGTTTAGTTCCAGAAGGATACATTTAAGGCTTCCCAATGCTCAATATGTGCAGTAATGTTATTCGACAAAGCATGTACATTATTAAACATTATATTACGTAAACCCGGGTTCAATGTACTTGCTAAATATTTAATTCCCTATGTAATTCAATGAAAAGGGAATATCTGCTGTGGTTGTAAAATAAGATATAAGTATGTCTTCCCATTTTTACCAAATGATCCAATACCATGAAACGGTGAAGAAGGCATTCATTGTTTTCATTAAAGAATGTACTGAGTTTTCTGGAGCTTTTAGCTCCGTAAAATGTCACCAGCATAGAGTTTTAGTTTCATTTCTCCAATTGGTAAATGTATGCCTTTGATTTGGATATTCTGTCTAATGGCTGCAGAAAGGGGCTCTAACACTAGAAGGAACGTGTGAGTTGATAAGGTGCAGCCCTGCCTGGCTCCCCTGTTAATAGGAAATGCTTTCACAGAGAATCTATTACATTATACTTTGAATGAGGTTTCAGAATATATAATTTGAGTTTGTTAAGGAAACATTCACCTAAATGAAATCTAGACACACAGTCCCAAACATGTAGCGCCATGCTCTCACTCTCTCCTTCACCCTCTACACTCTCACGCTACCCCTCTTTTACCTCATATATACCATTCACACACACACACACACACACACACACACACACACACACACACACACACACACACACACACACACACACACACACACACACACACACACACACACACACACACACACACACACACACACACACACACACACACACACACACACACACACACACACACACACACACACACACACACACACACACACACACACACACACACACACACACACACACTCACACACACACACACACACACACACACACACACACACACACACTCAATTTCACTCTTATCTAACTCCTCCACAGACTCCTCAGAACTGTGCTCCACCTTCTGTCCTCCTCCTGGTCTCTCGGTTTGCCTCTGCATTTCCTGCCCTCACCTGAACACCCTTCACACTGTTTCATTCCTCCAGGTCTTTTATACCCGGGGTTCCCTTCTTCTTTCCTTCCTCCCTCCTCCAGTGGTCCCATGTTTCAGCTAACACTATGGGCTGATCTAAATCTGCCTTTTCTCCCGGGGTTGGGTCATCGTAGCGCAATGTAAAAACAAAATATTAGCCCTGCATCCTTTTGGTACAATTTGAGTTGAGTAGTCTCTGACTTTTCCTCCGCTGTGTACCGGGTTGGTATTCTGCCCCATTTAGGCTGCCGTAAGTAACACTTCTCCTCTATGACAGGCATGGCAATGTCAGAATCTGAATGGGGGTGGTCAATTTTCTACTCACTCGGTGGGTCACTGAATGATAATCCAGGTAGTTCTGAAACAAAGAAAAGAGAAAGAAGTTCTGAAATAAAGAAAAGAGAACTCTGGAGAGTGCATGGCACTTGGTGATTGAAAGTGGTAGCAGTGTTAGCATTCAAGGCCCATTAAGAGGTTCAGGGACTGGGGGCCCTCCAGAGTCCCTCACCCTACCTGTAGGGTAGAACTGGCTCTGGATTAAGCCTGTTGCAAGGTAAATTAGCTATGTACAGTGGTAACATGGTTGCAGTACAAAGTACCTATAGGAAAGATGTATTCGGTAAGTACTGCCTTCCACCTAGGAACGATGAGTTTTTGAGATGATTTGTTATGGGAAGGAACAAGTGAAGGGAATTCATCAAGGCCCATGGACTGTCCCTGAAAGACTGATGGACTCCAGGAGTGTGCCAATGGAAAGAGTTTTGTCACTTCTAGGGTATGGGGTTTACCGATTTATTTAATGGAAAAACTATCTTTCACAAGCAGGGGCGGATGGATTGGGGCATTGTCTCCAGGACAATACACTACATTTCTTATTTTTAAAAAAGTATAGATTCTGTCCATTGTCCCAGAGACAAACATTAGATTTTACCTGTTAGATTCTAGGCATTAAGGATGTGTTACCTATTGAAATAAATGGTCCAGAGGAATTTGCCGGTCCCAGGAACTAAGCATGACCTATTTATTACCTGAAGGATGGATGGTTCTATGGAATCATAGAGGGAAAGAGAATCTGCTCACTGTAAGGTGGCTGGATTCTGGGATTCACTCCACCAGGGATATACCAAGGACTGGCACATATAACCTGCAGTTAGGACAGATTCTAGGGCCTCATGCAAGGATATGAAGTGGGTAAACAATGGAAAAGTTGGATTCTATGAGTTCACACAGCAGGAGAAACTGTTGACCTTAGTAAGGATAGGTTCATGCAGGAATGGAGAATCTTCACTCTTCAGAAAAAATGTGCTTTGGCATTCTCTCCAGAGGCTGTGATCTTTGCCTGTAGGAAGGATGGGCATCTGAGAATTCACTTAGGGTAAATGGACTAAGTCACATGCAGGAAGAATGGTTTCTGGTTATTAAGCCCATAAGATAGCTTGGTGAGTTAAAGGCTTCAACTCATATCTTCTCTAGTTTTACTACCATTACAATGGCTAATAACAACTATTATTATCACAGGACATAGACACAAGAGGAAACTGGCAGGCTGTGCTGCACAAAAAAACATGTTTTAAATCTTGTAGCAGAGAACCTCCCAACACTTTATAGCCCTCCTGAATTAGCACTTTGATACATAGCCTCCCATCTCTCCTGGAGTAAGGTCCAGAGAACTGTCACAGGGATAACTGTAGATCATTTCACCAACAGTGCAGGATGGGCTCAGTGGATCAGAGCAGGTATACGCGATCATTCGTCTCAAATAGCAGATAGGTCCAATAAGACTGCAAAGGGACATTAGATTTAACATAGAACAGGCTTCCTCTTTAATGACAGTCAATATATTCAGAGCTGTGCCCAGGGACCTGGGGTCTGTCACTATACTCTGTAGGTCTGTATGGGTGTAGGACATTAGCACAAGGATAGATATCCATATCAACACCACCCCTAAAGCTGGCTGCATTTATGAGAATTGCACTTGGATGTCTAACTGAAAATCCCATTGTTTAAAGGGCTCAGGAAAATTACCATTCAATTGGTTCTTGGTCTCTTTCTGGGGGCCTTGCAGTGAGGTTGTTGAGTTTACCTGATCCTCCATTCTTTGCCCTCTCTCTAAAGGCATCAACTCCTTGAGTGGTTTTGGATTATAGGCCAATGCGATACTTGCCTATTACTGAAAACACTCCTCTAGAGGTGAAGTGTTCTGTATTTATGCACATTCCGTCCTTGTCCTCCATCTGAAGGGATCTCATCCAAAGGCTATATGCACCCTCGTTTTCCACATATATCCCCTTTTATCAATCTAGACTCCATCTGTGGGGCACCTCTCTCTGCCCCGTACCCCTCTCTGATGTTCGTCCATGACCACCCTTTTATTATCCTTCAGCATCCCTCTCCATACACTTCTCCAGGAAAATCTAGCTGAGTGTTTATTGACTAATTCTGACAGCACGTTATTATGCTAACAGCCTTGCTTTATTAGCTGAACACTCATTGGGGCTGTGTGGGTTTAGGGAGAACCGGGGAGAAACATGTGAAAATAAAATAAAGGCAATCGTACTGAAGAGAAGAACAAGGTCTTGTGAGACGCCCCAAAGCATTTGTTTTTGCCTCATCATCTGGGAAGGCTTCTTTGCACAGGCAGTAATTAGTAGGGTTCTACTAATTACTGGAACGGTTTTCTTTCAAATTGAGTATAAGTTATGTTGGGTGGTGTGAGAAACCAGAGGCATTTCTCCCAGGCTATTCCCGGGGATCCTTTGTTCAGGTGGCCAGGGGAGGACCATCGATCTTGGATCCCAACCCTTGGGGCAGACGACCAAGGGAGAATCACCTGAGCAGGGGGTGCTTGGGGACTATGGGAGACACGCCCTTGGGCGAGACTTGGTATTCCTCCTGTTCTGATACACCCCTACCCGACATCCCCTCAGCTGTCATGGGATATTGTCAGCAGAGTCCCATCATACCCCAGTACCTTTCTGTAAGAAAAAGAAGAAAACGACCAGTGAAATTAAAACCATCTAGAAAATCGCAAGAACCCAATAGAAAATCCATTCACCCACCACAATACATTAACCCCTTTCATCCTGACAAAAACCTACATGGATTTTCTATGATCTCCGGAAAAACATACAACTCCCACAATCCCTAGTTCCATTCTAGAAGTCCAACTTCTGGGACGAAATGGAAGCAGGTGGGAGTCATAGGATTACCCATATGAATCAATGGGCAATGGATTCCTATGGGCAGTCTCCATGTTGTCCCAATAATGAGGTCAGGCAGAGTCAGGCAGGGAGGGACAACTACTCACACCTGACTCCGATTAACTCTAGCTGGGAGTATAAAGCAGCAGCCTGAAACAGCAGTGTGGCATGGGAGCCATTCCCCAGGGGACCAAAACTCCAGCTCCACTTTTCTGGTAGTGTTTTATTCAGTGCTGGCTCCCTGAGTGCATTCCAGAAACCCAGGTAGTTGAGGGGCAGGTGCTGGGATCGTGACCTCAAGTGAATTCCCAAAGGTTGTGACCCTATGACTCAAGGGAAGCTAAGGCGGGATTACCTGTTGTGTCCAGAACTTTGTGGGAAGCCCAAAAGTATTTGTAACTGGCAAAGTGAAAACAAAACCTTGGATGTGCATTCTGGGACTTGTAGTCCAAAAGAGCAAAGCTGTGAGACAGAGTGGTCCGGCACCGCGTGTGTGTCCAATCGAAGGTCTCTGTAAGGTATCCAACTGAGAAGTGGCAGAAGTAAAAATTTGTTGTAAAGAATTGTAAATCGAAGTGGTCCTGCGACGGGTCAAGCAAAATCCTGCACACAGTCAAAAGTCTTCGATTCTGGGGTCAAAGGGATGTGAGCCCAGAAGAGGGGGATCCATGGTCCAAGCCCGCATGAGGTAGACCAAATTGTGAACATTGTAGAAAAGGGGTCTGAGCCCGGACGAAGGGGATCCACGGTATGAGCCCAAAGGAGGGAGAACAATTGTGAACATTTGAATGTGAGAATCTTGACAACGGAAGGGAACGTTTGGGTTTTGTTTGCTACATCCAACCCTCTGCAGTAAGAGACTTTGAATGGCAAACAGACTTTGGCACAGAAGGTCCTGATACTGAGATATTGAACTGCAGCAGCCACTGGGAAAGAAGGTAATACTGTGTGTTTTGACAAGTAAAGTGAACTTTGTTTCAAGGCGGAGGAAGTCTGTGTTTTGACAAGAGACGTTTCTTTTGAGAATACTTTTTGTTTCTTAAAGACTTTGCCAGAGTGGTGTGAGACCAGCTGAAGCACTGAACTGTGTCCTCGTGCCAAAGAAGTCAAAGTGTGCACGCCTTTTCCCGTGCTGAAACTGCTCAACTGTCCTGACATATTGTTTCTTGAACACTTTCCCTTTTTTGCATACACTACTGTCCCACAAAATGTTGTATTTAATAGTAAGGATTGGCAATAGGTTTGTTAGCATAGGCCCTTTTATTTCGACAGACTCGACTAGGACTGCGTTTTGATAATTTGATATTTGTAGCTTGCTCCCATCCTTAGATATAGGTTTAAATATGCATTTAACCAACCCTTTTCCTTAGAGTGGGCTCTGGCCACAGATGGCTTAGTGCTCTTCTGCCTCAATCTATAGACTGACACCGGCTCTCTCTCTGGCTTAGTGCCTGGCACTGTGATAGGCCAGCAGCTTGCACCTGCGTGCCAGCACACAGTGATGGTGATACTGCCCAGCTCACAATTTTACCTGGGGCAGGCTTGCATAATGGCAGGCCCTTGTGCAACAGCCTGTGTTTTGATTTTATCAAGCAACAGTCAGCTGCAGCACTCGAGGCCTAAATTGTCAAATATAGGCAGCAGCATGCTGAAAGGAAGATTAATGGTTTTGTACGGTCTCATTATCAGGACAGTGTTAGTGCCAGGCCAGCAAAGGACTCCAATTAAAATTAAAGTTTGTGGGCCTCATTACGAGTTTGCTGGTAAAAAAAGTAAATTACTGGCATGCCGGTGCTACCGTGTCCCTGTAGCACTGCTGCCGGAATCTACAGTAGATTCCGAGTTAGCGTGCACACGCATTCTGGCATGCCAGTAACAGTAGCACCGGCATGCAGGTAACAGCTTCAAAACCCCCGATAGCGGCATAGTCGAAGCCGCAGACACCGACTCCGGCACTGACGATGCTGCAATCACCAGTGCCGGTATTACCAGCACCGGAAACAACGTCATCGAGCCGGAACGGGAAATGCACCAGCAGCCATCTATAAAATCACAATCCATTACAATCCTCATTCTACAGGAGTGCAGCTGCTAAACCAAGTGCACACCGACATTGAGGAGAATGACATCGACGCGAGGCACCGTCCCTCACCGCAAACCACGCATCAGCGAGCAGAAGCTCAATATGCTGGCTGACACACAGGTGGAGAATGCCAATGTGGTGTTTGGAGCAGATCTGCAGCGCCCAGCACAATTAAGGAAGAAAGTGTCCGCGGTGGGGACAACACCCTGGACCATCAGAGACTGCCGTGAGAGGTGGGACGACTCTGGGTCCGTAACCTCCTCGCCGGAGAGCTGGCCACAGGAGGTGGTGCGCCATCCCCCATAAAACTCCAGCCATGGGAGGAGACCTGAAGCACCGGCCTCCACATGGAGAGCATCGAGGGAGTAGGAGATGCAGAGACCGGAGCAGTGTCATCCGATGATGTAAATGAGTGCCCGTAACTTAAATGACAAAGTCACATCACACATTGTATCCCCAATGCCAATGAGGAAGTCCAAATGACAAGTCAGTGGCACCAGATCCCTGCTGCCTTGCCACCCACAAACAGCCTCATTGCACGCAAGTATGTACCTGCCATGAAGACAGGCAGCAAACCCCAATGACACACCCCACATGTCCCCTGTAATGCCCACACAAGTACCATCTGCATGCACAGAGACACATCACTGTCCAACAGCTGCTGTCACCGCCGTCTCACCACATGGCCCAAATCACCTCCTAGCAAGATGCACACATCAATGACACCAGTCGCACACCGGTCACTCCCACCATGTCCCTTCCCGCAGACTCAACATCAATGCAGCAATGCCCAGAAGTGGAACACATCCATATCACAATCAAACTGTACATGTTACAGAGCCCCTGCAGCATGGTCACAACACCCAAGCCACTACACAGCAGTAGCCCAGCCAACAGACACTGCGCACTCCATGGCCACACTACAAATATGGCCCCACACTGCTTACCTACACAATCATGTGTGCACCATGTCATGTCCTACACCGTGACCATGACAATGCACATGACTATAAATGTACTAGCATTGATGTATGTCAGATGGATTCACACAAATTACTAATGCCCTGCCTCACTATCCCCCAAACGCACATCATCTGACAGCGAGGGTGAACTTGCCACCACACCCAAGTCCAGTGCAGCACATCGCCAGTGCACAAAATCAACTCCCACTAGCCAGGCACCACCGCGGCAAGACCCGAGCGTGCAACTACATCTGCCGTTCATTCCCCCCACCACCAGGAAACACCTGCTGCCCGGCAGCCGTGCAAGTCCACAACACCTGCGGGCAAGCATCCCCGCAAGTCTACATCACCTGTGCCCAAGCCGGCCGAGCAGCCAAAAACACCTCTGGCCAAGCCGGCACATCAGCCAAAAACACCTGTGGCAAAGGCGGCACATCACCAGGAAGAACCAGATTCCCCAGTCCGGAGCCTGCCGGAAGATCTGGAATCCCCCCACCAAGCCAGGCGCCCACCCTGCAAGTCGAATGGATGGCACAGGAGCACATAGCACTGTTGAGGCCACTGGGCCCGACACACAGAGCGATGTAGCACTTGATGAAGAAGCTGTGTTCACTCCCTGAGGCCCTCGGAGCCCACCTCCCTTGCCGCTACCAGGACTGTGCCACATTGGAGACATTGATGGCTGCCTCAGTAGAACAGAGGAGCATCAACAGGCTGTGCACGCCCTGGTCAGTCAATACCTCATAGAGGCACCGCTGACACGCCAGACAATGCAGGACACCTCCCGCAACAATGCACGTATGCTCGGCAGGGCAACAGAGAGTGTGTACCAACTGGCAAGGTGTGTGCGTGAGGGGAATGAAGTCATATCATCTATGACAGAGTCCATAAACATGCTGTTCACCGCAATAGCCAAACAACGGCGAATCACCACCCCACTTAGCCCATCCACTAGCGCTACACCGAGGAGTCCACCCAAAGTAGCCCTGTGCGTCGGTCGCAGCAACTGATTCGCCCACAGGGGGCTCACCCCAACCTCAAAAAAGGGGCCGCAAATAGGCCATGTAACCAGTGCATGTGTGGAGGGAGTAGTTGTGAAGGGGATGCGGGGGTTATGGGGGAGGGGGCAGTGGGCGGTGGGCATGGGGGTGGTAGTTGTGGGTGTGGGGGTGTTGGGTGTGGTGGGGTAAGGGGTAGTGGGGGAGGTGGTAGTGGGTGTGGTGGTGTTGGGTGTGGGGGTGGTGGGTGTGGGGATAGTGGGGGAGGGGGTATGGGGTAAATATAGGGGGGATAGAAGTCTAAGTTTGAAAAAATATCTGTACGTTCTTCATCATTCAATACACCTGGTGTAGCAAAATAACATGGCTGGACATTGCTTCTTGAGTGTGCGTCAATTTGATCATGTACAGTGTCCAACACCCAGTGTGACCCATGCCCAGTGCCATGTCTTTAACATTCCATCAGAAGTAATTGTCAATCAATGCTTGTCGTGTGCAACGTCCATCATGGCCATGGGGGCACTGAGGAATCCCAGCATCTTCTTCATCCTTATCCTCAGCTGGCATCATGTCCATGGCAGGGGGCAGGGGGCAGGAGGACGTTGCGCCGGATGCACATGTTGTGCAGCATCGCACATACTAGCACCATTTTGCCCACCTTCTCTGGACCGTAGATGGGGGCTCCCTCTGACCTGCCGAGGCAGCAGAACCGGGCCTTCCACAGGCCAAATGCCTGTTCGGTGGTTACGCAAGTGCGTGCATATGCACGGTTGTAGGCCTCTTCATGTCTGTTGTGTGGTTGTCTGATGGGGGTCAAGAGCCAGCCCATCAGGGAATACCCAGCATCACCTGCATGGGAGCAAGAGAAAGGGTACTTGTGATTAATTTGGTCATTCCATGTTACCACTGGCTGTACAGTGTTGTTAAAAAAATGCAATGAAACACAGGATGACATAACAGTATATGGCAATTGTCATTCTCTGTTGCCTGGAAAGTGAATGTAGGGCTGTGCTTGTGGGGGGTGGGGTAGGTGCAGATGCTGCCACGTGGCCCATTAAATGAGAACCTGCACATGCACAGTTCATGTCCTACAGGCCACTATGATCTCAGTTTACATGATTTTGTTACCAATGGAAAAGGAGTGTGCATATACAGTGGCGAGTCACACATTTGCCTGCTCTCATCAATGTGATACAGGGGTAGCCCGAGTATGCATACTACATAAACAGATCTCCATGTACATAAGCATCAACACATACCCCCATATGACTAGGTCAGATGTCCATAGGTAGTATGTTGCACGGGTGAAGGCTGACGGTACTGTACTACGTCTGGGTGGGTGCTAGCATGGTGGAATGGTGCTACATTGGATGTGTCCCACATCTCACTGCCATATCTTGGGTGTAGTGAATAATGGTGCGTTTCTCTGTTTTCATATTCAAACCATTGTACTTGTAGGTGACAGGACAGGAGTACTGATCTGTGGTATACCAGTGGACTGAGAGCAGCGACTGATTTTGTAGGTGTGACTGATGGTTTTCTCTCTGGTGGAGCATCCTGACTTGTGATTTGTTTTGCAGAGATCAGATTTCATGCATTGTCACTACAGAGTGGTACATTGTGCTACATGTGGTTCAGGTTTTCAGATGTGCCTAATACATGTGCCGGTGTGAGCTTGGGTCTGTTGTTTTCATATAGACACAGCTGTGAAGGCCTTGCATATCTGCATGCATAAGCTGTGCTGGTACATTTACAAATCTCCTACTACAGGGAACCCAGTACACTATGTGCTCTTTTTCTAATCAATGTATGAGGCTTCATGGTGTGTATGTTGGTAATGCTGAGATTGCTTGGTCTAATTCCACATCTGACTGAGCATTCTATTGGCCTACCCACTCTCTCTGCACTTCATTGCATACCTGGTAATGTTTACGCATTTTGGCAGGAGTGATGATGCATTCATACATGCAGTGTGCACTTGTGCTCCTCATGAATGCACTCCTATGCTATGTTCCCACGCCCCTCATGGCCCACCCAGCAGACAGGTTGCCTATGCTGTTAACTGTCCCCCAATTCAACACCACTCATGGCCCACCCAGCAGACAGGATGACTATGCTGTTAACTGCCCCCCCCCCATTCAACACCACTCATGGCCCACCCAGCAGACAGGTTGACTATGCCAGTAATTGCATGTCCGTGCACCTCTTAATGTGCACATAACTGCGGCATGCCGGTGTCACTGTCACGGCTGCCGTGTGTCAAAGCTGATACAGGCAGGGGTGAGGTCGGTCACGGCGGGTCCCTGCCGATGCCAGTTACACCGGCATCGCGGCTCGTAATACTCTGGTATGGTAAACGATGCCAGTACAGCAATACCGGCATTGATTTTACCGGACTGACAACCTTGTAATGAGGCCCTGTTTGTCCTCAATGTAGAAAGAAATGAGGGGGTGGGGCTGCAAGCACTGCTAAGGGATTCCGCCAACACATGATGCACCACAGACTCTCAAGTCGGCCTGACCCATCATACATGCTAATGATGAGATGATAATGCTCTCGCAGAGGCGCTCTGTGCGCTATACTATGTTAAACATAGCAGCGAAACACTGTGCACAGCCTATAACATTATTATGTGTATGTCAATGGCAGATGAAGCTTTTGTTGCCGGGGGTTAGCGGCATCTGAGAGAGCACTGGTGTGTTAACAATTCAAGGTATTGGTGGCAGGTGAATATTTTTAGTGTAGTGTCATTAACATCTTCCATAAAATAGCAGAAGGCTACGAGCGTATTATGGGGAGCCCTAGGTAATGTAGGGAGATTATGAGAACATTTTTAAAATAATGTGTGAATCACAATTTCTGGGTATAAGGGAGCAAAAAGCTATACAATTTCGAATTGGCGCTCTCTAGTCATACGTACAAAGTTCCAGTAGATGTGAAGTTGAAAAGGGTTCTATTGTAATTAAATCTCTGAGGCCTAACATGGAAAAAAAATTGCAGTCTTTACATAAAACACTCTCACACTCAGTATATAAATAATTAAATCATTCAGTCTTATTTTATTAAAAGTTATCATTTCATGCAGGGAACCACCAACGTTAGCACTTATGTGCTCGTGGCGTCCCTGCATGCAGTGTTCCATTTTTATAAAACACAGGGCAAAAAGAATGATATACAGGCAAAATCACCTTTGCTCTTTCATTTTAGTCTGTAAAAAAATGTACAAGCTGCCTGCAAATTACATTTACAATAATTCCCATGCAGAGTCCCCCTGCTTTTAGCAGGTTTTAAGCGCATACAGATTTCATATGAATCCATTAATTTTAGGTCTGCATGAAAATCTCATGCAGGCGTAAAACTAGATAGTTTTACTGGCGGAGTAGGTATGAGGAGGAAGAACCGTATTTGCCCCTGCTGTCTCCCACTCCACCTGCAAACGAAAGCCCCAAAGCATAACACAAGTGTATAGACTAGCATAAGACTTTTTACACTTACTTTACTGCACCATGGCTTTTATAATTAGCCCCAATAAATAAGCTTAATTTTATAAAAACATGTATATTGCTGAAATAAAGTGATTTGATTTGAAAAACATCTCCTATGAGAAAAAGGGAGAAACAGTACCTTGCTCCTTTGCATAAAATAAAACAGCATTTGGGGGAGCATCAGAATGACCACAAGTTTTTATGTTGGCAAATGTCTCTGAAAGTGATTTACGCTGAAATTCTTTTGAGCACCTAAAGCACATTGGGTTTGGCGTACATTTCATTAGTCACAGGAATCCTCCTAACTGTAAAATATCTACAAACTTTGGGACATATATACTCTTTTGGACACGTTTTGCTCTTGGCTATGGGAGTTTGGCTGTCCTGCTTAAACCACAGACGCCCCCAGTGTGTTCTTTCGCCTGCAAGCACTACATAATTGCTGCAGACAAAAATGGGGGAAGGCTGGAGTGTAATATTTGAGGGGGACCAAGGATAATCTTACATATTTTGAGGGGGTCAGGACACCCTTAACACCTATGGTAGTTGCACCTATGGGGCAACGCAGTGTTGAGCCAGTTCGATATTGCAGCAACAGGGGTTTAAAGGTGAGTTTACAGTTCAGAGGTGAGTGCCAAATGTGGTGCAACTCGAATGCAGTTCAAGTAGGTTGATGGCGGCTTCCGCCTTCTGGACGCTGTGAGTCCCACTGAAGGGGGATCTAAGGCAAGGTATGTCCTTTATAGTCTCTGCTCTCCCAGCCACTGGAAATGTGCTAGCAGTGGCAAGCCTTGGTCCTCAGAAAAGGTACTTCCCTATGCACCCTGGGACTGGATAGGGAGCTTGCCTCTGCCTTGGAACTCCTCTCTTCACCTCTGGCAGAGGTCTTTGGAAAGGACTGCTGTCTCAACAGGATCCAAATGAATTTGTATTGAAGGTCCAAAATGAATCAAAGAAGGGATGAGAGCCTCCCTCTTCTATAGGTAAAAGGTAGCAGGGACTCAGAGGAAAGCAAGCCTGCTTTAAGGGGTACAATCCCAATATTTGAGACAGGTGACCATGGCCTACTGATGTCATGCCAGTGTGTTTGTTCTGTAGGCAGTAGAGGAGACAGGAAGGAGAGAAAAGCCCACAGAAACGTAAGATGAAGGTACACTTCCTCAAAATTGCTTGTGCTTCCCTGACTGTCCTAACTCGACCCCTTTCTCAGGATGCAGCTTCATAGGCTCTCTGGTGTGCATCACACAAGTGTGAGGCAAGCCTTTGTTAGGGAATTGTCTATTTAAAGCCAGGCTCTCAGAACATCTCCAGCTTGGAAATCCCATGCCTAGCAATGGAGGAGTTACTCTTGCTCCCAGAGAGTCAACAGGCATGCATGCAAGTTCCTGCAAGCCACACAGCCTCCCACAGCTAGTCTGAACTCACAGGGATGCCACTGGTATGGTACAATTGAAATGTGGCTTATATAATTATGTGAACTACCAGCCACATTACAACAACATGTCCTTTGCTAATATTTTTAGATATATTATCCTGCCACCAAATTGGTAGCTTATCATAATTATTATTGTTTTGGAACAGAGGTGCAGATTTAATTGCAGTCTCTGTACTGCAGTGGCTTTGCTGTCACAGCATCTATCAATCAGGGCACCTGTGACCTCTGAACCCCTTTGTGTCACTGAAGATGTTTCATTGAAGATCAGGAGCTGTACATCAGGACACTGATGCAGCAGGACACAGGTGTACACTATGCATTTGGCAAGGAGTTTAATGAAAGGGGGTGTTTAGTTAGCAGACCACCCTTTCTGAGACAAATTAACTGCATCCTTTTTATTATTAATACAAATAAAAAAGCCAGTGATTTTATAGCCTTGCCAGATGGCAATCCTTCACAGAGAACTGCTGCTACCAAGTTGTCTTATCATGCATAAGGGCTTATCTATTATGCAAACTAGGGCACACTATCTGATGGTGTTATTAAGTGTAGATACACCTCTTTGACTAAAAAGAATGCAACAATTGATGTTGTTCCTTTCTTTTTCAAAAAAGTGTAGAGGAACAGGTGGACGCATTGTCCCTAACTCCCGCCGCCTCACCGCTGTCATATTGGAACATTAGTAGAAGGGCCCTATATGGGACTCCATGTGTTATGCCTTATACCGCATCGAGTGCACGAAAGACGATATGTACTCAGACAACCGCATCAAATGTATCCTCGCACTGAGAGTGTGGAAGGATGTCAGCACGCACCATTGGACATCATGTAGTGTTGAGTGAAATCTGACGAGGACAGAGTGATGTCATGAAGAAGATATATGAGGACATACTGAAACAATATGAAAATACTTAAGAGTGATGATGTAACAAGAGAAACATGTATGAAATAATGAAGTAATCCTGTATGCAAAAGAAGATAAAATAACTTGCTGACCAATAAGTGTAAATACGCAGCAACTCAAGATAGATGAGACATATAGAAGCTTGCTATAGAGGAAAATATAAAGTGGCAAGGACAGCAATGATAAGAAAATGGACGTCGACTTGTGTAAAGATTCAATCCAGCTACCTCAGAAACAGACCAGGGGTGCAGAGTCCGGAGATGTTGGAGAATTAGCTTTCTGTGCAAAACAAAGAGGAGTCTATGTTGGCCTGAGATCAAGTATGCTATTTGAGGAATAGCTGCAAAGCACAAAGGGAGGCACACAGATACGCCATGAACGTGAGGCATATTTCTCTTAGATTAAAGAAGAAGAAAACATTTGCAAGAGCCAAGTATTGGACAATTAACAATGGATAAGGCTCCTATAAGATGGAGTGCGCAAGCCTCTAGAGGCCAAGACGAGCAATGACACCCAGCATAATTGAATCAAATAGCAGCAAATAAGAGGTTGACATCGACACATTTGTGGCCTCTTCACATGTGATTCAGAAGTTGAAAACAAGGGCTATTCATTAGCTGTGGATGAAGATAGTGATGTGCTTACACTGCCTTGAGTGTCACAGAACAGAGAGCAGACTACAAAGTCATCTGCAGATGGGAAACTTTGGCTCATGGTCAGACTGATGAGAGACGATGGACTAATTGGGAAAGTGGGGAGATCTGACGTGACTCAAGCACCTGAGTTTCGTTTTGCTTACGTGCTGATAGCAGAGCTGAAAGTCCAAGGGTGGGTGAGAATACCAACCAATCAGTGGGTCAATGGGGCAACCTTCTATACAAGGTTTCATAGACCAATCAGCTCCCAATTTGTCCGCTATAATCAGTGTTTCGCATATTTAGAGGTAGTTCAAGGCGTGCCTTACAGATAAGAGACAGCCAATGAAGTGCTAACCCATATGTATTCTATAAGTAGACATGTTCCCCTAACTAATCCCTCCCGTCAGTATGTTTTACAGTTTGCCACGCAGGATGATGTATATTGAGGTATAAAACTCTGTGTGTCAGTGTGCAAGCATCAATCCGATGTCTGCCATTTTGCCCTGCTTTATTGATTTGAGAATAAAGTAGTAATTTGCCATATTCTTTGAGTCTGTCCGATTATTTTGTCTGAGATAGTTATTGGTAATCCCATCACAAGAGACACTTCAAGGTGCTAGAGCACATTTTGGTATCAGTGCTGAGCTTCCTGTGGAGAACGGCGCGCAAAAGCATTTTTAAGAAGATATGGTTGACAGGTCCCCCTTGGATGAAATTCCTGTCCTGTCCAGTCCACGCAGGTGCCCCATGGACGGAAGGCAAACTGGTCGGTTGAGGGAGAGTCGATGCCGAGGGACTCTAGCTGAGCTGCGGACATAAGTAGAACATTGAAGTGGCAAAGACAGGGGGAGGGACTGTGTTGTAAATATGACATGGCATTTGTAACGTGCCTTTCTGATGTTTGTTAATCTGCTTAGAATCACATGCTGTGCATAGGTCCGACATCCAGTGGTCACTGCGGAGTATTGCATTTTGTTTTTCGTAGTCGAAAAGGGGACGTCGACAAGGCGTGTCTGTAACACTATCCCTATAGTGACGTGCGTTGTACCCACAATCCCTCACGCGTCGAGGTCCCTCAGATTGTTTTTTTCCGCCCAGTTTCTGGTCGCCTTTCGCGGAGCTCCTAGAGAGACATTGCTATACTTGCCACGGACCTCGGTCCTTTTGTCATAACTTAATATACTGATAACGATCCCTCCCCCTCAACGTTAGCTGTGAAGCTGCTTCTCCGCCGAACTGATTTTCGACAGAGAGGAAGAGCGGAGGAGATCCTTCGGCGCTGCCGAACACGTGGCCTGGCCTCGACGGCCAACTTACAGTAGGGAGAGTGGGGGTTAAAACTTTGTCTCTTCTCTTTGAGAATGTCTTTCTTTCTCCCCTTTCTTTCCCTTGGGGTTGTTATCGCCAGCTATTATTGCCTCAGCTATGGAGAGGACACCATTTAAGTTTTGCCCACGCTGCAGGGGCAAATATACTTGGAAAGATAAGCACAAGCTCTGTAATCGTTGCTTACCCCTCGATCACATAGAGAACAGCTGCGCAGCCTGCAAGCTCTTAAAACCCAGGACTCTTAAAGAACGTAGGGTTAAGAGGTGGGCGGACTACGCGATGTCGAAGTCAGTTTCCTCACCCGCTGCCGCTGTTACTGAAAGTGACGAGGAGTGCGATAACTCGACGTCCGTTACGGAAGTCATGAACCCCCAGAAGGAGCGCTCCCGCTCCTCGTCGTCCGTCCCCGGCCCCGACGGGCTCGGCTCACGCCCTGCTTATGGGGATGAACACCCCGGCGACAAGGACGCACACAAACCCCATAAGGCTAAACACACTACCCACGGCTCTTCTTCGTCGAGAACGAAGGATCCATCAGCGCCGAAGGGGACGCAGGGCACTCCGGCGTCTACCGCAGACCGTAAAGGTCACAAGCCCCACACGCAAACGCAGCCGCGACCAGCGATTGGGCTTCCATCTAACACGGGCGCTACCCCAAAAACATCCGACGCAGCGCTCCATAGAGCGACCGTCGAGGTACAACGCGCAACGCACACAACGTCGACAACAGAGCCCTCGACGGACAAAATCGTGGTCGAGAGCCTAGCGAGAATTGTCGCTGAAGACAAACGTACGCGGACGACGAAACAAACGTCGAATACCGCGTCGAAAAAACATAAAAGTAGCCAGGAACTGCCCCTTTCTCCAAAGGACGCTTCCGAACTACCTGAAGGCTTTTCAGAAGGAGACGGGAACCTCTCGTCGACGTTGTGGGAGCGTTCGAAACGATTCGAAGGCGAAAACACTAATTTCCCCCCTCTAGACTATTCAGGGGTACCCCATGAGACCCTTGAAAGACTCCATTCTTGCATGGAGAAAATGGAAAGGTTTCTAGGAAACCAAGACCCACCCACTCACAAAAGACAAAGAGAATGGGCACAGGATGACCCTAGAGTCAAGATTCCTAGGCTGGTTGACCTCACTGAGGAGGAGCAATACCTCCAAGAAGATGAGGAGTGTTTGGGGGGAGAAGAAGAGGTAGAACTTGAGGAAGAGGGGTTCGAAGAAGATCCTTACACCACTGCTACAGGGTTTGAAGAGGATACAGCTACCTCGCAGCCCTGGCATTCACCGTCAGCGCAGCCTTGGCAATCCCCATCAGTACATTCAGACCCTGATGCCTTTCTCCCTTCTCCTCTCAAGGATTCACATGGGAACTCCTCTCCCATAGATGACCAACCTTCCCTCAATGCACTATTGCGCAAGGCAGCAGCGCATTTTGAGATTGATACAGGGGAAACTCTTCCAGACATTGACTTTGTAGAAAAAGTCATCAAAGAAAAAGCCCCTGTTAGCCAATCTATTCCACTCCTGGCTTCTATAAAAAGAAGAATTTCTCCTTCCCTTACAAACCCAGCTTTAGTAAGAGGGGTCAACCCTAGAATAGAAAAGCTCTTCAGCCCTTCATCCTCTGACCCTTTATACATCAGAGGACACTCTATTCCGGACTCCCTTGTGGTTACCAACACAAGAAAAAGAGCAGGGGTGCCACTATCCACTAGTGAAGCACCTCCAGACAAAGAAGGCAAAAAACTCTACGCACTGGGGAAGAGAATCACGACCTCCGCCGCCTTCTCTACTAGAATTGCTAATAACAACTCACTTTTAGCTAGCTACGCAGATGCACAGTGGAACAAGCTGCGCAGCGAAGCAGAGGAAGCACCTGAACCTCTGCGTTCTCGCCTGCTAGCTATAATATCAGAGGGCACACTGGTAAACCAGGGCATCGTTAAGAACTCCCTAGATGCCGCTGAGACGGCTGGCCACTCCCTAGTGCAGGGAATACTTCTCAAGCGCTACGTCTGGCTACGCAATTCAGGTTTTAAGCCCGAAACCCAAGCCTCCCTCATAAATAAACCCATTGAACAGACGCATCTGTTTGGGAAAGCAGTAGATGAGGCCCTAGAACATGCTAAAAAAGAGTTTGATACCATCAAGACTCTTGATCAAATTTCTAGGCCCCCTAACAGGCGAGGCTATGGTAATAAACGCTCCTTTTGTGGCCAAAGACAGCAGCAGAACCAACAACAACAATATTACTCTGGCTCCAACTGGCCCACTAACCATGGTAACACCCAATTCAGTCAAAGAGGCCAACGCTGTGGCAAAGGAAGAGGTTGTGTCTCCAGCCCCAGAGGTTCACGCCCAATACCAGCAAATGACCCGAAAATTCGGGTCCCCTCCCATGCATCACCGGTCGGGGGCCGGCTAACATCGTTCCTTTCAGCATGGGAGGGAATCACGTCAGACCGTTGGGTATTATCCACCATAGCCCACGGATACTGCATCGAGTTCAACGGTTCCCCGAAGTACAAACCCCCACGGAACCGACGCATAACACCGCAACACCTCTCCATTCTTCTTCAAGAGGTGGAAGAACTACTGAAGAAAGAAGCTATAGAGCCCGTCCCCCTATCACAGGTAACAGAAGGTATTTATTCAGTGTACTTCCTTGTACCCAAAAAGGACTTAACCATGCGCCCTGTATTAGATCTGCGCCCAGCGAACATATTTGTCAAACCCCAAAAGTTTCGTATGGTGACCTTACAGGAGGTAATCCCACTGTTATCACAAGGGGATTACATGACAACACTGGACATGAAAGATGCATACTTTCATATTTTAATGTTGACATCGCACAGAAAATACCTCAGGTTCAAAATAGAGGACAAACACTACCAGTTCAGAGTACTACCCTTCGGGATAGCATCTGCACCAAGGGTATTCACGAAAGTACTGGCAGTGGCAGCGGCCCACCTGCGCAGATTATCCATCCCGGTATACCCTTACCTCGACGACTGGCTCATAACAGGGGATTCTTACGAAACATGCTTCTCCAATACCCAAAAGACCGTAGACCTTTTGTCCCAACTGGGCTTCTCCATCAACGAAAAGAAGTCCAGCTTAGACCCCAGCCAAACCAAACAATTCCTAGGGGCTCTAATTCGAACAAAGGACGGCCTCGTATTCCCCTCCAACGAGAGGGTCCAAAACATGCTGTTTCAAATTCCCCATTATGTAGTAGGCCGAAAGGTGACGGTACGCAAAGCAATGCGCTTGCTAGGGATGATGGCGTCATGTATTTATTTGGTACCTCACGCGTGCCTGCGCATGCGCCCAATGCAAGAGTGGCTCTACAGCCAGTGGTGTCAGGCCAGCGGACAATGGGACGATCTAGTGGTGGTCTCGCAGGCCTTGGTTCTCTCGCTACGGTGGTGGACAAAAGAAAACCTGTTATTAGGGAAAACTTTTGCCACACCCGCAGTGGAAGCCACTCTAACCACAGACGCATCCCTTACAGGATGGGGGGCTCACCTATCCCATCAGACGGCCCACGGAGTGTGGACTCCGAGTTTAGCATCCAAGCATATAAACCTGCTGGAACTACTAGCGGTGTTCAAAGCACTGAAAGCCTTTCAGGAACACTTACAAGGAAAGACAGTGATGGTCCTCACAGACAGCACCACAGCCATGTACTACCTCAACAAGCAAGGGGGCGCTCACTCTCCAGGACTGTCCAAGCTGTCCCAGAATATATGGAAGTGGGCTCTCAAACACAACATGTTCCTACTGTCACAACATGTACCAGGGGAACTCAATCTGCTAGCAGACAAACTCAGCAGAGACTTCCCACTGCCCAAAGAGTACGAATGGCAGTTGCACGAAGACATCGTCTTAGACGTCTTCACGCAATGGGGATTCCCGGAAATAGACCTGTTCGCAACCCTGGAGAACTCACAATGCCAAAGTTACGCCTCCAGGTACCCCCAGAACCAGTCCAAGGGGAACGGTCTGTCGATTAAATGGTCAGGGAAATTTGTTTACGCCTTTCCCCCGACTCCCCTTCTCAACAAAGTGGTGCACAAGATGCACCAGGAGCAGGTTACCATGATACTAGTGGCCCCAATGTGGGCCCGGCAGCCATGGTTCGCTCACTTGATGGAGATGTCCCTATCTCCCCCAGTGAAACTTCCCTGCCCGTACAACATGCTGTCACAAGACAAGGGCAGAACACTGCATCCATGCCCTCAGACCATGAACTTAGCAGCCTGGCTCCTGAGATCATAGAATTTGGACATTTACAACTCCCACAGAGATGTATGGACATCCTCAGGGAAGCCAGAAAACCTAATACTCGCCACTGCTACTCTAGCAAGTGGAAAAGATTTGTCATCTGGTGTAGAAGTAAGAACATCAACCCGGTTGACTGCTCTGCCACTGACATTATTCTGTACTTGACCCATTTACTGGATTCAGGTCTAGTGTTTAATTCCATTAAAGTCCACCTAGCGGCACTTTCTGCATACACCACTTCTCAACTTAAAGTGTCGTGGTGGAAGATACCAGTTATCAAAGCCTTTATGGAAGGGGTAAAAATAATACACCCCCCGATAGCTAACCCAGCTCCCGGATGGGACTTAAACGTGGTACTTTCTAGGCTCATGGGCACTCCTTTCGAACCCATGCACAAGGCAACTCTTAAATACCTCACTCTTAAGACTGCTTTCCTAATAGCTATCACATCCATTAGGAGAGTAAGTGAACTACAGGCTCTTTCTGTACTAGACCCCTTCGTATCAGTTCACAAAGATAAGGTGGTTCTTCGCACACACCCAAGGTTTGCACCAAAATTCATCTCAAAATTTCATGTAAACCAATCTATAGAACTACCAACGTTCTTTCAAAACCCTTCCAGCTTGGGAGAAAAAAGTCTGCATACACTAGATGTACGCAGAGATGTCATGTTCTACATGGAAAGAACCAGATCACTGAGAAAGACTAATCAGTTCTTTGTCTCGGTGGCAGCAGGAAGAGAAGGAGATGCAGTCTCTAAGTCCACTATATCTAGATGGATTGTACAATGCATCACTCTCTGTTACACTCTTGCTAAGAGAGAACTACCCTTCAAGCCAAGAGCACATTCCACTCGAGGCACGGGGGCTTCCATAGCATTCATTGCAAATGTTCCCCTTGAGTCCATCTGCAAAGCGGCAACCTGGAGTTCTGTGCACACATTTACAAAACACTACTGTCTAGATGCACACTCTAGATCTGATTCCCAGGTTGGGCAGGCAGTATTAAGACATCTTTTCTCTACTGTTCCTTCTCATAACCCACCGCCAACTCCGGGTACTGCTCGCTAGTCTATGCACAGCATGTGATTCTAAGCAGATTAACAAACATCAGAAGACAATGCATTACTTACCGTGAAAGCATTTCTGATGGTTGTATCTGCTTAGATTCACATGCGCCCACCCTTCCTCCCCGCTTGGATGGAAGGAACATAGACATCTTTCTATATTTCTCTCTTTTCTGTACTCACTCACGTCTAGAAGGCTCCCTCAGGGCAGAAAAATACAAACAGAGGGACCTCGACGCGTGAGGGATTGTGGGTACAACGCACGTCACTATAGGGATAGTGTTACAGACACGCCTTGTCGACGTCCCCTTTTCGACTACGAAAAACAAAATGCAATACTCCGCAGTGACCACTGGATGTCGGACCTATGCACAGCATGTGAATCTAAGCAGATACAACCATCAGAAATGCTTTTACGGTAAGTAATGCATTGTCATACACAAGTATTTCAAGGCGCGACGAGGCAAGCAAGGCGGAACAGAGGGAGGACAGAGACAACGATCTTACTAGGTCAAGTGACATTGAGATTGCGCAAGTGCAGGGGATGGCAAAAGTGCCACGGGAAAGGGGAGGGGCAGTGCTGTACATGAGATCAAAACAATAACAAGACGTGTGACCAGCAGGTGGCAGGTGCGAGGGTAAGTCCAGACAGCAGATGTCCAAAAGTGCAGGTAGGGGGATTGTAGGGTTAAAGATACAGACCCAAACGCAAGGGTTGCCGGGAGGCAGTACAGGTGTGCAACTGGGCGGGCAGGGACCTGGGCCCAAAATCAGAGGGTAGCCACAGTGCAGTATCGGACAGGAAATCAGCAGGGGAGAGGAAGAGAGAAGGCAGAAGCAAAGAGGTTGGTCTTGAGGGCCTCCCAGAAACAAGGATGGTTCTCCTCAAGTTTCAGAGAGGCAGGGAGGCTGTTCCAGAGGGAGACCCCAGCCCAAGAAAGAGATCTGCCACCAACTCGTTGCTTGGAGAAGCGACTGACCCTGAGGGAGTTGGAGGTAGAGGAGCGAAGAGCTCGAGTAGGAAGGTATTTACGAAGAGAGAGTTGGCGATATTGAGGACCCAGGCCCCAGAATGCCTTGTGGACAACACAGAGGGTCTTGAACTTAATCCTTGCAGCCCCTGGGAGCCAATGCAGAGAATTCAGTGCTGGAGAGATTCTATCCCTGGGCTTGAGGCCAAGGACAAGTCTCGCAGTCCTTTTCTGGATGAGTTGCAGAGGGCGAAGAGTAGAAGCAGGCAGATTTTGAAAGAGGCTGTTGCAGTAGTCCAGCCTAGAGAGAACCAGAGCTCTAGAGACAGTGAGCTTCTGGGGGAAGGAGAGGAAAGGAAGAATACCTCTGAGGAGGTGCAGTTGGTAGTTTGACTTCTTAGAGATGTCAGAGATGTGAGGGGAAAAGGAGAGTGTGGAGTCGAAGATGACCCTGAGGTTCTTAGCCTCATGGGTGGGAGCAGGAAGAGGGCCAAGGGAGGCTGGCCAGAGAGTTACAGGAAAGGAGGGTGCTGGTGTGCTGATGAGGCAAATCTCTGTCTTACTGGCCTTAAGGCATTAAGACAGAGATCGTTGGCGACACATTACTCCTGGATAGCAGACAGACAGTCAGAGATGAGAGAAGGAGAAGAGGTGGCAGAGGGGAGCCTGAAAACGAGCTGGGTGGCATCCGCATAGCACTGAAAGTTGGAGCAGAGAGCGGCAATGCAGTGGGTGAGAGATGCCAGGTATTGTTTGAACAGCCAGGGAGAGAGGTTAGACCCCTGGGAAACACCACAGGTAGAGAGTGAGATAAGATGCGCAAAGGAAGGACCCACGTTGGACCTGGGTGGGTCGATCAGAGAGGAACGAGGTCAGCTAGGTCAGGGCCTGATTGGTGATACCCAGGTTATCCTGGAGACGATTGAGCAGGGTTGCATGGCTGACTGTGCCAAAGGCAGAAGACAGATTGAGTAAAATGAGGACAGAGGGGATATTAGAATCAACAAATCTGTTCAGCTACATGCGTAAGCTGTTATTCTTTTCTCGCCCATCCATCATCGATCCTCCAGATAACGATGAGCATCTACACACCGCCTATGGTACTCTTGTAATGATTGTTCCACAATTCGTTTGTTGCCCTATGGAAGGTGTCACACGGCAAGTAAGGTATCAGGTATCTGCGAATGCAGAAAAATAAGAATACATTCCAGTAGCCATTTTCAGTGGCAGCGTAAAGGAAAGAGCTCTGAGGGAAGGATGTCACACAGGACCCTAGATGGCCGGTTCATGCACCTTAGGGTGAGGTACTGTGTATTAATGAGTACAGTAGGATGTTCACCCACAGGCTTGCTGTCTGTTTTGTTGGTGCCACTCTCCTTCCACGGCTACACACATGCCTTTCGTCTTTCAAACGTTGCCAACAGACCCTTCTTTCATGTGTTTGCTTTTCACAAGAGATGTCACTGGCAGCGAGTGTCGTCAGACCCACGTCACATTCTCTTCGTGTGTGCCCAAACATACAAAACAAAACAATTCTTCTACATGACCGCTCCGACTGCAGGACAATGCAGGAGGAGTTTTTCAAAACCATTCAACAGTAAAATATTAGCTGTCGACTCTGTGTGCCAGCCAAGTGCTATATGCGCCTCTGACCGTCATTATTTTTAATACAATGAAGGCTTGTAAAACTGTTAAGTGTTTGAAAGGTCATTGTAAAGACCATACCGCAAATCTTTTAGCCCAGCTTGAACATATGGTGTACTGTTTCAGTGCAGGAGTTGCGTTCATTTTCACTGTTGTACTCCATACATAGGTTTGAATGGCCTGGAGAAACATGTGAACAAAACAAACACCAATCATAGTACTAATTTAGCGTGAATCCTGCAGAATAAGAATACATTTCAGTAGCCATTTTTAGTGGCAGCGTAAAGGAGAAGGGCTCTGAGCGAAGGATGTCACACAGGGACATAGATGGCCGGTTCATGCACCTTAGGGTGAGGTACTGTGTGTTAATGAGTACCGTAGGATGTTCACCCACAGGCTTGCTGTCTGTTTTGTAGGTGCCACTCTCCTTCCACGGCTACACACATGCCCTTCTACTTTCAAACGTTGCCAACAGACCCTTCTTTCAGGTGTTTGCTTTTCAGAAGAGATGTAACTTGCAGTGAGTGTCGTCAGACCCACATCACATTCTCTTTGTGTGTGCCCAAACAAACATACAAAACAAAAAAAATCTTCTACAGGACCGCTCCGACTGCAGGACAGTGCAGGAGGTGTTTTTCCAAACCATTCAACAGTAAAATATTAGCTGTCGATGTCTTTGTGCCAGCCGAGTGCTATATGTGCCCCTGACTTTATTATTTTTAATACAATGAAGGCTTGTAAAACTGTTAAGTGTTTGAAACGTCATTGAAGGGACCATACCACGTATCTTTTAGCGCACGCTTGAACATACGGTGTACTGTTTCAGTGCAGGAGTTGCGTTCATTTTCACTGTTGTACTCCATACATAGGTTTGAATGGCCTGGAGAAACATGTGAACAAAACAAACACCAATCATAGTACTAATTTAGGGTGATTGCTGCAGAAATGGTACTGTAATGCAGCATGCACGACTACTCTTACAAAACGCACTACATTGCAAACGGACACAGTGTACGGCACAGTACGTTAATAGTTATGCACACAGAGCTGCATCCGACTACATTTTAATACCTACACATATGTTTTGTACAGTTGTACCTACATAATTTCTGCAAATTCCATGGTTACACTGTGTCTCCAGGAAATCGCACTGTACGGCGTACTAAATACTTGCAGACTACCTTTACGGAAAATGTGCGCTGCGACGACACAAAGTTATCTTTTATTTTCTTTTTCAATTGCATAGAACCTCTACATTTGGAGCAATTCATGCGTACCACACAAGCCTATTTTACAATTAGCTTTTCCTCTGTTGATAGAGAGGTATGGTAGGTTTCAATTTCCGGTCACCAGGCGGCAACGCATTATCATTTTATTGTACATTTCCGATGTTAAGTACTCCAGTTACGTAGAACTTACTTTTACGTACTTGGAGACATGCTGGTACCCTATACATGCTGCAATGAATGTACAGCTGGCACAATATATAAATGTACATGGACGGCCCCTATCTACTATTTATATGTAGAGTGTCTTACGAATCAACTGTGAATGTTGGCAGATGGTGTGTGCAATGGCTGCGCATACGTGGGTGGCAGGGACAGCTTATGCACTTTAGTGCCTTTGGGGAAGGAGATTTTTGGGCCTCTCCTTCATGAAAGGAAACAAACTCCTTTACAACTTCTTGAAAGATTGTACGTGCTTTCTAATGTATGGTTGTCTACTATTGCACACTGCACAAGCTGTGCATTTTTAGGAGAAACATTAGTGTACTTACCGCTTTGTAGTGACGTTCTGCTCTCAATACTGTGTGGTACTTACTCTGCCACTTCCTTCTTCGGTCCTATGTAAAGCAGCAGTGCAGTAATATTGTTGGCCGCAGACGTTATTTCGCTTATTGGTGCATTCCATTATGGTGCATACCCTATGCCCTTGCTCTGTTTGTTTCACAAGTACAGAGTTTGCAGACCTATTCCATTTTCTTTGCAATGCATGTACATGGTGCTCTTTTTATATGTTCCTTGTCTTTGTTGAATAGTGGCACTATGTATGAGAACCCCTGCCTTTTTCAGCATTTTGCAGTCCGTGGGTCCCAAAACGTCTTTTTTTCCCATAGACTGAATGGGGGAAAAACTTTGCGCATGGCTACAGGTAAAACCGCTGGATGGATTTTGACGAAATCGGCGGCAGGTACAGGGGCTTGGTCCAGAAAGCGTGCTTTTGTAAATTTTGTCACCGTACATGCAGTACGTTTATTTATAATTATGAAAAAGTAGGTCTGAAATAATTAGTGATTTCGGTCGAGGAACAAGAAACCGATTGGCTAAGGGGCTGCCGTCGTGACCGCGTACACGCAACGTCTCTGCCAATTGGCTGCTGCAAGACGTGTTCTGCGTCAGATGGTTTGGATGCGCCCGACATCTTGGATCCGCGGAAATCGAACAACAACCAGCGTACACATGTTTTTTCATTACCCTATTTTACTGGGTCACAGAGCATTGGGAAAGGTTCACACAGTAAGAAATGGGTGACCTATGCATTTGTTCTTCAGCCGTCATGATGTAATTTCTATGGACACCTTGTACGTACAGTAAATGTGGGGGGTAATAACGATAGCACTTCAGTCCATTTAGTGGGCAGGAAATTTGTAACACTTCAGTCCATGTAGTGGACAGGAAATTTGTAACTCTTGAAGGCACACGGGTATAGGTAGGCAACATTGAAATTGACAACATGCCGTGAATGCATTATTTTTCCCAATGGCCATTATTATATTCATTAGTACGCCGCCATGGGTGGCACATGCTACGGTGGTAGTGGTCAGGGGCTACAGTCTTAACATATGGGTGATTAATGCACTTGTTCTGGGGGTCGGGCGTCATCATGTAATGTGTATGGACATCTTGTACGCACAGTACACTTATACCTACTTAATGGCGTATGTTCTATGGCCTCCTTGTACGCACAGAAAAGGAGGGGTCCAATAAGGCCAATATTTGAGGCTGTGCACTGCATGGGAGAGTTGTTACATTTGTAAGGACACGTGTGGTGTTAGGGAACATTGAAATTGCCTACATGCTGTGAATACATGACTGTTTCCAATGCCTATTATTATATTCATTAGTACGCTGCCATGGTTGGCACATGCTACGGTGGTTGTGGCCAGGGCCTAGAGTCTTGGATGCATGGCCGTCGTCCTTACTTCCAAGACTCTAGGCCCTGGCCTCAACCACCGCTGCATGTGGCACCCATGCATACACCCCTTGTGTTGCATTTTCATTGGCAAGTTGTGGGGAGTGCGTGCAGTGTTGGGTGCATGGCCAAAGGCCATGCACCCAAGAACAAAGAGGTGGTTGTGGGGAGATCCTGCACTCTTGGGTACAGGGCTGAAGGCAATGCACCCAATAATACACTTATACGTACTTTATGATTTATGATTTATGTTCTGTGGCCTCCTTGTACGCACAGAAAATGAGGGGTCCAATAAGGCCAGTATTTCAGCCCGTGCAGTCCATGGGGGAGTTGTTACATTTGTAAGGACACGTGCATTACCGTTTCCAGTGGCTATTATTATATTCATTAGTACGCTGCCATGGTTGGCACATGTTACGGTGGTTGTGGCCAGGGTCTGGAGTCTTAGATGCATGACCATCGGCCAAAGGCCAAAGGCCTTACTTCCAAGACTGTAGGCTCTGGCACAACCACCGCCACATGTGGCACCCATGCATATACCCCTTGTGTTGCATTTTCATTGGCAAGTTGTGGGGAGTGCGTGCAGTGTTGGGTGCATGGCCGAAGTACGCACAGAAAATTAGGGGTCCAATAAGGCCAGTATTTCAGCCTGTGCAGTGCACGGGGGAGTTGTTAGATTTGTAAGGACACGTGTGGTGTTAGGGAACATTGAAATTGACAACATGCCATGAACGCATTATTTTTTCTAATGGTTATCATTATATTCATTAGTACGCCGCCATGGGTGGCACATGCTACAGTGGTTGTGGCCAGGGCCTAGAGTCTTGGATGCATGGCTGTCGGCCAAAGGCCGTAGGTCTTACTTACAAGACCGTAGGCCCTGGCCACAACCACCGCCAAATGTGCCACCCATGCACACACCCGTAGTGTTGCGTTTTGATTGGCAAGTTGTGGGGAGTGCATGCAGTCTTGGGTGCATGGCCAAAGGCCATGCAACCAAGAACAAAGTGGTAAGTACTAGACTTGGAAGACACTGCACACCCATCCCATGTAAGATCTACAGACATACACCTAGGAGGGAAGCCTCTGGGCAGACGTACTGAAGGATAACACACCTATAGAATAGCCCCCACTACCACACATCACCAAGGTGGTTGTGGGGAGACCCTGCAGTATTGGGTGCATGGCTAAAGCCCATGCATGCAAGACTGAAGTCATAAGCAGTGGAGTTACAAGTTAATATGGGTTTGGTGGATTGTGGTTGTTGTTTTGATGCCCTGGTTTCTTCACTTCATGGCTGCAGACGATGGTCCGAAAAGTAAATTTATAAGCAGCTAATTTACAAGGACAATGTTTTACATATGCAGCGATGGTTGTGGATAGGAACTGTACTCCTTGAAAGTTGGTTGTAAGGCGTAGGTGGTGGGTTACTCACCGCAGACGAAAGGCCAGCCTACAGGCACTGCAGCATATTACTACCATATATTAGACGAGTAGATTAGAAAATGCCTGCCAATATACTTACTCCTTACTTTGTTCAGAATCCATAAACTTTTTTTAAATTGGTTTTCGTACTTGGCGGAAGTATCACTTTTTCCATTTCTGTGATGAAAGAAAAAGGTGTGTTAATGTTTGCAGTTTTTCCACATTTACCACATTGCATAATAGACAGTTAACTTTTTTTTTAGACCCTCATATTTAGTTTACAAACCAGTGTACTGTGCATTGCGCTCAGTTTCTGTGTTTGCTTTTCTTATCCTTGGATCTGGGGAAAAAAATCCTTGTCGGATTAAAAAAAACTTTAATTTCTTATGCAACTAAGTACGTGTTTTCTTCATTTTTCTGATCAATGTTATGTTTGTTGCTTTCCTGCCCATTTTTAACAACAGTTAGATACCTGTAGGCGTATTCTAACTGTGCATTTGTTCCAACAGATTTTTGATACTCATTCATTTGTGTCGTTGTTACATCCTGTTTCCTTCATCTTTCCCATTAATGTTTTCTTTGTTGCCTTCCTGCCGATTTTTAACAACACTTAGATACCTATAGGCATATTCTACCTGTGCATTTGTTTCCAACGATCTGTGATAATCATTTATTTGTGTCATTCTTCCATCCTGTTGGGTAGTTAGATACCTGTAGGCATATTCTAACTGTGCATTTGTTCCTACAGATTTGTGATACTCATTCATTAGTGTCGTTGACATATCCTGTTTCCTGTATCTTTCCTATTAATGTTTTCTTTGTTACCTTCCTGGCGATTTTTAACAACAGTTCGATAGGTATAGGCATATTCTGCCTGTGCATTTGTTTCCAATGATCTGTGATAATCATTTACTTGTGTCATTCTTCCATCCTGTTGGGTAGTTAGATACCTCTGGGCGTATTCTGTTTGCAGTCTTTCACTTACTTTGTTGACAATTTTGAAGCACACATTATTTCGTACATTTTGGCTTCAAGAACATTAAATACGCATTTGTTAGGTTAGCTGGCAACCTCTGCTTTAGAGTAATGGTGCTATCATTAAATTCAAACTATCCAGAATTCTTTTTAATGTATGCAGTGTAGTGACCTGCATTGGTTGTAGCTCCTGCATGGTAGATTATTCCTACTGTTGTAAAGGTTTTCTTTCCAAGTGACACTTGACCGTGTGTAAATCCATTTAGTTTGCAGTTGTTTTTGGTACCATCTGCATTATAACGTAGAAGCATAAGTATTATGTAGGCACTATGTGATTGTATCAGTAAGGTAGAGCGATTGTCTGAATCGCAAATACTACATAATCTGCCATGGTTTGCAGTTTGTACAAGTTGCTGAAATGCAAGGCTCTCACAATTTGGTATGGAAATATACACAAATCGCTCATTTGGGATTTCTTCCTGTATCACTTTGTTACAGAGAGTGCATGTATGTTTCCACATGTACGAAATTTGGAAGATTTCATTTACAGGTATGCTTTTGTTTTCCAATACTAAAAGTATGTACATTAGAAATTCTTGTGGATTTTCTTGTGAGTTCATAGTGAATCTCACCATTATAGCACAGTCGTTCAATTGTTGCCTTACTCCATGAACACTGTATGTGTTGTCAGGATTGCTTGTTGCATTTCTATGCAGCACTAACATTTGCAAACACAATTGTTCTGTGTTGTGCAGGTAAATATTGTTAACAATTGGTGGCAATTGAAATAGAATATTCATTGCTACATTTGAATAGCAACTTACCCCACTTTCATTTGTAAATTTGAATGGGCCAGCAAGTTCTGTAGCTGAGTGCATTTTTCAGTTTTTCTGCTGCTTCTTTGCCAACATGCCTGGTTCACATTCCCTAATAGGTTCTTCTATGTTTGTGGCAATTGATGAAACTTTAGCTTCTTTTCTTTTTTTGCAGAATTTCCTGTTGCATTCTGTTGCATTTCTGTTTCATTTACTTTACTTTTACCACGTTTCACTTTATCTGGAACAGGGTATTGTTTCAGATGAGGGATGTACAGTGAACGCAATCTATTGTATTCTAGAATGCAAGGAATATCAGCTTTGACTTTACTTGAATTAAAGTTTATTAGCAATAGACCGTCAAGTGTAAGTAAGCATGATAATGCTACGTAGCTCATGCCTTCCTTAAACATTGCCTTTCCTATATCTATCAATGCTTTCTCTAGGGTAAGACCTTGGGATTTATGAATGGTAACTGTATATGCAAGAGTTAGAGAAAATTACTCTCTACGTACATACATGTCTTTGAAGAGAAGAAATTGAGCCATTGAGCACCCTATCCTTTTCACTTCTGAAACGTTATCAAAGCAAATATTTACAAACTGAATGCTGCTATCACGTTGGTATGATTGAAAGCCAACAACTGTGCCCAGTGCTCCATTAACTAGCCCTTGCTCTACGTCAAGGTTACGTTTAAGCATTACTCTACAATTTAATGATAATTTCAATACTTTTTCCAACCCAGCTGTGTTGGAGATTGAATTTTCTAAACTATTTAGTCTTGTTGTGGCTTGCTCACACATGGGTACTGTCAAACCATACACGTCTAGTTTATCTGTGGTGCTAATTTCTATTATTGCTTGCATTTCTTTCTTTAACATTGTTTCATTGAATTTGAAACAGCTTGCAAGAGTTGGCATTAAGGCCATACAATTCACATGTTTGTGCGCTATTTGTTCCATAACATCCGTTGCACATGCATTATCGCCATAAAGTGCATGTATATGCCGCTTTTTCAATACAGCTTGTGCTTCTTGCGATAATACACCAACTCTAATATTTTTTAAGATTTTGGCATAAGTGAGATCTGCAGATTGCTGCATGTTCTCAGTTAATTCTCTGTATTGGAAATGTTGCCAAAGGTTAACATTACCTATGCTACCAACAGTTTTCCGGCAGAGTTTGTGGCCTAAGTTTTTAAAAATCGGTTCACCTTTTACTGGTGTCAATTGTAGAAGATCTCCGAAAACGATAATGTGTTTCCCTGCAAAGAGTTGTTCATTATGTCATGATCTCTGCTTCCAAAAGATCAGGACTTGCCCGACTCCCTTGGAAGCAGACCCATAACCCCGGTTCCGAGTGCCAGCCAGTCCCAATTGGGACCTTTTGGACCCTGTCTTGGCGCCAGTGGCACCAGGCTTATAAAGATGCCCAGTCCCAGCGCTGGAAGCGCCGGGCTCATAATGCTTGGGTGGACTTACCTGCAGCAGACCATGCTGCTTACTTACCTGCCAGTTGAACCCCTGATCCTCTTCTGTTTGGGACTACTTTTCCTGTTGGGTGGGGCAGGAGCCACTCCCTAGGTTCAGAACACTGGAACTCTTCTGGAAAGCAGGAACTCTTTTCTTACCTAGGCGTGGCTGTGGAAGGAGACACCTAAGCACTACAGGAGGCTATTTAAACCACACCCGATGGATGAATCTTGCTTTGCGTTATTCTGCATTCTCTGCAGCAGAACGCTCATCATGTCTTCTGCTTCTGATCCTGGGCCTAAGGGAACAAAGGCTTACCATCCTGAAATCCAGTCTTCAGCAGCACCTGTAAAGACAAAGAAAGAACAGGTTAGCACTACGGTCTTCAGTGGCAGCGCATCTCTTACCTGGTCCATCGGCTGTCACCAACGCCTCGCGCTGCATTCCGGCATCTGAAAGACAAAGGCTTACCTACTCTTCGCATGCTCCGGAGGTCTTCGCACTGCATTCCGGCATCTGAAAGACAAAAGCTTACCAGCTCTTCGCACGCTCCGGAGGCCTTCGGCGCTGCATCCCGCATCTGAAAGACAAAAGAAGGTGCGTTTAAAGACATTGGGCAACTTTATTACTCACGTGCCATTACTCCTTCCCACGCCGAATCCAGTGGGTATTCCAGCACCCTTCAGCTTCTCTAAAGCTCTGAACTTGTACCTGCAAGATAAAAGGGACAGTTAGTGCGCATCGTGAAGCAGGCTACAAGTGCTTACTTACGTGCTTCCAGGCGCTTCTATTCCTCACGCGGGTTCGATCCTCAACTCTCATCAGCCCGCCATCCGCCATCGCCGGAACCCTGCAAAACAAGAGATATCATTACAAAAGACTTTTAAGACATTTGAAGTGCCCAGAACTTACCGTTCGTGCAGTTAACGACGGACAGCAGTCCTCTGAGGTCAAGAGGCCTGCACCCTTATCCAGTGAAGAAACTGGTTACGGCACCCTGCCCCGAGGCAGATGGAGAGCTCGGCGTTCACTTACCTAAGGTGAGGGCGTTAACCTTTGGGGTTCTACAGGAGAAGAGAAAGGGAAGAGGAGAGAGGCACCCAAAAAACCCAGTTCATTAATCCCATATTTTCTATCTGCAGACATCTTACTCTTCGAGTCAGACATACAGTGCACAGAGGTCCAGCCCAAAGAGCCAACCGTGTGTTACACATCACCTTTGATAATACGGCATTCACCCAGTCAAGACCGGCGCCTCTGTGGGAATCAGGTGAGCGTTACAGAACGCAAAGCCTACCGCAAAACTCCCACCCAGGCGCTATGGAAACCTCGGATACCGACCAGCTAGCCCAGTTACTTGGGGAACTAAGAGCAGAAGTGCATGCAGCCCGTCAGGAAACGAATGCTCTAAGAAGGAAACTCGATGGCCTGAGGACAAAAGGATTACGCTGTTTTATAGAGGTCTACGTGGAGAGCTCAAAGATGTGTTAGCCCAAGTAGTGAATCCCCCGCAAGACTGTTCGGACTATATTGACTTAGTCGTTCAAATTGACCACAGACTGCAGAACAGGAAGGCCGATCGTTCCAAGTTTGATGCTCGAGTATTTTCCAAACCACCAACTCCTACCAAAGGAGTAGACTCCGGGGAACCCATTCAAATAGGGGGCCTGAAAGGACCACTAACACAAAAGGAGCGGGAAAGGAGAAAACAGCTGCAATTATGCCTCTATTGCGGAAACTCGGGGCACTTTCTTCGAGACTGTACGGTGAAACCAGCCAAGAAGGCAGTAGGAGCTGCAGTTACCAGGGTCACAAACTCTGAGCAGGGAAACAACCTCGCCCGACAAGAATAGAGGTCCTCTTGCCGAGCATTAAAACCAGTTCCGTGACATCGCATTTCGTGATACCTATGGTCCTCATTAGCCCTGAACATCCGGATCGATTACATGCGATTGAAGCTTACGTCGACAGCGGTGTCATCGGCAATTATGTGGATCATGAAATGGTTTTGAGGATGAATCTGACTCTTTGTCCAAAGGCTGTAAAGGACGTCATTACTACGGTGGATGGTACGGAGATAGCCTGCGGACCAGTAACGCATACCACCCAAGAAGTGACGCTAGTAAGTCAAGATGGACACCATGAGAAGATCGTGTTCGATGTGATCAAGGCCCCTCAGTTCCAGATTATTCTAGGAATTCCTTGGTTAGAGAAGCACAATCCTCAGATCGATTGGCGAGCAAGAACGGTTCAGTTTCCAGAATGTGTCTCTACTTGTCACCCTCGACCTGGTGTTGCACTGGCAGCAATTTCCTCGGAGGCTCCCCAGTTACCTCCTGAATACCTAGAATTCCAAGATGTTTTCCGGAAGGATCAGGCTAACGCTCTACCTCCTCATAGGTCTTATGACTGCCAGATAGACCTGATACCTGGATCTACTCCTCCTTGTAGTAGAATTTATGCCCTCACCGAGCCTGAGAATCTTCACCTCCGACAATACCTGGATCAATACCTAGCGAATGGGTTTATTTGTCCTTCCAAGTCCCCTGCTTCCTCAGCTTTGTTCTTCGTTCCAAAAAAAGAAGGGGACCTTAGGACTTGTATAGATGATCGCGCCCTGAACCAGTTCACCGTTAAGAATAGATATCCGTTACCTTTGATCCCTGAACTCCTGGACCAAGTCAGAAAAGCATGCATATATACAAAGCTGGATCTTAGAGGAGCCTACCACTTGGTACCAGTAAAAGAGGGCGATGAATGGAAGACGGCCTTCCACACCAAGTATGGGTTATTTGAATATCAGGTCATGCCCTTCGGACTTTGCAATGCCCCGGCCGCCTTTCAATATTTTATGAACAATGTCCTCAGAGAGCTCATAGATGTGTGTGTTGTTGTTTACATTGACGACATCCTCGTTTATTCTTCATCGGAAACTGAACATCGGAAACACGTGAAAATGGTCCTCGAGAGATTGCGTCAACACAAGCTTTTCGCTAAGTTGGAAAAATGCGTTTTCAACGTGACTGAAGTTGAATTCTTGGGATTCATATTATCACCTAGCGGAGTGCGTATGGATTCAAAGAAGGTCGATGCAATTCTCAAATGGCCATCGCCATCCTCCGTAAAAGGTGTTCAAAGCATGTTAGGCTTCGCTAACTTTTACCGCAGGTTTATCCCCAAATTCTCTCGAATAGTCCAGCCCATCACCGCCTTGTTAAAGAAAAACAAACGTTTTGAATGGTCTACCGAGGCGGAACAAGCTTTCCAGAATTTGAAGACTAGATTTATCTCTGCACCGATCTTAAAACATCCTCGCCCAGAACTCCCCTACATCGTTAAAACTGATGCTTCGAGCCTTGCCATGGGGGCAGTTCTATCACAAAAGGACCCAGTAACCAATCAGTTGCATCCCGTGGCATTTTGGTCCCGCAAATTCTCGCCTCCTGAAATCAATTACACTATTACTGATAAGGAACTTCTAGCTATCAAGTCCGCCTTTAAGGCTTGGCGGCATTATCTTCTGGGGGCCCGACACACCGTTACTGTGATTACAGATCACCGAAACCTGCAATATTTGAAAACCGCAAAAGCTCAATCCTCTAGGCAACTCCGTTGGGCACTATTCTTTGCCGAGTTTGACTTCATAATTACCTATCGACCTGGTACAAAAAATGGTAAAGCTGATGCCCTTTCTCGGATGGGAATGGAAGAACATTTGATCAATCCTAAACCTGTACCGATCATTCCCGAACAAAGAATTCTAGGTGTAATCGCCACACAATCCATAGAGGAAGTTAAGGATAAAGCCAGGCTACTGGTAACTCCAGCAGACATACAGAATTGGCATCTGCAGGGAAAGGACTTTACGGTGAAGGACAACCTATTATATTTCCAAGAACGGTTATACCTGCCCAGCACAGATTTACAGAAAAAGGTAATCTCTTGTTATCACGATTCTTTAATGGAAGGACATCCCGGTATGACCAAGACCTCGGAAAAGATCAAGCGCTACTTCTGGTGGCCGTCTTGGAAAAAAGATATCAGAGACTTTATAATGTCCTGTGGAGTATGCGCCCAAAACAAGAGTCAAAAGGAAAAACCAGCCGGCCTCTTACGCCCTATTGACATCCCGCCTCGCCCTTGGCATACGCTTTCTATGGACTTCATCACCGATCTACCTCCATGCTCTGGATACAATACGATCCTAGTAATCGTGGACCTATTCTCCAAGATGGCGCATTTCATTCCACTCAAAGGCTTACCAACAGCAGCAACTCTGGCCCGAGAATTTCTCGAAAACATCGTCCGACTGCACGGTTTTCCTTCAGTTCTAATTTCGGATCGAGGTAGTCAATTTATTTCTCATTTTTGGCGAAGTTGCTGTCGGTCGGCTCAAATTGATGTGAGACTTTCGACCAGCCACCACCCTCAAACCGACGGACAAACCGAGAGGACCAATCAAACTCTGGAACAGTATTTGCGCTGCATGCTACAACAAACTGAAAAAACTTGGAAAGATATCCTTTGGATAGCCGAATATGCCTACAATAACTCTGTCCACTCGGGAACTGGGAAGACCCCGTTTTTTCTTTTATACGGTAGTCACCCTCGAACCTCGGAGTTGGATCCACTCCAAGATCTTGGAACACCAGCAGTAGACCACCTGCATTCTACAATCACCCAAGCCTTTAAGGAAGCAGTTTCTCACCTTCAAAGGGCTAAAGAACAATACAAGAAAGGAGCAGACCAACATCGGAAGGAAGCCCCCCAATATCAAGTAGGAGATCAAGTCTGGTTATCCACCAAATATCTACCTCTAAAAGGACCACGCACATTCAACCCAAGATACCTTGGTCCCTATTCCATCACTACCATAGTAAATCCAGTAGCGGTCAAGTTGGACTTGCCCCCTCACATGAAGATACATCCGGTCTTCCACGTCTCTCTATTAAAACCCGTGCAACCTCAAACCCGACTAACTACATCTCCAAAACCTATTCTAGTTGATGGAGAACTCGAGTTTGAAGTCAAAAGCATCCTGGATTCCAAGATCTCCAAATCTAAACTATTTTGCCTGATTGACTGGAAAGGCTACGGTCCCCAAGAAAGATCCTGGGAATCTGCAGAATATGTCCACGCGCCTCGTCTAATCAAAAGATTTCATCGAACATTTCCTAACAAGCCCAAACCCCCGAAGAAGCCCGGTTTGGGAGGGGCCTTGAGGGGGGGTGCTGTCATGATCTCTGCTTCCAAAAGATCAGGACTTGCCCGACTCCCTTGGAAGCAGACCCATAACCCCGGTTCCGAGTGCCAGCCAGTCCCAATTGGGACCTTTTGGACCCTGTCCTGGCGCCAGTGGCACCAGGCTCATAAAGATGCCCAGTCCCAGCGCTGGAAGCGCCGGGCTCATAATGCTTGGGTGGACTTACCTTTAGCAGACCATGCTGCTTACTTACCTGCCAGTTGAACCCCTGATCCTCTTCTGTTTGGGACTACTTTTCCTGTTGGGTGGGGCAGGAGCCACTCCCTAGGTTCAGAACACTGGAACTCTTCTGGAAAGCAGGAACTCTTTTCTTACCTAGGCGTGGCTGTGGAAGGAGACACCTAGGCACTACAGGAGGCTATTTAAACCACACCCGATGGATGAATCTTGCTTTGCGTTATTCTGCATTCTCTGCAGCAGAACGCTCATCGTGTCTTCTGCTTCTGATCCTGGGCCTAAGGGAACAAAGGCTTACCATCCTGGAATCCAGTCTTCAGCAGCACCTGTAAAGACAAAGAAAGAACAGGTTAGCACTACGTTCTTCAGTGGCAGCGCATCTCTTACCTGGTCCATCGGCTGTCACCAACGCCTCGCGCTGCATTCCGGCATCTGAAAGACAAAGGCTTACCTACTCTTCGCATGCTCCGGAGGTCTTCGCACTGCATTCCGGCATCTGAAAGACAAAAGCTTACCAGCTCTTCGCACGCTCCGGAGGCCTTCGGCGCTGCATCCCGCATCTGAAAGACAAAAGAAGGTGCGTTTAAAGACATTGGGCAACTTTATTACTCACGTGCCATTACTCCTTCCCACGCCGAATCCAGTGGGTATTCCAGCACCCTTCAGCTTCTCTAAAGCTCCGAACTTGTACCTGCAAGATAAAAGGGACAGTTAGTGCGCATCGTGAAGCAGGCTACAAGCGCTTACTTGCGTGCTTCCAGGCGCTTCTATTCCTCACGCGGGTTCGATCCTCAACTCTCATCAGCCCGCCATCCGCCATCGCCGGAACCCTGCAAAACAAGAGATATCATTACAAAAGACTTTTAAGACATTTGAAGTGCCCAGAACTTACCGTTCGTGCAGTTAACGACGGACAGCAGTCCTCTGAGGTCAAGAGGCCTGCACCCTTATCCAGTGAAGAAACTGGTTACGGCACCCTGCCCCGAGGCAGATGGAGAGCTTGGCGTTCACTTACCTAAGGTGAGGGCGTTTACCTTTGGGGTTCTACAGGAGAAGAGAAAGGGAAGAGGAGAGAGGCACCCAATAAACCCAGTTCATTAATCCCATATTTTCTATCTGCAGACATCTTACTCTTCGAGTCAGACATACAGTGCACAGAGGTCCAGCCCAAAGAGCCAACCGTGTGTTACACATCACCTTTGAAGATACGGCATTCACCCAGTCAAGACCGGCGCCTCTGCGGGAATCAGGTGAGCGTTACACATTATTACTTTTAAGTACTTCTTGCAATCTGAGATGAATCAAAGCCAACATTAGATTGGAAACCATGCTCACTTCATCTATTAGTAGCATTTTCATTTGTTTCAATACTCTACGTAATTCCATTGCAGCTTCTGCAGAAAGTTTGTAGTAGTCTAATTTATTTTGATGCACTACTGGAAGCAGTAGTAATCGGTGTAAAGTCACACCACCTATGTTGTAGGCAGCTAAACCTGTGGGGGCTGTTACAACAGCTGATAGTTTGTTGTTTGTCAATTGTTGAAGGAACTTGCTGATAATTTTGATTAAGAATGTTTTCCCTGATCCAGCTTCACCACTGACGTACAGCAGTATAGGTTTGTAATTTTGACAGGTACATTCTTTATTTTCGTGTTGTACACCATGCACAATTTCTTTTGTTACCTCCTCAAAAATGGTGCGCTGATCGTTAAGTTTTCCTTATTGTACAGTTAAATCCTTTGTATCTTCTTGATACTGATACATGGTGTTTTCTACTTCTGCCATAGCAACTTCAGCCTCATTTGCCATTAGTGGTTGTCCTAATGGTTCTTCACTTCCTGTTACAGAAGGTTGACTACTGTCGGAAGAGTCTTTATCTAGTTGGGCCTGAATTTATTCTTCCTGTTGCTGCTCATTGTGTAACATTGTTTTGTACTGTGTAAAATTAACATCAGTGATAGTGCTTTCATTTGCTTTGAAAGCATCTTCGTAGCACTCATAATTATCTAGTATGTCTTCCTCTTTTCTCCATGGTTTGAAAAGTTGTAAGAAAGACATGTAATACAGTTCTTTCTGTTGAGGAGTTTTTAATGACAATTTCACATGATTAATTAAGCTTCGCTTGTTAAGTTTCACTAAGCTCCCTTCACAATTGGTCACTCTATATCTACGTTTGTTTTCATCGGGTTTTACATTATTTTTGTATGCAAAGTTTTGAGCTATGTTTGTATAGACACATGCTTTCCAGAGCGGTACTCCTGTTCGGATAGTATGTGTCCAGTAAATTGTTTTTTAAACTGTCTTGGCTGTTGGGACCATTTCTGGCAATTGTTTCTATGTCCTCATATGATTTTAGCACTCTTTTTCTAGATTTTGCAGGACCAAGACTGAGCCATACTATGTTGTCTGATTTTCCATACAAAGCAGTGCCGGTTAAACGAGCTGCTGCTTCATAGGCCCCACATTCTCTATGAGAGAGCATTTTTATGCGTAGGCTGTACAATTTCTGTGATAATGTTTTGTCTGATGCTAGGTCATCCCAGAGGTCTTGAAGCTCTGTTTTTTCTGCTTTTGTAAAGTAGGCTGTAACATATTGTGCAACAGCAGCTGAATTGTCTGCAATGTACTGCACATCTATGTTTGCATTCCATAACAGGGCAATAATTGCATTGTAATCATTGATATATTTTGATTCTTCCCTTCTTTTTATGTAATACGTGTTTTTAGGTGATTTACCTTTAACACTATGTCAAACTGAAGACATAAAGTTGTTTACTTCACCTGTTTCTGTAACTGGTCTAGGGAAACCAAAGCGGCACTTGGTGTAGTATTTATCTTTGTTTTTGTATTTAGGGTGACAATATTTGCCACATTTGTGTCTTTGAAATTGTAAAATCTGCCCATGCAGGTCACTATGTGTCTGTTGTGAAGGGATTTCACATGTGACATATTTTTGGATAAACTGCAAAACAGTGCTATCACTGTCGTGCCTAAATATCGGTACACCTTTGATCCATAACAGCATGTGAATATGAGGTGCTCCTTTCGCTTGATATTCTTTTCTCCAAAAGAAGTGTTGCACTTCTCCAAGGGGAGGAACAGTTTTATTGCAAATAGAGTGTAGCATTGCAATTAAACGATGATGGAAATATCTTGAGACATTAACAGGATCTCGAGAGCAAAGTTCTCCAGGTGTTAATATATCTATGTTGTTTTTCTTGCTGTTTGCTATGCAGAGGAACTCATGCAAATCTTCCCATGCATATTCTGCACAACTTAGCGTAACAAACCAAGTTGGTGGTCCAAGGTTTCTGATCATGCAACACACGTCTCTGTGCCGTCTAAACCAGTATTCCTTTGTACCACGCATGTTTGCAAACAAATTTGTTATACTTGATTGTAAAACCTCATCTTTTTCTTGTACTTTTTGTATTAACTGTGTAGCTGACATATTTTGAAAGTGCGTTCCAGATTTAAGAATGTGTGCAAATCCATAACATAGTGTTGCTAATTCACTTTCATAGAGTAGGTGGAATATGTATTCCACATTTTATCTAAATCTGGGATCTTGCGAATACATTCGTAATGAGCGGTATTCTGATGCCCCAATCTGAGTGGGTCTATCATCGTATCTCCCACCTTTGCCAGTAGGAAATAGCAGTGGAAAAGCACGTGCTTCTATACTTTTTTCCCAAATACTCATTGGTGACCCTTTGGTTTGTCGCATTTGGTAAGTTTCTAGTGCATCATCTATACTTTCATTGGAATGCAATGGATGAATTGTGTTTTGGTCCAAAAGAGTGGATACTGTAGCTGGATCCAGAAGTTCGAATAGTCCAGTTTCTGATGGCTCTTGAATTATTTCATTTGTTTGCCTTAAGCTTTCATCAATATTTATTTCCTTGTAGTACTCATTGTTGTCTTTTAGATATTGCAATGCTTGTGTAACTTTGTGTAAGTCTACCAATTGTTGCCAATTTTTTTTGTCCTTTGTTGGTACTCCATTTACCAAGACTATTAAAGAATGCTCTATTGGACGTTCCACTCCTAGAGTGTGCACATTTTCCGTTAGATCTAATGGCAAGTGAATTACTTTGCCATTAATGCCTTTCACCAATTCAGAGGAAGGTAAATTTGCTGTTTTTGGATGAAGGCGAATAATTGCTTGAAATGAGTGAACTGCTTGAATTATTATGCTCTCATACAAATTGAGCTGTTGCAGGACTTTTGGTAATGGAAACAATCCAAATTATTTGTAATTGCACGTGAAGGAGTGTGGTTGTTGTCAAAGTGACTGCAAAATATTAGGCATTCAGTTATTTCATATTTGCTTTCAGCTAAAAGGTACAAAGCTCATTCAAACCATTTAGAGTCTTCATTGTTTTCTATTTTGTATGCTATGTCCACATTTTTTCTGTTCCTTTTGTAAAACGTTCTGCAGCAACATACACACACATGGTTTGGTACTTCAGCCGATGACCTTTTAAATTTTAGTGTTTATTTTCTGTATGTGTGCAATAGAAGGTTGCTATGTGCAGAATTGTCGATACTATGCTCTAAAACTGTTGCATATTCTATGTGGCTCTCACTTCCAAAATACTTTTTCTGACTACGGTGCATTTCTTCTTGTAAGTATTTGGGTGTACCATGCAGAAGAGTGGTATTTAAATTGCCTAATTCTGAAGCTGGACTTTTTGCACAGTATATTTTATACACTAAATTTCTTACTTTGGAATGATATCATGGAAGGTACCTTTGCAAATAGGCTCAGAAATGCAGGCTAATGAATGTCCTTTTAGTCCTGTGTGTTTCCGCACTACACAAATATCCATATTTTGCAGCACTTACATTTACTTTTGTCTTTACCTTTAACATATTGATTGAGGAACAGACGTAAAGATTTGAAAGCTTTGTTTGGAATGGCACACATTGATGTGCACGGCCATTTGTATACTGGACGGTGTGGTTCTGCTGAATCGAGAGGTAATTCTGAGTTTTCAGAAGATAGTTTTGTAAGCAGTGTTTCTTGTTCCATGATGGTAGTATTTATTTTCTCATACCCTCGTCCACTGCTATGGATGGCAATTGTGTTTGTTTGATTTTGTTTGTATGCTTCTTCATTAAAATATGGCTCTGTGGTTGTTGTGTGACTCCATTCACCACCACAAACATGCAAAAAATTATTTTTGTTCACATTCCGTTTATTGCTGAGTTTCATGTGTAGTTTGGTACTTAGTTTTGTTAGTGCTTTCATCCTTTTTAACACTAATATGAACAACTTCCTTTTGAGAAGGATTGCACTGTCCACGAGAGCTTGTAGAATTAACTTTCTACGGTACGTTTTAAGGGGTGAGGGTGATTTTGGTCCTCTTCTTAGTAGATTCTGAAGGACTCTGTGACGAAACATTTTTGCTAAAATACTTTTTTTACTATGGGTTCTTCTTACACTATCAGGATTATTAGGAACATTGTTAGCTGTACTGGCAGCCGTTTTTTTTTACATTTCTGTGTTTTGTGACACTTTTTGATGGAGGAGGTACAGTTTCGGTAGTTGAGACTTCTTTTATTATGTTACCCAACTGCATTACGTGGTTTGTACCAAGATTCTCCACTAACTCTACAACAGGTGGGTGCTTTCATTGGGCACCTTTATTTTTATTTGCTCTAATTCTGCGTTGCTTTCTACGGAGCTGCTTTTTGGTAGGCATTCTTTGGTGTCTGGTGAGAATAAAAAGTATACTTTGGTCTGTTGTCCAATGTATGTGTGCTGTGTGCATGTGTGCATAAGTGTGATGGGGAAGCTCTTTGGCATGGTGTGTCAACGCACAGTGACCTCTAACTATCATTTGGTAAGGCTACTTTACTGTTTGTATACTAGTACAATGTGCTTTATATGAGAGTTCAGAGCCCCCTACTTGTGACGAGAACCATTATTAATAACCGAAATGCCAAAAACTTGCTAGCACAACTTATTTTCACAATCTAACCTTCTAAGGATTTCCTATGTTATTTCAGTACCAAACACACAGGGATTTGTCAGCCATTCCACCTGTTATTCTTTGTTCAATAAATGGATATTTGTAGGTAGAATGGTTTACAAATGAATGCTTCCTTTGGTGCCCAAAATAAACAAATAACCCATGCAGCCTCTTTAAGGAGTAGTTAAAATATGAAGGTTGTACTGTACTTACTTTTTTGTGCATGATGACCAGGTTTCTTCGGATATGTCGTCTGCACTGTAGATGTTGTTGATTCTCAAGGGAATAGTCTTCACTGTGAATTAAAAAAACAATATCAATTACTTTGTGTGTTTACAGCCGTCATGATACTACAGACTTTACTTGTACTTCTTTCGTCAGAGGATTCAACTTTTATATTTCAACCCAGTCCACGTGTACATTTCACTTCTCTCTGTGCAGTCTTTGCATACTACTTTCAATATGGTTCTTGAAAGTGCTTCAAAATAACTGCATTTTTTAAGGGTTTGCAAATGCCTTGTTCTTTACAAAGTGTAGTATGCATAGTTTTGTAAGTGATAGGGCAAAGTAGTAGATGGACAAACATTTTGTACTTCTTAATGAAAAGCACTATGTCCAAAAATCGGGAGACCCTCCGAAGGACGTGTCAGCACCACAATCGGGAGTGATTACTATTCTCATACGATCACATTGCCTATAGCATTACTGTTGGCAGTACAGAGTACAGAACTCCGACATTTTCACATACAAAATTGAGGTCTGCCCTAAATTATACTTCTCAACTCACACGCTTTTGGCGGGTGTCACCCGCCTTGTAAAGGGCAGACTCACCCGCCAAGCCTCCTGCACGGCCTTTCATTCCAATGGGCGTCTCACACTCCAAAAACAAAATCGGCTGATTTCACCCGCCTTTCAGACAAAAATGTTTGAGAGCTATGCCTAAATAGGCATGCTTGCAACATATGTACAGGTTATGCAGAAGACAGTAAGCAGTCGTGCAATTTGTTAATGACAAATCGGCAATCTTGCACTTTAAAAGGGGGAACGTTGTTATGTGCTCCCTATGGAAATGTACCGGCATTATTTTGTCTATTTTAAATCATAAGGCTTCCACATGTACTCTGATTAAAATGTACATACCTGTACTCTATACTGATGCATGTGGACATGCATGGAGCTGTACGTAGAAATTTGCAATCCTTGCACAGTAGCTTGTGAAGTAGGTGCTTTGCAATGGTATGCGATTTCCATTAAGAATCATCGACAGTAATTTTGAAGTGCGCAATGTTGATGACGGAGTTAAAATTAGCGATGTTCTATGTGATTAGAGGATGATTATGCGCCCGCTTAGTTGTGTCCAATGAGGGACTCGCTTTGGTACCGCTGTAGAAAGGGTGGAAGGACTGGGTAAGAGTTACGTGCCGCACGTAGGCAACGCTTGTCTGCTGGTAGGGCGTGTCACATTCCAGTTTCTACAGCAAATCCTGCATAGAATGACGACTGTAGGTGACTGTAGGCATCAGCCAATCAGATGTTCACATTACTCTTTTGTGTCGAAAGATGGTGCGCACACTGAAAATGGCAGAGGTGCAGAGGGTCAGGGTTTTGCAGATTTTTGTGCAAGGCTTACAACACTATGCCGAAAGTAGGCCTGTGGCACACCATTTCGATGCGCGAGGAGTGGAGGTGGTGTGGAGCGCTGACACTGATGCCAATGCTGCGTCAATTCTGCAAGTTTGCAGAGTCATGCGTAGAATGACCACGAATTTTGCACTACGGTGCTTGCCACTTGGGATACCTGACTTCACGTACTTTGTTGGCAGATTTGGCACAGTTGGTTGAAGCACTCATGGCCATCTTCCCAACATCGAAAGTTATTTTTTCTGCTTTACTCCCGAGACCACAATGGAACAACACTTCTGTTTTCTGTCCAGATCAAGGCATCGGGAGGTGCATCATCAATCACGGCACGCGAGCATTCATGCTACGAGTTGCTATGTTTTTTTGTTGCCACGATAACATTGCTCCAAGCAATGCGCATTACTTTGAAGGAGATGGTGTTGCGCTATCCTCTTTGGGAAATGCAATGTTCTTTTGGAACATAAGGCTTGCTTTAGAGAAGGTTCTGTAATGTTTGCAAGAGTAAAGCAAGGACAAAAAATACATAAAATACCACATGTCTGTACGAAATGTGGCCAAAAACTTTAAAAAACGCTCTTTTCAGAACCTACCTTAAAGGGGAAAAAGGGGAATAGTACTTTAATGTACCGTCGTCACGCTCTGATCCTGTACATGTCCGCGAACATGGCGGTAGTTAGCAGCCAGCACATATCACCACCGGGGATTGAAGGGTGGAGCCGCATGTAAATGAGAATGAGCGAGCTAGGGATTTGTCCATAAAGTTCAGTAGATGTGTTCTGACCGACGTACTTTAGTAAGACCGTCTTCTCCCTCACAGGACACCACACAGCCATGGCTTTCCATGCTCGAAAACAGATTATCTGGATTGTGGGAGACTCATGGAAACATTGGTTGAAGGCGCATACAGAAAGCTGCAGTTTATCTACCAATCTCGGATTTCCACATGCGGAAGTGCACTGGCATGGCGTGCGTAACATGAGATGGCTGGACTTGGTACCTTTTTGTGTTACTTTACAGACAGAGCGTCCTCCAGATATACTCATCATTCATTGTGGAGGAAACAGTTTAGGCCATGTATCTGGAATTTCTTTACAATTTGCCATGAAGGAAGGACTCGCGAAGCTCATGGACATGTTTCTAAATTGTCAAATACTTTTTCCCCGTATTGCCCAAAGACAAATATGGTTGCGTTCTTCTGCATTTGGTCCACAAATGGAGAAAGCGAGATGCAATGTGAATAAGGCTGTGTGTGCCTTTTTAAGAGATGTTGGTATGTCCTCTTTCCACAATGAAAACATTTTGTTTCGTAGCAGTTTCATTTTCCGCAGAGATGGAGTCCACCTCACATATGCTGGCAATCAGATGTTTCTTCACAATTTACAAAATGCATTGTGCCCTCTTTTGCAATCACACTAACCTATCTGACAATCCGTGTTCCCCAATCCACTGTTTTTGACCCACACAAAACACCACCAAAAGGCTCTTTTCAGAGCCGCCACTTACTCCCAACGTACACTTTATTGCATTTGCTTGGCTTGCACCCTCCCTTTTTCCCCTCTACGACTGTCCGCGAACATTTGCTGAACTCTGCAGGGGTCTGCGGCCTTCACTTCATAGTTCTATTGTTACACTGAGAAAGGCGGCTCTGAAAAGAGCCTTTTCTGTCATTTTTGTTGTTTTTACGTTCATTGATTAACAGCACTCAACAGACTAGGAGAAGATGCGAGAGGAGGGTAAGGAAGGGACACCAGCCACGGGGATAAGAAAGGGCAACTGAACAGAGAAATATTAAGGGTGATCTTTATTTAGGTAAGGAGCAAATCTTCTGGTGCTCGGTGACTGCAGCCTCAAAAGCACTTTGAAAACTCTCCCCCCTGCAGAGTACTGCATCACAATACGTGCACACTACTGTCACCTTTGAAAGGAAAGGGTCCACAGCATTGCGAATGGCTTGTGAAGCAGCTGGAGGGAGGCGCTCCCCCACAGGAGTGTCTCTTGTGGTGGGAGGATCAGATTCCGAGGATGCTGTGGAGGAACTCAAACTACGCTCTTCACATGGCACCACCTTGCGAATGTCCGCAGTGTGGAACGAAGTGAGGTGTCGCTTCATGGTTGTCGTACCAAAACTGTACGCTCCAAATCTCCCGCGACTCAACACCACATCGCACTGGTTACACTTCACCAGGTTCGCACGTGCTTTTGGTACGTTCCTATAAACGGAAAACAACCGCCACACCCACGACTCCCGCCGAGTGCTCCTAGTGCGGAGTTCCTCCACTTCATTCTCTTCCTCCTCTTCTTCCTCAATCTCTACATCCTCACCCATATATCTCTCTGCAGGCCCTTGGTGAGGTGCTGATGGTGGCGGGTTTGGGGGTGGTGCAGAGGCTAATAACCCAACAGCAGCCATGGAACCCATACCAATTAGTTTCCTTTTGGTCACTACAGCAGTAAAGGCAACGCACCTCAATCTGCTATAGCTAGAAGGACAATGAAGATGCGCTCGGGGGATGCAGCCTTTTGTAGGGGTGCAGGGGTGTGCCTCGTGACCGTTTTCATCCCTACAAAGCGCTACACACATTTTACACAGCAACTCCTGAGGTGGCCTATTGTTTGGGATGTGTGAAATTACATTTTTACACTCCACAATACTTTGCCTTGTGTCTACAAGTTCATTTTTATTGTTGCGGAAGCACACAAATCGTGGAAACTAGCCCCCACGCTCAGCATAGGTGCGGTCACAAGATGACGTCCTCAACACATCCGCCCCCGTAATGAAAGTCACCTGGACAGCAAATGCAAAGAATCAAACATGCGCATGCGCACAAGTGTCCTAGGGACAGTGTTCGGATTCTGAAACGACTTCAAAGTACGACACAAGTGAGACGGACAGTTAGGAACTGCCGCAATGTTCGCAATCCTTACGTTTGTACTGCGCATGTGCACGCATGCTATGTTCACTGTACGGACAGTTCCAGTGTCCAAAGGACAACTCCATTTTGTTTGCCTACAAACTTGCCGGCCACCGTGCCTGTTCTACAGATGGCACCATTTTGACTGCGCCCAATATGGACCGCTATACTGTCCTTCAGACACTCCCTTTTCACTCATTTAAAACCCTTCCGGACATCTTGTGTGTTCTACGACCATGTACTATCTCGTTTCCAAGTGGTACGCCGACGTAATATATCCTTTGGACACCCCCTTCTGTTTATGTACGCACATTTTGAAAAGATGGTGCAGTCACACATCGTCTTACTTCGCATTAGACAGCACCCACATTCCATTGCTTGCCGATAGGTCGAACAGACGCGCTGTTCGCGAACATTTTACGTCTTTTTAAAAAAACAAATCTACACACACACTCTTTCTCTAGAACTACTGCACAAAAACATTTCAAACACACACACACACACATCAATCTAAACAAACAGTGGGGGAAGCCGACACAGAAACAAATATGGGGGAATTAGGATTCAACACGGGCTGGTTATGAGGAGAAGATTTGTGAGGGGAAGAAGGGATGGATGTTTCGTCAAAACGTCTATTTTCCTGTTCAAGGTTTGGGGATGGTTCACTAGGGAATGGAGAAGCAGGGCAGGTGCAGGTGGAGCAATGATAACAAACTTTTCCTCTCACACAGTCCTCCACAAACTCCCATAAACTTTGAAAATTGTTGTTTAATGTGTCCATTTATTGCTCTACCCTTTTTATCCTGTCTTCTTCTGTCTCGTTTGTTGCCCTTTCTTCTTTTCTTTCCTGGTCTGTTAAAAAAAAAACAATACATAGGTTGAATGCCTCTAAAATACTGGTCACTATTTTGCATATGCAGAGCACTCTGTACCATTATTGTCGCTGTCTTCAGACGTTTCGTCATGTGGGAAATGCTCCTCCAGCCACTCCAAAGTACTTGCCATTTCTGAATCAAAACAACAGAAAGAAATTACTATTTATGCACTACATACCACAAAAAGAAAATCACCCATATAAAAACATGCCCTGTACTCACTCTTTTGCTGTAATGTCCCTTCGTCCTACTGTGTCCGTCCACTGTCGTTCCAGGCTGCCGAGTTTCTGTGAAGTGATTACGCTGGAGGCATCCTTTCTTTCTTATGGTACCATCCACTTTATTCTACATGGTTATTAAATGTGTGGTTTTCTTTTCCTAACTTCAGGTTTCCATATTTACCTATTACTACTTATAATATCTTTATGTCCTTCTTCTACGTTGCACATTTTTTCTGTAAGACAATAGTACATTTTCAGCTATCCCCCGCCTCTTTGCGGACGGGGTTGGACAGCATCAACATTACCCAAACAGGCGCTCAGTCCATCCCTTTCCAATATCATTAAGGAGGGGGTTCTGTATGTTCTATGTTAAATCTATGTCAAGTATGTACATTATACTGCATATCTTTCAAAATCATATGATTACAGTGTATATTCTGCTGAACGACTTCATTGCCACAATTTCATGCTTAAGTTCCATCTTCCAAAAGCCTATGCAATTCCCTACAAAAAAAAACTTTGTTACGGGGACGTTATGGTTAAGTTGCCCTCCAAAAAAACAGTGAAATTCACTACAAAAAAAACTTTGTTGAGGGGACGTTATAGTTAAGTTGCCCTAACAAAAACCTGTACACATCACTAAAAAAAAGAAGTGTCCACCTGAAATTCGACAGTTATGGTAAACTAAGCCCCCAACCCAGACCATGAAAAATGTCATCTCCTATGTCAATGATGACATCAATGACGACATCACTTGTTTAGCCCCTTTCTTTTCCTTCCCTGCCATACATATATATATGTACATTCATTAAAAAAATATCACTAAAGGAATGTTATACTTCACAGTGAAACGAAACACCACTGCACATTCCCCCATTATAGTAAGCTAAGCAACCATAACTCGCATCATCTACGTGCATTGCTAACACTAAAACCCAGGACATCAAAGATGACATCACAAATATCATTGATGACATCTAGGGACTGTATCTGCAACCCTACAGTCCCCTGACTATCTGCACTTATGAGCCATTTCCCTTACAGCCCTAAGGCGTTCCTTTGCACTCTCCATTCCCCCTGGCACTTCTCTGCCTCCCACCCCCGCATTTGCACAATCTAAATGACACAAGGCCTAGTAAAATCGTTGTTTTGTCCTCCTTCTGTCTTTCCTTCCTTGTCTTGTCAAGACTTGAAACACTTGTGTACAGACGCGTTATTAATGACTTATCTCATATTATATCAAGTCTCATTCGGAGTGGTTTCAAGGCACGACCAATAAGACACTTATGCCGTGGCCTCAGGAGGGTTCATTTTCAAAACCAGTATTGCGACGTATGATGACATATTTACATGCCACATATAAGGGAAAGAAGTTACAGGAAAGGTTGGCTGTTGTGGAGTTATGGAAAATGTATCAGAGTGAGAAAGAAGATCCAGCCGAGAAGGAGTGGCTGCTTTATCAGCATAATGGGGAGGATGGAACGCCTTCTGCTCCCTTTTCTCCTCCTGGAAATAAGAGCGTAGACACAGAGGAGAAGGGATTTTATCCCGTGAAGGAATTGAAAGCAGCAGCGGGGTACATTAAACCGACATGTGAGCCCCCACTTATAACAGTGAGGACAATGCAGAAGAGAGCAAAAGCAGAGAATGCAAATATATATCGACATGCGATAAAAGCAAACATGTGATGAGAGGAAGTATAGGCAAGATAGACAGATGGAGAGAGAGGAAGAAGAAAGGAAGCAGAAAGAAATAAAGGATAGAGCTAAGGGAATATCGATAGTACAGAATGAATGGATAGAAGGACAAATATTACTCAAGCTGGATGATAAGGGCATTGATGGAGTTTGAGAAGGAGAAGAGAGAAGAGCGGGAGAAGAAAGAAAAGGAAGAAGAGAGAGCATATGAAGAAGAGAAGGAAAGAGAATGCAAGTGAAGGGAAGAACAAAGAAGATACGAGGCAAGGAAAGAAAAGGAGAGACTAGAAGGGAAGAGACGATAGGAGGTAGAAGCACAAAGAATGTAAGTACATATGTTGCAAAGAAGAGGAGAGGAAGATCAATTAAGGGAGATGAGGAGAAGGGAAGAAGAAATGAACAGAAGTAGATGACTAAAAGAAGACAAGATAGAGTATCTATGTCATAGAAGTATATTGCTGATCGAAGCACAAGAACGATTTGTGGAAGAGAGAGGGTCAGAACAGCCCTGCAGAGAGCTGTAAGGAATACCAAGAATACCAACATGGGCTGATGAGTGAGATACAGAAGATGTAGGGAAAAGAATTGGGGATTTATATAGGAATATGAGAGATAAAGAAGGGTATAAAATCCAAGAGAACGCAGAAGAATCTCTATCGAGGGAAACTGGAGGGAGGCTAGATGACGTCATAGCAGACGAGCACAGAACACTGTCTTTAAGTAGATTAGATCTTGATGATGCGTAAAAGGATAACAGTCAAACAAGCTGGGGCATAATAATGTCAGACGAAGAAAGGGAAAAAAACGAGAGAGCGCAAAGGGAGGGTGCATGCAGATTTTCAAAAGAATTGAGTGCAGAAAAAGGGGTAAAATGATCAGATTTAGAGGACCCCAAAGAAAGAACACCAGAATCGACACTATATACTGATCAACCACAAGCACGATCGTGCAGTACGAGGAATGTATCCCTGCCTTATGTAAGCAGATTAAAGGCACTACCAGGACAGAGACAAATGGGCGAGACTAGCCCCGCCTGGCAAACAAGAAGTCTAGGCAGGTATGATTATGGACCAGAATTTTCACAATTCCCATTATTAGAGAAAGGGGCAGGACGACCAAAATATATTTCATGGCCACAAATGGATAAAGACAATGTAAAATGTAAATGACCATTTTTAACCTCCACTGCGGGAAAATGGATTTATGAATTAGACAGAATGACATCAGGAATGACGTTTGCCATCGTGGCATAAAAGGCTTGTTAGGAGCCGTTATAGAAGGGAGAGCTGATGACATCTGGAAGCGAGCAGGATACGCAGTTGTGACTGCACAAAATACGACACATGATAGAGCGTCATTTAATAATTGCTGAGCAGAGGCGAGCTAAGGAAACATGAGGTCCCGAAGCTCCCACGGCAACATGCTGCTAAATTTTCCTACGATTTGTGATGGACCTGGACGAAAAACACACCAGACGGTAAATAAACTGATTGGGCATTGTTTGTGCAGAGTGTGCCTGCTGAGTTCGGACTGCCGCGAGAGAAACTGGTTGGGGAAGCTACACCGGGGCCGAACACACGACATCCAGGAAAATGGAGGCCAGCGTGTGAGACTGTGAACTGTTGGTGTACTGGGGGCCACGACTGCCCATTACACATGGATGCCACACTGGAGCTTGGGGCTGGTGTCCATCGGGCTCGTGACAGCTGATCTTCGCCCCCCCGCACCGAGTCTCTGGCTACTTGGACGCGCCCCGGGCAGAAAAGTTGGGAACACCCCCTCCGGCGTCTACTCATCGGACACATCTGCCTCCGACAAGGACTGCTGGCCATGGACAGAGTGTGCCCCTGGACCTACGGCCCTTTGCCCGTTGACAGGTGCCTCGCCTGCCAACACAGGGCACTGCCAGCCTACACCAACCCACGAGCAGCTCCTTCGGCCCTCGGCTAATAAAGGGGGCGAGGATCAACCCGCGACTGGCGAGGATAATAGCCCTGCTGTCAGGGACTCAGAGAGGTGGCCGGGACTGCCTGCCTCTATGAACACCCAGAGGTACTCTGTTTGATCCTGGCAGGGACAGCTAACACTGCTCTCGTGGGTCGGATACCCACCGCCTGGGGCATGTGGTGTGCGGGGGTGCCGGTGGAGATGCACTCCAATTCGGGGAGCCCGCTGTGGGGGGCCTGTGAGAAAGAGACGGCTGCCACAATGGAATGAGCCTCCCGGCCCGGGATAAGAACGGAGCTGTAGCCCTGCTGGGTCTGCCCTTCACGTGGGCTGGGGTCTGACCCCCCCGCCGATACCCAGCGGAGCATCTATGGGCCCCCGACCTCCCTTTGAGGACTGCACCCCCTCGGGTTCTCCTGCGGCTGTCTGAACGGTGAGGGACAAACAGTAACAAGACCTGACACCAAGATGAAATAAAGACTGCGGAAGGAACCACGCCACGTACCGGCCAAGAGTTAGATAGATTAAGACCGCCACACAACCCACAACACCTGCTCTCTACACCGTGAATGCACCCTGCAAACCTGCGCATTTGGGAGAGTGCAGCAAGGTACATGCCATCACTGCCCCGCTGACAAGCACTGTATGGGGAACGTTCTTGAACCCTGGTTTTTCCCAGTCCCTTGCTGCCTTTGCTCATCTGTGCGCGAGACACATTGGTGATAGCCTGCTGAGACCCGTGAACAGCACTTACTTCTCTCTCACATCAGCGGGCACTTATAAATAGATGGCCCACACCAAATTTAGCATTACTGCTAAAGCGCTATTTGAGATACGTCCCAGATTACAGCAAGCAAACAATGATGGCGGCAATAGGGTTATTGACCACAGACATTTCAACACACCTCTGAGTGCTGACAGCGGAATAGGGCAGCAAATATCCCCCCTCCCCTCAGTGAGGAGTGGGTCACTAGTACCAAACAGCACACAGTATTACGCAAGAGAAGCAGCAGTCAAAGAACCCATTACATGACACTGGGTGTTCCGTGGGTTTAATGAATGTGCGCTCACAGATAAGTGTGTGCCCCATCTGAATTGGGAGCATTTAAAATATATACACATACCTTAGAGCTTAGAGTCCATAGGAAACTGGAGGGAATTCTGATTGCTTGCCCCGAAACCGTCGATCTACAATCAAGGAAGAGAAGTAGAGACACCAGCCCACTTGGTGCATGTAGGTAACAAGACCCGGGCCCATAAGACTTGGATATATACGCCAACGCTGTGACGCCTACTGAGGTGTCCAAGGAGCCACAACCTCTCCCTGGCCGGACCACTTGATTGATCTACCTGGCTGTACAAGCCCCTCCAGAGAACGTTGGATCCAGAATGCCCAGGCAGGGCTACCCCAGTGAGTGGCTGACACCCTTGTGGGATTCACAGCACTTCTCGTCCCGACTACACTGTCCTCCTTGGCGCCCCCATCTGAACTGCCCCCAACACCAGCGGATGTCAATCAACCAAAAAATACCTTACCATGGTCAACGATAAACCCAAGAAAACATCCACCCAAAGCAGGATGTACTGATACGCAACCCCTGCGACCGCCACACCCGTGCTACAAACACTATAAAACAGCACAGCGACTGGGGAAGACAACATCTCCCTGAAAGACATAATGACTGCCATTGCCAATTCACGGGCAACCATAGAAATGAAAATGGACGGAATCAGCGCGGACGTGTTCCTCCTGCGCCACGACCTCCAAAAACAGACATCACGCACGGGCAAAGCTGAACACTGCATATCCAAGAGGGAAGATGGGCTTCGGACTGTAAACCAGCAAGTAGCCAGGGTAATATCACGCCTTAAGACATTGGATGAAAGGGTGGAGGGAGAGGGAAGATTGCGACGCAACAATGTCCGCATCCTGAGCCTACCCGAGAAGACAGAAGGGTCGAACATGGAACTTTTTCTGGAGCAATGGCTGATGGACATGTTTATACCCCATACCTTGGCCAACTTTTTCTCGATAGAACAGTCCCACCACATGCCAACTGGAAGACCTGTACCGGGAGCGCCACCACGCACAGTGATCGCAAAACTATGAAATTACAGAAACTGGGACGCCCTGCTCCAGATGGCCCGTGCCAAAGGATTCATAACACACAACGGATCACGCATCGCATTCTTCCCGGACTACACCAGAGAGGTGCAACGGGCCAGACAGTCCTTCGACCCCCTTAAAAGACCTCTGCAATCCTTGAACGTCAAGTATGGTCTCCTGTTGAAGTGGGACCCCTGAAATCATGGAGACAAATGGTAGCCACATTGTCGGGATCCTCCCTAGCCGAATCCAGTGAATGTGGTACGTCCGAGAATGATGAAGGGGATTAGCCCCCTGAGAAGGGGAACCTGTGAACCTGAGGTGGAAGCTCGAGTTAAGGGAGGAAGGGGGGAAGACAGTAATAAACAACAAGGAAATGTAAGCTATGAAGCAAACAACCGAAACTGTCCGGTGTGCTGGTTGTATTTTTTTTCTGTTGTAAAAACCAATAAAAATCTTTAAAAAAAAAAAGTATGCTCTCCTGTTTCCTGCGCAACTCAAAGTGTACCATAAAGGCACAATGATGCACTTCACAGATCCCAAGGAGGCATGGAGATGGGCGGAACAACACCTTGAGGGAGACTGGAGAACAGAAAAGAAAAACATGAATGATATTCCCAATGCATTATCCGAAAGACTCACGCTGGACCGACCTTTGCAAATTTAGGACCTGGAACCCCAATGATCGACAAATAACATAACACACCACAGTCACCAAGCCGATATAGCGAATGACCACGAATGCACCACCTCTGGGCATCATAGCCTCACCTTCACGCAGAGGTGCATGGGGCATAAGTTTCACGACTTGAGTCAATGCTGAGCGGCCCGGCGCACCCCCGACCCCCGAAGCGCGACCGCTTGCTGCCAAACATATTTTTCCTATTACTTGTTACATAAATTGTGTGAATTTGTCTGCAAGGGCCAGAGTTTACTCCAAAACGGCACCCCTTGTACGGTTTGTAGGTTTCTAATTCCATGTGTTTGGGCTACAGGTACTTCAAGTCGGGGGGAAGTGCAGGGTGGGGGGGGTGTTGTGTGGTGAGGGCCCGGACTAGAGCCGGCTCTTGTCCATTGTTCAAGTGGGTTGGTCACATGACAGCAATAACACCAGAGATCATTGGCAACAAAAGGTGCAAAGTAATAATGCAGAAACAATGGGCAAAAGACAGTGTCCAAGACACACGAGATCTCCCCAGGGTCCTGTAGAATTACGGAAGATCACACATGACGGGTGACGGGGAAATATCTATACTGACATGGAATGTCAATGGGCTGGGCTCCAGCATAAAACAACAGTTGATCCTCCAGTTTCTTAACCGGCACTCCCCTGACATCGCCCTTCTCACGGAAACTCACTTAGTCGGTACTGACTGCCACTTTTTTTAGGGATCCAACTATTCTCAGGCATACCATTCTGGGTTCTCGCGGGAGGCCAGGGGTACAATGATCCTCATACAGCAAAGAATACCATTCCGGTTGAGGAAAGTGCACGCAGACCCAAGGGGCAGATTTTTGATGATTCTTGGGGATCAGGGCGAGGGGGGTAGTAGCTGGGGTATCATAGCAATCTATGCTTCCCCTCCACTCACAAAGGAACTTTTGAATGACCTCACACTAGCAATACTCGCTGAACAGGTGGATATGTGGATCCTGTGGGGAGACTTTAACGAAGTCATGGAGGTGAACAGGGATAGATCGCACCAGGGCAACAGGAACATAGACACTCCAACCAAACTACAATCCTTTGCTGAGTCAATGGGGTTGGTAGATACATGGAGAGCGTGCCACGACACAGAGCCCAGGTTCTCATTTTACTCTAACGCACATAGGTCACTCTCCAGGATAGACTTTTGATTCCACAGAAAGCAGCACATAGATTGCGGGCCACAAGGTTCCTCGCGAAAGGCATCTCGGGCCACTCCCCGTTACTGATAACACTGAAGGATGGGCGAACCAAACCCGTGGCGACCTGGCGTCTGAACACATATTATCTGGGTATTCCAGAGATCATGGAAGGCCTTTCTCTCAAGACCACAGCTTACTTCGAAATTAACGAGGGATCAGTGGACTCCCCGGTAACAATGTAGGAAGCATATAAGGCAGTCCTCTGGGGTGAAGCTATCTCCCTAGTATCAGCCCACCGCCGACAACGCACACAGGAATGGGTGGCCATGGTGGAGTGGCAACTATTGGAGTCAGGGGTCTCAAGCCTCACAGCACCGCTCATTGGTCAGTCCGAAGTCATATATATGAGACTGGAGATAAGACTGGTAGGACTTTGGCTTGGTTAGAGAGATGAAGCTATAGCAAAGGACATATACAGGCTATACTCAAATATGGTTGAGAGGAGTTAAGCACAGACTCTGACATCGTCAAAGCATTCGCTGCCTTCTACGAGAAGCTTTACTCTCCCCCCTGCAAGAGTGACCGAGAGGGATGGCACAAACTTTCTAGATTCAATCGATCTCCCCCGCCTCTCGGAGCAACAGACAGCAGATCTTGACTCCGAAATTCCAGAAGAAGACGTAACAACAGCTTTATCACAACTCCAATCTGGTAAAACCCCTGGGCCCAATGGATTCCCGATAGAAACCTGGAAGAGACTTGGGAACACTGTAACTAAACATATGCATTGCATGTTCATACGAAGCAAGAAACAGGGACAACTTCCCCTGGATCTCAAGAGAACATGCATTGTGGTGATTCCCAAACCCGGGAAGCCCATGGAGCTCTGCGCATCATCTAGGCCCATATCGCTAATCAATGGGGAAGCTAAGGTCCTTGCCCGGATCCTAGCAAACCGTCTGCTGGGTGTGATAGGTTCCCTGGTCCATCCGGACCAGTGCGGATTCATGCCCGACAGATCCACCCAGATGAACCTGCACTGGGTACACCTTGCCATGAAACAGGCCCCGGCCATCTCGGACCCACTATCACTTTTGCCCGTGCACTTCGAGAAGGCATTTGACACTGTAGGATGGGATGCCTTGTGGGAAATCATGGATCAGATGGGTTTCGGGCGGGGATTTATGTCCTGGGTGAAATTCCTCTACCACTCTCCGGACGGAGGCGGTCGTTAGAGTGAATGGCAAATCCTCTAGAGTATCCACGCTAGGTCGAGGGACTATGCAGGGATGTCCCTTCTCCCCACTGTTCTTTCTCCTCGCCATTGAGCCATTAGCAATAAGACTTAGAACAGATAAGAACTGGACCGGATTCTCCTGGCCTTGGGGAAGAGAGGATTGCATTTCGTTGTATGCAGACGATCTTCTCTTATATCTTAATAACCCCATGGTATCGAACCCAATGGTGTCCCCCATTCTCACAGAATATCAAACATTTGGGGGGCTTCAAGTGAAGAAACAAAAGATTATCTTTTTACCACTTCAGGATGGAGAAGCGCAATCCCTGAGCAATGCCCGTACAGGGTCCCAACCCTGGGCTTCACCTATCTTGGCATACACATCAGCCCAGCCTTGGAAGACTTCCTCCAACTTAGCCTACAGCCTCTGATAGATAAATTCACTGCCGATGTGTGCCACTGGCAAACCCTCCCCCTAACAGTTCTGGGCAAAGAGGCTATGTGCAAGATGCTAGCACTTCCACATTTCTTATACGTCCTCCAGAATGCCCCGCTCTCCATCCCCTACACAACCTCTGCTGCAATAGACAGTATCCTCTACGGGCTGCTATGGGGCGAGAAAAAACCCTGCATTGCCCTTAAGACCTTGCAACACTCGGTGTGGGGGGGGGTTATGGGACTCCCGTGCCTCCGTACCTATTACTGGGCACCACAGATAGGGGTGGTGAACGATTGGCTACATGGAGAACCAGCACTCCCTCACATTGGGGCTGAGATGGGTAAGGCCGACACGACTACCCCTATTCACATATTATATGATGTAAACAAGAGAATGGAAGGGATATCTAAGATGACACTACAGGTACGTCAGGTTTGGGGAGAGGCTCACCAATATATCAGGTGGAGAGGGAGACCGACACTTGAACAACCACTGTGGCATAATAAGCACCTCCCAGAGATCCAGAAAATTGGGCATTTTACGACCTGGGAGAGACAAGGCATACGCACACTTGCGAATGTGGTACAAGACGGACGCCTTCTGGAGTTTGAGGCCCTACAAGGGAAATTTGGGATCCAACCAGGCAACTGTTACAAATACTTGCAAATAACACAGGCCTGTCATGGCCACTAATCAAGGGGCTAGTCCTTCCTCATCCCCAGGGTCCCATTGGACCCAGTCCTGGCGCCTCTGGCGCCAGACTCATGTAAAAGTGTGCTCTGCACACTCAATGCCAAGGGCGTGTGCAGCTGGGCCGGGCGTGGCCATAAAACAGAAGTGGAAGGCACGTGCTACAGTCCCAAATAAGGGCAAGGTGGAGTCAGGAGGTGGGGCTTAAGGGAGGGGCCTTAGCCAGCCTATATAAGGCCAGCCCATCCACGTGCCTTTGCTTTGCGGTATTCTGCTTTCAGCAGTATAACGTTCTCCACTGTACTTACCTGCGCATCACTGGATGCCTGCAGCCCCATCCTGAAGATATTCCTAAGAGCGCTTCTTACCTGCAGTCTACCGCTACATCGCTGTGCGCGCCTTTCACTCCAACTACTCCATCGTTGAGGGCGCTCCTTACCTGTTGCCAGCCACTACATCGCTGGGCGCGCACCTACCCTGCTGCCAGTCGCTACATCGCTGGGCGCGCATCTTACCTGCTGCCAGCCGCTACATCGCTGAACGCGCATCTTACCTGCTGCCAGCCGCTACATCGCTGAGTTTGCTTCTTACCTGCAACTCATCGCGGCCGGAGCCAGACTCTTCTTCTGACCTGCATTCCATCACGGTCGTAGCCGAAGTCTTCTTACTCACCGGCATTCCATCACAGTCGGAGTCAGAGTCTTCATCCTGCAACCGCGAATCTTCATCAAGAATCCGGACACCAATCTTCATAGTCGCCATGCACCTACGAGGAAAGAAGAACACAACAGGTTAGAACTCATATACATATCGAACGCACGGTCGCATCATACAAGAGACTAGAGTTCCCTTATAAAGACCAACTTACCTGTCACTGTTGAAACTCCATCAGTCTCTAAGGTATTCCGGACTCTCTTCGGTCTTCGTACCTATGGAAAGAGAATGAGACATTGCAAGAATTATCATTAGACGAAATACAGACAGTCTAATCGAACAATAGTCATAACAAAAGACTTACCTTATAAGTGGATGGGTCGCAGCTGGTCTGGATCAACACTCCCATGGACCAGTGAAGTAACTTGGTCCGTTCTACGCGCCCTTGCTAGGATACGCAGGACGGATAGCTCAACATTACAAAATTACAGGTGAGCTTATATGGGAAAGCGCTTGCACACCGTATTTTGGCACGAAAGGGTTGGGGGATGTCACAATAGCCCCACTCCATTTTCATTGCCTCTCCTCTTCACTCAGGGGCAACACCCATCTCCTGAGCCGCTGGTCCAACCACTATTAGGAGGGGAAGGTGATTCTGAGGAGTCAAGTCAAGGGAGGGCTCCAACCGTGCCACGCCCCCACAGACACCAGGTGAGCATAACAATGCCATGAACGCCCAATTCCCTAATCTAAGCGTGATTCACAAGAATTCCCCCCTAGAGACTAATGTCTTACCTGGGTGCAACCCGACCAAGTTTACCTCCACACTATACCAGGTTCTCAATTCCTTCAGGACACATGAATTGGTTAAGCTAAAAGAGAAATGGGAAAGAAATCTGGACCGGATGGAACCTGAGGAGTGAGTAGAGGCGCTCATTTTCCCACAGGAAATTGGTATTGATGCTAATTTGGGACTGATTCAACTCAAAATACTGCACCAAGTGTACTATTCCCATACAGAAATGACACGGTGGGGGTTGGGGCGGATAACAGAGAATGTCTACGATACAAGAGAGGTGAGGGCACTTTCTTTCATATGCTGTGGGAATGTGATGTCCTTCAAAGCTTCTGGAGGAAATATATCAACCAAATATCTATTGTCATGAGGTTCCCCGTTCCAGAGGATCCAAAACTGATATTGCTGGGCATATGGGGGGAGACGGACTTTACTAAGTATGAAAAGACGTTTCTGGCAGTTGCACTGAGGGAGGGAAAGAGGCAACCAGCTGAAACCTGGGGCTCGACTGATAAGTTGAGCGTAAACAGATGGTTTAATGATGTGGACCGATGTGCATCCTTAGAAAGACGCATATATACGGCCAGAGAATGCCCTGGGAAGTTTTGGAAGATCTGGGACGAATGGGAGAACTCTTCACAAACTGACTATAATTGCAGACCCTGGTGACCGCAAGGCGCTCGTAGATGCATTAATGGTCCCATACTCCATGTGAAGTGCCCTTGAGACCCCTCACATTGCCCTTAACCCAGCCTAACAATGCTTTATGTTGCTAAACGATGTATCCAGGACTTGTCCTGTGACCTGTTGTATGAGTTAATGCTATTATGTAGTGCTTTTTATTCAATAAACAGAGTTATAAAAATATTATTATAATAATAATTGCTGAGCAGATGTATGGTGGGCGCTCAGAGTACAATATCCCGATACATCAGATATGGGTGCAATTATGACTATGAAAATTGGGGATGATGAGGACCCTGTTGCCTATATTCAAGTCATTCAAGAGAGATGATGCCTTGAGACGCGTGAACCACAGGATAAAACAGTGGCCTTGTTTTAGCACATTTTGTGTCAGGGACTGCCCAAGACAGTGCAACGGCAGATGAAGAAACAGGTGGAAATGGAAGCGAAACCATGGCCAGAAATACAACTGACAATCGTGCATCACTGCCGATTGATGCAGGAGAAAAATAAGAAGAAAGCTGAGAGTAGGAAGCAGGATGAAGCAAAGTTAGTTCTGAAAATGTTGTCAAAAGTAGCCATAGAGGGAGCGGTATTGACGAGTAATGAAGATGGGGTGAAGCAGGAGATGCAATCAGTACAATAAAACAACATAGTGTATCCCACAGATCAGAATGGGTACAATATTTGGCCATGGAGAAGAGGAAATGGGCCTAGAAGAGGAGGACGAGGTGGATTTCAAAATCCTCAGCGAAGAGGAGGATTTAATGGTGGACAGCTGCAACAATGCTGGAATTGCGAAAGAATAGGACACATAGCCAGAACATTTAGAAGCAGAGAAGGCTTGCAACAAAATTGGCAAACTCCAAGAGGGGGGATGGGCTATGGTCCGCAAATAATACAGAATTGCAGGAGTATTATGCCAAAGATCACACGAAGGCTCAGACATATGCGCTGCAACCACAGCAAGTACAGCAAACCCCATTGCAAATGCAAGGACAATCGCAGCAAGGAACCATGCAAACAAACAGGTGCAACCTCAGCAAGCTTAGACACAACAGGCCATGGTACCACAATGGAATATGACTACACGAGTCCAGCAAACACCTGCACCAAAATTAGTGTGGTTGTGGAAGGAGGAAATACTTTTACATGTACAGGGATGAATTTATATCCAGAATAGGACAGCCCACAGAGCGTCTTTATGTGTTCAGTACTATCTGTGACCCCAGGCCCCCAAGAGGAACGAAGTGTCAAGGTGACAATAGGAGGCAAGACATTTTAATTTCTTGTAGACACTGGAGCAACTCGTTCTTGCATCCGTGAGGGAAAATCCAATGTCAGGTATTGCCATGAATGCCCAGGAATTCTCTTGGGCAATGAGTTTAGTTCCTTTTATAGACAAATGACCAATCTGTATAGGAGAAGATGGCATGTCAATGCCATTATATAAATGTGAGATAGTTTATTTATATTAGCCTTTACAAGCCAAAAGGCATTACAAGGAGTTCCCTTAAACACAGAAGTATTATTGTATGGATTGACTGTTTTATTATCATGGTTACTCCAATTGACCAGAAATGCCTATGTATGATGAAGAAGGGCAGGCAGATTATCCCCTTGGAGTTAGAAGCAGCAATGGTCAGAAAAGAAAGGGTGGTTCTTCATGGGACAGATGAAGAGGGAAGAGGATAGCGAACAGTGATAGCCCTCAGTGAAGGATACAGGCTGAAAGATTTGACAAGCGATCAGCTGTTCAAGGAGGAGTACTCAGATGATGAATTAAAGAATATAGAAATACCACAGAGAATGGCGTTGGTAAAAAAGAAACCGTCATTTTTCCCGGCTAATTTAGAGAAAGTGCCAAATACTGTATGGACCAAAGGTCCATAAAATGTGGGTCTATTAAAAGGAGCAAAAGCAGTTAAAATCAAACTTAAACCAGGAGCCCTTTTGCCACATGCAAAGCAATATCCCATGTCTAGATAGGCAGATGACGGTATACTTGAGTCTATCTCTGCTTTAATGAAGCAAGGAATATTAGTACCATCCGATTTCCCAAGTAGCACGGCAGTGTACCCATCGAGAAAATCAACAGGGGGTCGTGGAGCTTTGTACAGGACCTTTGCCCTATAAGCAATATGGTCAAAGCTGAGTTTCCCTTAGTTCCAAGCCCTGTGACAATATTGTGTAATATCCCATCTAAGACCAGATATTTTACAGTCATAGATTTAAAGAACACGTTTTTTTCAATTCCCCTACATGAAGACTCCCAGGATTTGCTTGAAACATGCTCTTTTTCCCCAGGGGTACTGTGAGTCCCCTTCAATCTTTAACAGAGTCCTTCAGATGGACCTAGGTATTGTTCAGCATCTTATACATGGATGACATTTTGGTGTGCAGTGAGTCAGAAGAAAGATGCAGAGAAGATTCAGTTAAGCTTATGACTATACTCTCAGAGAAAGGATATAAAGTGGACAAAGAGAAGCTACAATATTGTCAGGAAGAGGTCTTGTATATAGGACAGTTGATTTCTCACGAGGCGAGGAAAGTGTTACCTGAGAGAGCAGAAGCAATTATAAAGACCTCAGAACCTAAAACAGTAAGAGGAATGCAACATTATTAGGCCTATGTGACTATTGTAGGTCCTGGGTTTTCGATAACAGTACATATATTTCACCACGTTTAAAAGGGCTTAAAGAAGCACAGGTGGGCAAGAGCAAAATAATATTGACATATGAAATGACTGAAGGATTTGAAGAATTGAAAAAGGCGATCCGTACAGCCCCTTTGTTGTGAATTTCAGATTATCATGAAGAATTGTACTTATTTTCTCATTCAAATGGAGAAGTCATGACAGCAGTACTTACACAGAAGGCGACATTAGGACATGGACATAAACCATTAGCCTATTATAGTGGGATTTTAGATCCAGTTATGAAAGGGCATTATCCTTGTGAGCAGTCTTTAGCTGCTGCTGCAGTCACGATTGAAAAAGCTTCAAGTATAACAATGGGGTGTTCAGTAACACTATTTGTAGAACATGCATTATTTGTGATTTTAGAGAAACCTAAAATGACATTGACCACACAAAGAGCATCAGTATTCGGGGTAATTATATCGAATCCTGGAGGGCGTGGCTTGGTGCCCATGCGGTAGGAGGCACTGCTCGAGAGCTCCTGACAGATCCTGAACAACATCTGTGCAAACTGGCATGATTTACCATGTGATACAACTAAAATCATACAGGCAGGTGTTGGAACATCCACAGATTAACTGGAGAGCCTACTGTGGATAATCGGAGAGGGAATTGTAGAGAATTCAGCTGGTCGAGATCCCACCCGTGTAATCCAAAATGGTGGCCGTGATCTCTGAGACCAGCTGAAGAGAGCCAGCGCACTTCGCAGCCCAAGGGGAGACGCCGGGAAAGAGGGAGGCAAGGTGGAACACTGCCAAAGAGAGCTCGGCGGCTGGCGTCCATCAAGCAGACGCCGGGAGCAGCAAGGACTGCATTACCCCCGGCAACAGTCGGTCTAGAGCAGGCGGGTGAAGCCTTGCCATTGGATGACAGACCGCCGGTGCAAAAACAGTGCCGTGTTGTTGGAGCGCCAGGAGAAGTGGAGACGGAGAAAGGTGGTGACTGTCAGGCTGAGATTCTGGTCTTGCGGCTGCGGAAGCTGCTGAACCCCCGACAATCCACCTAAAATGTAGCACTCAGTGCTCTGGACAAATTACTGCTCAGTTTGCCACACTTCAAGGGGAAAGGGGGAAAGGGACAAATTAATAAACACCAGGCTGGAAGCTATCGACTAGCTGGTTCATCACCTGCAGTTGAAACATAAGCATATAAAAACATCTCAATTTCTCATTGAGTCACTGACCTTAAAATACTATATCCTTTACTAAAAAGTTGTAAAGACCATACCTGGTACGCGCGGAAGAATCCATGTAGCAATATAGTCGCGCACGCGCAGTTAATTCACGTAGCAATGTTCTTGCTCACGTGCGGAAGAATCTACGTAGCAATATACTCGCACACACGCGGTTAATTCACGTAGCAATGTTCTCGCACACGCGCGGAAGGATCCACGTAGCTATATTTTCATGCACGCGCGGTTAAATCCACGTAGCTCAAAGTTCACGCTCGCGCTAACATACACACGCGCTGAAGCTTATTAACGGCTCGAACACGCGCTAGCTTTGAAAAGTCATGTAGCTTAAGAAAACATGCGCTCGCTCTTCAGTTTATGCGTTCGTAAGAAGATCGTGTTCGCGCTCTTCAACCTTTAAAAACAATTTAACCTTTTTACAAAAAAATTGGTAGAAAGAGAGTTCAGAACTAAAGTAATCTTCCACTTTGAAATAATTTAAAGGCACTTATCTCTTGAAAGAGTCTTGAATAAGTTCTTCTCTCAGAAAAATGGAATTTTCGCACTCCTGTCCTGTGTCCCAATTAACTCCAAACTCAATTCCTGTTATTTTCTCAAAGAAGCCGTTCGATCGCTTGAACCTTGAAGCCCCTGATCAAGTTATGCAGGAGCCGCTTAGCACACGTCTTCTCAGCTGGGCTATGACAATGAAAGGCAGTTTAGAATGTTCACTGTCCTCTCTATGAACAATCACCAACCAATCAGAACTTAGGCTGAGAACTTCCATCTTAGCTTGGGGCATTTTCCATAGTCTGCAATTAAGGTTTAGGCCAAATTGTCTGTTTCAAAATAAAAACCCATCATAACTCACCCAAATCCTTCATTACTATATATGTGTCACACCTGACCCAATGTATGTGAAAATATGTCAATGTATATAATGTCAATGTATGTAACACCTGACCAATGTATGTATGTAACACCTGACCCAGAGTATGTAAGGATATGTCAACCTGACAGTGACCCGGGTGCGACCCCTGGACTTCAGTGCTGGGCACACACGCCGGAGAATCGATCCGGTCGGAACGGCCATGGGCCAGGCTGCAGATAACATGTGGAGGGAGACGGAAGATTTGCGGTGCCCCCTTTTCGCTCCTGGAGGTGAGAGCGGACATCGCTGGGGGTGGCATATTTCCACGCAGTGCCCTGGTGGGGGGCCCACACTGCCCTAGTACCCCTGGTGGGGGCTGGCACATCAGGAGTAGCGCCCAGCAGCCCATGGAGTCCTACACAAGGGCTTGGATTGGGAAAGTTGCTAATAACTCTGTGGCAACCCAGAACAGCGAACAGAAGCTAAGGCAACGGAGAGACACAAGGAGGCCGAAGGGGCACACACCTGAGGCAGACAACACCGGCAAGCCCTCAGGTATCCCCAGGGAAGAAAACAGAAGGCAACCCATAACCAGGGGGGAACAAACAATGAAAGAAAGGACTGCCATTCAGCTGATACATGTGCATTTAACACGCGGGGCTCATGCAGATATTAAACAGTACTTGATAAGTAACGTGAAGTACATGCGGTAGTAAATAAAAGCCCCATGTGAGTGGGCAAACATCAGCTACAAAGAGCTGCAAAAGAGGAGCCACCAGACGACTTACATCCCGGATAGCTGCCGCCTGGGGGGATAAGAAAAGCGATGAACGGCGGGAGCTAGTTCATGTGGGAGAACACAACCCACACGAAGAAACAGAACTACAGGCTGCAGAGAGCGAGGACACTGGGGGAAATATCCTGAGGTGAATGAGACAGGGCCCGTTGTGACCCCCCCATAAAGGGGCATAAGGGGGAGAGCTCGCAGGGACCTGCAAGCCCAGAACACCTGTAGAGGAAGGAACGCTGAGTGCAGGTGAGCGGCACGCGTACTTGCCGGCCAGGGCGGAGGCACACAACTGCAGGCCCCTCACACGCTGGCTATACGTGGACTCAAGTGAACTGGGGCACTGGCTGGTACCTGCTGGACCGCAGGAAGGGCACATCAGGCAGTCAGGACCATCCTGCTGGCCGACCCAGGGCCCCGGAAAAAAGCTGAACACTGGGCATTTCCATCAGCTGAAAGGCACGGCCATCGCATGCATCATTCCGCAGAGCAGGAGGCGTGGCCCAGCAAGGAGCAGGCCCCTACAACAGAGTGGGGGGGAGAGGGTACTGCAAGACGCCGCAGAGGTTATTGGATCAAATAGCAGATTGCCTGACGTGGGAGAACACAACCCACCCGAGGACGAATATATTGAGAAGTAGGATAGGAAAGAGGATTGGGGGGCTGGGCCTCATTGGGCCAAGCCGCACAGCAGACCAGAGAGGAGTGAAGTGTGCTGTAAACTAGACAACCGGGTGGGCCTGACCCTCGGGTGCGCCGGTGTCGGTACTGTGGCAGGCAGCAATACTGGACTTAGAACTATGCAACACAGCATGTGGTAGACACCTGCCCCACACAGGACCACACGGCTAGGCCTACAAGAGAAACCGGGGGGGGGGGGAGTGATGCCTCACGCCCGTAAGGAGAGAATGCCAAATAGGACAAAAGGAGGAAGAGGTGAACAAATCAGCATAGATTACTTTACTAGAAAATCTGAAAAGTAACAACCTGCCCAGTCAAACGCAACAATGGCTACAACGAGCGCCGCACAATAAGTGGGAAGTGAAAGTGAAGGACCGATACTGGAAGCAATTGCCTTCTTGAAGGCGTGCCTGGAAAATAAGATGGACGCAGCGATAGGTGCCCTGAAGGCGTCCTTAGAGAACAAATTAGACACAGTCATGGTGGATGTGGGCCTCCTCCAGCAAGATGCACGAAACTTGACGGAGCGAGTGATGACAGCCGAACAGCAGGTGCAGCAAAACACCACCGATGTCGCAGTCACACAAACGCAAATGTCGGAGGTGATGCACATCGTAAAGATCCTGGAACGCAGGGCGGAGGATGCAGAAGGGAGGGCACGAAGGAACAACATCCATATAGTCGGACTGCTGGAAGGTGAGGAAGGCAGAGACCCAACGGAGTATGTCGGAAATCTGCTGCTCCAGGAGATTGGGGCAGGGGTACTCTCCCAGGGTTTTGCAGTAGAAAGAACACACAGAGCCCTGACCAGAAAGCCCCAACCGGGCACCCCTGAGATCAATGATCACCAGGATCATGAACTTCAAAGATAGGGAAAAGATATTGACATTTTCGAGAGAAGGGGGCGTGATCACCAGGAACTCCTCCAGAATCACTATACACCCAGATTACACTGTCATGGTCCAGAAGCAAAGAGTGTGATTCGGCCCGACTAAAGAACGCCTTAGGGCGGCAGGTATACATTACATGCTGCTATATCTGGCTAAACTCAAGGTGATACACCAAGGCAGGTCGTGCTTCTTTGAGACGACAGAGGAGTCCCACACATGGATGGACCAGCAAGGTATCCCCCAGCAAAGATCTAGGAATGCCAATGGTGATGGGAACCTGCCCCGGTGATAAAGTACGGGGACCAATAGGAGCAGAGACATTTCAACACAAAGAACATAATGCATGCCAGAAGGAATTTATAAGGGAGGGACGGGGTCCAGGTCTGCCGGAAGGGCCGACAAGACACACACCCCCAGAGTTTTTTTCCGAGTTTGGATGTCAGTTTTGAGGCATCACGCTGCAGCGGGCAGGCCCCACTACGGTGGGCGGAGCAAGAGAAGCAGCGAAGCCGAAGCAGCGGGAGGGTGGCTGGGGGTTGGTTTGAGACACAGGGTAGTGGGCATACAGAGGGCTATGGGACGGCAGAGTCGAAAGAAACACCGTGAATATGGGTCCAGATGAGATAATGATTGCAACCTGGAATGTTAGGGGGCTTAATGCCTACGTTAAAAGACTTACAGTATATGCCTGTCTAAACAGGATGAAGGTTAAGATAGCAATGCTGCAAGAGACTCACCTAACACAGGAAAAACAAACCAAAATGGACAAGAAATGGGGGGGACAGGTGTACAGTTCCACATATTCGAACTATGCAAGGATAGTACTGATATGGGTTGCCCCAGGGGTCGCCTTCCTGATAAGAAAGCAAGAACGCGACTCAGAAGGAAGACTAGTGATAGTGCACGGAATCCTAGAGAGTAAGGAAATATGCCTGATAAATACGGTTGTATACGAATTGTTCATATTACAATTGTCCGAATGACAATTGACCTTCTGCACAATTGACCGAATATAAACAGTCAATTAGGATATATATGCGGGGGAAACCCCCCGCATTCCCCTGCCCAATCCACCAACCCCCAACCCAATCTCATTAGATGATTATTACCCCAACCCATTATATATATATATAAATGACAAGACGGTCAATTTGGACCACTGCAAAATGGTCAATTGTGTCATTCGAGCAATTGTACTCGAACAATTCGGGTAATACCATAAATACATATGCTCCGAATCACGATGCAACGGAATTCTTTAGGAAACTTGTGCCCAAACTAGCCCAAAACAGAGACGCAACGTTCATCTGGGCGGAAGACTTTAATTGCACTCTGGACCCGCTCCTGGGCAGATCGAATGACAAACACAGGAAGCCAGCACCCCCAGCCAAGGTGCTAAAAACGGCCCTGACCTGATTGCAGCTGACGGACATCTGGTGAAAGGAACACAGCGATGAGAGAGGGTATACACATTATAGCACACCCCATGGAATATTTACACGCATAGATTATTTATTCACGGACATTGAATCTTTGAAAGATTTTACAGGGATAAATATTAAGGCACGCACACTATCCGACCATGCACGATTGCTAGCAACATGGGCACACAACTACAGAAGGGCTCCGATACCAACGTGGAGTCTGAGGGAGGAGGCATTGAAGGAGGGTGAGTTTGAGGAATATTTGCATGATGTGATAAAATATTATTTTGAGCACAATGTGGGGAGTGTAGAGAGTAATGGTACGCTCTGGGACATGTTCAAAGTGGTGATAAGGGGGCCAGCAATAGGGAAAACAAGGGGACTAAGAGGAGAGGCCCTAGCAGAGCTTGGCAACCTGGCAAGGGAGATAGAATTGGGGGAACGCCGGGCGGGGATCACTGCAGAGGAATCTAGAGAACTAATGGCGCTGAGACTGAGATGCGTAGAACTCTGGGAGAAACTGGGAAGATTGGATTATGGAATATATATACAGCGGCTGCATGCAGAGGGGAACAAACCTGGCAGGCTTCTGGCCTGGCTCACCAAGCAGGAATGTAAAAGAGATCCAATTAATGCAATAAATGACGAATCAGGGATAGAGGTCAGAAGCTAGGAGGGCATTAACAAACTATTCTCCTGCTTTTATGAGCGATTGTACGCTCCTAACCCAGAGGTGGAGCTAGGGGATATAGCAGATGCCCTGGCAGAGATAAGAATGCTGAAACTAGCAGCAGAACAGGCCCAATGTTTAGATTCCCCCTTCACAGTGGAAGAAATAGAGACAGTAATCACTGAACTCCCATCAGGCAAATCCCCAGGACCTGACGGGCACCCAGGTGAATTCTACAAGACGTACAAGGGCACCATAGCATCGGGATTGCTTGAAATATATCAAGCGGCGTATGAGAAGGAACAGCTGTCAGACAGCATGTCGGAATCAGTAATTATACCGATCCTCAAACCTGGGAAATCACAGTTGGAGTGTGTCTCATATAGGTCGATTTCCCTCATTAATCAAGATTCCAAAAACCTTATGGCAGTGCTTGCCAACCGCCTAAAACGGCTAATACCCACGCTGATCCATTTGGATCAGACGGGTTAGGTCCCGGGGAGAAACATATTGTGGAATCTCCGAAGGCTCTACCATGTATTAGACCGGACGAATCGCAGACGGGGCGAATGCGCTATAGCGTCGTTAGACACTGTTAAGGCCTTCGATTCTGTGAATTGGGAGTTGCTGTTGAGTGTTCTCGCCCACTTTGGAATAGGGGAAGGGTTCCTTCGGTGGATTAGGCTGCTATATAAAGATCCCAGAGCTAGAGTGAAAACTGGACGACACATCTCAGAGGTCTGGAGAATATACAGAGGGACCAAGCAGGGTTGCCCACTGTCACCGATGTTGTATATATTGGCTCTGGAACCGCTGGCGGTCTTCCTTAGAGCAGAGTATGGTGACACAGGGACAGATATAGACGGAGTAGTGCATCAAATTACGCTGTATGCGGACAACATGCTCCTTTTTGTGGGAAACCCACGAGAAAATGTATCCTGCTTGCTAGAAGCAATTGATGCGTACACTAGACTCTCGGGGATAGCCATTAATAAAGAAAAGTTCTTACTATTCCCCTTGGCAGACCTAAGAAGGGTCCCCTCGAACCAGCTTCCAGAACTGGGCCTTATGTGGGCACTGCGCTCCTTCCGATATATTTGGGGATAGAACTACACCATGACACTGCAGACACACACAAAATCAACACCTGCCCAGCCCATGACAGAACACAAAAGGATATGGACTTCTGGGGGACACTTCCACTGAGAATGATAGGGAGGGCGGCCCTCTTGGCGATGGTGGTACTACCACGCATGTTACATTACTTCACAAACATTCCATATGACATACCCAGGGCCTTCTTCACAAAGCTGAACACAATAGCATAAAAGTTCCTGTGGGGGGAGTTGCAGGATTGCCATGACGCCTCTGCAAAGAGACTACAAAGCAGGAGACAATCGATTACCGGATTTCTAAAAGTACTACCTGGCGGGGCAATTGCAATTTGTGGTCAAATGGCTGGGGGAAGAGACAACAATCGACACAATACTCTTCCAGCTAGCACTGAAACTGTACTATTTGAGGGAACTGCCATGGATTGATAAATCTCTGCTCAAGACTCTACCAAACATGGTCAGACTCGCAACAACCCTGTGGACCAGGGCGTGGAAACTCCAGGGGATGAAAGATCTCTTCTCGATACAGATCCCCATAGCAGGATTTGCAGGCCTGGACACAGGAACTCTAGCAACATATAGATCCCAGTGGGAGGCCAAAGGCGTAGCACAGATAGGAGATCTGAGGAAGGAGGCACAATGGGCGGAATTCCTAAACCTTGTGGAGGACCAAGATATACATGGATGCCAATTTATTCTACATGCCAGCATGATAAGGACAATCAAGAAGAGATGGGTGGAATGGCCGGAGGAAGACGATACGGGGGGGAGGGTTGGATGCCTGGTAAAACATATCAGAAGGGGGACACACGGCCTCTAGATTATATGAACAGCTGTTAGAATCCAGCAACGCGCAAGTGCTATAGATGAGAGAACGCTGGGAAGAGGAGCTCCAGAGGCCCTTTAGCGAACATGAATGGGTTAGAGTACTGAGATATCCAAAAAAGGTGTCCAGGAACGCAGGATTCAGACAAGCGCAGTTATACCTTACGCACAGGGCATACCTTACACCCAGAAGGATGACCATGATGGGATTGGGAGAACCCCAAAAATGCCCCCAGTGCTCTGAGGAAGAAGCAGACATGTTGCATATGTTTTGCACTTGCTCACTGATAAAGATTTTCTGCAAAGGAATCAAAGAGAAGGTGGCGGGGTGGAATCCAAATGCAAGTATGGAATCCTGAGTCGTATTTATTAGGCCTTTTTCCCATAGGCAGACAAAAGATGCACCTGGCCAAAATGAAGGATTTGGTATGCATATTGGCCAAACGTTGGATAGCAATGGCATGGACCTCCAGTGTGGGCCCAATTAGAAAATCATGGTGGTCTGATCTCCAGAGATGGGCAGTGGTGGAAACAGTGGTATGGACAAGAGCGGTGCAGAGGGGGGAAGGAGAAAGTGGGCAAAAGATACTGGCATGGAACTCCCTTATGCAAGACCTATTTGGACAAGGGACGGAGAGCAATAAGTTGACCCCAGGAGAGCGGAGGAACACTAACTAGAAAATAGACAGATGTACGCCATACCTCCTAACCTAAATGAGCCAGTCAGTGCACAAGAGACTGACCAATTGGGCAGCTGTAGACCAGGTCAGCATGGCCGCAGAATCGCTCCATGATGGTAATGAAAAGGCGAATCCATGGAAAAGTACCAGAGTGACTGTTATGTTTGTTTGTTTGTTATTGTGGTTGGTTATTGTTAGAAAAATAATGAAGAGTTTAAAAAAATAAATTATATTGAAACCTGTGATTTAAATTGTCAGATGTAAGACATTGAACAAAGCAACATTCATAGCTGAACCAGTAGGGGAGGATGATTATGTACATGATTGCACTGTATATACTGAACATTATAATGATATTCCCCAAGCTAGAGAAAATGCTCTTGGGAGGAGGGAACTCCTCTTTATTGATGGATCTTCAGAAATTGACCAAATGACTGGATAAAGACAGACTAGATCAGCGGTACTAAAGCTGAACCGAGAGGGTGAATTTAAGGTAGTAACAAGCACGAGATTGCATTTGTATTATTTAGAAGAGGCTGCAGAATTAGTGGTGCTTATCGCTGCTCTTCAGAGATTCGAAGATGAAGAAGTGACAGTGTACTCTGACTCTGCCTATGTGACGTCAGCCGTACACGCAGGTTTGTCACGCTGGAAAAAGAAGGGCTTCCTCTGCGCAAACGGCACTCCAGTGCAACATGCAGCCCTACTGGATAAACTTATTGCAGCACTAGCACTCCCATTAACTCTAGCAGTCATAAAATGCGCAGTGCATATTAAAAGAGAAGGTTGAGCACCATAAGAGGAAAAGGATTCATGGAAAAAGCAGGGGTGTTCTTTATCCCCTACTGAGGAAATTTGGAGATGATATAGCACTGGAAAACAAGTTATGCCTCTAGCATTATTGAGGGTAGCGCTGGAGCAGACCCACTACCCGGTGCATGTGACCCAAGAGAGTCTAGCTGCTACAACTAAAGAAGAGTGGTTCTCGCCAAATTTGCATGTGGCACAGTTTATTGTAAATTGCATTGTGTGACAAGAATGTACTGCAGGGCACACTTTGCGAACAGTGTGAGGAGCAATTTATAGACCCAGTTGCCAATTTCAGCACCTAAATATATTATGTGGATATGCTGCAGACATGCAACGGCTACAGATATATGCAGGTTGTGGTATGTCCTTTTTCTAGCTGGATTGAGGCAGGTCCATGCACACACCCTGACACCACGTGTGCTGCCGAGTTCCTTGTGCATGAGGTGTTTCCAAAATGGGGTGTGTGCAAGGTTTTGTGGACTGACAATGGACCACTTTTTGTAAATTAACTGTTTGAACAAATAGTTCCTTGTATCAGGCATTAAGCACATGTTTTCCTCTTCGTATCACCCACAGGTGAATGGCATCTGTGAAATATTCAATGGATTATTGAAGGAAAGGATTGCAAAAATAAAGATGACTCTAAAGAAGGGATGACTACATTGCCTACCCCTTGCCTTATATGCCGTAAGAAACCAGCCTGGCTCAGATCACCATTTAACTTCTCATGAGTTGGTGACTAGACACTACATGAGAACCCCCCTTGCTCCTCCAACTAGGTTAAAAACGGATGCCTACAGTGAGGCGAAGACAGTAGGTGACGAGATGCATGATTACCTAACAACAATGACTGCAAGTGTTTCTTTCATGTCTCAACAGGTCATGAACCGGAGGGAGGGGACAAAGAAGATCAATCCATTGAAGCAGAAGATTTCTTAAAACAACCCAGCCTATACCCAGGGGACCAGGTGCTGGTACAAATGTTTGCACGCACTTGGAGTACGCCCTATTTTGAAGGACCATTTGAAGTAGAAGAAGTTACCCCTACAGCTGCCAAGTTAAAAGAAAGAAGAGTCAGGTTGCCTTTGCACCATATCAAACCATATAAAGGAAAAACCCCAACCCCTCCTGTAGCTATCGATGGCAGCAAGAGAAGACGTTCCATGTATGCAGACTCACTTAATGGCCAAGAGCAAAGACAGGGAAAATGAAGAGCACACCAACACTTTAAATTAGAGACCAACATCTTCAACCTTGGATAAGGAATAAATAGAGTTGAAGTTATCCTGGAACTTTTTAAATAAACTCAAGGAACAATGTTTTAATGCAGTGGAGCAGAAAGAAGAGAAGTACATTCACCTATTATAATAACAATACACACATTCTTGTATGCTGTTTTTACTTACATATTACAGTCTTATCCTGTTTTTTTGGAAAATCCTAATAATCATATTATTTTCAGAATAATTACAGCAATCATCCTATATATATATATATATGTATTCAGAATTAAAACAAGATGAAGAGACTTCAGAATAAAAGAGGCTCATTGCCATCAAGAAAATCGATGAGCTTTCTTGGAATAATAATTGTGATATAATTCTGTGCTATGATTTGTGTTTTTGTCCTGATTATTATGGCATTTAGACATGTTAAAAGAAACAATACAGACATGGGGCCTCATTACGACCCAGGCGGTAAGTACCGGTCATTACCGACATGGCGCAATTTCCGTGTTGGCAATAGACCGCTAAAAGCGGCCCATTATGAGTTTGCGGGCACAAGCTTTGCGCCATGCCGGTAAAGAACTCACCGCCATGCCGCAAAAGCCCGAAAAATCCCCCTTTTCGGCATCGTCTGTAGTGGAAATAGCACCTCCGGCATCCTAGCCATCGGCATCAGCGGTCACCTCTAATAGCGCTCACCTCAAATAGCCGTAACCGCTATTAGCAGTGACCATAAATACGCGGAACCGGAAGTAGTGTCATCGCACAGGAACGGGACAGAGCACGGCGGCCATCTTTAAAAACACAATCCATTGCCATCCACCACAACCAGGAGCCATCTGACCCCCAGAACTCCCACACACCTCTACCACTACCTGTTTCAATTCAGGATGCCAAAAGCTGTTAAAGAAACGGGTGATCGGCTGCGCCAGGAGCGCTTCCCCAGAGAGGAGCTCACCATGTTAGCAGAGACACTGCAGGAGCATGCAGATGTGGTTTTTGCAAATGACATGTCCCGTCCAGCACTGCTGCATAAAAAGCAGATTTGGGCATTGGTCGCCCAGAGAGTCAGTGCCGTCGGCACCACACCCCGCACACCCAAACAATGCCGTAAGCGCTGGGACGACCTAAGTCTACGTGCGCAAAGTATACTCTCCGCCAACCGAAACCTTGGGCTGGCGACAGGTAGAGGTGCAGAGTCGCCCATAAAACTCCAGCCATGGGAGGAGATATGTGCTACCACCATAGGCACCGAGGCAATAGAGGGAGTCGGGGACATGGAGAGAGGAGCACCGTATTCAGCCGATGCAGGTAGGTGTCTCTAATCAAACAATGCCAATACCACCACGATGATGTCCACCTGAACTGACAGTGCAATGATGTATAGCATGGTCCACCAGACACATAAGCACAAGACTGCCTACAGGCAGTGCAGAGCATCACCTTGTCCACATGCATGATGCACCCCATTTGTGTTGCAACCCAAATGCCTCCATGCATCACCCACCCAAGAGTGAGGCAACCTGTATGTCACTCCCCCCAATGTGACTCATCTACCATTCCATATCAATGCAGCCACCCCAATGCATGCCCGATGCCCGTAGACCCATCACTAACCCTCTCCCTCCTTTGGTCCCCCATAGGCACACATTCTGACAGCGATGATGAGGACACCAGTGCCACACCACGGAAGAAGGCCAGGGCCGAGGAGGGTGAACACTGCCCCTCAACCTCAAGGGGCAGAGGCCAACCTAGACCACCTCTGAAGGACAAGAGAAACACAGAGGCCACAGCACCAATGTGCACCACGGCCCCCACAACAACACCCACACCAGCCACCATCACCCAGGAGGCATTGGCAGAGGGCACACCATCGGCTGGCAGCAGCACAGTCGGTGAGACAGCTGCCACAGCAGCCATATCTGACTACGAGGGCGACATACAGCTGCATGGCCCAACACCCGCCACAGGCCCCCTCCACTCACCACACCTATCCCAATGCAGCATAGTGGACGGCAGCATGCACGGGCTGTCACCTACAGATTCATGGCCAGCAATTTTCAGCCCCACACCAACTGTGCCTGATGACCAGGTCATGGTTGAAATGCCTCACACTTCCGCCACAGTGACAACCACCCAAGAGGGGATCCTGGCTATACAGAGGCGCCAGGAGGAACTCACTGGGCTGCTGACGCAACATATTAATGAATGTACCCGTGCACGTGATGACATCAGGGACAGTGCTGCATCGATAAAAAGTTCCACCTCCAAGGACAAGTGCGCAGCAGTGCGCCATGTCCTCTCGCAAATGGTGGCAGCAATGCGGGACATGCATCCACCGCAGTTCCCAGGACAACCTGAGCCATCATCATCTGCCAGCTCTACTAGGACCAGCCCTGTGCGTCGCTCTAGCAGGAACCTGCGCAGATTGGACAGGGGGGCACCTGGTGGTGGAAGAGGGGGAGGGAATTAGGCACAGCCATGCATGCTGGTGCCATGTAGACCACTGGTGCGCGCTACTGCACACTGGGAAGTCAAGGGCGGAGGGGGGAGAGGTTGTTTGGGGGAGTTAAGGGGGAGGGGGGAGAGGGTGTGTGCTTGTGAGTTGAGGGGAGGGGTGAGAGGGTGTGTGCATGGGAGTTGAGGGGGAGGGAGGTGAGGGTGTGTACGTGGGAGTTGAGGGGGGAGGGGGAGAGGGTGTGTGCGTGGGAGTTGAGGGGGAGGGGGAGAGGGTGTGTGCTTGGGAGTTGAGGGGGCAGAGCGGTGAGGGTGTGTGCTTGGGAGTTGAGGGAGGAGGGGGGAGAGGGTGTGTGGGGTGGAGGGCTTGTTCACTTTTCCATGATTCTTTAATACACATTTTGGTAACTCATGATTCACATGTGTGGACATTGCTTATTGCGTATGTGTGTTTTATTGGTGAACCGTCTACAGTGTCCATGTCCCTGACACACCCAGTGCCCCGAGTGCCACCTCCATGTCACACTCCCCGTCCATGTGTGCTAGAAACATTGGTTGATCAGAGTCTGACGCATGTCACGTCCCTCCTGTGCATCGCTGCCTCCCTGAGGTGCTGCCCCGTCTCCACCCTCCTCGTCCTCATCGTCAGGTGGTTGCAGTTCAGCGTCAGGTGGCAGGGGCGCATTCCGTCTGATGCACATGTTGTGTAGCATGAGACATGCCATGACAATCTTGGCCACCTTCTCATGGCGGTATAGGAGTGCCCCACCAGACCTGCTGAGGCAGCGAAACCGTGCCTTCAAGAGGCCAAATGTCTGCTCAATCACCACACGGGTAAGTGTATGTATACGATTGTAGTCCTCCTCGTGCCTGTTCTGTGGGTTCCGGACTAGGGTAAGGAGCCACCTCTTCAAGGGATAGCCTGCATCACCTGCATGTGGGCAACAATGTATATGTGTAAGTCACATCATATGGGACCTCGATCAATGACACCATAGCATGCATTCAGTTCCTGATTGCAACCACATTCCCATGCATGAATAGAGACACACGATGTGACTGCTATGTGTGTATTCCTCTTATGGACTGGTGTGCGTGCCATCAACTAGTGGGCGCAGAGGGGCCCAGTTCCATGTGAGTGCTCATGCACTGTGTTATTCTACAGCGGTTGTTTCCATGATCTGGGTGATGTCCAGTAATTTGTATGCTTTCTTCATGGCACCGTTGATGTCAGCCTCATGATGATCTCACTGTGCACAACAAATGGTGACATGCAATTCAGTTGGACCTCTGTGTCAGTGTAGTGGTGTATTAATGTGTTTGACCCTCATGTGACTCCTTACTACGCAGTAATGGGGGACTGTCCTTGTAGTTGATGGTATTTGGTGCTGTGTATTGGCCATTGTAATTGCTTGTAGCTGCATTGTGTTGGGGGGAATACGGTCTGATTTGGTCAAGTGCACATGTAGATGGCTATGGAATGATTGTGACACTGCATCATTCACATGGTAGGGCTGCTTATATCTTGCATTATGTGTGTCAGGTCCAGTCTGGCCTGCTTTGGGGTATGAGCATTCTCTCCGGCACTCACAGCTAGGTGAAGTATGCATCTCTCCCCCCCCCCATACTCAGCCAGGTGAAGTGTGCAGGTCTCCCCAAATCACCTACCCACATCGCATTTCCATAAGCCTTACAAGCAACTTACCAAGAAGCCAGGATCTGTGCCCTGCATGTCGCTCCATGTAGCGTGGTATTGTGGAGTTCTGCAGGACCATTGAATCATGGGTTGATCCGGGGTATCGGGCACAACAATGTGTGATGATCTTGTTTGAGTCACATACCATTTGCATGTTGATGGAGTGGTATAGCTTACGGTTGCGGTACGCTACCTCCTTGGCATGTGGGAGCACCCATTCCACATGGGTGCAGTCGATGGCGCCAATGCAACCAGGGATGCCAGCCAGTGAATGGAAACCAACTTTGGTGTTTGATATCTCCTGGCCAGTCCGTGGTAAGTAAATGTGGTCGCCTGTGTGCTTCAGGAGGGCATCAAGCACTTGGTTCAGCGTACGTGAGAATAATGGTTGAGATATGCCCTGCATGTGCCCCACTGTGTGCTGGTAGGTGCCTGTGGCCAGGAAGTGGAGCACAGACACTACCTTTAGTAGGGGTGGGATGGCGGTGCGTGTTTCAATCAGGCTGACAATGTTGTCATGTACCATGTCGACAATGGTGGTGATAGTGTCCCGGTCCAGACGGTACAGGGTGTGGATCTGCTCAGGGGTTAGGTTGAATGGACTGGCTCTGATGCGAGGGATTGGGGGCTGCCTGCGTGGTGCCACTGGCTGCATAGGTGGGGCATGCTGGCCCTGCCTTGCCCTCCTTCTCCTCCTGCATCTCCTCTGTGCTGCCTGTTGTTGTTGTTGTTCTTGGTGTAGTAGCACTTCCACTGCAATGTTGTCTTTCAGCCCCAGCATTGCTAGTAGTATTGGAATCATTGTGGAGTGTGACTGGGTGTGGGAAGGGGTGGCGTGTGCTCTTTTTGTGCTGGCCTAGTCTGTATTGCCTCCACCTGTGCTGATTGTGTGCACCTGTGGTAGTTGGGAACACTGCACATGGTCATTTACGGCTGGTCCGCGATGCCGGTATTTGCACCATGGCGGTAAGGTACTTTGCGGCCTTCCCTAAGGCGTTAATTGCATGTCCGCATGACTCGTGATGTTCCCTTGTTTGCGACATGGCGCTATTGCCGGCATGAGGGGTCGCGTGCCCGCACTCCTGTCGCTATTTGCGGCACCGTAAAGTACGGTACCGCTAATAGCGGATTGTCGTTTCATAATCGGGCGGAGCATTAAGCGATGCCGGTAATCCTTTACCGGCATCGTTATTCACTTACCACCCGGGTCGTAATGAGGCCCATGGTGTGGAACAATGAAACAGTTGCTATTGTCCCTGATGAGAGCACAAACAGTATCCTTTATAATCTTTCTAGCCATCTATTTCGATTTTAAATGGATGTTGGGAAAGAACATGAAGATATAAACACATATCTTGATAATTCAGCTCATTTAGAAAATAACCTATGGTATCATCACATGAAAGAGGTGGGAGAGAGAATGACAGATGAAAGCTGCTATGTCTGTTCCCTAATAGGTATGCCATGAACGCAGCAAGGGAATTTATTGCCAAAGAGATGCCTGCACAATATGTAATAATTCTCAGTCATCTAGCAGCTTGTACAACCAGAAGGCAATTCAAAGAAAAATGGGAAAATGTACGATGTGATTGAGAGGAAAATTTCCATGTGAAGATACTTATGTGAAGACAAAAAGGATGAAAAGTGGGATGGGGTGGACACGCAAAAAACGTATGTATCCATTCCAGATTGGAGAACGAATACAAATTGATGAGATGAAGAGGATGGATTGCTCAGACATGACTGAAAGAAGAGGAGAGCCAGGATGCTGGGAGAGACCTCGTTATTGGTATATGGGAGTATTGCCACCAGTACCAGATGGGAAGAAGGACTATTATCCTGCCCTGCACACTTATTGAAGAAAGAACCAGTAAGCATAGTGCAAATAGTGAATGACAGATGCCTAGAATCATGGGCCAAGTATTCTAAGTTACTAACATGTGTTGACAACAAAGCAGGAGCAGTATCTATTTTTTATTTTTTTATTTGTTTATGACTCAGAAATCTTTACTAAGTTAATAAAACAACATATTTCATCATTTGAACCATACCATTAGAGCAATACATTCGTAATGAAAAGGAACAAATGCAAAAATATGTAAAACCCTATTATCCTGATCCCTGTCCACATTGGTATTTTTGCCAGGATCTGCCTTTACTTCACCTTTCTTTTAACTTTAACACCATATGCAGTTCTACAGCATAATCTCACAGCTTCTCAACACACATATTACCAGGGAAGAAAGTGCAGCGTTACTGCCCAAGACTATTTTGTCCTGGAAAAACTCTGAGATGATATTTTCTTCTTCCCGGACCAAACGCCTGAAGTATGTCATGCGAGAGTTCCATGTCCCCTCGCATTCCATGAGTAAGTGCCTCAATGTTTGCTGTACTGGATAAATGCAGACTTTGCTTAGTTGTTTGGCACCACAACCCTGATGGCGCCTTGCCAAAACTTCTCCACAATGAACCAGGTTTAACCTGATTCTTAAGAAGTTATTGTTCAGGGAACTATCTGGGAATTTCGTCAGGTAGTTCGCAGGGCATCCTAATTCTTTTTCGCCACCCAAAAACAGGTGAACAGATGACCCCATGCGCACTTTTTCGATAGTTGTTATCCAGTCCATGCGCTCAAGTTTTTGTTTGATTTTTAGTGGGTTGGATATAAGAGTTCCTACATCAAGGTCAACACTAGAGAGAAGCTCTCTTAGCTTACTCTCCAATAATCGAAGGATCGCGGATTTGGTCTTCAGCATATGACATTTAATGTCACTATATAGGGTTGTTTCTTTACCAACCAAAATATCCCGATATAGGGAGATTAGTTTCCAACGGGCCATGCACCCTAGGGATTTTAAGCCCAGTTTGTATCTAAGACTCCAATTAGGTGTACAGGCAGGGAGACCTAATACTTTTTTCCATATCCGCCCCTCGAAAACATCCCAATTGACTGACCACAATCGTGGTCTAGCCTCCAGCCCATAAAGAATGACTGCCACTATTTTTGCCAAATAGTACCTAATCAAGGGAGAGATCGAAAATGTGCAAAATTTCTAGTTTAGTTTCAGCAATTGTGCAGCTCCCTGCACTACCTTTGCTGTGACTTCTGCTTCAACTTGATAAAGAGCTGGAGAGGCATGGATGACATATCCCAAGTATTTGACCGACTCCACGAGTTCAATTGCTTCACCATTTAGTTCCCACCTTGTAAACTTAATTTTCTTTTGTGGGTGTTTAAACATCACAATGTTCGACATGGCAGGGTTTATGGAGAGTTTGTTAGTTTCTGCGTAAGTACTCAGTTTCGTCAGTAAGCGTTGCAAGCCTATTGGCATTCTGTCTAACAGCACTATATCATCTGCATAGGCCAGCCAAAATATCTTTTTCCCATTCAACATAGGGCTGGCCAATGCAGATGAACTCAGAGACATACCCATGTCTGCCAGAAAGAGGTTGAAAAAAAGTGATGCCCCAGGCATCCTTGTCTAACTCCCCTATGCCCCTCTATAATTTCTGACAGATGCCCCAGTTCGTCCAACCGTACCTTTATGTTGGTGTCCCTGTGTAGCTCCACCAGCATTGAAAAAAGCGTTTCTGGTAAACCCCACTGTCTTAACTTATTCCAAAGAAGGGCCCGGTCCACTTGGTCAAAGGCCTTCGACAGGTCGACCCATGCGCCAAAAAGGGGTAACGATCTATTGCCTTTGGTCTGCTCACTTACAAGGTTTAAGATGAGGCCATTTAGTGTTGTTGACATCCCCGTCCTGAAACCTGTCTGGAAGCGGGATAAAATACCATGATTTTCTACCCACTCATCTCATTCAACAAAAGCTTCATAAAGATTTTACTCTCTATGTCGAGCAGTGCTATAGGTCGATAATTAGCCGCTGCTCGACGGTCTCCAGCTTTGAAAAACTGGATGACCAGGGTGTTTTCCAAGAATCTGGAAATAGACGCCTCTTAAGAATCTCGATAAACAAACAAAAGAGAAGTTGTGACCACAAAACTGGCTCTTTCAGTATTTGGAACGTCAGGCCATTAGGGCTTGTTGCCCGCGAAATAGACAATTTAATAATTATCTCCTCTATATCCCCTGCGTCAAATTTCAGATGCCATGGTATCTGTGGTGTAGCTACAAAATGGTAACTGTTGATGTTTTAAATACTTCTGTTAAATGCTCTATCCAACCCTTTTCTGAAACCAGATTACACAGTGTGCCTCTGGGACCACCTTCAAAATGGTTGATGAGTGTCCAAAAATGTTTGGTATTCCCATCTCTGAGAAGTGTGAGGACCTTCTCTCCATCATTTTGAAGTCGGGAGGCTCTCTGAAGAAATGACCATGATCTATAGTTTGCCTTTTCTCTGCTCATTTTCTCTGCTCATTTCTACCTTATAAGCTTCTGGTGATTACCCTGCTTGCTTTAGTTGCCGTAAAGCTTTTCTGTATTCTCTTTTCTTTTTCTGTGTTTTTCCATCAAAGGGATGAGTATGCCTTTGCTTCACCTGATGAGCAGGCTCATTGGGAGCAAATGTAGCCCAAAGAAATTTAACAAACTTGTAGGGGTGGCAGTTTGTTTCCCATATCACTTGTGGAAGCTTCTTCAGCTGTCTATTTAGGTTTTCACCTTCGCTTCTATACTTTACTAGTCTAACTTTACCTTTATTCCCACTCAACAGCTGCCTATTTCTGTTTAGAAGAGAGCTGAATAGAGCATGAAAAGATAGTTCCAGTCTACTATGGTCGCTACCACCGTCATGCTTCACACCTAATGTGGAAGGCAACACATACAAGTTATGGGAAACAAAAATATAGACTAGAGTCAAGGAGGAATCCCCTCTGTGCCATGTCTTGGAAATCCGCAAATCTCCTTCTGAGCTACCATTCATCATTTTAAGATTCCAAGAGTCCATGAAGTCCAACCACAATTGCCAATTTTTTGTCTTATTTGCGGTTGGGCGATTTTTCATGTCCTTTTTTGATTGCATACATTCTGCATTAAAGTCGCCAGCCAGGATTTTACTGCTGTTTGCTGGGCCCAGTTTAACTGTCTGCAACAGTGATCCCAAAACTTCCAAAAACAAAGACAGCTTTGAACAGGCGGAGTTCCAGTATATATTAATCAACACCCAATCGAGGGCTAAGCCTTCGTGGAATGAGCTGGCTCTACATGCCTGAATACCCAAAAGGTTTTCAAAGATGGTAACTATATCCTTGAGAATATGATTTTTCCAGGCTAACAATAGCCCTCCAGACAGCCTCCCTTTTGCTTTTTGCAAAGCTGGCAAACAGAATACACCAAAGCCTTCAATACTCAAGGGATTCACCAGCCATGTTTCTTTCCTAGATTAAATAGGTATTCTCTCATATTTTTTACCTTAAACGTACTGGAACCCTGCGTGTTCCAACTGACAATGGGCCTCATTACGACCCAGGCGGTAAGTTACCGCCTGGGTCGTACCTTTACAACCATGGCGTAAACTACGTTTACGCCATGGTGGTTGGCGGACTTACCGCCCCATTCCGAGGTTGGCGGGGCGGTAAGTCCCCAATCCCCATTTACCCTTCCCCATTCCCATTTTTGCCCCATAGGGCATAATGGGAGTGGGGAAGGCGTTAATTACGCCACCGTAAATTACGGTGGCGTAATTAACAACAAGGTCCCTTAGCGCCATGGATTTTAACAGGTGTTAAATCCTCCACGGCGCTAAGGGACCTCGGAATCAGGCGGTAAGGGTCGGCGCTGTTTACGCCGCCGTAAACCCCTTACCGCCTGGGTCCTAATGAGGCCCAATGTGTAGGCCTTCCCCCCTAAAGCTGCTGGGAGCCTACACCCAACTTCTGCAAAACCTGTGTAAGTATATCAGGAAGGAGGGAAAGAGCATCTTCCTGTAGCTTATATTCGACTTTTGGTTTCTGTTCACTTCCTTGCCAGGGGCCTCAGCTACATTTCTGATGGATTCTGCCTCTACGCTAGGAACTTCAAGAACACTCTTCGAGTCACTAATTGAAACTTCCAGGCCATAAACCTCCAGGTTTCCAGCTTAATTTAGAATAGCATTTCTTGCTATAGATGATGGAAAGACTACCTCTGCTAAGAAGGGGTCTTGTGCAAAGGGGAAGGTTACAGCTTCAATGGGCCTCATTACGACCCAGGCGGTAATCTTCCGTCATTACCGCCATGGCGTAATGAGCGTTTACGCCGTGGGCCGATGGCGTAAAGAGCGCCACATTACGACCCATCGCGCACGAGCATTACGCCATGGCGGTAATGCAATTAACGCCATGGCAGAAAAGGCCCCTACCGGCATCGTAAAGCGAGCAAGGTGCACTTCCGCCACCGTAATTAGCGGCCACCGTAATTAGCGGCCACCGTAATTAGCGGCCACCGTAATTTGCGGTGGCCATAAAAAGCAGGACCGGAAATAGCGTCATCGCGCCGGAACGGGAAACAGCACGTCGGCCATCTTCAAAAACACAATCCATTGCCATCCTACCGAACAACACCAGATCCAACCCTGACACCTGTCCCAACCAATCACCCACCCATCCAACTACCCAAAAATGCCTAGAGCTGTTAAGAAGGCATGTGACCGCCAGCGCCAGGAAAGATTCAGCCCGGAGGAACTCTGCATGCTTGCGGAGACCCTGCAAGACAACACAGCTGTCGTTTTCTCCCCTGAAATGACCAGGACAGCGATAGGGAAAAAGAAGGCCATCTGGGCCCTGGTGGCCGAGCGCGTCAGCGCGGTGGGGACCGTACCACGCACCCCACAGCAGTGCAGGAAGCGCTGGGACGACCTCCGTATACGGGTCAGAGCGGTCATCTCTGCGAACCACAACCTTGCAATGGGTACCAGTGGAGGGTCGGAATCCCCACTAAAACTCCAACCGTGGGAGGAGATTTGTGCAACCACGATTGGCATGGAAGCCATTGAAGGCGTCGGAGGGATGGAAAGGGGAGCTCCGACATCAGGCAATGAATGTAGGTGCCTCAAACAAGACATGCCATAGTCACTGCAGTCCATTCATGTGTAGCACAAGGTTTCCCTAGAGTGTAAATGCAACACATTTCCACACTGCCCATAGCCACATGCGAGCACCACCCTGTATACACTGCTGGCACCCGCATACCTGCATCCACATTCCACACTAAAAGGAGACAACCTGCATGGCCCTGCCTGAAATCTGCCTCATCTACTGACCAGAATAATGTCTATCATTGTCATTCCAAAGTCCGCAGACCCATCAATAACGCCCTCCCTCCTTTGCTCCACCACAGGCACAGATTCACACCCCGAGGACCAGGACACCCCTGCGACGAAGAGAGCCAAGAAGGCCAATTATACCGTCCCCGCACCCTCGACCTCAGCTGCAGTGAGGCAGACCCCACAACAAGCAGGACCCACTGCAAGCATACCGGACGTCCCACCGGCAAGCACCCCTGTAGTCAGCAGGCCAGCAGCAGCTGCTCCACCTCTACCAAAATTGCCTGCCACAGAAGGCACCGGGTCAGCGGCCAGCAGCAACATGGGTGAGACAGCTGCAATAGCTGCATGTTCAGACTCAGACATTGAGGAGCACGAAGTCCGAAGCCCCACTGACCTACTACATTCCCCCTGTTTGTCAGACACCAGCCCCCATGAGGATCACACACAGGGGCACACAGAGGTAGAGGAGTGGCCTTCTACCCCATGCCCAGTCCTCAGTCCACAGGAGGGGAGCAGCCCCTCCAACACACCACCAGCACTGGCCATGGGCCAGCAGGGGCAGCAGTCCCTCGAGGACATCACAGAACGGCAGCAACAACTGTCCACGATGCTGGCTGAGCATGCTGCGGAATGTGTGGGGGCTAGGGCAACCATTGAAAAGGCCACGGAGACCCTAAGGGCCGAAGTTGCGCAGAGCACTGCCACCCTGAGGGATGCCATGCAGGCCATGTCCAGGGACATCTGTGCTGAACTTGCCGGCTTGCGTCGTGCGCTCACTGAGCTCACCCACACCCTACAGGACGGGCATACACGGGGGCAGGCAGGGACATCCTCCACTGCCAGTTCCTCACAGAGCAGCCCCGTCCGACGTTCCGGACGTAACCTGCGCTCCACAGCCAGGGGTGCCCACTGGAGAGGGGGCTTGTAACAGCCTGTGCCCACTGTCACAGGCATCTGTTGACACCTACATGGGGTGTGTTGGGGTGTGCAGGGGGGAGGGGGGAGGGGGTGTGTTGGGGTGTGTTGGGGTGTGCAGGGGGGAGGGGGGAGGGGGTGTGTTGGGGTATGCAGGGGGAGGGAGGAGGTGGTGTGTTGGGGTGTGCAGGGGGGAGGGGGGAGAGGGTGTGTCACGACGTTTCATAGTTTAAATACACTTTTTTCTTTCCCAAAATGAAATGTGTGGACATTTTCATTGCGTATGTGTGCTTTATTGGTGTACAGTCCACAGCGTGCATGTCCCAGAGACACACAGTGCCCCAAGTGCAGTCTCCATGTGATTCACACCAGCCGTGTGCGCTAGAAGCAGTGGTCGATGATACTTAGGCGCATTGCACGCCCCTCCGGTGCGTCGCCTCCTCCATGGGGTGCCGCCCCATCTGCACCCTCCTCATCCTCATCGTCAGGTGGTTGCAGTTCTGCGTCAGGGGGCAGGGGCACATTCCGTCTGACGCACATATTGTGTAGCATGACACATGCCATGACGATCTTTGCCACCTTCTCATGGTGGTACAGGAGTGCCCCACCAGACCTGCTGAGGCTTCGGAACCGTGCCTTCAATAGGCCGAAGGACTGCTCTATGACCACACGAGTACGTGTATGTGCACGGTTGAAGTCCTCCTCATGCTTGTTCTGCGGGTTACGGACTGGTGTAAGGAGCCACCTCTTCAGGGGATAGCCTGCATCACCTGTATGTAGGCGAGAATGTATGTGTCAGTCATGTCGTCTGATCAAGAACATGATGTGCCAACATGGCTTGCATCCAACTGTTACTTTGGCTCACTTCTACATGCACTAATTGATTCACACAATGCAACCAGTATATGCTCATGGCTCCCATGGCCTGTTTTGCATGCCATCACCCAATGTATGCAGAGGGGTTGAGTGCATTGTGAGTGCCCATCCTCTGTCTCCGTTCTCTGTGTTACTCACAGCCAGGTGGAGTATGCATCACCCCCCCCCCTTTCAGCCAGGTGGAGTATGCATCATTCCCCCCCCTTTCAGCCAGGTGGAGTATGCATCATTCCCCCCCCCTTTCAGCCAGGTGGAGTATGCATCATTCCCCCCCCTATCAGCCAGGTGGAGTATGCATCATCCCCCCCCCTTTCAGCCAGGTGGAGTATGCATCATTCCCCCCCCTATCAGCCAGGTGGAGTATGCATCATCCCCCCCCCTTTCAGCCAGGTGGAGTATGCATCATTCCCCCCCCCCTATCAGCCAGGTGGAGTATGCATCATCCCCCCCCCTTTCAGCCAGGTGGAGTATGCATCATTCCCCCCCGATTTCAGCCAGGTGGAGTATGCATCATTCCCCCCCCTATCAGCCAGGTGGAGTATGCATCATCCCCCCCCTTTCAGCCAGGTGGAGTATGCATCATTCCCCCCCCTATCAGCCAGGTGGAGTATGCATCATCCCCCCCCCTTTCAGCCAGGTGGAGTATGCATCATTCCCCCCCCTATCAGACAGGTGGAGTATGCATCATCCCCCCCCCCCTTTCAGCCAGGTGGAGTATGCATCATTCCCCCCCGATTTCAGCCAGGTGGAGTATGCATCATTCCCCCCCCTATCAGCCAGGTGGAGTATGCATCACCCCCCCCCTTTCAGCCAGGTGGAGTATGCATCACCCCCCCCCCTATCAGCCAGGTGGAGTATGCATCACCCCCCCCCCTTTCAGCCAGGTGGAGTATGCATCATTCCCCGCCCCCTATCAGCCAGGTGGAGTATGCATCACCCCCCCCCCTTTCAGCCAGGTGGAGTATGCATCGGTACGTCATTCACCTGCCCACTTCCATGACATTGGACTCACCGAGTAGCCAGGATCTTGGGCCTGCATGTCGCTCCATGTAGCGTGGTATTGTGGAGTTCCTCAGGACCATAGAATCATGGGTTGATCCGGGGAATCGGGCACAACAATGTGTGATGATCTTGTTGGAGTCACAGATCATTTGCACGTTGATTGAGTGGAACTGTTTCCGGTTGCGGTACGGTACCTCCATGGCACGTGGAACCACCAATTCCACATGGGTGCAGTCGATGGCACCAATGCAACCGGGTATGCCGGCATGTGCATGGAAACCCACTTTGGTGTTTGCAATGTCCTGGGCAGTCCATGGTAATGAGATGTGGTCGTCTGTGTGCTTGAGGAGGGCATCGAGCACTTGGATGAGTGTTCGTGAGAATAATGGTTGTGAAATGCCATGCAAGTGCCCCACTGTGTGCTGGTAGGTGCCTGTGGCCAGGAAGTGGAGTACAGACACTACCTTCAGTAGGGGGGGGGGGGGTGGCGGTTGGAGTTTCTATCATGCTGACGATGTCGTTGTGTATCATGTCCATAGCTCTCAACTCACCCGCTTTTGGCGGGTGTCACCCGCCTTGCAAAGGGCTGACTCACCCGCCAAGCCTCATGCACTCCCACTCATTCCAATGGGCGTCTCACCCGCCAAAAACAAAATCGGGTGATTTCACCCGCCTTTGCGAGGCATATGGTTGAGAGCTATGCATGTCTACGATGGCGGTGATGGTGTTCCGGTCCAAACGGTACAGGGTGTGGATCTGCTCAGCAGTGAGGTTGAATGGATTGGCTCTGATGCGTGGGATAGGGGGCTGCCTGCGTGGTGGCACTGGCTGTGCTGGTGGGGCTTGCTGGGCCTGCCTTGCCCTCCTTCTCCTCCTGCGTCTCCTCTGTGCTTCCTGTTGTTGTTGTTGCTGTTGTAGCACATTCATTGCTATCAGGTCCTCCAGCCCCAACATTGCTAGTCGTATTGGTATCATTGTGGAGTGTGACTGGGTGTGGGAAGGGGTGGGGTGTGCTCTTTTTGTACTTCCTGAGTCTGTATTGCCTTCACCTGTGCTGTTTCTGTGCACCTGTGGCAGCTGCATTCACTTTACATGGCCCTTTACGGTTGGTTCGCGATGGCGTAATTAGCACCATGGCGGTAAGGTACTTAACGGGCTGGGTGATGGCGTTAGGTGCATGTCCGCTTGGGTCGGCATTTGCGTACCTTTCCGCCATGGCGCTAAGTACGGTGTGGCCGGTCGCGTGCGTGCACCCTTAGCGCAGTTAGCGGCAGCGTTAACTACGATGCCGCTAATGGCATCGTAGTTAACGGTCACGGGTCATGATCGGACCTGGCGGAAAACGATGGCGGTAACCATTTACCGCCATCGTTTTTCACTTAGCGCCAGGGTCGTAATGAGGCCCAATGTCTTTTTGACGAAAAGAGGTAAAGGTTTTTAACTTTCTTGATGATTCCCAAGATCACCGCCAGATTTAGGGACTTATGTTGTTTGACTTTGTTGCAGAGCCTTAACCATGCTCTTTAGTATTGTTTAAAGTTTGCTTCTGTGATTTCTTTATCACCTGTGTGTTGGACCAGAAACGACCATATAGTATGTATAGTATGTATATTATGTTGGCCAGAAACCAATCGCATCATGTGACAATCATTGCAAACACAGAATCATCAATTTAACCAGAGGGCGTCCATTTTGTGAAATATCCGCCATTTGCTTTTTCCTTTTTGTCAAAACGCTTTGCAAAATGTATTCTATGCTTCAAGCTCATGCACAGTGCAAGGCCACGGCCGGCATGCTGAAAGACCAACACAGACAGGAATGTCAAACGATACAGAAATACATTGTTTTCCTCCCTCACAAAGTCCTTGGAGGCGAGCAGAAGCTGCATCTAATCAGCAGCCCCGGTGCCGGCCTATCTTGCAAACGTTGTAGTTAAAGGCAGTTAAAGCATGAATTATATTCTTTTAGCGGTACTCCTTTGCAGAGACTGGTATTTTCTGCCTCAGAACGGTCTGACCCTTGGTTCATGAATAGAAACACATAGATAACGTGCTGAGGAATGTTTCTCTCCTACGAACATGATATCCTTGCTGAACTAAGAGCTTTATGTTCTCCATAACAAAAAGCTGTCTCTGCTACTGTTGCTAGAATAAGTATATTTGGACTGAATAGAGACTTGTCATAATGTATCATAATTGTCATGATTGTCAATCACAGAACCCTAGCCTAAACGATACATTATGGGCGGTCTGAATTGCCTTCAAAGATTACATGTTATGTATATATATTGTTGCTTGAGCGTTGCTTGCTCTCTTGCGTCTCACGAGGTCTGGGCACACACGTTGCGAGATGTTAGACCCCAGTCGGCCGACTGAGCATACTTAGAAATAAACCAGACTTGTTTGGAAATCGAACCTTGTGTCTGTCGTGTCACTAGAGTAATGGTTATTGTGCCTTACTTTCCATATGCAGGGTCTTTATGGCCTAGCATGTGGTGCTGAGCCAAAATTATCCTGATTAGATTGCGGAATAAGAGTCACGGATTTCCTCATTCCGTTGTACATACAACCAGTTTGCAGAGATTCAGACTGTGGAAGATCATGTACCATGACTGATGGTGAAACTCCCTGTGCTGCTGGAAGGTCCTTCACATTTTTCTTGGCTACGAGGAAAATCGGGGCCAGCTTTAAACTGCTTTGGATTTGATCTGGTGGTGGCTCGCTACCAATGGTGGCTTTCTGCCGCGAAATAAAGCTTTTCTGGAGAAATATTGGCGTCAGTTTAATCTTATTTGCTAAATTGTCTTTATTGCGAGGTTCAGATAAAGGTCTTTCATTCTGATGCATTTTCCCCAATCTTAATCCATTTATGTTATTCTCCCCTGGATCCTTTTTCAGGGTACTATGATATTTTTGACTTGATTCCGTTTGGCAACCAATGCTTATGTTCGTAATCTTGATGCTCTCCTCTGTACTGCTTTGCGCATTGATCTTAACCTTTTGATTGCTGTTTTTCTTCTTTGTCGTGATTTGTGCTTTGCTTTGATCATCCTCTTCTTCAGGGTAGTCTGGCAACTTACGAGTCCCATTCGCTGATGTTATTACTACATTGACATCTTTAGCTGTTAGCTTTTTCTTTTGCTTGTCTGATCTATCTAAAGCAGTAGCAACAGACGCGCCTTTTTGCTTTCTTCTTGGTATCTTTAGAAGTAAGTTGCATAGTTTTTGATCTTTTCTTGGTTTCTTGGCGCTTTCTCATTTTTGTTCTGCTTCTTGACCGTTGACAATGCACCGGTTTCCATCCAGATTCCCCCTCACTTTACTTACCCGCTTCCGCTACAAGTTTTGTTGATGTTATTTTCGCGGTATTATCCAATTGCACCTTCAGCTACATTTGCCAGCCGAAAAAACTCCTCCAGCATTGACTCTGAAAAAGGTGTGTCATCGAAGGTTTGATTTGGAGTAGCCTCGTCTTTTGTTTCCGGAGCTTGCAGAGTGACAGCTTTGCTCAGGGATTTAACTATTTCACTCAATAGTATATTATTCCCTTCGTTTGCTTTAGCCTGGAGGCTTAACATAGTTTGCATCAATGAAATATCAAGACCTTGTTTGACTATTTCTAATCTTAGGTCTCTTAATGGTGAGATCACACTGATATGGATAGCCGTGACCAATCCCACCAAGGTGGATTCACACAATGCCACCTCGTTCGTCATCTCCAACAGTGTGCTCGCCTGACCTTGGACTTCTGCTTTTAAAAGTTCAAAGACTGAGACTAACGAGTTCAGAACAGAATTTAAGGCCGTCAATATGTCTGAACTTGGCTCAGAGCTGGATATAGGCAAGTCTGCCTGAGTTGCATCCTCTGATGTATCTGGATCACGTATTGGAGTTTTTGGAGGACTACTAATTTGTGAGGCTGAGGATAATCTACCTTGCCCATTAAAAACTGTGTCCTCATTACTCTCCGACTGTTCGAGGAGGAGTGCATTTCAACGCTACAGGGTGTAGTCTGCAGAGTTGGCAGCATAGGCCAAGAGGATGCCAGATTTCCTTGAATATCGTTATGGCTTTTGTGCCTTTTTTCCCAAAATGGGCTTGGATTTTTTGCTGAATCTTTTGGGTAGTTACTGTGAACTCTAGGCCCCGCTGCCAATGTTCTAAGAGTGTAGTTTGGTGGGTTCGCTCAGCACCACCCTTTGGGGTGGTGAGCCTTTCCTCAGCGTGCACTTGAGCATAGGTGGTTGCTTGCGTAGAAGAGTTTACATCTTGAGCGACCGTTTGAACAGGGGAGTGTCCTCCAGCTTCCAGGTCAGGCAGGTAGGATCCATTTCCTTCCACCTCACTCTCCTTGTCCATGGAGAGCATACTGTGCAACTTCATATCAGTTCTTGCAGTCTGTTTACTATTTGAGTGCTGATGGAGCAAATATTGATCTCTTTCGGGTGACTGCTGGACAGAGACGGCACGCTGATAGTTCTGTGCTTAATCTCGTTAGAATTATCTTTGTTTAAACTTGAAATCTGTTGCCCGGTCAAATTATGTTTGGGTGGGTTTCCAACAGCCTCCACAGTAGAGGCACTCCCCCCTTATGTTCTGCGGCAGGGCCTCGCGCGTATTGTTAAAATACAAAATAATAGCCCTCAAGTCACTTATCCCACCAATAATTTTCTCATAGGAATCAAACAGTGGTCTCTGGTTTCACATCAACGAGGTTCAAAGGCTGCTGCCCGCAGTTGCCTCGCCACTGTTACAAGAGGGAATGCCTTTTACTCCCCTCAGAATGCCTCCAGAGAGTTTTCCACTATATGCAGTTTCACAGATCGGTCTTGACAGTCTTGACAGTCATCTGTCTATGTGAATGAAGGCATTGTAGTGTTGATAAAGTGCGTGAAATCCTCTACACATATGAGGAGAAATCGATTCCCTGCCTTAATGGTATCTGATCTCTTCAGGTAACAGATCTAACCTTTTCAACCATAAACAACTCCACGCCAGACACTTGACAACCTGCGCAATGGAATGAGGATGGTCCTCACACTTCTGGAAAGTGGTCGTAGATTGTCGGGAGGACCTCCCAGTCTGTTGTGTCCACTTGTCCCGCCAAACAGCTCAAACAGTTTAGCGACACCCTTTTCACGGCAGGGCTTATCGCTGCAAGGGCTGCTAGGTCCTCCTTTTTTAGGCTTCCTATTCCTTCCTCCACAGGAGGCGGGACTGAGGAGCATTAAAGGCACTGCACGGAGCAGCACAGCACAGATTCAGAGCATTCTGTTCTCCCGCCTCTTGCAGCAATTAACGCTTTCCAGCAACAAAACAAAAAAATTCACTCGATGCCACAAAACACAGTCCACGTATTCAGCTCAAACAGTTGAGCGACACCGTTTTCGCAGGCAGGGCATATCTATAATACCATGAAAGAATGATGCAACAACATGCTTCAAGAATGGAGGCACCGTTCTGGTTGGAGAGAACAAAGAATGTGGACAGACGATCGGGGTCGCAGGAATGAATGGAGGAACTTTAGAACTGATGAACCATTATTCGGCTTGTGGATCCAGAGCTTACATGCAGTTGCCTAAACATTGTTGAGGAGTATCTTCCATTGTATTAATACATGTTCCAGCATTAGTAATGTCTCAAAATTATCTCAATATCAATGAATTTCCAAAGATGTATGAACACCAGAGAAGGAAGAGGTCGCTTATTCTTTGCCGGCTTAAACGGGAGTACTACTTTTCGTCAAAATCAATAAAGGCCTATGAAGACATTCCAGATGTACATAAACTGTTCAGAAAGACAGCAATGATAATGACATCTATATTCATGCCAGGACTCCAGACTGCATTGAACACCAAGTGACTGCAGATCACCAGATGGGAGCTGTTACAGACGATTAATGCTACAATAAAAGGATTCAATGCAATTAGAGAAGAATTTGGAGCCGTCAGGCTGATGACTCTCCAGAACAGGAATGGCCTGGACTTCATTACAGCAATGGAAGGAGGCCTGTGTGCCAGGTTGGGGCCTTCTTACTGCACATTCACACCATCCCATGATGGAGGAAATGGAACCCTGGCAGAAGTAATAACTATGCTGATGACTCTCCATAAAAAGATGGATAATGAAGCTGATTAGGCAGCAGGAGATGACTGGTCCTCATTTCTATTGTCATGGATTCCAACCTGGCTGGCCAATGCTTTCAAAGTAATCAGAGCAATACTCGTGTTGGTATTGCTAGGATTCTGTCTTATAAATATCATCTAGGACAGTGCCAGAAGACAGCCAAGAAAGCTATTGGGATGAAGATAATGATTGATATAGATGCTGGAACTGGTGAGCAGAAGCAAAATGAAGAAAGTACATGTGAGAATATAAATAAAAGCACCCTTGCACCTACAGGAACGATGGTCTACTATCTCAAGGATCATAAAAAATATGTAGGACGTTGGATATTCTGTCCACCATCAGGAGATTTCTGTCATATGACCCTCGAGTGTGGATGAACATATAAAGAATGCAGGTCATGAGAAGGGGGTGACAAAGATATGGATCCCAAAGAAACGACAGGATAAAGGAGATTGAAGAGGAGAATGTGGTTGAGGACTCGACCAGAGGGGGGAATGTAGAGGAGCAGGTGGTCACATTGTCACTAACTCCCGCCGCCTCACCACCATCGTATTGCAAAGTAGGAGAAAAGCCCGATATGGGACTCCTTTGTGTTATGCCTATACCACATCGAGTGTACTGTAAGGAAGGCGTGGTATCAAACAGTGAAGACAGACACAAGTGATCACAGTTCAAGGGTGTTTATTGAACTTTATTGGGTTGGTAAAATGCCTATCTAAACCTAAATCTAAGGATAGGAGCAAGCTACAACCATCAAATAGTAATAACGCAGTCCTAGTGGAGTCTGTCAAAATAAAAGGGCCTATACTAATAAGCCTATTGCCAATCCTTACTTCTAAATATAAAATGGTGTGGGATAACGATGTACACAAAAGAAAAGTGTTCAAGAAATGATATGTCAGGATAATTGAGCAGTTAACTTCCCTTCCCCATGTTTTCAGCACGGGGCAAGGCGGCACATGCGGGCTTCGCACACACTCTAGCATCTTGGCCACAAGGTAACAGTTCAACACATATGCATCAGGACCTTCTGCCAAAGTCTCTCTCGCAATGACAGTCTCTTAATGCAGAGGGCCTGATGCAGCAATCAAAACACAAAAGTTCCTTTCCTTTGTCAAGGTTTCACTTTCACAAGTTCAAGACTGGTCTCCCTCCTTCAGGCTCGGACCATGGATCCCCCTCGTTGGAGCTCAGATCCCTTTTTTTCACAATATTCACAACTTGGTCTCCCTCATTCTGCCTCGCACCACTGATCCCCCTTGTCTGGCCTCCAATCCTCTTTTGATACTAGAATCGAAGACTTTCAAATGTACGATGGGTTTTGCTTAAACCTTCACAGGACCACTTTGATTTGCTTCACACAATTTACACTTCACATCGATCTTCTGATTTCGTTTCCTTTCGTCAAGATACTGTACAGAGACCTTTGATTGAGAACATTCACAGTGCCGGACCACTCTTTCAACAGTATTGTATCCTTTCTTCTAATGTTCAGAAATTCACCAGCAATTTAGCTTCACTCACGTCTTTCATCACACGTGTTTAACAATGTTCCTTCCAGTGTTCAGTTTACGATGTTGCCACTTGCAACCTTGACTTCAACACATATCGTTCTCCCCAACTTACCAGCTGTGTTGTTTTCTGTCGCTTCTTTGTTCTTGGAGCCAATGACGATACCACAGCATATGCTGCTCCTCCCTGCCTTGGTTAGTTACGCGGGAAGACCCTCGATATCTCCAACATACAATGCAGGATTCTTTACCCTTGTTTCCTGGTCTTACGCTTTCTACCTGGAAGGTTTCTTGAAAGGAACAGCTTCCTGTCAATGAGGTCACTGGTGTTGCGCCTCCCACAACCCTGTCGTTCCTGGCCGTCTTTCTCCCCTTGTTCAAGTGCCAACTCAAAATTGCTGTATCTTCATGTGTTTTGCCTCGCTCAGAGTGTGCTCTCGTGCTCTGCCTTTTATACATGTGAGGAAGTGTAATAGAAGTCAGGTGTGAGTGATTGTCGATGATTGCCTAACCTCGCCTGACCTTAAAACTGGGACAGGTCATGTACACGGCTCAGGTGTGAGTCTGTTTTCTCCCAGAGCGGGCTGTCCATGAGAAAGTGTTTTGCAGGAAAAGGGGGGTTGAGTTTCTACATATCCCATCAGTTAGGATGGGATATAGGTGTTACCGGGAAGAGAGGGACACCGCGTCTCACCATCCGGTGTCCCGCTCCCACTCGTTGAGGACCCCTCACCCAGGTGATCCTCCTGCACTGGACCACCCCCCGGAACTGGATCCAAAAGCGATGGCTGTGTCCTTGTTAGGGAGAATTCTCATTCTATGGCCAATTTCCCACACCTAGTGAGTCCCCAGCAGCTTTGCTGGATTTCTGGAGTTTCTTTTTTTCCTCCTGGTAAGAGTGTGAGCCTTTTTCCCACTGTTACATTTGTTTTGTCATTTGTATTTCTACTGTTTGTGTGATCTTGGGCTCTGGAGTACATCACTCCAGGAGCCCCATCGTTTGTGTGTGTTACACAGTACCTTCAGTGCAGTGACACAGGGTTGTCTTTGAGACTTCCCACTGACTCCATTTTTCTGGGGCTGACTACTGTCCCCCAGAAACAGGTAAAGTTGCCATTTACTTTATGTAAATGGAGTACTGGAAAGGGTTAATGCCTATCCCTTTTTGTCAGTGCCTCTCTGAGCTTTGTTTTGCTCTTTTAACATTTAGACTTGGCTGGTGGCAGTGGTATCTACCCTAACTTTTCTACCACGATTATACTATATAAACGTGGTACTGTTCCAGGCTATTATATTAGCCTCGAACATAAACCCACTTGACCAAATACTCTTTCTTTTGGCTCTGGTCGAGTTTATTCACCATTTCTTTTTGTTAAAGTCCTTCTTGTGTTTTACTTTATGCTGCACACCAGGTTTGCCTTCTTTGTTCACTGTCTTTTGGCGGGCTTCTCCAGAGAAGCCATCCTTTTGGTGCCTGGGTGGCTAGGTGGGCTGAATGTGAGGGAGGGGTGTAGTCACCCCCTCCACAGGGTCTCCTTGGAAACCCAAGTCACACTTTGCGTCCATTGGCTGGAGGGGTTGTCCGGGCTGGACAACCCCCCTGCTGTGTGATTGACAGCCAGGCTGTGTGAATGGGGGATTTTCGCATAAAAGGCAGGACTCCTAGGCTGGAAGTCAGAGTCGCCACTGGAACTGCAAAGAACCGAAGAGAAACGGAGAAGAAGATGGCTGCTGCAACTACTGAATCCCAGTGAAGCCCTGCTGCAGTCGTGACCTATCTACCCTTCAACGACAAGAGAAGATCCAATCCGGAGTCTTCTTCCCTTGAGCCTGGTGGGATCAACCAGCTCACCTTCAACAGGTGGAGGATCCTCTTCTTGGTCCAAATCGCTGCACACAGCTGTAGTGGTCCGGATAGCCACCTGAAGAGCCTCTCCTGTTTTAAAGGAGCGCACCTTTTATCCACTGTTGCTTTTGCTGCTGCTGGCTTCATCCCTGGGTAGTGCAGATTGCTCCAGACATCCTCCTTCTTGTCTCCACGACTGAAGCTACAGGAACCGGAGTCTGCAGGAACTATCAGGAACAACTGCCATAGCACCAGCTCTTCTTCACTTTGAATAAGGTACTGTGTCCAACTTCGGGGAATTGGGGTGAACCCTTTTTTCTCCTCACCAATGGCTTGTCCTTATCTTCATTCCCTCTTATAACTTTTGCCTCCCTGTTGAAAATATCCAAGTACTCCTGGCAATCTTGAATCACGAACTGTGCCAACCTTGTGATCCTCAACAACAGGACCCCTATCCCATTGACGGTGGCGCAGACCTATTGACTTTTATCTTTGTGTTAGAAAAGTGTCTTGTGATTCTATCTGCCTTGACAACAGTATTGCCTATGATTTTTGACCACAACTCTCTTGTATTAATTCATGTACAAGTGTGTCTGACTACGGTAACATTTCTTCTTGCGGGTACGCGTCTCTTTCGTAAGACCGAACTGTCATTACTGTCAAAAAGTGATCGCCTAACAACCCCTGGTAACGTCTTTGTTTCACAACACCGGTCTGTCAAAACCAAAGGTACTTACCTTGAATAGTTCTGCAGAAGGGGATTGGTTGTGTGTAGTGTACTTGAAGTGTGGTTTTAATATTAATAGAAGTGAAGTGTTTTGTGAACAGATGGTTTAAAAATAAATGTACTCTTACTTTTTAACCAAAAACCTTGAGTCAGTGTTTGCTTGAGTCACAGTAATTGTAGTACTTTGTGTAATCTCTACTACTGCTCATTTGTTCTTGAGATAAGTCTGGCTGCTCCGCTACTGCTACCACTTTAACAGTGTAGTACAGGCTTGTACCAAAGGTGAACCTGTATCACCACTTGTAGTCTTAATTGTGTGTAGTGGTCCCTAAGGGCACTGCACAGGATTCTGCCTAACACTGGTGTACAGCGGTGGGATTTTTAAGTATAGTGATTACACACAAGGCTAAACACCACTAATTCTGTTAACTGAAAAATCATGTCAAGTATGGAAAACTACAGTGAAGAGAGGCTCTTAAACTACACTGCTGAGGTTTTGAGAACAATGTGTAGAGAAAAGAACCTCTCTGGTAAAGGAAAGAAATCTGAACTGGTTTCTAAGTTATTGGGAAAACAAAGTCTGGAGAGTGGGTCAGAAGGGCCTACCCCTCCAGCAAATGTGGATACTGATGTTTCTGATTCTGAGAGTGTTGTACTAGAAGACGTAGATGAGTCCTTGTTAGGAAATCCTACAACTCCCTTGCCAGCTCAAAAACCCCAACCTCTGTCCACAGGGACCCCCACAGGTCCTACACTCACCCCTGAGTTTATTGCACTTGAGAAAATGAGAATTGCATTAGAAGTGAAACATATTGATGCACAAACTGCCATGAAACATCAAGAACTAAGGCTCAGAGAAATGGAGATGGCTCATGCTTTAGAAATGAAGAAATTGTCTTTGGAAAATGCTTCTCTCCGAGGGTCTTCTGGGTCTTCCAGCCCTAAGAGACCCCATATGCCAGAGGAAATGATTGGTATGTATGAGACTAAACTTGATGTTTTGGATTGATTAGGAATGTTTGAAAACAATCATGGAATTCAGGGTATCTCAGGGAATCAGTTGATTCATTGGCTTTTCTCTAGGCTCCCCCCTGTTGCAAATGATGCTGTAATGGAGTTGGGGGAGGAGGATAAGCAGGATTATGAGTGTGTGAAGCTAGCTTTGATAGCTAGATTTGGGATGACCCCTTCCCAGTACCTTATGCGGTTTAGGACCCTCAAAAAGCATGATGGTACCCTTTGGGCTACCTAGGTGTGTGAATGTTTGAAGAACTTAGATGGTTGGGTTAAGGGTTACAAAGAAAACACTTATGAAGGTTTTAGGAATCTTGTTATGTTGGAGTCAATCTATGATGCCTGCTCCCCTGAGCTTAGACAGCACTTGGCTGATTCAAAGGAGATAAATCCTAAGAGGTTAGCTAAGGCTGCTGACTTGTGGGTTGCCAACAGGGCGACTCCCAGGGATTCTGGGGCAACTCAGACGAAGGATGAGGGAAGGCAGCCAAAGAAAGACACCAAAGAGAATTCCAATAATTCCAATCCAAAAGAGGGCCCCAAACATAACCAGGGTAAGCCACAAGGGAAACCGAATCAGGCTAGTGTACCATCTGGTCCCAAACCAGGTGGAGGTCAGGACAAACCCCCATTCATTAAAGCATTTGGAAAATATTTTGCTTGTGGGTCAGTACCTATAGACAGTGGAAACTTTCAGTTACTAGCTGATGAGCCCATGAGAGTCTCGGCTAGTGTTTCTTTAGTGTCCTTGGGTATTTGGGAACAACATAACCTAGATGTCTATAACTTAATCCCAGATAATAATAAAGAGTATTATAAAGATAGTGTTCTTGTGAATGGTCAGGAGACCCCTGCCATGAGAGACACTGGAGCCAGCATAACTGTGGTTCATGAATGTTTTTTCAAGGTAGACAATGTTGCTAAGGCACCCAAACACCTAACCAAGTTACCTGGAGGCCCTGTGCAAATGGTTCCCCAGTTACCAGCTCTCGTCCAGTGCAATTACATGACTGTCAGAATAACTGTAAGTGTGCAAAGTGACGTACCTGGGAGAGTCCTGTTGGATAATGACCTTAAAACTCTTGGAGTTGTGTCTAGTACCCCCACGCCTCCGAGCAAAAGAAAGCAGGAGCTCACATGGTCTGCTAGAGAGAGAGCCTTGAGAGGCTCTCCTGGGGACTTGATAGAAGAAGCTATCACCCGAAGTCCACAGGACTTACTTACTGCTATTGCAGGACAGAAAGAGATAAAGGGGAAACCCAAGTCTGTCAGTAAGAAACCAGCAAGCACCCCTGTGCCCAGAAGAACATCACCAAGACTGTCCAAAGTCACACCTGTGACTCCTCCACCAGCTGAGGCTGAGTGTGAGGTTCAACCGTGTCTGGTTCAGCTAGATACTGAGGAATCAGATCTGGAAGAAGATCTTACTCTGGTTGGAGATCTTGACCCTGCTGACCATCCTGAGCTGCAGTCTTTACTGGCAGAAGGTGGACCCAACAGGGCAGACTTCAGCAGAGGACAAAGGGAGTGTCCTACTCTTGAAGGTCTTCGCCTACAGGCAGCTTCTCAGCTCAATGGGAAAGAGCCTGGAAAGTATAGGTTGCACTGGGAAGATGGCCTCTTCTACAGTGAACCGACTGAGTCAACCCCTGGAGACTGCAAAAGACTTGTAGTGCCTCTAGTGAACCGACTCCAGTTCCTACAGTTAGCCCACGAGATACCTTTGGCTGGTTACTTAAGTTTTAAGAAGACCAAGGAAAGGCTCTCTCTCTACTTCTACTGGCCTAAGATGGGTTCAGAAGTAGACACATTCTGTAGGAGCTGTCACACTTGCCAAACCTCTGGCAAGAGTGGAGCCAAGAATGTGGCACCCTTAGTGCCTCTCCCAGTGATGGGAGTTCCTTTTGAGAGGGTAGGGATTGACATTGTTGGTCCTCTTGATCCTCCCACATCTTTAGGTAACAGGTGTATCCTGGTTGTAGTAGACCATGCAACTAGGTATCCTGAAGCAATACCTAGGAGAATGGTTATGGCTCAGGCTGTGGCTAATGCCCTACTTGGTATTTTTACCAGAGTAGGTTTTCCTAAGGAGGTGGTCTCTGACAGGGGATCCAACTTTATGTCCCACTACATGCAAGCCATGTGGGAAACCTGTGGAGTCACCTACAAGTTCTCTATTGCCTACCACCCCCAAACCAATGGGTTGGTAGAGAGGTTTAACAGAACTATGAAGAGCATGATAGGTTCTTTAGAAGAACCCCTTAAAAGAAAGTGGGACCTTCTACTGCTATGCCTTCTCTTTGCATATAGAGAAGTCCCTCAGGAGGGAGTAGGTTACAGTCCCTTTGAACTTCCCTACGGCCATCCAGTCAGAGGTCCATTGGCCCTGATTAAGGAGGGGTTGGAGAGTGCTCCTTCCCCCAAGCCAGTCAGAGTGACTATGGAGGTCTGGAGGTCCAGAGGAGAATGTCACACATGATGGCAGAGGCAAGTGATAACTTGAAAGCTGGTCAAGCTCTGGTCAAGCATTGGCATGACCAGAAGGCTAACATGGATCAGTTTACTCAAGACCAGCTTGTTCTTGGTATGGTACCTACAAGGCAGAGGGCCATACAGGACAAATGGATAGGACCCTTCAAAGTTGTGGGTAAACTTGGAGAGGTGAACTATCTGGTGGTTTTAGGAAACCCTAAGGAGGCTCCAAGAGTCTTTCACACCAACGTTTGAAGGCTTATGTCTCTAGACCTGAAATGGAAGCTTTGCTCCTAGCTTCAGCTCAGGAGGAGGAGGAGAGTGAACCTCTGCCTGACCTCCTCAGAGGCTTACCTTTAGATGAACAAATGGAAGGAGTTAATCTCTCTTCCAGTCTAACCTCTGACCAACAGGAAGAGTGCAAATTACTGTTAAATCAGTTTGCCTCCCTGTTCTCACTTTCACCAGGCTTGACCCCTTGGCGCCAGCATGATATCCTCACTGGTGACTGTTTGCCTGTGAAAAGCAGGGGGTACAGGATGTCAGACAATGTAAGAAACCATATAAGGAATTAGGTCAAAATGTTGCTTGATCTCTGGGTTATAGAACCCTCTACTAGTCCATGGTCTAGCCCAGTTGTGCGTGTACCAAAGGCAGGATCCAAGGAGTTGAGATTCTGTGTGGACTATAGACCTGTAAATGCAGTCACCAAGACTGATGCCCATCCTGTGCCTAGGACAGATGAGCTGGTGGTTAAACTTGGTGCAGCCAAGTACCTCAGCACATTTGACCTAACGTCAGGCTATTGGCGAATAGCCATGACAGACCATGCCAAGGAAAAAACTGCCTTCTCCACCCCAATAGGCCTCTACCAATTTAAGGTAATGCCTTTTGGATTAAAGAATGCACCTGCTACATTTCAGAGGATGGTCAATCAAGTTCTGAATGGGATGGAGGACTTCTGCATTGCATACTTGGATGACATGGCAGTGTTCAGCCCTACATGGAAAGAACATATTGATCACCAAGGATACGTTTTGCAGGCTCTTGAACAGGCCCAACCAACCATAAAGGCAAGTAAATGTTAAATTGGCCAGAGCACAGTGGTCTACCTTGGACATGAGGTAGGAGGAGGTGAAATAAGGCCATTGCCTAGCAATGTACAGGCTGTACAAAACTGGGCCATCCCTACTACTCACACCCAAGTGAGAGCCTTCCTAGGTCTCACTGGGTACTACAGGAACTTCATAGAGAACTATGGGACTATAGCTTCTCCCTTGAATGTCATCTCCTCTCCCAAATTTCCTAAAAAGGTGAGGTGGAATGAGGAGTGCAATCAAGCCTTTGAAGGCCTGAAGCAAGCCGTTTGTCAAGCTCCAGTCCTAAGAGCTCCTGACTACCACCAACCCTTCATTGTACACACTGATGCTTCTAATGTAGGTATAGGTGCAGTCCTTAGTCAACTGGATGAGAAAGGTAGGGAACATCCCATTTGTTTCATCAGCAGGAAGATAAAGGATCCTGAGACAAGGTGGGCAACAATAGAACGTGAATGTTTTGCTATTGTGTGGTCACTGAAGAGGTTTAGACCATACTTGTATGGTTCTACCTTCCTTATTCATACTGACCACCAACCCTTGAGATGGCTGATGCAAATGAAAGGGGAAAACCCTAAACTACTCACCTGGTCAATCTGCCTGAAAGGGTTTGATTTTACCATTGAGCACACAGCAGGAAGTCACCACCACAATGCTGATGGTCTCTCTAGGATGTTTATAACTGACTAGAGGTATGAGATCCATATAGGAGTGGATTAAATCCTCCTGTCCCTTCGTCTGGGGGGACGAGTGTTAGGGAAAATTCTCATTTTATGGATAATTTCCCTCAGCTAGTGATTCCCCCAGCAGCTTTGCTGGATTTCTGGAGTTTATTTGTTTCCACCTGGTACGAGTGTGAGCCTTTTCCCCACTCTTACATGTGTTTTGCCATGTGTATTTCTACTGTTTGTGTGATCTTGGCCTCTGGAGTACACCACTCCAGGAGCCCCACCTTTTGTGTGTGTTACACAGCACCTTCAGTGCAGTGACACAGGGTTGTCTTTGAGACTTCCCACTGACTCCATTTTTCTGGGGCTGACTACTGTCCCCCAGAAACAGGTAAAGTTGCCATTTACTTTATGTAGTCATTTAAAATGGCAGACCAAGTACACCCCATCTTACATGGAGTACTGGAAAGGGTTAATTCCTATCCCTTTTTGTCTGTGCCTCTCTGAGCTTTGTTTTGCTCTTTTAACATTTAGACTTGGCTGGTGGCAGTGGTATCTACTGTAACTTTTCTACCGCGATTATACTATATAAATGTGGTACTATTCCAGGCTATTATATTAGCCTCGAACATAAACCCACTTGACCAAATACTCTTTCTTTTGGCTCTGTTCAGGTTTATTCGCCATTTCTTTTTGTTAAAGTCCTTCTTGCATTTTACTTTGCGCGGCAAACAAGGTTTGTCTTTTTTGTTCACCGTCTTTTGCCGGGCTTCTCCCGAGAAGCCCTCCTTTTGGCACCTGGGTGTCTAGGTGGGCTGAATGTGAGGGAGGGGTGTAGTCACCCCCTGCACATGGTCTCCTTGGAAACCCAAGTCGCACTTTGTTTCCATTGGCTGGAGGGGTTGTCCGTCGGGGCTGGACAGCCCCCCTGCTGTGTGATTGACAGCCAGGCTGTATGAATGGGGGATTTTCGCATAAGAGGCAGGACTCCTAGGCTGGAAGTCAGAGTCACCATTGGAACTGCAAGGAACCGAAGAGAAGCAGAGAAGAAGACGGCTGCTGCAACTACCGAGTCCCGGTGAAGCCCTGCTGCAGTCCTGAGCTATCTACCCTTCAACGATAAGAGAAGATCCAGTCCGGAGTCTTCTTCCCTTGAGTCTGGTGGGATCAACCAGCACACCTTCCACAGGCAGAGGATCCTCTTCTTGGTTAAAATCGCTGCACACAGCTGTAGTGGTCCGGATAGCCACCTGAAGAGCCTCTCCTGTTTTAAAGGAGCGCACCTTTTATTCACTGTAGCTTTTGCTGCTGCTGGCTTCATCCCTGGGTAGTGCAGATTGCCCCAGACGACCTCCTTCTTGTCTCCACGACTGAAGCTACAGGAACCGTGAGTCTGCAGGAACTATCAGGAACAACTGCCATAGCACAAGCTCTTCTTCACTTTGAATAAGGTGCTGTGCCCAACTTCGGGGAATTGGGGTGAAACCTTTTTCTCTTCACCAAAGGCTTTTCCTTATCTTCCTTCCCTCTTATAACTTTTGCCTCCCTGTTGACAATATCTAAGTACTTCTGGCAATCTGGAATCGCGAACTGTGCTAACCTTGTGAACCTCGACAACAGGACCCCTGTCCCATTGACACTGGCACAGGCCTATTGACTTTCATCTTCGTGTTAGAAAAGTGTCTTGCGATTCTATCTGCCTCGACAAAAGTATTGCCCATGATTTTTGACCCCAACTCTCTTGTGTTAATTCATGTACTAAGTGTGTTTGACACTAACATTTCTTCTCGCGGGTACATGTCTCTTTCGTAAGACCGAACTGTCATTACTGTCAAAAATTGATCACGTAACAACACCCAGTAACGTCTTTGTTTCACAACACCGGTCTGTCAAAACCAAAGGTACTTTACCTTGAATTGTTCTGCAAAAAGGGATTGATTGTGTGTAGTGTACTTGAAGTGTGGTTTTAATATTAATAGAAGTGAAGTGTTTTGTGAACAGATGGTTTAAAAATAAATGTACTCTTACTTTTTAACCAAAAACCTTGAGTCAGTGTTTGTTTGATTCACAGTAATTGTAGTCCTTTGTGTAATCTCTACTACTGCTCATTTGCTCTTGAGATAAGTCTGGCTGCTCCGCTACTAGTACCACTTTAATAGTGTAGTACAAGCTTGTACCAAAAGTGAACTTGTATTACCACTCGTAGTCTTAATTGTGTGTAGTGGTCCCTATAGGCACTGCACAGGATTCTGCCTAACAGTCCTGGCCGCCTGGATGACAAGTCCCCGGGGACTAGCGGGTGAGATACCTTCTGGTTTCTCACAGTACGAAAGATGATATGCACTCAGACAACCGTATTGAATATATACTCGCATTGAGAGAGTGGAAGAATATCGTGTGGAAGGATGTCAGCATGCACCATTGAACATCATGTTGTTTTGAGTGTAATCTGATGAGGGCAATGTGATGTAATGAAGAAGGTGTATGAGGACATAGTGAAACAATATGAAAATACTTAAGAGTGACAATGTAACTGAAGTGACAAGATAAACATGTACAAAATGATAAAGTAATCATGTATGCAAAAGAAAATAAAGTAACTTGCTGACCAATAAGTGTAAATACCCAGCACGCAAGATAGTTGAGACATATAGAAGCTTGCTATAAGGGAAAATATAGCGTGGCAAGGATGGCCATGATAGGAAAATTGATGTCGGCTTGTGTTATGATTCAATCCAGCTACCACAGAAACAGACCAGGAGTGTAGAGTCAGGAGAGGTTGGAGGATTAGCTTTGTGTGCAAAATGAAGAGGAGTCTATGTTGGCCTAGTATCAAGGATGCTATTTGACAAATAGCTGCAAAGCACAAAGGGGGGTAGACAGATAAGCCATGGACATGAGACATATTTCTCTTAGATTAAAGAAGAAGAAAACATTTGGAAGAGCCAAGTATTGGACAATTAACAATTAATAAGGCTCCTACAAGATGTAGTCAGCAAGTCTCTAGAGGCCCAGAAGAGCAATGACAGCAGCATAATTGAATCAAATAGCAGTAAATAAGAGGTCGAAATTGACACATTTGTTGTCTCTTCACACGTGATTCAGAAGTCAAAAACAGGCGCTATTCCTTAAGTTGTGGATCAAGATATTGATGTACTTACAATGCCTTGAATGTACCAGAACAGAGAGCAAGCTACAAGGTCACCTACAGATGAGAAACTTTGGCTCATGGTCGTTTTGCTTATGTCCTGCTACCCGAGCCAAATGTCCAAGGTTGGATGAGAATGCTGACCAATCAATGGATCTATTGGGCAACCTGCTATACAAAGTTGCATATACCAATCTGCTGCCATTTTGTCCGCTATAATCAGTAATATACATATTTAGAGGTAGTTTGAGGCGTGCCTTACAAATAAGAGACAGTCAACGAAGTACTAACCCATATGTATTCTATAAGTAGATATGTTCCCCTAACTAATCCCTCCCGTTAATAGGTTTTACAGTTTGCCACGTAGGATGACATCACAGATGACGCATATTGGGGTATAAAACCTCTGCGTTATTAAGTTTGTGTGTGAGTGTGCAAGCATCAGTTTGATGTCTGCCAGTTTGCCAAGCTTTATTAAATTAAGAATGAAGTAGTACTTTGCCATATTCTTTGAGCCTGTCTGATTATTTGGTCTGAAATCTTTATTGGTTAATCTCATCTAGCACAAGAGACGCTTCAAGGTGCTAGCGCACAAAAGGATTCTCCTTTACTGACTCAGGTTACGCCACATATCACATACTACTTTATTTGTGGAACTTCGGCTTACAGTTGGCTCCCAATTAATTGGCCAGGATCCTGTTACATAGGTTACATTGTGCCTGCCATCAGACTAACATTAACAGCCACTAACACTAAGCGTTTTAAACACAGTGGAGATTCAGGTGAAATTGGTGATAATGAAGAAATCTGAAGAAATCTCCAGCGCAAGTAATCATTGTTATTTCGATGAGGCTGTTCTGAATGAGCCTCAGAGTACGGTAACTCTGGGGTTAAAACCTAATTGAGATATGATATAATGCAATCTGAGTACCTAGGGCTGTAATAGGCACAAGGCTTGAATGAGTTGGAATACATTTTGAACTGATGCATGTTAAAATGATAATAAATGTGTTTGATGCATATTCATATTCTGCTACGTTAGCACAATTACAATTGTAAATTGCTTACATGCTGGGCACTTAAAGAGGATATGTACTGTAATGCCTCCCGTTTATGTTTGCAAAAATGGGCTTCAAAGCTAACTATGTTACTTCCCTTGCACAGCTGCAAGTTTACCTGTCCACTAAATAAGTATTCGACCTTGGGGTACCTGGGTTTGAAAGGAATACAACGCACTAATTAAAAACGTTCCTTTTTACTATTGAATCCTATGTGATCAAGAAAGGTATAAGAAACTATTTGCTTCTGAGGGTGGGGCTCACCCTTTTCTGTTACAGAGGTCTCTCTCGCTGTTTTGAGTTTGTGTCCCACAGCACGATGGAATACAGATGTTTCCTGACAGTGACCTGACCCAAAATGACCTTAGTGTTAGATGTACTCTTCATAAGGCATTTCCTTCTGAAAGCCCACACACAGCTTCAGTTATCTACCATATATCTGCCTTCATCCAAGACAAAGAAAAAATTAGTCACGAAATCAAACTCCTTTTTACGACACTTCTTGATATCAATGATGTCGGCTAACTTGAAATGCAAAAAAAAGAGGTTTCCTTCTATAGTAGAATGTTCTTTTTTCATTCATGAATCTTGCTGCTGGGGTAGCAGAAGGGTGCAGTGCAGCAGGATTGGGGTGCACTAGCAGAGATGTGTGTGTGTCTTCTTGCAGGGATGGTCTGCTGCAGAGCAGCATTTGGATTCGTCGGGAGACATATTTCTGTGTCTTCTTGATGGAATACAATGGTCTGCATGTGTGTGGGTCTTGCTCTTGAAACAGAATGTAATGCTGCATGTCAGAGTTTGGGAGCTTCCTATGTGGCAAGTATACTAGAAAGTATACTGGTGCAAAAATAGGAGAATGTTCAAGGTCACGTGACTTAAATTCCGGGACTTGTAGGCTTCCATTGAGGATATGCAAAATAAAGCTACCACAATACTCTTTTGGCTTAACATGTTTCTATAAGGATTTATACATTGTCCTGATACATTAGTATGTGATTTTTGTACTTCACAAGTAAACTTTATAAAATAGTATTGTAGCTTTTGAAATCCAATTTTCACCAGAAAGAGATTGGAAGGTGTATGGTCAAGTACCTGAATTGCAGAGGAGGTTAAAAACCAAGCTTCACTGCTAGACCAAAGTGTCTGATCCTAGGCAAATAATGTAATATCACTGTGCCTGATCAGCAAAATATAGTAGTCCCCAAAAGTGATTGAGTTTATGCTAATCATGCTAATCAAAAAAAATGCCTCCCTTGCCAATTTGTGCTGCTCCGGTGGTTGCACCAAAGGCTGATGCTTAGAGTTGTGGCACTGGACCTGCCTCAGTCCCATATCACTTGATTTAACAGTATGATATATATTCTCACCAGCCAGTCAGGGCACCGACAATTGTATCATGGAGGACTAGCTGAAGATTTAACAACATTCATTTACTCCCCAGGTGCAGCCTGTAAACAGAGTTGCTAGGGCTGTAGCGGGAGAGAGGGGAGAGCTCTGCCTCACAGTACAATGAGTGTAATTCTTAACTATGATCTGTTATATCATGCTGTTTGGTCTTGTATAGTTCAACTTCTGACACCTTTCATGGTCACTCAATGCTTCAGGGTCTTCAAGAGCATGCAGTGGCATAGGGGGCCAATGTAAGATTAGACAGAGAAGGGCATAGCTGCTGTGTTGCAAACCATGTTGCCTTGTTGTTGCTGTGTGTAGATCTGAAACAGTAGGGTTATGCATGGCATATATATTTTAGATATTTAGCCAGGTGGTTTGTGCAGTGGTGAATGTGTGATCCATGCTAGTAATGTAAATTGTGGTTGTCTGTGGTGTCTGTAAGAGTGTTGTATAATTAGGATGCAGAGAGTTGTGATGGTGTATCTGTGGTGGGCTAATGTGGTTTAGAGAGATATTTAGTGTAAACACATGTATGTTTGAGTGGTGTATGTTTGATTGTCTGTGTTATTTGGTGCTGAAATTTCATTTCATGTTGAAATGTGTTGTCAGTTAGGAGGTGAGGTAGAATGATTTAGAGTAGCTGTCCTACCCCACCCATATCGGTTTATGAAACACGGCTACTCAAACTACCAACCAATCCGCAGACCACTTACAATATCCTCATACCCTATCGCCAACCCAACTTCATTAGCACCCCAGATTCTGATATCCTCCTCCTGATCACTCCCTTCCTCAAACCAGCCACTAAATGCATCATACTTGGCGACTTTAACCTGGGCTACAGTGCTCCGGTGGATCACAAACCTGCATTACTTGTTCAGTCGCTCCAGGACATGCACATCACCCAACTTGTTTCTGTCCCCACTCACGCCAAAGGGCATATTCTAGATTGGATACTGACCACCGACACATCCATTGACATCTCCTACAACAGCCCAGTGCCCTTGTCTGATCACCACTTAATTGAATTCAAACTACTTTACCCTGAACCTATCATGAAAACCACTCACCTGCATTGGCAGATTCTATCCAGAAATACCCAGAAACTATCACATGAGACTCTCAACCCCACCCTATTTTCGCTACTCACCTCCCCTTATCCAACACTGACGGTTCAGATGCCTCTGCAGACCATTACCACCAGAGCCAGCTCCTAACACTCAACCAACATGCCCCACTCAAACAAAAAAATCTGAAACCATTTGAGACTACAAACATCTGGTTTTCAGACGAGCTTGTCACCCTCCGAGGAAAAAAAGAGCCCTCGAACATCTTGTGAGACAGGCATGGTATCAAGAGAGACACAGACTCAAATATGTTATTTTGCCATAGGTCCTCCCCCACCCCCAGTGCCATGGCCTTTTTTGGTGATTTCGGTATGTCGCCATTCAATCCGTACAACTTTTTTGTTACATGAGATATCTTGGCCAAATCTGGCCCCTTTTTTTCCCCCACATGTAGGCGGTTGTAACGCCACCAAGGAATCCTAGTTTTATTTAACATTTATAAAGCGCTCACACAGCCCGCAGGCATCGAGGCGGTGTTAAAGGAATTGTTTGTTTTTCTTAGTTGCGTAATTGTGGGTTTTTTTTGTCTTAGTTACGTATTTATAACGCGCTTAAACACCCAGAGGATTCTAAGCGCGGACCCGGGGATCGAACCTGTTGTTGTGAGCTATCCTCCTGGGACAGTTTGCTGTAGGGGGCGGTGAGAGAAAATAACCAAAAAGGGAGACATTTTCTTTTTCTTCAGAAAATGGCAATAAAAGGATGTACAGGTTGAGTGGAAACCAAAAAAACATATTTTGATATGGTTACCAGCCGTTTTCTGAGAGGTAGGCGATTTTGACCTTTATTCCAATAGGACATGCGTGGATGAAATGGAAGAGAAGCATAGGAAAGCTGAATGGGAAGACAGAAAGGCATACATTTCTGAAAAGTAGACAAAATTCCAAGTTTAGGAAGCAGTGATTTGCGCAGGTCAGGCAACAACTATGTAGGGAAAAATTCCATAGTTTGGGGAAAAATCAGGAAAATTGCAGAAAAAAAGGTATGGGGTGGACATGGTTGGCCCGGTAAGACAATGGCTTCTGTGAATTTTGAGAAATACAATACTCCACTACATTTCCCTGACTCTTGCAGTTAGGAAATCATACATTGTTCGTAATGTTTCACAAAACAAGCAATACCACAAGCCAAAAACTGAGCCATGGTACACAGCAGTTTTATGCTTATGGCTTGATCAGATGTACTTAGCATGTGTAAATAACGAAAACAAATGTGGTGAGGACAAACATACTTTTTTTGAAAGAGGACAGACAGGGCCTCATTACGACCCAGGCGGACTTCGCGGTGCTAAATGCACCGCGAAGCATGGCGGAAAGCCGCCGATAGCGCCATGGGGGTTGGCGGATTTACCGCCCCATTCCGACCTCGGCGGAGCGGTAAATCCCCAATCCCCATTCTGCCCTTCCCCATTCCCATTTTTGCCCCATAGGGTATAATGGGAGTGGGGAAGGAGTTAATTACGCCACCGTAAAATACGGTGGCGTAATTAACAACGAGGTCCCGTAGCGCCATGGTTTTCTCCGGCTGGTAAAACCAGGCGGAGAAAACCTCCATGGCGCTACGGGAACTCGTAGTATGGCGGAGAGGTACGCCATGCACTACGCTGGCGTAATACCCTCTCCGCCAGGGTCCTAATGAGGCCCACAGTCCTTTTGAAGGGTAAGTGACTTGTGCAGGTTACAAAAGCATATAGTGCCTAAAGCAGCGACTAAATGTAGGTCACATTTGGGAAACAAAAGGGTTGTGTGACAAAGGGCAGCAGCAAATGGGTCGAAACGTATTGAAAACCACGCAAACACAACAAATGTCATACCTTCCTGCGTTCCCCGGCAAAAATGTGGCGAAAAATACACAATCTTCACACATTTCACTCTGCTCACCCAACGAAAAACACGCCCCCAACACCACATGGCCTACCTCCCCGCGTTCCCACAGTCGTCCTGACAAAAACGGTACCTCACATGTGCAGGTACACCTTCTGGGTGTAAAGGGAAAATGCTAAAACACTGGTAACCCCAAGTCTTTCGGCAGAGCAGATTTTCAGGAATTTTGCTCCTGTGAACAACCTACAGATTTGGGCCTACAGTGTCGAAGCCACCAAGGAAAACAGGGAACCCCAGGCATTTTGGAAAAGAGGACACCCGTGGGAATCCACAGAGGTCTGACTTGCGCCAGTCGGCCCAGAATTTATTACCCACAATCCTCGGCAAAGTCTGACATGTGGCAAAAAAACACAATTTTCGCACATTTCACTCAGCTCACTCACCGAAAGACGCCACCAACAACACATGGCCCCCCTTCCTGCATTTTCACAGGTGTCACCACAAAAAAAAACGGTACCTCACATGTGTGGGTGCACCTAACCGGCCGCGAAGGGAAAAGGCTAAAATATTGGTGTCCCCAAGTCTTTCGGTAGAGCAGATTTTCAGAAATGTTGCTCATGTGGACAACCTACAGATTTGGGCCTAGGGTGTCGAAGCCACCAAGGAAAACAGGGAACCCCATGCATTTCCGAATAGAGGACACCCGTGGGAATCCACAGAGGTCTGACTTGTGCCACTCGGCCCAGAATGTATTACCCACAATCCCCGGCAGAGTCTGAAATGTGGCGAAAAAAACAAAGTTTTCGCACATTTCACTCTGCTCACCCACCGAAACACGCCGCCAACAACACATGGGGCCTCATTACGACCCAGGCGGTAAGTGATCGAAATTACCGCCATGGCGTAATGAGCGTTAACGCCATGGTCCGATGGCGATAAGAGCGCCATATTACGACCCATCGCGCACGAGCATTACGCCATGGCGGTAACGTAAACTACGCCATGCCATAAACAGCCCTTACCGCCCTCGTTAACAGCGCAGGGTGACCTACCGCCACCCATGATTGCGCCGACCGTAGTCAGCGGTCACCGTAATTAGCGGTGACCGCAATTAGGTGGAACCGGAAATAGCGTAATCGCGGCGGAACGGGAAACAGCACAGCGGCCATCTTAAAAAACACAATCCATTGCCATCCTACCCAACCACACCACAACCAACCCTCAAACCCTGACATTCCCATAACCCACCCATTTCCTCAGCCAACCACGCCTAAAGTTGTCAAGAAGGCATGTGACAGGCAGCGGCAGGAGCGCTTCAGTCGTGAGGAACTGCAAATGCTTGCAGACACGCTCCAGGAGAAGGCCGATGTTGTCTTCTCCACTGAGATGACCCGGACAGCCATAGGCCGCAAAAAGGAGGTGTGGGAACTTGTGGCACAACGTGTCACTGCTGTTGGAACCACCCCACACACCTCCAAACAGTGCCGCAAGAGATGGGACGACCTGCGGATCAGGGTCTGGGGCATTATGTCTGCCAACCGTAACCTGGCCCTGGGAACTGGCGGGGGAGCAGACTCCCCACTGAAGATGCAGCCATGGGAGGAGACATGTGCCTCTCTGATTGGCATTGAGTGCATCGAAGGTGTCGGCGAGATGGAGAGAGGGGCCCCGACATCTGGAGACACAGGTAGGTGCCTCATATCCAGCCTTGCAAGACACCCTAATACACTTGCACGTGACAATCACAATGTGGCAGACGCAACACATCAGCAGATGAGCCACACCCTGCGCACATGCAGCATGTACACTGTACAGTAGGCAGACACACACCTGCATGCAAAACCGAACCTAAAGGGAGGCAACCTGTATGTCACGGGCTACTAACTCCACCATCTATCCATTACACTCTTCACAATGCCTGCTCAATGTCCGCTGAACCATCAATAACAGTCACCCTCCTCTGCTCCACCACAGGCTCGCAATCGGACACTGGCAGGGACGACAGCACCAGCACCCCAGCCAAGAAGGCCAGGAAAGTGGGAGAAGGGAACCATGCATCCACCTCTGCTGGACCCAGGCAGAAACCACGCCAGGCTGAAGAGGCCAGGGCAGCAAAGTCCCCCGAGGAAGGGGTCGTGACAGCGCCTGCAGCCCAACAACACCCACTGTTGCCCACTGAGGGCAATGTGTCAGCAGGGAGCAGTACTGTTGGGGAGACTGCAGCCATCGCTGCCTGCTCCGACAGTGATGTGGAGGATGACACTGGACTTGACCACAACACGCAACTGCACTCACCACACCTATCCCCAATCAGCCATCATGGAGATGACACCCAGGGCCCATCGCCAGCTAATTCATGGCCAGCAACTCCAAGCCCAGTGGGAGTTGTGGAAGATGGGAGTAGTCCCATTGGTCCCCCATTGGCACCCTCCATTGGTCCAGAATTCCAGCTGTCGCTGGAGCAGATTGCCAACAGGCAGGAAGCACTGGGCACACTCCTCACGCAGCATGTTGCAGAATGTGGAAGTGCCAGTGCAGCCATGAAGAGGAGTGCTGATGGCATCAGGGCTGCCATCCAAACTGCCAGCAGGGACATATGCACCGAACTTGCTGCAGTGCGGCAGATGATGAGCCAGCTCATCCAGACAATTCTGGACACATGCCGTACTGAGCAGCCCGGTACATCCTCAGCTGCAAGTTCAGCACAAGCCTCTCCCGTCCGCAGGTCATCCAGGACCCTGAGGAGCACAGGCAGGGGGGCCCCAGGTTCCGGGAGAGGGGGCAGTCAGTAGTGTGCTAAACTATACACACTTCACCACGGGCACTGTCACATGTTTGCAGGGTGTTCAGGGGGAAGGGGGAGGGGGCAATTGGGTGTGTTGGAGTGTTCAGGGGGGAGGGAGAGGGGGGAATTGGGTGTGTTGGAGTGTTCAGGGGGGAGGGGTGAATTGGGTGTGTTGGAGTGTTCAGGGGGGAGGGGGCGGGGGGAATTGGGTGTGTTGGAGTGTTCAGGGGGAGGGGGAAGGGGGAATTGGGTGTGTTGGAGTGTTCAGGGGGGAGGGGGAGGGGTTCTGTTATACCTATTCAGAAGAACAATACACTTTTTCTTTTCTCACAAACGAAAAGTGTGGACATTGCTCATTGCGTATGTGTGCTTTATTGTTTTACAGTCCACAGTGTTGACATACCAGACACACACAGTGCCCCAAGTGCCATCCATATGTCACACACTCGCTGTGTGTGCTAGAAGTATCGGTCAATGACATTCTGAAGCATTATATTCCCCTCCTGTGCATCGCTGCCTCCCTGAGGTGCTGCCCCATCCCCATCATCATCATCCCCATCATCAGGTGGTTGTGGTTCTGCGTCAGGGGGCAGAGGCACGTTTCGTCTGATGCACATATTGTGTAGCATGACACATGCCATGACGATCTTTGCAACCTTCTCATGGCGGTACAGGAGTGCCCCGCCAGACCTGCTGAGGCAGCGGAAACGTGCCTTCACTAGGCCAAAAGCATGCTCTATCACCACACGGGTACGTCCATGGCCATGGTTGTAGTCCTCCTCATGTTGGTTCGATGGGTTCCGCACTGGTGTGAGGAGCCACCTCTTCAGGGGATAGCCCGCATCACCTGTAAAATGTGAGAAAAGAATGTGTCAGGAACGAGATTGATATGTGAACATGACGCACAACCATGCCTTGATTCTGACTGTTACTGTGCACCAATTGGAGTTGTGGTTATGGATTTACACTGTGCTACCAGTATGTGTTCATGGCTCTCATGTACTGTTTTGCATGCAAAAACACAATGCAGGGGGGACGATTGCCTTGTGAGTGGCCATCCACTGTGTCCGTTCAGGCCGTCATTCATGTGACCTTGCTTGAAGCTCACATGATAGCAACATTGATGTAACATGATAGCAACATTGATGTCTGGCTCATTATGACCCCAGTGAGCATTACTGGTGTCAATGGGGACAGTTTGTGGGTCTTGTAGTGGTGCATTGATGTTCCTGTCTGTCATGTGCCTCCTTTGTGCGCAGTTGTGGGGGACAGGCCTTTCAGTAGTTGGTGCATGTTGGTGTTTTTCTTTAGGGTCAATGCGGTCACAATTTGCACAATGCACTTGCAAATGGTTGTGTCGTTTTTGGGATGCACTTTCATTCACATGTTGGGATGATTAGGTCAGGCATGATGTGTACACTACTCTGTTGACGTCAGTGCTGCTACAGGGAATGATCTGGCTACTGCTAGTTGCACCCATGTGACGTATGCATCACCCCCCTGTATCTGCCAGATGAAATATGCATTGGTACGTCATTCAACACCCACTTTGCATTTCCATGCTCATGACATTAGACTCACCGAGTAGGTAGGATCTTGGCCCTGCATGTCGCTCCATGTAGCGTGGTATTGTTGAGTTCCGAAGGACCATAGAATCATGGGTTGATCCGGGGAATCTGGCACAACAATGTGTGATGATCCTGTTGGAGTCACAGACCATTTGCACGTTGATTGAGTGGAAATGTTTACGGTTGCGGTACGGTACCTCCATGGCATGTGGGACCACCAATTCAATATGGGTGCAGTCAATGGCACCAATGCAACCAGGTATGCCGGCCAGTGCATGGAAACCCACTTTGGTGTTGGCAATATCCTGGGCAGACCGTGGTAATGAGATGTGGTCATCTGTGTGCTTGAGGAGGGCATCGAGCACTTGCATCAGTGTACGCGAGAATAATGGTTGTGATATGCCATGCAAGTGCCCCACTGTGTGCTGGTAGGTGCCTGTGGCCAGGAAGTGGAGCACGGACACTACCTTCAGTAGGGGGGGGGTGGCAGTGGGTGTTTCAATCATGCTGACGATGTTGTTGTTTATCATGTCCACAATGGTGGTGATGGTGTCCCGGTCCAGTCGGTACAGGGTGTGGATCTGCTCAGCGGTGAGGTTGAATGGGCTGGGTCTGATGCGTGGGATTGGGGGCTGCCTGCGTGGTGGCACTGGCTGTGCTGGTGGGGCTTGCTGGGCCTGCCTTGCCCTCCTTCTCCTCCTGCGTCTCCTCTGTGCAGCCTGTTGTTGTTGTTGTTGTTGTTGTTGTTGTTGTAGTTGCTGTTGTAGCACTTGCATTGCTATCAGGTCCTCCAGCCCCAACATTGCTAGTCCTATTGGTATCATTGTGGAGTGTGACTGGGTGTGGGAAGGGGTGGGGTGTGCTCTTTTTGTACTTCCTGTGTCTGTATTGCCTTCACCTGTGCTGTTTCTGTGCACCTGTGGCAGCTGCATTCACTTTACATGGCCCTTTACGGTTGGTTCGCGATGGCGTAATAAGCACCATGGCGGTAAGGTACTTAACGGGCTGGTTGATGGCGTTAGGGGCATGTCCGCTTGGGTCGGCATTCGCGTACCTTTCCGCCATGTCGCTAAGTACGGTGTGGATGTTCGCGTGCGCGCGCCCTTGGCGCAGTCAGCGGCAGCGTTAGCTACGATGCCGCTAATGACATCGTAGTTTACGGTCACGGGTCGTAATCGGCCCTAGCAGAAGACGATGGCGGTAATCGTTTACCGCCATCGTTTTTCGCTTTGCGCCAGGGTCGTAATGAGGGCCATGGTCTACCTTCCCGCATTCCCACAGGTGTCCCGACAAAATCGGTACCTTACATGTGTGGGTGCATCTACGTGGGCGCAAAGGCAAAAGGCTAAAACACTGCTAACCCCAAGTCTTTCGGCAGAGAAGATTTTCAGGAATTTTGCTCATGTGGACAACCTACAGATTTGGGCCTAGGGGGTCGAAGCCGCCAAGGAAAACAGGGAACACCATGCTTTTACGAAAAGAGGACACCCAATCAGCCCAGAATTTACTACCCATAATCCCCAGCAATGTCTGAAATGTGTCAAAAAACCCATAGTTTTTGGACATTTCACTCTGCCCACCCACCGAAACACGCTGCCAACACCACATGGCCTACCTTCCTGCATTTCCACAGGTGTCCCGACGAAAACAGTACCTCACATGTGTGGGTGCACCTACCTGGGCGCAAAGGGAAAAGGCTAAACCACTGCGTTCACACAGAGGGTTTGGGTAGCCAACCTACAGATTTGGGCCTGGGGTGTAGCAGCCACCAAGGAAAATGTAACGCTCACCTGATTCCCGCAGAGGCGCCGGTCTTGACTGGGTGAATGCCGTGTCTTCAAAGGTGATGTGTAACACACGGTTGGTTCCTCGGGCTGGACCTCTATGCACTGTGTGTCTGACTCGGAGAGTAAGACGTCTGCAGATAGAAAATATGGGATTAATGAACTGGGGTTATTGGGTGCCTCTCTCCTCTTCCCTTTCTCTTCTCCTGTAGGACCCCAAAGGTTAACGATCTCACCTTAGGTAGGTGAACGCCGAGCTCTCCATCTGCCTCGGAGGCAGGGTGCCGTAACCAGTTTCTTCACTGGATAAGGGTGCAGGCCTCTTGACCTCAGAGGACTGCTGTCCGTCGTTTACTGCACGAACGGTAAGTTCTGGGCACTTCAAATGTCTTAAAAGTCTTCAAGTGCGTAAGGCGTAGCTGCTGTGGAGCGGTGCCGAGGAGCACGTGAGTATGGCTTTTGACTTATGTAAAGTTCTTTTGTAATGATACCTCTTGTTTTGCAGGGTTCCGGCGATGGCGGATGGCGGGCTGAAGAGAGTTGAGGATCGAACCCGCGTGAGGAATAGAAGCGCTTGGAAGCACGTAAGTGAGCGCTTGTTGCCTGCTTCACGATGCGCACTAACTGTCTCTTTTACCTTGCAGGTACAAGTTCGGAGCTTTAGAGAAGCTGAAGGGTGCTGGGATACCCGCTGATTTTGGCGTGAGTAGTAAAGTTGCCCAATGTCTCTAAACGCACCTTCTTTTGCCTTTCAGATGCGGGATGCAGCGTTGAAGGCCTCCGGAGCGTGCGAAGAGCCGGTAAGCTTTTGTCTTTCAGATGCCGGAATGCAGCGCGAGGCGTTGGTGACAGCCGCTGGACCAGGTAAGAGATGCGCTGCCACTGAAGACCGTAGTGCTAACCTGTTCTTTCTTTGTCTTTATAGGTGCTGCTGAAGACTGGATTCCAGGATGGTAAGCCTTTGTTCCCTTAGGCACAGGATCAGAAGACACGGTGAGCGTTCTGCTGCACAGAATGCAGAATAAAGCAAAGCAAGATTCATCCATCGGGTGTGGTTTAAATAGCCTCCTGTAGTGCTTAGGTGTCTCCTTCCACGGCCTCGCCTAGGTAAGAAAAGAGTTCCTGCTTTCCAGAAGAGTTCCAGTGTTCTGAACCTAGGGAGTGGCTCAAGCCCCACCCAACAGGAAAAATAGTCCCAAACAGAAGAGGATCAGGGGCTCAACTGGCAGGTAAGTAAGCAGCATGGTCTGCTGCAGGTAAGTCCACCCAAGCATTATGAGCCCGGCGCTTCCAGCGCTGGGACTGGGCATATTTATGAGCCTGGTGCCACTGGCGCCAGGACAGGGTCCAAAAGGTCCCAATTGGGACTGGCCGGCACCCGGAACCGGGGTTATGGGTCTGCTTCCAAGGGAGTTGGGTAAGTCCTGACCCTTTGGAAGCAGAGATCATGACAGCACCCCCCCTCAAGGCCGCTCCCAAACCGGGCTTCTCCGGGGGTTTGGGCTTGTTAGGAAATGTTCGATGAAATCTTTTGATTAGACGAGGCGCGTGGACATATTCTGCAGGTTCCCAGGACCTTTCTTGGGGGCCGTAACCTTTCCAGTCAATCAGGTAAAATAGTTTAGATTTGGAGATCTTAGAATCCAGGATACTTTTGACTTCAAACTCGAGTTCTCCATCAACTAGGATAGGTTTTGGAGATTTAGTTAGTCGGGTTTTAGGTTGCACGGGTTTTAGTAGAGAGACGTGGAAGACCGGGTGTATCTTCATGTGAGGGGGCAAGTCCAACTTGACCGCTACCGGATTTACAATGGTAGTGATTGAATAGGGACCAAGGTATCTTGGGTTGAATGTGCGTGGTCCTTTTAGAGGTAGATATTTGGTGGATAACCAGACTTGATCTCCTACTTGATATTGGGGGGCTTCCTTCCGATGTTGGCCTGCTCCTTTCTTGTATTGTTCTTTAGCCCTTTGAAGGTGAGAAACGGCTTCCTTAAAGGCTTGGGTGATTGTAGAATGCAGGTGGTCTACTGCTGGTGTTCCAAGATCTTGGAGTGGATCCAAATCCGAGGTTCGAGGGTGACTACCGTATAAAAGAAAGAACGGGGTCTTCCCGGTTCCCGAGTGGACAGAGTTATTGTAGGCATATTCGGCTATCCAAAGGATATCTTTCCAAGTTTTTTCAGTTTGTTGCAACATGCAGCGTAAATACTGTTCCAGAGTTTGATTGGTCCTCTCGGTTTGTCTGTCGGTTTGAGGGTGGTGGCTGGTCGAAAGTCTCACATCAATTTGAGCCGACCGACAGCAACTTTGCCAAAAATGAGAAATAAATTGACTTCCTCGATCCGAAATTAGAACTGAAGGAAAACCGTGCAGTCGGACGATGTTTTCGAGAAATTCTCGGGCCAGAGTTGCTGCTGATGGTAAGCCTTTGAGTGGAATGAAGTGCGCCATTTTGGAGAATAGGTCCACGATTACTAAGATCGTATTGTATCCGGAGCATGGAGGTAGATCGGTGATGAAGTCCATAGAAAGCGTATGCCAAGGGCGAGGTGGGATGTCAATAGGGCGTAAGAGGCCGGCTGGTTTTTCCTTTTGACTCTTGTTTTGGGCGCATACTCCACAGGACATTATAAAGTCTCTGATATCTTTTTTCCAAGACGGCCACCAGAAGTAGCGCTTGATCTTTTCCGAGGTTTTGGCCATACCGGGATGTCCTTCCATTAAATAATCGTGATAACAGGAGATTACCTTTTTCTGTAAATCTGTGCTGGGCAGGTATAACCGTCCTTGGAAATACAATAGATTGTCCTTCACCGTAAAGTCCTTTCCCTGCAGATGCCAATTCTGTATGTCTGCTGGAGTTACCAGTTGCCTTGCTTTATCCTTAACTTCTTCAATGGATTGTGTGGCGATTACACCCAGAATTCTTTGTTCGGGAATGATAGGTACAGGTTTAGGATTGATCAAGTGTTCTTCCACTCCCATCCGAGAAAGGGCGTCAGCTTTACCGTTTTTCGTACCAGGTCGATAGGTAATTATGAAGTCAAACTCGGCAAAGAATAGTGCCCAACGGAGTTGCCTAGAGGATTGAGCTTTTGCGGTTTTCAAATATTTCAGGTTACGGTGATCTGTGATCACAGTAACGGTGTGTCGGGCCCCCAGAAGATAATGCCGCCAAGCCTTAAAGGCGGACTTGATAGCCAGAAGTTCCTTATCAGTAATAGTGTAATTGATTTCAGGAGGCGAGAATTTGCGGGACCAAAATGCCACGGGATGCAACTGATTGGTTACTGGGTCCTTTTGTGATAAAACTGCTCCCATGGCAAGACTCGAAGCATCAGTTTCAACAATGTAGGGGAGTTCTGGGCGAGGATGTTTTAAGATCGGTGCAGAGATAAATTTAGTCTTCAAATTCTGGAAAGCTTGTCCCGCCTCGGTAGACCATTCAAAACGTTTGTTTTTCTTTAACAGGGCGGTGATGGGCTGGACTATTCGAGAGAATTCGGGGATAAACCTGCGGTAAAAGTTAGCGAAGCCTAACATGCTTTGAACACCTTTTACGGAGGATGGCGAAGGCCACTTGAGAATTGCATCGACCTTCTTTGAATGCATACGCACTCCGCTAGGTGATAATATGAATCCCAAGAATTCAACTTCAGTCACGTTGAAAACACATTTTTCTAACTTAGCGAAAAGTTTGTGTTGACGCAACCTCTCGAGGACCATTTTCACGTGTTTCCGATGTTCAGTTTCCGATGAAGAATAAACAAGGATGTTGTCAATATAGACAACGACACACACATCTATGAGCTCTCTGAGGACGTCGTTCATAAAATTTTGAAAGGTGGCCGGGGCATTGCAAAGTCCGAAGGGCATGACCTGATATTCAAATAGCCCATACTTGGTGCGGAAGGCCGTCTTCCATTCATCGCCCTCTTTTACTCGTACCAAGTGGTAGGCTCCTCTAAGATCCAGCTTTGTATATATGCATGCTTTTCTGACTTGGTCCAGGAGTTCAGGGATCAAAGGTAACGGATATCTATTCTTAACGGTGATCTGGTTCAGGGCGCGATAATCTATACAAGTTCTAAGGTCCCCTTCTTTTTTTGGAACGAAGAACAAAGCTGAGGAAGCAGGGGACTTGGAAGGACGGATAAACCCATTCACTAGGTATTGATCCAGGTATTGTCGGAGGTGAAGATTCTCAGGCTCGGTGAGGGCATAAATTCTACTACAAGGAGGGGTAGATCCAGGTATCAGGTCTATCTGACAGCCATAAGACCTATGAGGAGGTAGAGAGTTAGCTTGATCCTTCCGGAAGACATCTTGGAATTCTAGGTATTCGGGAGGTAACTGGGGAACCTCCGAAGAAATTGCTGCCAGTGCAACATCAGGTCGAGGGTAACAAATGGAGACACATTCTGGAAACTGAACCGTTCTTGCTCGCCAATCGATCTGAGGATTGTGCTTCTCTAACCAAGGAATTCTTAGAATAATCTGGAACTGAGGGGCCTTGATCACATCGAACACGATCTTCTCATAGTGTCCATCTTGGCTTACTAACGTCACTTCTTGGGTGGTATGCGTTACTGGTCCGGAAGCTATCTCCGTACCATCCACCGTAGTAATGACGTCCTTTACAGCCTTTGGACAAAGAGTCAGATTCATCCTCAATACCATTTCATGATCCACATAATTGCCGATGGCACCGCTGTCGACGTAAGCTTCAATCGCATGTAATCGATCCGGACGTTCAGGGCTAATGAGGACCATAGGTATCACGAAATGCGAGGTCACGGAACTGGTTTTAACGCTTGGCAAGAGGACCTCTATTCTTGTCGGGTGAGGTTGTTTGCCTGCTCAGAGTTTGTGACCCTGGTAACTGCAGCTCCTACTGCCTTCTTGGCTGGTTTCACCGGACAGTCTCGAAGAAAGTGCCCCGAGTTTCCGCAATAGAGGCATAATTGCAGCTGTTTTCTCCTTTCCCGCTCCTTTTGGGTTAGTGGCCCTTTCAGGCCCCCTATTTGCATGGGTTCCCCGGAGTCTGCTCCTTTGGTAGGAGTTGGTGGTTTGGAAAACACTCGAGCATCAAACTTGGAACGATCGGCCTTCCTGTTCTGTAGTCTGTGGTCTATTTGAACGACTAAGTCAATATAGTCCGAGCAGTCTTGCGGGGGATTCACTACTTGGGCTAACACATCTTTGAGCTCTCCACGTAGACCTCTATAAAACAGCGTAATCCTTTTGTCCTCAGGCCATTGGGTTTCCACTATCAGTCTGTTGAAAGACGCAATATAAGCCAAAAGGTCTTGATTACCCTGTCGTAATGAAAGGAGCTCATTGTCCAAGGCCTGCCCCAGTGAATGTCTTGCGAACAGTTTTTCCATGCTGAGCTGAAAAGCTTGAAAATCATGGAGAACCGGATCATCCTGATTAACTAGAGGGATCGACCAATCTGCCGCACTGCCACTGAGGTACGAAAGCACGAAAGCTACCTTAGCTTGATCTGTTGGGAAGGCTTCTGGCCGGCATAAGAAGTGCAAGCGGCACTGATTAATGAATACTGCAAACCTCTTTGGGTCACCAGAAAATCGTTCGGGCGGAGCCAGAGGCACATTCCCGGGTAGGTTGATCTGCACTGGGTTCGTAGAGGGTGTTGAAGGATGATTTGCCCCTGATGCGGGCAACTGAGTTTGTCCGGCTTGTGACTGTAGCAATTGTCTAGCGAGATCATCTGTTCGCTCCTTGGAAATAATCAGTTCCCTTCTTAGAGCATTCGTTTCCTGGCGGGCTGCATGCACTTCTGCTCTTAGTTCCCCAAGTAACTGGGCTAGCTGGTCGGTATCCGAGGTTTCCATAGCGCCTGGGTGGGAGTTTTGCGGTGGGCTTTGCGTTCTGTAACGCTCACCTGATTCCCGCAGAGGCGCCGGTCTTGACTGGGTGAATGCCGTGTCTTCAAAGGTGATGTGTAACACACGGTTGGTTCCTCGGGCTGGCCCTCTGTGCACTGTGTGTCTGACTTGGAGAGTAAGACGTCTGCAGATAGAAAATATGGGATTAATGAACTGGGGTTATTGGGTGCCTCTCTCCTCTTCCCTTTCTCTTCTCCTGTAGGACCCCAAAGGTTAACGATCTCACCTTAGGTAGGTGAACGCCGAGCTCTCCATCTGCCTCGGGGGCAGGGTGCCATAACCAGTTTCTTCACTGGATAAGGGTGCAGGCCTCTTGACCTCAGAGGACTGCTGTCCGTCGTTTACTGCATGAACGGTAAGTTCTGGGCACTTCAAATGTCTTAAAAGTCTTTAAGTGCGTAAGGAGTAGCTGCTGTGGAGCGGTGCCGAGGAGCACGTGAGTATGGCTTTTGACTTATGTAAAGTTCTTTTGTAATGATACCTCTTGTTTTGCAGGGTTCCGGCGATGGCGGATGGCGGGCTGAAGAGAGTTGAGGATCGAACCCGCGTGAGGAATAGAAGCGCTTGGAAGCACGTAAGTGAGCGCTTGTTGCCTGCTTCACGATGCGCACTAACTGTCTCTTTTACCTTGCAGGTACAAGTTCGGAGCTTTAGAGAAGCTGAAGGGTGCTGGGATACCCGCTGATTTCGGCGTGAGTAGTAAAGTTGCCCAATGTCTCTAAACGCACCTTCTTTTGCCTTTCAGATGCGGGATGCAGCGTTGAAGGTCTCTGGAGCGTGCGAAGAGCCGGTAAGCTTTTGTCTTTCAGATGCCGGAATGCAGCGCGAAGACCTCCGGAGCGTGCGAAGAGTCGGTAAGCCTTTGTCTTTCAGATGCAGGTATGCAGCGCGAGGCGTTGGTGACAGCCGCTGGACCAGGTAAGAGATGCGCTGCCACTGAAGACCGTAGTGCTAACCTGTTCTTTCTTTGTCTTTATAGGTGCTGCTGAAGACTGGATTCCAGGATGGTAAGCCTTTGTTCCCTTAGGCACAGGATCAGAAGACACGGTGAGCGTTCTGCTGTAGAGAATGCAGAATAAAGCAAAGCAAGATTCATCCATCGGGTGTGGTTTAAATAGCCTCCTGTAGTGCTTAGGTGTCTCCTTCCACGGCCTCGCCTAGGTAAGAAAAGAGTTCCTGCTTTCCAGAAGAGTTCCAGTGTTCTGAACCTAGGGAGTGGCTCCTGCCCCACCCAACAGGAAAAGTAGTCCCAAACAGAAGAGGATCAGGGGCTCAACTGGCAGGTAAGTAAGCAGCATGGTCTGCTGCAGGTAAGTCCACCCAAGCATTATGAGCCCGGCGCTTCCAGCGCTGGGACTGGGCATATTTATGAGCCTGGTGCCACTGGCGCCAGGACAGGGTCCAAAAGGTCCCAATTGGGACTGGCCGGCACCCGGAACCGGGGTTATGGGTCTGCTTCCAAGGGAGTTGGGTAAGTCCTGACCCTTTGGAAGCAGAGATCATGACAGAAAACAGGGAAACCCATGCATTTCAGAAAAGACACCCGTGGGAATCCACAGATGTCTGACTTGCACAAATCATCCCAGAATGTATTACCCACAAGCCCCGGGAAAGTCCCACATGGGAGATGGGTACCCAAGGCCAGGGACATTACCCCTGACTTTCCTGGAGCTCTGGCTGGCCTGCGCTACAGCTTCGCCCTCCGGGAAAAGACCGGGACTGTCCCGGGTCTCCCTGAAACCAACGCTGGGCTTGGTGACGTTCAACCCACAGCCGCCCAAGCCCAGGGATATGACCCCCTACCACTCTGGAGCTCTGGCTGTGTTGCGTTACAGCTTCTCCCCTCTGGGAAAGGACAGGGATCCTGCTGAGGCACCCTGGGACTGCTGCTGCACTTGGGGATGGTCAACGCACATGGGAGACAGCGCCCAAGGCCAGGGATATTACCCCTGACTTTCCTGGATCTGTGGCTGACCTTCGTTACAGCTTCTCCCTCTGGGAAAGGTCGGCGACCCTGCTGGAGCTCCCTGAAACCGTTGCTGGGCTTGGGGGTGGTCAAACCACATGGGAGACAGCCGCCAAGGCCAGGGACATCATCCCGACCAACCTGGAGCGCGGACAGGGCTGCGATACAGAATTTCCCTTGGGGGAGAGAAGGGGACCCTGCGGGGCTCCCTGGAGCTGCCGCTGTGCTTGGGGACAGTACGCCCACATGGTAAACGGATGTCGAAGGCCGAGGACATCACCTCCAACCGTCCTGGAGTTCTGGCTGGGACCTACCCATCTCGAGAATGCGAGCGAGAGTCAGCCCTGGCTCACGGAGGACTTCGTAGTTTCCATGAGCAGCATCCTTGTAGCAACTGATTGCAGATCATGCCCTCCTCATTTTCCCAGTGGCACGAGCTTGCTAAGTGGCAAAACCTCCCAGAAAACTGATCGAGGGACTCATATACCCGCTGCGTCTCGTTGCACATGACGAATCTTTCGAAGTCCTGATTCGCAAGCGGCATAAAATGTTCCTTCAGGTAGTCTTTCACCCCCTGGTATGAGTTGTCGATGGGGGTAAGGGACTTGAAAATACGATACACCTCTGACCCAGCTGGATATATGAGTGTCGCCACTTTTGCTTCGTCGTTCGTCTCTCCAGTTGCTTTAAAGTAAATATGGAGTTTTTCCACCCACAGCAGCCATCTGGGCCCTAGCTTCGAGGGGGTACCCGATGTGTCAAACTCAGGCATTGGGGTCAACGTTCCTTGCTGAAAGGGAGTTCTCCTAACTTGCGGGGCCCCTCCTGCATCTTGGGCATCATTGTCAATGTTGCTCACATTGACAGACTGCACAGGCACCTCTCACTCCATGAAGACCACAGTCCGTGCCGCTCGATGGAGCACTGTGGTGTTGCAACCGCACAGGCACCCTCACAAGGACCCCGGTATGGATCTCTCAGTGTACTTTGTGGATCGGTGGTCTTGTCTCCACCTCAGGATGGTAAGCAGGAAGGATCCGTCCTCCCCACAACGGAGGCAGAGAAGGTGAATAGAGAAGAGGAAAAAAAAATGTTTGTTAAAAAATGTTTTTTTTTAAGTTGAGGGCCCCTGTGGCCCCCACGTTGGCCTCTGCGGCCTACACAGAAATGTCGAGCCACGGTGGGCTCCAAATATTAATCCTATGGCACACGTGCAGTCCACACATGGATTTCACAAAATGGTAGGAAACGTCCTTGCAAAGGTTACTGCTCCTGGCATGTGTCGGAAATCATTGTCGGAATGGTACTTCCCCGCCTAGTAGCATCTTTGTCACCAGTGTGATGGCACCCCACACACCGCACAGTCCCTCGACTCACGCTTCCCCACTCAAAACAGACAGTCATTCAGCCCCACATGCCCTATCATCAACCGATTCAGCATCACCTCCTCCCCCCTCCTCCATTCCAGGCTCCCCGCATCCACCTTCACCGACACTTTCCCACGAAGGCCAAACATCCACCTGCCCTTCACCCCACTCACCCACCTCTCCTGCCACTCATCCATGACCCGTCTCACCATCACAGCCCTCACCTCGTCCACACTCAAAGGCAACCTCACATCAACCGCTCCCCTCTTCATACCCTCACCCGCCGCCAGATCCACCAACTCATTACCCAAGATGCCACTGTGACTGGGGACCCACGCCAACTCCAGATCCATTCCCCCATGCACACACCGATCAATCTTCCTCCTGATATCCAAAATCACATCCTTCCTATCACCATCCCCTGCCACAATAGCCTGCAACCCACTCAATGAATCTGAGAACACCACCACCTTCTCATACCCCAACTCGCACACCTTTATCAATCGCCAATGCAATCGCCACCAACTCAGTCGTACAGATCGACACATCATTCATCAATCGTCCCACTTTATACTCCCCAGTGCTTTCCAGATAATACGCCATACCCACTCTCCCAGACACAGGATCTTTCGAACCATCCGTGAACACCTTGCATTCTTCCTTTCCTGCCACATACCCCTGACCCAAAGCTTTGATCTCACCCCGCTATCCTCTCTTCTTTGACACCACATTCGCCAACCCCAAACACACCTTTGGAGACCCCATCATCCACCTCGGCCATCTCTCCAAATCCGTACCCGTCACAGTCATCAAATCGCCCACACCCGACTGCACTCCCTTCTCCCACATGTGAAACCCAAAAGTGCCCCCCTTCCTCCTCCACCGGTCCCTATAATAGTCACACCTCCAATTATACTTCAAACATTCACGCACTGGATGAGCCACACTCTTCGCACTGCACTTCACCCACCATCTCATATTCAACGCATCCCTCCTAAACCCCAACGGCATCTCCCCCACAAGCACCTGAACCGCATTCACTGGAGAGGACCTCATCACACCCGAACACACCCTCAATGCCCTCGCCTGCACCCTATCCAACCGCAACTTCTGATTCGCCTTAAAACCCACTGACACCTGGCATCCAAAATCCATCACACTCAGATCAACCCCTTATACAACATTCGTAGACACTTCTGCTGCGCACCCCACTCTTTCCCAGTCACCGCCCGCAGCAAATTCAACCTACGTTTCCACTTCTCCACCATACCATTCACCTGCAAATTCCAGTTTAACTTCCTATCCAAGATCACCCCCAAGTACCGAAACTCTTCCACGCTTTTCACCCTCTCACCTTTCAAAACTAAGTGCAACCCTTGCTGCACTCTTCTCCTTGAGAAAACCATACTCACACTTTTATCCACAGACAACGGAAAGCTCCATTTCCCACACCATTCCTCCATACGCACTATTGCAGCTTGCAGCCGACTCTGCACCAACAACAAACTCCGCCCTCTTACCCATACCACACCATCATCTGCGAAGAAATCCACCTGACACCCGAAACTCGCCAAAGCTCGAATCAACCCATTCGCCATCACATTAAACAGCATCGCACTTATCACACTCCCCTGTGGCGTCCCATTCTCCATCTTCCAAACCTCAGACATCACCCCCCCTCACTCTCACCTGAAAGGTCCTGTCAGCCAAAAACGCCTTAATCCACCGAAACATCCTCCCCTTCACACCCATCTCCAACAGTCTCACCAGCAACCCATTCTTCCACACCATATCATACGCCTTCTCCAAATCCAAAAAGAATGCCCCCACCATCTCCCCATCACACAACACCTCCTCCACTCCAGTCACCAACCTCACTAACGGTTCTGCCACCGACCAATTCTTCCTGAACCCACTCTGAAAATTACTCAAACACCCATTCGACTCTAAATAAAACCCCAAACGCTCAACTACCATCCGTTCCATAACTTTACACAACACAACAGTCAGCGCAATCGGTCTATACGACTTACACTCCGTCAGGACCTTGCCACTCTTCAAAATCGCCACCACAATCACTCTCTTCCACAACCGCAGTAAAACTCCACTCTTCCAGATCTCATTGAACAATGCTAACACCTCCAACTTACATTCCACTGACAACTTCTCCAAAAATATATACATGACCTCATCCACCCCTGGACTAGACAACTTCCCCTTTCGAATCGCCCCATCCAACTCCACCATAGAAAATGGAACCTCATAATGCTCTTCCCAAGGCCCAACATTCGCCAACAACTCCCGCATCTCCTCCTCAACCACTCCCATACTTAGTCTCACCGCCTCTGGGAAGTTCCCTGAACTGTGCACTCCCGCAAAATGCTCCCCCAACAAATTCGCCTTCTCCCCATCTTCACTGACCACCTCCACCCCTTTCAACAACACAGACAAACCACCCTGCGGCCTCATCAACCCAGACATCCGCTTGAACTGCTTCCAAACCTCACCCACACCAGAATTACTCCCCAGAGACCCACAATAGCCCCTCCAATATCCGCACTTTCTTTCCCTAATCACCCTCTGCACCACAGCCTTCGCCTTCTTGTATGCCACCAAATCCTCCAACATTCCTGTTCTCACCGCCCTGGCCCTCGCCTTCTTACGTGCTGCCACAGCCCGTGAACATTCCACCGACCACCAAGGAACCTCAACCTTCCCACCCTTCCCCTTCTCAACCTCCAGAACTGCCGCCACCGACGCCGCTCTCATTCTCTGCACCAAATGCTCATTCCATTCATCCACCCCCCATCCCTTATCCCGACGAACAATCAATTCCTGACACATTCTCTTATACAACTCCCAATCAGCCTTCCTAAAGTTCAACCGGCTCCCAGACATCCGTGGCCTGATCCCTACCTCACCCCTCACTGTCACCAAAATACCAGAATGGTCACTCCTCATATCCCCATCCTCACGCACCTCCCAATCACATTCTCCCGCAATCGCAGCAGACACCCAGGTCAAATCCAAACACGACAACTTCCCAGTCCTCACATCCAACCGCGTACCCCAACCATCATTCAGCAAAAACAGACACAACTCATCTGCCATGTCCTCCAATAGTTCTCCATTCGCATCTGTCCGATCACTACCCCACAACGTGTTGGCACTATTAAAATCGCCACACAAAACACAAGGTCCCACATGCCCCCTTATCACTCCAGACAGCACATCCACCTCCACCACCTCACATGTCTGCACTCATCGGGCTCCCGGTGAACACTGCCTCACCTGGGTACGCCCACTTTCATAGCTCTCAACCATTTGTGTCACAAAGGCGGGTGAAAACACCCGATTTTATTTTTGGCGGGTGAGATGCCCATTGAAATGAATGGGCATGCAGGAGGTTTGGCGGGTGAGTCAGATGTTTAGAAGGCGGGTGACACCCGCCAAAAGCGTGTGAGTTGAGAGCTATGCACTTTATTTAACTGCGCAGGCACAACGGCTAACGTTGTCACCGCGCTCACCTGACACCATCACAGGTGTTATGTTCATTATTTAATAAAGTTTATTTGTCCGGAATTTGTGTTCATAATTGTTAAAGTATGTTCGTAATCTTTGCAAGGAAAAATCTAAATTTGCCTTGGAGCCAGGTGATTACTCTATAAAACAGATTACACTTCAAAACACATATTACATTCATTAAATAGTAATGGGCTATTTTCATTGTAAGGGCCCTTTCCCGTTGGAAATCAAAACAAATAGTGCAACTGGGCCTAGCAGGCCCACATCGTCTGTACTTACAAAACACGCCAGCTATTTTATGAGGAGTAGGAGGCGAAACCGCTTTCAAACGGCAACGTAATGTGGCACGTGCGGTAGCGCGGTGCTGATTGGCTGCCGGTCACATGATTGATCCCTTCACCTATTGGAGCCCATACGAGTCTATAACTTGTGGTCCGAGGTGCTGGCTTGTTTGAAAGCTTGCTTATTCCATCGACTGCTGGTCGTGCGGCTGTGCCATGCCCAACAAACGCCAGACCCACAACGGCTACTTCTTCTTCGTGCGGGAAAAGCTGCCTGAGCTGAGACGACGCGGGATTCCCGTCACTGGGGTGCGGGATGCTGTACCCCTATGCTCCGCCGACTGGGCGGTGAGTGCCCCATGCTATGCGCCGCCGTAAACGATTCCTATATTTCAAACCCTACCTTGATTACTCTGGGGACTTGGCAGCCATAGCACTTCTTTGGTATTTTTTGGGAGGCCCGTCCGACACGAGACCCAGCGAGCTACACCCCCTCGCACTCCTGCTTCCCTTTCCACCTGATTGCATGTTGTGTGCTTTCTCCAACCACCCTGAACTGAAGTGCAACACTCGGGTAATTTTTAATGTTAACTTGAAATGTCCTCCGCCTGGAATCCACTCTGCGCAGGATCAAGCCATCCCATTTCTGTGATACCCAAGAACTCCACTACATCGCCATGCTAATTCTGTCTTTGGGAATGTATGCATACCACCAACCCCAACATGCCGCTTCGTTGTCTTTTGTTGTGTCCTTAGAAATCCGTTTTGGGGTTGACCATTGGGGTCAACGGGTCGACCTGTATTAAGGTGATACTAAATGTGCATCACGTTAATGTAGTCCCTCAAATGTAACTTTATTCAGGTTTTAAAGGGCTCTTGTTTTACTAGGTCTTTCATTGAACGTATTTTATAATTTGTTGCTGTAGCTTTACATCAAAGAAAAGACCCAAGAGTCTACAGCTCCCCTCACTCTTCTTCACCATGTACCTTGAATGCACAACCTGTCACACCCTGGCTTGCATGCACCTCAAGCCAAACTTTCATATTGTAACTCCAACATGCTTGTCATCTTAAGTGCTGTATTCTTTTTAAGACTCAATTTAATCATTTAAATTGGCTTTGTATAGCCCATATGACATTAGTGGAGGTGTGGTTTTACCAAAAGAGCTGGGGGGTTATAAGGGAGAGGTAGGTGTGAATAATATGGCATTAAGTAGTGCCCCAGTCTGGTATGGGTTGACACATGGCTGTTTTTTATCCAGAGGAAAAACCACAAGATCTATTAGATCACAGCATTGGGACACTGGGTGAACCCTTGGCAGGGCGAAGTATTTATTTGAATGAGCCAAATAAAGCTCATAACAGCGCACAGTTGCCACCTGTGTGGTTTCTTGGTGCTCTGGTGGATCTGTAAAGCAAGGGGAGGGGATAAGTTAGGGTCCAGCAAGAGCTGTGATGTGCTGTTGGCAGCCTCAGTTCGGTTTACACCATTTACGGAGTATAGGTGTATTTCATTTGTTAGTCGTGTGGTGGGCAAGGTTGTGTGGTTTGTTTTGGTGTAGTGCATGCAGTTTCTTGTGCTGTAGATGTATGGTTTAGTTCAGAGTTTGAGGTGTATGCAGAAGGAAGAGTTGAGTTCTTTTAGTAGGGTTGGTTAGTGGCAGTACTTTCCCCCAACCCCTCTGGTTTGATTACCTATGGCACATATCTCTTCCCCTGTTGTACATTCTCGTGAGCTACTATTACCACGCCTAGGTTGTGTGCAGGAGTGTGGGTCCTCAACAGGGCTACTCAGTGGCAGCACCTTCTCTACCCCCCTGTGTTCAGACCAATTGCCTCCCTGTTCTCCCAGCACAACCTGTTGTGCAGCAACCACCACCCTGTGCTCCTTGGGGAGAGGGGGTCGATGTGCTCCCTGTGGTTCTTTAGTTCTGAGATCGGGACAACTCTTCCCTTTTTTCGTTTTAGGCCCTCTATTTGTGGTCTAGTTAAGTTGTACCAATCTCTATCCTGTTTGACCCTCTGGGCACGGGTACATCTAGGTCTCCCTCACATTCAGATGCCTCTCTACTTCCCTGCTCTCCACTTCGGTCCGGCTTTCTCCCCAGTCACTTTCAGTTGTGTTCCTGTCATGTTGCGTGGGTGTTGCTCATCTGAGTTGAAGGTCAGGTTTTTAGCAGTTTTCTGAATTTTAGATGGTACTTCATAGTTCGTATTTGTCTGGGGAGGGAGTTCCAAAGTTTTACGGCTAAGAGAATGCTGATCACCACATTTTTTCATCTCTGAATCCGAGTGTTTCTAGTTGGTTTGTAGATGGTTTTCCTTTGTGAATTCTGTTCATAGGCCACAGATTGCTGTTAGGCACATTGTTTTGAAGGCGATTCGTTTTTTTAACTGGGAGCCTTTGTAGTAGCCTTAGTGCTGGAGTGATTTTTGAGTTTGTGGAGAGCCTGGCAGCTCTGTCCTGTATTGGTTGCAGTTTCCTCATTAAATTCTGGCATTGAGGCATAAGCTGTTGGAATAGTCTATCCTGGATGTGAGGGAGATGATGGGCAGTGTTTTGTGCATGAAGGAGAAGAATGGTAGAATCTTTTTGATCGTGTGGAAGAAGCATTTCTTGGGTTTACTTGTGGTTCTAGGGTTAGCTCGTTGTCCATTAGGATTCCAAGGCATTTGGCAACTTTGGAGGGTGTGGGTGGTATTCTGTTACGTGGCCCTTGGTATGTACTGGTTGTTTCCTTGGTTGTTGGATGTTTCCTTGGTTCCATGTAATGATTTCCATCTTGTTCAGGTTGATTTTGAAGTTGTGTTCATCCATTGGTAGTTTTTTATGACTGTCTATTAGTGCTGTGTTCTCCTTGTTCATTTCCGGTTTTGTAGATAGTATCTGCATAGTTGTAGTTAGTGAAGCTCTATTTGTTGAGGTTGATTAGGAGTCATATAGATGTTTAAGAGGAGCGGGGAAACTCCCGCTGTGTATTTGAATGGTTTTATCCATACTGTTTCGGTTCTTTGCAACAAGAGACATTTAATCCAGAGTAGCACCATGGTGGTGGTACCCATTTTTTCCAGTCTCTTGAGGATGCAATGGTTGACGGTGAATGTTTTGGATGGGTTGAGTAGTATCGGTGCCATGTCTGTGTTGGTCTTTAGGTCTTCCCATACAGAGAAGTTCAGCCTCCGTCCCTCTCATGGGTCTGAAGTCCACTTGTGCCTGGTCCAATCATTTGTGATTGTGTTCCAGTGTTCGTAGACATAGGTCTCTAATAGTTTTGCTGGTTAGGGAATGTTTGACATTGGTCTGTAGGTTGAGGTCTTCCACATCACTTGTTGTGTCCTTGAGGACTGGTTTTATGTAGGCAGATTTGAATATTCACGGTACTCTCTCCGTTGAGTGATAGCTTGAAGAGGTTAAGGTACCATTCTAATGGTGTAAGTTGTGTAAGGATTGATTTATAGATGTCTGGTGGGCAGGAGTCCATTTGGGAGCCTGCCTTGCTTTTTCTTGACATTTGGTTATATCGTTTCAGCCTGTTCAGTGGTCCTGGGATATATAGGTAGGGGGTGGTGCACTTTCTGGTTGATGTGGTTTGTGATCCGGTTTGTCAGTGATTTTATTCTTGAAATTATCTGCAGACAATCGCATAATATTTGCTATGGCACCGGCATGTTGCTGTCACGATACCTGCCCCCTGACATCCGGAACAGGTCCATCTGTCCAGGGAACAGGCACCCAAGAAGACACAGGAATCCAACCTTAAACTATGCAGGTCATCCTGCAAAGAACTCATGTACAGGCCATGAAGGACTACTTTCCTTTAGGAACTATTTTGCTGCTTGGGTGTGGTACTGTAACTTTTTATCTGGGAACTACTTTTTTGATGCTATTTAAACCACGCCTGAAGAGCAGCACACACTACGCGTTATTCTGCATCTTAGCAGCGTAACGCTCACCATGTCTGCAGTCCAGCATCCAGTCTACGGCGGTTACCAGTCATTTGGTCGAAAACCAAATGGTCGAATGACCATTTGATCGCAGTAAAATGGTCGAAAAAAAAGGATTTTTTAAAAACTATTTTTATTTTATGGGGGGGGGGGTTCCCCCAACCCCCTTCTTAAAAATATTTTTTAAGCAACCAAAACTAAAAAAAAATATATAAATAAATTCAACCTTTTTTTTCAACCATTTTGATTCAACCATTTATTTTCGACCAAATGACCGGAAACCGTCTACAGCCACACCGTCTTGTGTCCGGAGCCGATCCTAGAGAAAAGGAAAGAGAAGGTTAGAACAAGGAGATTTCCATTTGGTCCTCTTTTCCTGGAGCAGCCACACCTGTGGATAATGGAAAAAGACATTAAAATAAACTGCGTCGCATTGCCAGCTGCAGCGCCGCACCATACTCCTGTCTTCGGAGCATCTCCACGGCACAGAACCTGTTGAATCGCCGCCTGAAACATCAGCATCTGAAAAGACAAGAACAAACAAAAGGTGAGCGGGGTTCCGCCAAAGACATTCTTTTACTTACCGCAAGATACTTACTCTGAATTTTACACCTCGAGGCAGCGCTGGTCACCATCCTACGTTAGACCTTTTCGGCAAGGTGCCGGACCTGCAAAGAAGATAAAGAACTATTGGGTAATTACATTTGGAACAATATTACTTGCTAGACAGTGCTTGATACAAACTGACTCTTACCCAAGCGCTACTTTCGTCCATCGAGGCTAACTCGCTCCTTGGATCACGCTGCAAGGGAAAAGGCATGAAAGGAGCAAGAGTGAATTAACAGATATTTGAACTCTAAAAGAACTATACATTCGGTTTACACACTACTTACCTCGGAGTCATTGTCTGGAACTCTGCCAAATACCTTCGGATCAGTGAAGTAACTGAACTTCTACGCGCCCCTGCACTCCACGCAGGATGGAGAGTTCATCCTTCCAAACAATAAGGTGAGACTTTATGAAGGGGAATACTGGAAGTTTTCAGGGAAAATAGTGTAACCTCTCTACCACGGGTGGCTAATCCCCTTTACTGCTTTTAGGAAAATATTCTTGTGGGCCAGGCAGACAAAACTGAGTGGGCAAGTGCAGTCGATCATCACTTCGCTATGAGTCACACTGGTGGAGACCACAGCAGTCCAGCTTTGTTCGATGCCCCTGTGGAATCCAGGTGAGCATAACAGAACTCAAAGCCTTACTACAAATCTCCACCTGGGCGTTATGGAGACCTCAGACTGACCAATTAGCCCAACTACTAGAACTAAGGGCTGAAGTACATTCTGCCCGTCAAGAGGCTAATACACTCAGGAGAGAACTTATTGTGGCAAAAGAACGTACGGATGATCTCGGCAGGCGATTACTTCAAGCTCGAGCTGGCCACACACTTTCAGACCTTTCCTTACAGATTTGGATGTTAGATGGGGGGGGGGGAGGAACTATTTGGCAAGCTGAACATTAGCATTCAGACAGAGGGATGGGGGATAATTTGTTCCACCCCAGGAATGTGCCCACTCTGAGCGATGCTAATACATACCATAACAAACGAAACAACCATGTAGGGGTGCCAACAAATGCATACATGTTTACTGGAGACAAGTGTTGGCGAGAGCAGTGCCAGAACTAACATGAAAAGAATGGAGAGTACCTTGTTTACTGCCCAGTAGCCACCCCCAAGATAGTGCCCGGTACCCTTCTCTCTCGATCTGCAAGGAGTACAGGTGTTGGTGAAGCGCATTGTGGCAATTGGCATGGACACACATGGGTGTGAGTGGCGGACAGTGTTGTGGATAGACCCGAACATGCCATTGTGAGAATTGACAGATGAGTTGTTCACTGAAGCCACTGACGGGAAATCATACTGGAGATTTGCATGTCTTGTAATGGTAAAGAAGACGAGTGACCAACCCTCTCATGGCCGATGTCAGTGCACCGCCATCTTTCTGTGACGCAGTCTAACAAGTACCACTATATTTATGTACCACGAACTCCCATGATGTGGGATTATAAAGAGAAGTGACCCAGTAAAAATAAAACTCAAAACTAGGTGCTGTCCTGCCTAGGGTGAGACAGTATCCCTTGTCTAGGGAGGCAGAGGAGCGAATAAAGGAAATGACACTCCCTACTGCAACAGGGAATCATTGTTCCCTCCAGTTCTCCATGTAATACTGCAGTGTACCTCCTCAAAGCAAAAACGGTTGTGGCGTATGATCAGGACCTCTGCCCCCCTCAATGATATTGTCCATAAGGCCTCTCGTCCCAAACTCGGCATCCATTTTGTGCAGCATCCCGAAGCAGGCCAGTGGTGGACCCGAGAACCTTATTCAATGCCCCTCGACCCAGAATCACAATCACACAGCCTTCACACTAGGGGGAGGAGATATGAACACAGACGATAGCCCCATGGGTACTGCGAGAGCCCAAGCATTTTTAACAGAATATTGCACGAAGACCTCAGCAATATTAGTGTCCAAAGCATTAGTATCTAGTGAAGGGGAAGAAAACTGCCCGGGAGATTCTGATGCCCTGCTCAAATTGCTGGCCCAGAAGGGGTACAAGGTGTACAAAACAGATTAGTGTCTGTGACTGGAAAACTGGAGCTGTTTTCGAAAGATGGTAAGAGAATAATACCTGACAGAACAGCAACAGTGCATGCCTCAGCCAGAACACCTACTTCTCCAGCATTGGATCTTTCATGGATTCACATGCTGTGAATATTCCCCTTCAGGCTGGGAACCTCGGTCACTTTAATGTAGCGTTTTCCTATGGAACAATTCGACACTTTAGTGTCTTATCAACGTCCTTTTTGGGTGCTTTAGTCCCCACCATTAGGACGTAGGGTATAAATAGCCCTGCCCCTGCAGCTTCCCTTCAGATTTCAACCTTCTCCAAACTATTAGGATCCCCTCGGGTTTGTTTTGCACGTGTGTCTTGATACTCGAGAATTGAGGGCTTCAGGGGTTCAGAAATCTCTTTTCCAGCCCTGTGCTACTTGTGGGTTGAAGGTTTATGAAGGGGACAGGTCTACTGCCTTTACCCCATCATTCAGCAGACACTTGTGAAATTTGTCAAGGGTTCTCGCAGAAGACTCTTAAGAACCGCAATCGGAGGCTTATCTGTTAGCTCAATGAGGGCACATACCTGGCTTCGGAGGTGGGTTCGGTCTGAGCGGCCTGTGAAGTCGGCAGAACATCGCCGTTTGGAGTCGGCCGAACTTCCGGCCAAGAAACCTCGTCCTGTGGTGCCAGCGTCGGAGGTGGGGAAGAACAGTAGATCTTCAAATAAGCAGCTGTCGAAGGGTACGTCTTTGTCCAAGCATGGCAGGTCAGACCATTCCCAGGGTCTGGTAGTAGGCCTGAGAAGTCGACGGTGCAGAAGCGCTTGTCCAAGCCGAAGGAGTAGTCATCTAAGCGCTAGTCTTCTGGGGACCATCACGGTCTTCTCTAGCCTGGAGTCTTCCAAACACTGGTCCAGTGAAGCCAAAAAGGCTGGGTCTCCAGTGAAGTCGGCGCCGAAGGAGGCGGTTCCGACGACGACCTCATCGACGGTGGACCTGTTGGTGGCAGTTGCACTACAGGCTACCCTTCTGTTTATGGTGGTGTCATAGGCTCCGGCGACGACTGTGGGAGCTGATCCAACCGGCAAATGACACAGAAGAGGGGTGCAACGTCATCAAGGTGGAACTGTGAGCCCTGCGGTTAATGAATATGCAAAATCGCTACATGCTAGACCTTCTCACCGCTATGGAGGGCGGTGTCGCAAAAAATCGCGATTTCATGTTGAACCTTTATACCGTCGGATGCTGATAACGGGACACTATTGCACGTAATAACAGCAACACTCATTTTCGCCGCACAATGGGGACTGGGCGCACTTGCATCTTTTGGAGATTTTTTTTCCTTCCAGTGTCCTTCTCTCCTACTCCAGTTTAGCGGTCGCTTGTTGGTCTGTCTATGCCGTTCCGGTTAGATTTTGTTCTTCCTGCGAACGATGCTTCGCTAGGGCGGATCCCCATCCTCTCCAGAGTGTTTGGGTCCGGATCACCGTTGGGACTTGTGCTTCTACTGCGATTCCCTTTTGGTCCGGGCGCTTCAACATCGTCTGGAGCAGTGGGAGGTGTTTCAGCGCGCTCCTCCTCCGCTTTCAGAGCTTCATTGGCGAGAAGAGACGACACACGGTAGGTTTAGTTTTTAGAGCACCCCTTTCAAAAGCTGTTACTGGGGTTCCCCTGAGGTGCCTTCTAGGGTTAAATAGTGTACCAGAGTTTTCTCTGAGGGTCTCCGTAAGGGTCCTATCGACACCAGATTGCAATCTGAGGCCCCTCCTGTGGGGGGCTGTTTGTGGGCCCAGTTCTACTGAGGCGGTGGGTACCGGAGCTTGCTTCAAGGCCTCCTTGTCTGGAGCTTCCCATACAGGTACCAGGGTATGCCCTGAGGCCTCTGTTGTATTCTGTACCGGATTTAGGTTCGAGGCCCCTCGTGAGGGAGCCGTTACCAGGCTCGGGTCCGAGGTTCCTCTGTTTGAGGCTAAGGTGACAGTTCTGAGAGGCCTGCAAAGGTCTTGTCGGTAAGGTGTACTCATTGTTCCCGCTCTGGCAGTGACTCCAGTTCTGTTGAGGGGGCACAGAGTGAGGTCTCTGACCATAATTCCTGTTACTGGCATGGCCGAGGTCCCTCTGTTGGTGGCTAATTTGGCTGATAGCATGTCTGCGAAACATCCTATGCCACACAGTACGGGCTCTGCCGAGGTTCCTTGTGTCGAGGCTAAAATGAAGACCCCTGCCTCACTTCCACATGTCGGTTCTCCTCAGGAGCTGACAAAAGGCGTCCGTTCCCGCCAAGACTACAGTGCCCATTTTGGATTCCTCCCTTACACCTACACCATGGGCTGGAGCAGTTTTTCAGGTAAACATAGTTTTCCTTGTGCGCATTCTTTTTCGTCCAGCGTATGACTGGAATGCTCGGATGCCTTTACTGCAGTCTTGCTCCCTGCGGCATCTGCGCCCTTGATCTACGTAAATTAGTGTAGAAGGACCTTCTTGGCAGCCCTCTCCCTTACGCCCCTGGAGCTACTCCGCTAATGAGGCCCCCTCCTGCCATGCCTAAACCGTCGGCAGAGGACGCCTTTTTTGGAAAATTTCAAAGGCTTATGCACTCTGTCCCCATTAAGTATTTCCGAGGTTTGTTTGGGGAATTCTGCCCTTCAGTGGCTCCTGCCCCGTCGGTTCCAGCCGCAGCACCAGTGGTTCCGGCAGCTCCGCCTCTAATGGCCGGCCTGCCACCAGTTCTTCCTCCTTGCCCTAGTGGACAAATTCAGTAGGGCCAGATGCGGCGCAACATGACCTGGATGTGTTGGATGACACTGGGGGGCGGGGGGAGAATCAGGACAGCGAGGACCAGCCCATCTCTGTTAGAGCCTTCCACAACCGGGTGCTGGACATGTTTTCTGGATGTTCCAGTACCAGATGCACCCGCTCCACAGGAAGGGATGCTTTCTGGGGCGTTCACCTTGTCTCTTTTGGAGCGTACCGGCTTGTTGTTCCAGAAAGATGTTTTGGCCGAGGTCCATAAAATCTGGGAGAAACCACACTCTGGACTCATAACAAAAAGATTGACGCTAGTTATAGGCTTCATTCTTCAGAAGAGGTAGCCTTAGTGTCTTGTCCACCCCTTCCTCCACCGTGGTGGCGGCTGCCGTCTGCCCCCCTTACTCCACGGTGGTGGCAGCTGCCATGTTACAATCCAGACAGGCTTCAGCGTCATCTACAGCTCAGGTTCTGGCCAAAGAGGATAAGCTTCTTGACTCTTTGGGGAGGAAGATCTTTGCAAATTCAGCCCGGCAGTTGGGTCAAGCGAACGCAGAGCTTGTTATCGGGGCAAATATGAAAATTTGGAAAGGTCTGTTGGCGTTTGAGGAATTCATCCTTGCGGATAAACTAGACTATTTTAAAGCTGGTTTGTCAGATGCCAGGGTCCTGGCGCAGATGTGCTTGAGGCTGCAGTACATCATTTCGACACCTCAGCCCGGGGCCCCATGCTTGGCACCTCATCAGGCTTGGCTTCATGCCACACATTTTTCCAAAGAGGTGCAGGATAAAGTTCTGGACCTGCCTTTTGACGGCAAAGCTTTTTCATTTGTCGACATGTTGAAATGACCAAGACTAAGGAAGCCAAGTCCCTGTCAGTTTTGGTCAAGCTGCCTTTCAGGGCGCAGAGGGCGTCTTCGCAGTCTTGGCCTTCCTCTGGTTTTCGGGGGTTTCTGGATCTATCGACATGTAGATTCGATACCCCACTCCCGTTGGCGTCAACAAGGCCGTTTTTTCTCTCGATCCTTGCCCTCAGGATCTGGTGGTCCAGCCACCGAGAAACTAGCAAAATGAGGGTTTTCTGCGCTTGCACAAGGCCCCGGTGGGAGGGTGCATTGCGTCTCACTGGGAGGCATGGCGGACAATCACTGAGGACCAGTGGGTCTCGTCAGTTGCTCGGGCGGGCTTTCGCTTGCCCCTGCCCACTACCCCACCCTTCAATCTTCCCTTCCAGCAGTGGGTGACGCCCTCCCTCAGATCCGAGGTCCAGAAGCTTCTGGATCTCAGGGCGGTGGAACCCATTGCCCTAAGGGAGCGAGGGTAGAGCTTCTACTCCTGTCTGTTCAGTGCCCAAACCCAACCATGCTGGCTTGCGCATCATCCTAGACCTTTCCCAGTTCAATCTCTTCCCCAAGGGAAATTCAAGATCACGCCCTGTCAGATAAAGGCCTCATTGCAGAAGGATGACTGGCTCAGCGTGGTGGACCTTCAGGATTCTTATATGCATATCCTTATTTGGAGTCTGGATCGGAAATACTGACGGTTTTCCATGGGGGAGGAGCATTCCCAGTTTTGAGTGCTCCCGTTTGGCCTCAGCTCAGCACCGCATGTCTTTACGAAGGTGTCTGTCATCGCAGCTTATCTTCGGCTACAGGGTATCCATGTGTATCCGTATTTGGACGATTGGCAGCTGCAGTCCTTGTCCGCAGTCTGCCTCGAACAACCTTCAGTCTCTCCTCCAGCTCCTGTTCCACCTTGACCTGTCGGTGAACGGGCGGAAATCCTCCATGACAGTCTCTCAGGACTTGATTTTCCTAGGTTTTCGTTGTAACATGATCGAGTGCAGAGTATACCTGACCGGGGACCCAATGGCAGATCTGTTGGCCACGTGGTGTTTATGCGGTCAGAGCATGTCAGCTTGCTGGTTCCCGAGGCTTGTGGGCGTCATGGCCTCGTGTGTGCTGGCTCCTCTTGCTCGTCTCAAGATGAGGACGCAGATGGTTCTTCGGAGCTCCTAGCGCCAAGCAGTGGATCCAGACTCCAAAATGATTTTGGTTCTCTTCATGAGGATAGACCTCCTGTGGTGGTCTTCTCTCGGCAATCTGTCGGTGGGCGCTGCTTTTCAAGACCCCTGCCCACTTTTAAGTCACGATGGATTCCTCCCTTATGGGTTGGGGTGCGATGTTAGATCTTATTCAGGTTTCTGATCTCTGGTCGCCGCAGGACAGATGGCATATAAATCGCCTGGAGCTCCTGGCGCTGAAAGCGTTCAAGCCTGTCATTGTCAACAAAGTGGTCCGCGTGTGTCCAGGTTTTATATGAACAAGCGGGGGTTACCAAGTCCCCCCTCTTGTGGATCTTGCCATTCAGATTTGGGAATGGGCTGTTCAGCATGGTATCTCGCTGGTGGCAGTAAACATCCCGGGCCAGCTGAATGTTACTGCAGATGCTCACCCGACAAACAATTGTCAGCTACAAGTGGCAACTGAACACTGAGGCCTTACATATTTTTCATTGTTGGGGCACTCCAGAAGTGGACCTCTTTGCAACATCAACAAACCGGAAGCTTCCCCTGTCCGCCTCCAGAAACTGGCTGGGAGCCTCCTCTGGGAGATGTGCTCAATTTCCTGGCTCAACATGAGGGCCTATGCTTTTCCGCCTCTGATTCATTGGGCGTTTTGCAAGCTGAGGCGCAGTGAATTGTTCTCTTCTGTTCATAGCACTGTGGTGGCTGGCAAAGTTTTGGTTTTCGGAGCTTCAGCATCTGTCTGTGCGCCGATCAGGCTTCCGATGGTTCCCAACCTGCTTCACCAGAGCGGTCGGCAGTTGTGGCACCCCTCCCCACAATTGTTCAACTTAACGGCCTGGTGCCCGAGTTCAAATCCTTGGAGCACCTCAATTTTTCCGCAGATAACATGCACATTATTCAGGCGGCCAGGAAACCCTCGCCGAGATCTCGGTACAAAAGTAAATGGCTACGGTTTTGCCACTGGTGTTTGGCTAGGCAGCTGTACCCCAGGGAGGCTACGATCGACACAGTTCTGTCCTTTGTCTCACATATGGCAGTCTGGCATTCGTGTCTTGTCCTGCAGGACTTCTGTCCATGGATCAGTGCTCTTTTTCGCTGTCAGTCATTAAAATCAAAAGAAAAAGAGTGGGGTCCACCCTGTAAAAGCTTGTGCTCCTCGTTGCTCCTTGAAGCTCAATTCGTTTGTACTAAAGTTCCTAAATGTAAAGCTTTTGTTTGTAATATATTTGCTTCCATCGTCAATTATACTATTTCTAGTTTATTTGCTTCAATGATCAAATGTTCAAAATATACTCATTGGAAAATATGCTGTAAAAGATTTGTGTTTTAATCACACAATTATCCCAAGAGAATCAACAAATCCTTAGTTAACAGTACAAGCTCTTTGGCAATGCATTTCGGTGCAAAGCACCTTTGTCAGGGCTACGTTAAAAAAAACATTAATTCTAACATTCCAATCATGTAATTAATAAGTATTTACATAACCCCATTTGAGCGTGTCACAAAAGATGCATGTTTGCATGCCGATGAACAGGTCAGGAGAAAACAAAGACAGAGTACCCTAATTGGAATACTCGAACCCATATTTGCATTTTGTATCATACCTTTTACAAAATTCAGTAACTAGCGTCATGTTTAATAATTACCTTAGCTATGACTGGCGAATGTCTCGTGTCCCTTCAATTTCAAGTATACAGGGTAGATATTTTTCGGTAGAAACGGTATGCAATAAACGTGTTGAGCTTCATGGTGTTTCAATACCCATGCAGGTAAAGCCCTTACCTCTATGCTGTATTCGTGGAACCGTTCTGCTCGCGCGGCATGCTGCAAATGCAACCGCTCACACGAGTTTCGTGTTTAAACGTTGCCATGACCGGGGCGGCGCCACACGTCCAGGATCGCTGTCAAATAGTCATTAAGACACTTGCGGGCCTCATGCACCTTTACCCTCCTGTTCGCAAACCACATTCAACATGGGATCTGAATGTGGTCCTTTATGGCCTTGTGCTATAAGCCTTTTGAGCAAATTGCTACAGTCGACCTTAAGTAACTTTTGTGGAACGTGTCCTTCTTGGTTGCTTTGACTTCGGCAAGGCATGTGAGTGAGCTCCAGGCCTTGTCCGTGGAGCATCCCTTCCTGGTTTTTCATAAGGACAAAGTTCTGAGGACGAATCCTTCCATCCATCCAAAAGTGGTCTCTGATTTTCATCTGAATCAATCTCCTTGCCGGTCTTCTTCCAAACCCAGCCTCAGAGGCTGAAAGGGTTTTGCGTTGCCTGGACGTTAGAGCTCTTAAGTTCTATCTGGACAGAACATCTGAGCTTAGGAATGCTTCTCAGCTTTTGGTGACTTTCAGTAATCCGCAAGGTAAACTGGCCTTGGAAGGGACCATCTCCAGAGGGATTGCTGCCTGTATTGCGGAGGCTTACACTGTTCAGGGTCTTCAACCTTCAAGAGGGATTCATGTTCAGCTTGTGCGGGGCAAGGCAGCTGCTGTTGCCTTTAAAAATTAAGTTCCTTGGGAGACCATCGCAAAAGCGGCTACGTGGGCCTCCCCATCGGCTTTTTGTAGGCATTACTGTCTAGACCCGATCTCCAGACTTGATGCCCAGTTCAGTCAAGCTGTGCTTAAAAACCTGTTTCAATGAGGAGTTTCCATCCACCCGTAATTCCTATGAGTGCTTGGGAATCTCCCATAAGTATGGAGGAAAGGGGACGGGACGTAGGAGTATAGTTACTCACTGTAGTCCATAGTCTCCTTTCCTCCATACGCCCTCTCGCCCGTCCCCTTTAATAAGGTTCCTCTGTTATTGCTTAAAGGTCTCAGACCTGGCGATCGAAAAGGACTGATGGGCGGAGCTAAGGAGGGCCGGGTTACGGCCGCATGCAGTACCCCACGTAAAAAGTGAGGAAGGACACATTTTGGAAAAATGTGATGTTTTTTACAAAGTCTCCCGTCCTGTGGGACGGAGGAATGTCCCATAAGTATGGAGGAAAGGGGACTGGACTAGGAGTAAGGCAGTCGCTACTATGAGAAACTTATTTCCTAGTACGAAATGCCCCCTCACACTACTTAGGGAGCACCAGAAGACACTACATAAAGACGATCTTGCTGATTGTTCACTCAACACTAATGAATCCCCTTCCTTGATCACATTTGTTATCTGCCCCACCCATTCTTTCCAGCACCCATGCCACCCCCACTCTTCCTCGTAACCCACGATGTATTGCAACTATGTACAGAGCTCTGATGCTTCCCGGCACTGTTTAGTCATCCTGATGAAGAAACTGAACAAAATGAGTGACTTATTGTAATTCTTGCATGGGGCCTTCTGGAAGTCCCAGGTAGAGGCTGGTGCCTTAGGCCTGTTATGAGGGTTGTAAAGCAATCGCCACTTTTCTGCTCATGAAGGTCATTTTAAGGCATGATGCATCAACCATTTGGAGTTCACAGTAGCATCACAGTCCGATGTTTTTGACCTGCTCTGTGTGAGCATACTGGGTGTTAGGCAGAATTATATGCAGTACCCTTTGCACATGTGTATAACTGTGGGGGGGGGGGAGTGGTAACCGCCGATAAAGTTAAAGCATTCTCAAATTTCGGAATGTTTTATTTCAAGGGAACTGTAATGGTAAGAGTAATCGCCCTTTTCCCAAATGAACTGACATTTTTAAGAAAAAGCAAAAGGTATTGGATTAAATCATAACAATTATACCACCGCCCTTAATTCAGGGGACATGTATTTATTTACATGTAATATTGATGAGTCAAATACATATTTAAACAAGACAAAACATTGCCATAGTGTATAATCAAAGAAAGTAAACATTGTAGAAAACCAGATTCAAACACATTTAAATCAGACAGTTCTGGATTAGAGAATGAAGACCACAGAGTTACATTAGTAAAGAGGATCTTTCCTTTACAGAAATCTGTCTGGAAAAAAATTCTTAATATTTGAACCGGGAAATGCACAAGTAATTATAAGCAAATGTGCTACTGCTGTAGTCTCCTAACAAAACTGGACTAGTCTGTAATGCAATCGGTAGAGTATAGTGCAATTATACCAAGCAGAAATTATATCCAAAATTCAGTACATTATGTTCTGTAAGCGCCAATAGGTAACTGTATACAAAACGTAGTTAAGCATAAGGGAGCACACATCTCTAGTGCCCCATTTCTAAGAGTACAGAGCCTAATTTTCTAAGTTAGGTTAATGAAGCCAGGCTCTGTTATTTGTGGGAAAGTCTTGCACATTAGAAGGGTGATGGCCAATTCTTGGTCTACGCCGGGAAAATAAAAAATCCCTGATGTTTGACGGAAGGCAGGCAGAGGCCTGCTGCAGTGATGTTTCGGCTTTGAAATTGACAGCCTTCTTCTGGGCCAAAAGGATTGTGGTAGCCTAAAATGTGTAAGAGGAGAACCTGTTTTAGATATAGGACATGCTCGTGAATTGTATACACGGCAAGTAGTGTTTGGTCAACAGTTACAATACAAAGCTCAGACACATGAGAATGTGTGTTCTGGTGTAAAGGGGATTAAAATAACTGACCTGTGGTAAATCCGGGCTGAGGAGGAACAGGTGCGGAACAGACTTGGACTGGACCGTGGTGGGTGGGATCCAGTGACTGGGTGTGACACCTTGTTAAGGCATTCAGATGGCGGCGGTAGGTTACAGTAATGTCAGCTGAGGGGCTGCAATACTGTCACACCAGACAAGGAAAAAAGGGGAGAGGAGAATTGTGAAGGAACCTCTGGGTATGTGGTCTGGTGGGCAGCAGACATAAGGCTAAAGGTGTCAAAAATACCCTTTGCAAACACCACACACAATTAAGACTACAAGTGACAGTACAATTTCACCTTTGGTACAAGCCTGTACTACAGAGTGGTAGCAGAGCAGCCAGACTTATCTCAAGAGTAAGTGAGCAGTATCAAATAGTTACACAAAGGACAGCAATTGCTATGATTCAGGCAAACAGACTCAAGGTTTTCAAGTAAGAGTATACATTTATTTCACTCTTCAGTTGTATAACATTACACTGTCTTAAAATCACTCTTAATACACTACATCACTTAAGCTCACAAAGTGGGAGCAAAATGGCACTCCAGCAATTTAAAAGGGAGGGAAAGATAAAAGTTAAACGAAATGAATCCACACCAACGGGTAAGTATTCGGGGCAAGCGAACAAGAGACTACAATTATAAAATCAGATAGAAAAAGCTTAGGGCCAAAGTCAATGGTTCAAGTCTTTCGCTCAAGATAATACAGTTCAGGGTAGTTCGCAGTAAAGTTCGTGGCACGGTTTCTGGACGAGGTTGGTTGGTAGAAAAGTTAGTTCAAAGAGAAGGACAAGCCCTCGGATTGGAGAAAGATTTCAAACACTTTCACCGCAGCTGAACGAAACGCACAACCAAATTTGCACAGTACCTTGAAAACAGAGGGAGCTGTAGCTGAGGCAGAAGTTCCTGGTAGTTCCTGCAGGTTCACGGTTCCTGAAACGACTGTCGGACTGATCAGAGTTAGAAAGACTTGAGGGTGCTGCACTACCCAGGTAAGAAACCAGCAGCAGAGCAAAGCAACAAATGTGCGCTCCTTAAAACCCAGGCAGGGTCCGACCTTCCTGGCTATCTGGCCCACTGTAGCTCTGTACAGCTCATTCGTCCAGAGGGGTCCTGGCTTGCAGTTTGGGTGAACTGGTTGGTCCCACCAGCTTAAGGGAATACGTTTCCTGGAGGATCTTCTGTCATCCGATTCTGAAGATTTGGACCTGCAGCAGGGATTCACCAGGTGGTTCAGTTGTTGTAGGGGGTCCTCTTCTTCCAGTTCCTCGTTGGTTCGTGCGTTCCAGTGGCGACTCTGCTCTTCCAGTCCGAGACCTGCTTTTTATGCCGTTTCCCTCATTCATACAGCCTGGCTGTCAATCACACAGCAGGGTGGCTGGCCTGGCAAGGCCAGTCCTCTCACCCGAGTGTCTTGGGTTACCAAGGGAACCCATGGCAGGGGTCCTAAAACCCCTCCCTCACATCAGACTCTCCGGCGCCTAAAGGAGGGCTTCTGTGTGGAAACCCGTGAAAAAGCGTTGAACAAAGGGACCAAACCTGGTTTTGCGTGCCGAGTAAAATATGAGAAACACTTTAACAAAAAGAAATGGCAAATAAACCCGGCCGGAGCCAAAATAAAATGTATTTCGTGAAGCGGGTTTGTTTGAGGCTAATATAATGGCCTAAAACATTACCACGTTTATAAGATGATTGCGGTAGAAAAGTTAGGGAAGATGCCACTGCCACCAGCTAAGTCTTAATGTAAAGGGAGCAAAACAATGCCCCAAGAGGCACAAAGGGAGAAGAATTAACCCTTTCCAATACTCCCTGCAAGATGGGGTTACTGGGTCTGTTTTGAAGTGACTAAGGTAATGTTAATGTCATCTTTACCCATTTCTGGGGGCCGGTAGTCGGCCCCAGAAAATGAGTCGGTGGAAAGTCTAAGACAACCCAGTGTCACTGCACTGAAGGTGCTGTGTAACACATGACAAATATGGTGCCTTGGAGTAGGTGAGGCTCCAGTGCCCAAGATCACACAAAGTAGAAACACACATAGCAAAACACATGTAAGAGTGGGAAAAAAGCTCTTACAGGTGAAAAAAATAAACCCTAGAAATTCAGCAAAGCTGCAGAGGGACTCGGTAGGTAAGGGAAATTAACCATTTATGAAAAGTCTCCCTAACACTGCACATAAACATGTCAAGGTTTTAGACCATTGTCCTAGGCAAAGGTCAGGAACCCAACTCTTCAGGCAGGAGTGGGGAGATTGGCCTCCAGATCAGGAGCTCTGCATCTTGGATTAAGTTTGGTGCCAACTCTTGAGTCCCATGTTCACGCAAAGGGATGGGTTTAGTGCATTCAGTGCATGGGTCCTTTGTGCATGTAGATTTGGGTATCTGCATACTTCCGGTGGCCGGTGGCTTAAACTGTGACACATCTCCAGATGTGTTGGACTCCTAACATATCGAAATTTAGGAATGGTACCCCCACAAGGCCATTACACTTCCAGGTATCTTATTTGTATGGCTTGAAGCACAGAAAACTGACTGTTGCATGGTCTGATTTTATTTCTAGTTTTTTTAAAAATATATTTTTGTTTTAAACAAGGCAATCATGATGCATGTTAGTTTCACAGTATTGAATGGCTTCATCAACACAATTACTAGACACATGTGAAACAATATTCAACATGTAACTTGTGCTTTAAACCCCTCTCCCTCAACCCTCCTCCCCATCCCGCTCCCCCATGCATCTCATCTCCCCAACTAAAGAACAAGAATAAAAGACGGAGAAAATACTAAGTCAGATTATTGCACTGCATTGGATACCCTCAATGTGTGGTGTGCTATGGTGTATGCTTTAGATATGTAGCCCAAGGTGTACAGATGACACTAAGGGGCTGTCTATGGCCAAGTTCAGTAAATTAAGGATTCGATTAGTTCCCAGTATGCTTTGTAATATTCTAGAAAGGGCAACCATATCCTGTCTGTTTCTATGGGATTCATGTACAGCAGCCGTAAGGCTTTGTTTCTTAAATGGCATGTGCTTTAATTAACCAGTCTCTCTGAGGGGAGTGCTGCTGATTTCCATTTAATGGTAAGGCATACCCTGGCTGCTAGTAATGGGCTTCACAGCATGTGTTAATAAGTTGTATGAATCCTCATCTGCCTCCACCCCTAACAGGACCAGGGTCGGCGTTGGCTCCCTGAAACGGTCTATGGCCTGGATCCATCCCAGCACATACAACCGTTCCACCACTGGTGCCAGTAATCGGTGTGCACTCCAGTCGCGCCAGAAGTAGATGTGCCTGGGAATATTTTGGACAGCCTCGAAGGAGTGTAATGCCATGTCATAAGTAGCCGCGCATTGTGCATTTTATATTGCATAGAAATGGATGACGTCCATGCTGCTTTATATATCCATTTCCATATCTCCGGGTACGCTGCTATTGCCAACTCCGCCTCCCACTTAGCTTCTGAAGGCAGGTGCTGGAGGTGACCTCTTGAGATTAACTCTTTGTACATGCGTGCTATGAGACCTTTTGTTGTCTGGGGAGAGCTCAATTTGTTCAAACAGTGTTCGGGTGCGCTTTAGAGAATCGTTCCAGCGAGCATCGTTTAAAACAGAACATGGGAGGCACCTCTATACCCTGGAGGTCAGTCTTTAGCTCTTCTGAGGTGATAAATGTCCCTTTTTTCCACAGCTGCCCAGCTCAGATGAGGCCTGCTTCGTACCAAGACTGAACTGGTGAACTGTACTCAGTCTCGGATAGGGGACGGCCAAGACGTAACCCCTCGCGTGACCCAAGTCGGGCGCCAGAGCTGCCACAGCACCTTGAGGATGGGATGTTCCTTTATTCTGTCATGGCTGAAAGTGGGTCCGAGAGCCATTCCCCCAACGTGACTGGTGCGAATGTAATTTTCGATCACTGCCCACTGTTTTTCAGGATTCTCCCACAAGTGGTCTTGGAGTATCCAGAGTTGCTCTGTAATTCTTCCAGGTCTGGGTATCCCATTCCTCCCTCTTCCTTGTACTGGATTAATGTGGAATACTGGATTCTTGGCTTCTTAGCCCATAAGAATCTCAGCAGTGTGCGCTTCACCTTGGCTAAAAAGGATTCTGGGATAGTGATGGGGAGAGATTGGAACAAAAATAACCGTGACACGATCATTTTTATGGTGGTAAAACGCACCACCCCAGACATGGACCGTTTTAGCCATCTGCTAATATCTTTGCGAATAGCATTCCACAGGGGTAGTTGGCCTCGAAGAGGTCTGAGATGTGATATTTACTCCCAAGTACCGGACAGTCCATCTGCACCTGGAATTTCCAATTCGTTTTCAGGAGGTTCAATAGCTCCACATTTTCAATGGGACTGCTATGGTGTTCTGGAGGTTGGCACGAAAGCCTGAAAGGGCACCGTAGTGACATTTCTCGGAACAAGGCTGGGATGGAATTTAGTGGTTGGGTAAGGTATTAAAAGGATGTCGTCGGCAAACATGGCTAATATTCTTTACCTCCTCGGGGATACCTTAATCATGGAGTTATGGCCCAAGAGGTTAAAAGGAGTTGAAGAGATTCCATTAATTGAGACTCTTGCATAGGCTGATTAAGCACCTTTGCTCCTTGTATCCAGGTGGCCCCAGCCCTGCCCAATTCAGGACAGCTTTAAGGAACTGCCATTCCATGTGGTCAAATGCCTTTTCAACGTCTACTGAAAGTAGAAGGGGGGGTCGTCTCCCGCTTCTCTAAGTGTAGCCGTAAGATCTAAGGTCTTTCTGATCTTCTGTCCCCTGCCTACCTCTCACATATCTAACTTGATCAGACTGTACTTGTTGGGGAAGGACTAGGGCCAGCCAGGCGGCAAGAATGCTGAAGAAAGTCTTAGCATCCAAGTTATTAGAGATTGGCCGGTATGGTGCACATTCTGAGGAGTCTTTGCCTTCCTTGGGATGACAATAATTATGGATTCAGTGAAGGACTTGAGGGGGGGTTGGGGGCGGTGGGGCCTGTCCCGACTCCAGAATCGAACTTTGGTGAGAAAGGGGAGAGCGTGTTGGAGTAGGTTTTATAAAAGGTTGCCGTATCTCCTGCCCTGGTGCTGAGCTGGCCTTGAGCTGAGACGGCTCCCTGTACTTCCATTGCGGTGATTGGGGCATTGAGCATATCGAAGTGATTGTTTGCAATAGGCGGCCGGGGGAGGGCAGCCAAATATTCAATTGATGGGGTACTGCTATCTTCAGTTGTATACAGCTTCGAGTAATATCTGGAAAAGCAGTCCACAATGTCTTGTGGGTTTGTTGGGGGGGTACCAGACACCATTAATTTTGAATACTGCTCTGTACAACTGTTTTCGGAGTCTGTTTAACATTTGCTTTAGGTATTTCAGTAGTATAAGTACCTTGCCGTTCCAGATATCCTGCAATTCTTCCCTCATTTCTTTCATGACTGTCGTTGCTATTAGTGGGATGCTCCCTTAGGGATTTCTCTAACCGGGTGATGCCTACTCTTAGCTCTCCCTCCCTGAGCAGCCTGATTCTTTTTGGCTGTGCCCTCCGATATGAAGATTCCCCTTATTGTGTCCTTCCCATCTTCCCAAACCGTGTTTAGTGACCTTCCGTATGTCATTGGTTTCGAAAAAATCTTTGATGGCTTCGGATAGTCTCTTTGTATATTGGATCTCTACAGTCGTTGCATCACCACCTACGATCGGTAGTTGGGAGGGGGCCCAAGTCTAGGTCCAGGGTGCATAAATCATGGTCAGACCAGGACACTACTTGGATGGATGTTCCTAGGATATCACTTTCATTTTCCACTCCCAGCAAGAGGTAATCGATCCTTGAGTGTGAGATGTGGTGGTGAAAAAAAAAAAAAAGGTAAAGGACTTCTCCTCTGGGTGTGTTGTGCGCCAGGTGTCTATTAAATGGTGGTCCCTCAGTTGGCAAGGAATCCATTTCCTTGGAGGCTGCTCGGGGAGGAGCGTTTTTTTGCACCGGGTGCCATATCATGCTCATGATCTGCTGCTACGTTAAAGTCCCCTCCACAAATCAGTGTGCCTTCCCTCCAGTTTTCTAGAAGCTAGATTGTCCCTGATTGGGTGCATAAGCCGAGCAGAGGTATGAGACGGGATATTTACCCTTAAGGGCCACATCTTCCCTGAGTGTCCCTATGAATGTGCTCTATTTGGACTCCCATGGACCTTCTCAGCCGAATGCCTACTCCGCCCTTCTTCTGAGGGTCCGATTCCCAGATCGCCTCTCCAATCCCTTTTACTATGATCCTCTCCCCCACAAGTACTTGGACTCTTGCATGAAAAGGACCTCAAGTTTGGATTGGTCAAACTGTTAACATTGACCTTTTCTGCAAGAGTTCAAGCCTTTCACATTTAGGGAACCGAAGACTACTCTGTCCGAGCTAGCCATGGCTGCTAGGGTGGAGTGCAAAGTGTGCCCTGTGGCAATGAGTCGTACAGCGTTTGACATCTACGCTTTGCCACGAGGCGGTTGTGTGGTTGTGGCGATGCAGGATGTTTGCAAAATCTTGATGTTGTGCAAATTGGTCATTTTGAATGAGTGGTCCCCCCCCCTTCACCCCATCTCCCCTGTGAGATACTACTTGGAGCATTCTCATTTGGAGAGAAAAAATACAATAAAAAGATGCCCTTGATCAAAAAGAGCCACCCCGGGAGGACCCCTCCTCGGGCCCAGATTAGAACTATAACATTTGTGCAAGGAGAAAGAACTTGCGCACGAATAAAGGTCAGTACTTAGTGCGTCCCTGGAGGCCAGCACAACCTTGGGTACATTGACCCTGTCAAAGGGAGCTACCCAGCCTCCCTAGGGAGTGTTCAGTCGTTTGTATTTCCACTTTTGTTGTGCTCGACCCCATCTTGGGGGCTTATTGGCCAATTCTCGATGCGGCCCCGAGGGCTCTCTCCGGCTGTCGGGGTCTGAGCTTGTTCCACTTATTCCAGAGGTTATCCTGAACTCTTCTCCATTATGTTCAAATGTGAGGGGAAAAAGGGTGGCCCCAACGGTACCTCACTAGCTTCTCTTGTAGCCAACCCGTGAGGGGACGACAACCTTTTTGCCAGTGTCATTGCAGAAAATCTTGATGGGCTTACTTTTGACCCTCAATTCTATTCTCGTTCTCTTGCCTTCTGCAACAGAAAAGTCTTTGTATAGTAATGGCACTTGACGAGGACTGACCGCAGACTGTTTGATGGGCCGCCATCTCTGTGCCCTCTATCAAATTGGTACAGGAGGGTTGGTGTCACTGTAAAGGGTTAAGATTAAGGACTTTGCTTTCCAGGCCTGAAGGGGTTTCACCCTGTTCTTCTTCCAGGCCCAATATGCGAATATTGGACCGCCTCTCTATGTTCTAAGTCGTCGACCTTGGACTCCATGTCGCTTTCTTTTTTTGTTCATGGTCTAGGATTCTGGTTTCATATTGCATGGTAATGTCCCCCGACAGCTGGTTGCTTTCGACTGCCTCTAAGCGGTCTTCAACTTTTGCAATTTTTTTTTTTGCAAGTCCGAGACTATTTCCGTGAGACTATTTTTCATTGAACTAATTTCACCTAGAAGAAGGCGAATATCTGATTTGGTTGAGCTGTCGCAGTCATCCCCTGGGATGTCCGAGGGGCTCTGGACTTCTGCCTCCATGATTGTATTTATGCAGCTAAACATCTGTAGGGCAGCTAGGGTGTGTGGATCCAGCTTTGACCACGGCAGAGCTTTTAGACTCCCGATACTGTGACTAGGGTAAGTGAATTAGGGGGGGCGTACGAGCTCTTGTCTTATAATACTGGCTCGATTTTTGGAGGCGGGATGTATACTCCACCTTGTTGCTGCTTCAATACCACCCAACTCGGAGCAACTGCGTAAATGATACTGCTTTCTGTTTCTTTGGTTCTTACGATTCCACTGCTTGTTTACTGTTTCCCTCCGTAGCCCCTCTACTGGATACCTCTTGGGCAGGTGCGGTTCACTATGATGTGGCCTTGCGGGACGCTGTGAGGCCCAGGTACCCCTGCCAGGAGATGGATGGGAGGCGTTGGTCCTTGTGGTTGCTTGTGTGTTGGAGGGTTGGTGAAGGCGGGCCACTGATAGTTGCTGGTGTGGGGGGGGGGGTGTGAAGACAGGCCGGTGGCTGTTCTCAGGGGGCTATTGTAACTGCCTTCTATTTACTGCACCTGAATCAGTGCCCTGGGTCCCAAGTTTGGTAGTCTTTTGACTCTCTGGCCCAGAGAAGTTAGTACTGCCTGAGTCTCTTGGCTTGGATTTGGTGATGTAAAGGTGAGGGCTGTCCTTTATCTCTCGATCAGTGGGCTGTACTTCTTGCAGGGAAGCAGCTGTGCTGTGGGCTGTTTTTTGTATTTTTTTTCCCTTTACTTTACTGGGGGGTCGCCTCACAACCCCACCACTCCTGCTCTGTCTCCTGGGGCCAGGGGGGGTGATGTACCTTGTCACAGGTGCTGACACACCCCGACTTCTCCTAAACTCAGGAGCTGGAGTTGACGTGGTAGCCGGCCCCTGCACCTGGGTGGCACAAATGTGAAGCACTCTGCTGTTCCTATAGCAGTGGTACCAGACGGACCTCAGGGGAGGGAAAAAGCCAAGCTGCTGCTGTGGGTGGTAGCTTACCTCCGCTGGGCTGCCCGCACCAGCGCTGACCTTGACAGGAGCTCCTCTCGGTGGATGAAGGGGGTGCCACAGACAGCCGAGCCGGTATACCGGCTCCTTCGCTTGCACTCCTGTTACATCTGGGGCCGGGTCTGCTCTTCGCCGCATGCTTGTCTTCCACTGCGTTCCCCGGCAGTCTTGTGGGTGTCTTTGAGGTGAGACGCTCTCCCGGGGCCGCCACTTTCTTTTTCCTTTCCTGGCCTGCATTCTCTGCTTTCATGGCCCTGGGGGGCTCAACAGGATTGTGAATTTTAGCGTTTCCCTCGCTCGATTATCGTTGTTTCGCCCGCAGGTACACCGTCTCCTCTGGGAGGCATTCACCACTTAGCTGCGGATCTCTCCCCGCTCAGCTTCAAAAGTTGACATCTTTCGGGCCCTAGGAGCGAGTGGTTTATGCAACCACCTCGTCTGTGGCCCCTGGGTGGTCTCCATTTCTAGTTTTTTAAAAATATCTTTATGTAAGTTGCATCAACATTTAATATACCGTTAACACAAGTTTGCTCCTATAACATCAAGTCCAATCCTATGTGGATTTCGGGAGCTTCTGCAGTAGTGTCCTCCTTTGGTGCATTGAGTTTTCTTATACTAATAAACCTTGAGTCAACAGTGGGTCACCAATCATTAACATATTCAAAATAAGGTAACCCCTATCCCTCCCTCCAACCTCCTCCCCTTCAACATAAACTATTGAGCATGACTCGAGTCTCTTCCTGTATTAGTCACATGTTCCCTTGTCTGTTGTATACATGAATTCAAATTACATTTATGTTTCTAAGCATTTGCGGTTTGTGAAAGTGTTGCTCTGTCCCTTCCATATTCATGGAAAGGAAGCCAGGTCCTTACGTATTTTGGAAAAGTCCCAGCTTTAAGAGCACACATTCTCCATCGCCAGTACCCCAGATCTTGACCCACCAGCATGCTGCCATAGGGCCTTCTGGCATTTTCCACCTTTGGGCTAGGGTCATGCGAGATGCTGTTAGTAGATGAGTGCTGCAGTTCATGCTGTTGCTGCACATACCCCTTGCACCTCTGCCCCAGGAGTATTACTGGCGAATCAGGTAGCTGTGCCCCTGTGATCTTTTTGGGGTTTAGGACAAAATTAAATGGTCCCATTGACCAAAAGTTCTACAAATGCTACCACCAAAGGTTCGGACACCAACAGTTTGAACCTTTGGTAGCATTGTAAAAAAAAACAGGGGTTGCGGGGGTGTCCCCGCATTGCCCCGCTCACTATACTTTATGGTATACCCCCACAGCCTTCCGTTATAAAACAATTAAAGAAAAGGACCCTGCAGCACCGGCTCCCGATCACAGAAGCGAAAGGGAACTGACTCTGCAGGAATCCAGCGTGAAGATGAAGGTAAGTGGGGTGTTGGTGGGGGGTGTTATGGGGGTGTTGTGTGTGCGTCAGAATTTGTGTTCGCATGAGAAAGGTGTGAACCTTTGGTAGTTCGCACCTTTCTCATGCAAACTATTTGCCAGCGGTACTTTTAGCCACGGGCAAATCACTTGGATTCATCTTTTTGATGTGATCTAGGATTTCTTGCCAAAATATTTTGGCTTTGGGGCATGCCCACTACGTGTTCCAAGGTTCCTAGTTCCCCACATTGCCTCCAACACAGGGGTGAGTGGTCTCTAATAGCATGTAGCATTTGGGGTGTTTGGTACCATCTGTGGCAGATTTTATAGGCCGACTTTTATGGCTGTGGATTTAAAAGATTTTTGCCCTGCCTCCAAATCTGCCCCATTCCTCTTCCATGATGTCAACCCCCATGTCCTAGTCCTTACCCCATTTGGTCATGTATAGGTCGTTTGTGTATTTTATCTAGTAGCCTATATTTCCTCTATCCCTTCTGTAGTTACCCCTTTGTGCATATTTTTAGTTCCAATCCTATCGGTGTACGTGTACCTGCTTTCTTCACCTCCCTCTGGGATCCAGTGTCTGATCTGGATATATTTGTACCTCTCACCCTCCGCTATATGGAATTTGCGCTTGCATTCTTAGAAGAGAAGTGGGTTGCCATTCTGGTAGAAGTCTTCTAGTTTCAGTCCCATGCCTCCCATCTTTCCCAGTAGGCTACCTTTATTCCAGTAGTGAAATCTGCATTATGGCACATCAGGCTGTGCGGTCCCAATTCCAGGGTGATTTCCCCAGTTTCAATAGTCCCATTTTCGTTGCGAGTCTGTTGCCTTCAGTAATTGGCCCCCCTGCTCCTGCTACTCTGGGTGCGTAACGTTTGTAACACACCTAAATGGATAGTGGATAGTGGTTACTGCTTGTTCTTACTACACTCTTTATGCAAGTCTGGGTTTGACAATCTTAACATGGGTGCGATATGGGCTGCTAAAATGTACCCTTTCACATCCGGGGCTCCCAATCCTCCAGTCCAGAATTGTCAGGAAACTGATCTCTGAATTTTTTTAATGCCCAATAAAGGCAATGATCTCTTGTATAGTTATCATCTTGGCCGGTATGTTTACGGGAAGGGAGCTAGAGGCATATAGTAATCGAGGTATAATCAATTTAACTGTGGCTATCCTAGCAAACCATGAGTTATTGTCCGTCCCACCAATGCAGGTTCCCTCTGAACACTTTCCAGAGGGGGAATATTTGCCCCATATAGAGCCTCATAGCTTCTTGTTGGCCTTATCCCCACATACTCTATTCTTGTTCCCATGCTTGGTTCTCGGATGTCATTCCCATCATCCTTTATTAAGAGCTTTGGATTTGTTAAAATTGATCTTTAACCCAGAGACCTCCCAGAATTCCTGTATCTACTAATCACTCTCGGCAGGGTCCTGTTTTGTATCACTCAAGAATAGCAGGATATCTGCATAAATGGCTAGTTTATGCTTCCCCTTTAGTTTCTATCCCCAGAATGTCAGGATCCTGTTGAATTGTAGCTGTTAATGGTTCCATCCCAATGGCAAAGATTGGGGGTGACAGTGGACAGCCATGCAGGTCTCCCTCTGGATTTCAATCTATTCCGGGAACTTCCCATTCACCATGAATATTGTGGATGGCAGTTGGAAATTAGCCAGTACCATTCGTCTAAATGCCGGTCCACATCCAAACTTCCCAAGTATCCGTTCTAGGAACCCCTAATCCAGGCTATCAAATGCTAGTCGCATCTAGTGCTGCTATCTAATTTATTGTCTGTTCATGTGCCTCTGTCCATCAAGTCTATAGCTCTTCTGATATTGTCATGTGTGCCTGCCCAATGTAAATCCCACCTGATCCTCATGTATAATCCTTGGTAATCCTAACGGCAACCGCCTTGCCAGAATCTTAGTGTAAATTTTAGCGTTGCTATTCAGTAAGGATATCGGGCGGTAATTGGCGCATTCAGTTTTATCCTTCCCTGGCTTGGGGATTAGCACAGTAATGGACCTGCCCATGTCTTCTGTTACTGTCCCTTCCTCTTCTATTAGTCGTGTCATAGGCAGGATTAATTGCATTCTGAAGGTCCTACAGTAGCCATTACCAAACCCGTCTGACCCTGGTGTTTTATTGGCAGGTAACGTAGCTATAGCTTTGTTGACTTCTTCTGCTGTGATGGGCCTCTTTAGGGCTTCCTTCGGTCAGCTGTGGCAGATTTAAGTTTCTAATATAGGTTGTTTGGAGTATCGGGTCTAACTTCTCTCACACAGAATTGTGAAACCTTTCCATGATTCTCATTTTATCATTCTCCCCACCTGTAGATTACCCCTTCATTTTGTAAATGTGATTACGGGTCTTGTTCTTCCTTGGTTTTGTCGCAAGTAATCAATTAGCCTTGCCTCCCTGGGTGTAGTAGATTTGTTAAATATTCAGCAGGGTTTGTGCTGAGCTTTCTGCTATGTGCGCCTCCATTTGGTCCCTCAGTTTTCACAGGTCTCGTAATGAGCGCTGATTGTTTGACCTTATGTTGCGTTTCAGCCTTTTGTATTTCCTTTTCCAGTTCTATTCTGGTTACCTCTATCCTTGGCGTATGCGGCCGCCTGCAAGATGAATCATTGCTGTCTTTCCAGCGTCCCATACCACCCGGCAGTCTACCTCTGGTATTCTCAGTAAAATAATCGGTTCTTGTTTTTTCTGTATGGGCTCTAAGTGCAATGTCTTTTAGGATAAACTCATAGAGCCTCCATTGTTTTTTGCCTGCTCTTTCTGGCTGTGCTTTAGATTTGTATCACTGGGGCATGGTCCAATAGGTATTTTATTCCAATGTTTATGGCTGTTGGGGTATTGGAGTAGCCGAAAATAGAACCATGTCTATTCATGAGTAGCCCTTGTGTACCGCAGAGTAGTGTGAATTCCCCGTTATGAAAAAAAATCTCCAGGTGTTAATTAAGTTAAGGTCACGGAAGAATTTCCCCAGGGCTTGTTGGTTCCTGTGGTCATTATTGGAGGGGGGCGTCTTGTCCATCTTGGGATCCATAACAGTTAAAATCCCCTCCAACTATTACCTGGCCCTCACACCAACTGCCTATTTTCTACAGCACTATATTCAAGGTGGTGTCCTGATCATTTGGACCATACAACACTAACTGGGTAAACATCTGTTCCCAGTGTGATTTTAAGGACCAAATACCTCCCTTCTGTTTCTTTGTAACAGAAATGTTAAATTATATTGTGGCTCCCAGTAAGATTGCCACACCCCTAGTTTTGGTCCCACCATCTGCAAAGTATTGCTTGGGGTACGCTTGATGTGCCATTCTTATCTGTGGCTGATAGATGGGTCTCTTCAAAAAAATGCCACTGATGCTTGTAGATCACACAATCGTTTTATATGGATTAACGATTCATTGGTGAGTTTATGCCCTGGGTGTTTAAGGTTAAAATGTTATCAGCCAGGATAATCATGTGCGTCTCTAGTTTGTGTCCACTCTGTATTCTTTTCCCAGTGATGTGTTGAGTCATCTGTACCCTGTTTCCTTTTAATAACTTAATCACTTAATCCGCCCAACTTTCCCAACTCATGCTTCATGCGTACTTGTAGACTTTCAGTTAATCGGTCCATGTATCTAGACCAACGGGGCCCTGATTTGAGCCTGCGCCTTCCCCCTCTTTCCCTAACCCATCCCTCATCTCTTTAATCTTAGTCTTCAAACAGTTTCAGAATAACTGTTCTCCCCGCCCTCCCCCACCCCTCTCCAACACCCTGGCAGCAGAATTGCTTCTTGTATGTGTTCACTGTCCCACATTAGGTGTTCATTCAAGTGTCCTGTTTCACGCCCCTTCCCCCTACCTCTTGGATAACTGTGCCCCTGTCACCACCCTTGTTTGTATGCCCCGTCCTTTGGTCCGGGTCTTTCTTGGGTAACATCCTTTGAACCAGTAGCTTCATCCGTACTCATCAGGTCTGTCATTTCCTCTTTTTAGATATGGTGCACCATCGTATCCCGCAAGGGGAAGGTCACCTATATCCAAATCCTTTCTTTTAGCCCGATGATCACCACTCTTCTGTCTCACTGTTTGCTTTGCCATGTCCTGGTAGAATGTAATGCGTGCGTCCTCGTATTTGATCGATTCTATGCCTCTGACCGCTTTCATTATCTGCTTTCACTTGAAGAAAATGCACCCTTGTGATTACATCCAGGGTCAGGTTGTTCTTTTGTTAGGCATTATATATCCTGTGTCCTGTCCAGAGTGATCGGTTCACCTTGTGTCAAGACCTGTTGAAATAGTTGCTGGACATGCTCATGTAGCTCAGATTCCAAGATCGCTGTTGGTATACCTCTTGATTCTAATGTTTCTCCGGAATCTGTTTTCGTTAAATTCTTATATGGCCACTACCCAGTCCATTTGTTTCACAGCTTCCATGAGTTTAGCCAGCTCTCCTTATTCGTATCCTTGTTCACATAGAGTACTCTGTTCAATTGTGGATACTAGTTTGGTCCGTTCCGCAATGGATTTGCTGAGGTCAATGGCGCACTTTGATTTCTTTTAATCTCTGCCATCATGTCTTGCAGGTCTGATCTTCTCGTGGGCGGGTTTTTGGTTTCTATGTGCCAGTCTGAGCTCCCCGGTGAGTGGATTTGTGCTGGAGTCTGTTTCTTGACAGAATCTTGGCTCTGCATCATAGCTTTTAAATCCCCTGAAAAGGGGGAGGAGGGGGCTTCATTGTGCCTGCATTCTTTGCCATTTTTCCCCAGGAACTTTAGTTTCCTCTTGTCCTCTTACGGTATCTTTCTTTTGTTGCCTTCCCTCCTTGCTTGCAGTTCCACCATTGCTCCCGACTTCCCAGTGCCTATTTCGCCCCCAGACTCCCAGGTGGAATGGGGAGACGGTCTCCTCCGTTGAATTCAGGAGTTGCCTCTGTAGTCCGCTTTGCAATATTTGCAGGGGGTATTACTTCATGCCCTCAATATGTTTGGTGGCCCCTCAATTTGGTTGCCCACGTCGGAGAGCTGCACCTGTCCTGTTTCTTGAGGCTGATTCTGTATGGTATGCCATTGTGCTTCTCCCAGTTCTATAGCTTGCTGTTACTCGGGAGCCCTGAGCTTCATGGTTTACTTTTGTTGCCTGCCTTATCTGGTCCCTAATGACATCCTTGTGCATGCTGCCTGCTCAGTTTGCTGTGTTGAAGGGACTGGCCTCTGCTTGTGTACCACCCATTCAAGGAAGCGATTTGTTCTGCCCTGATTCTTCGGTGGGCACTTGCATGCTCTCTGCTACGTTGCCAGTGTTTTCCTTTTCCTTGTGGCCACCATGCTGCGCCATCAGCATGGTGGCCACAAGGATACATGAACACGGCGGAATAGTGGTAGATTGCATGTAAGTGTTAGTCAGAAACCTGTGCAGTTTCTTTAGGGACCACTGCAAAAGGCTTAGGACTACAGGTGTTGGCAGTAAACCCAATTGGTAGCAGTCTGTACCACCCAGATTTACCTGGTAGCTGTAGCTGAGCAGCCAGACTTCTCTCAAGTTAGACAGTATAGAGTATACAAGATAGGTACCAAAATACAGTAGCACGAGCAAACACTGACCAGAGCTTTGGTAACAAAGTATATAATTATTTAAAGACGCACTTAGAAACACTCCAGCATTATTGTAAGCAAGTTCAAAACAGTCACTAATATATAGCCATCCCTTATTAGACAAATCTTAGTTAACACCACTTATTTCCAGACAGAGGTGAGCGCTTAACTAAAGATGGCACTCCAATAAGTTAAGAAAAAGGGAGGGAAAAGGCAGAAATTAGAAAAGCACACAACACAATACTTTAGAAGCACCCAGCAAGGCAGGAAAGTCAGCCTACTTGAGCAAAAAGTTCAGAGGCCAGGCTCCCTCTTGGAGAGAGTAGAACACCAATGTGCCCAAGATCAGTTTAAACGGCTTAAAGTCTTGCAGGGAGTTCAAAAAGGAATTAGTTCAGCTCAGAAAAGTTGTTAGCCAGCCTTGGGCCAACCCAAGTGGTAAGTTGAGGATTTAAGAGACACCCCTCACAGACTATTGCGAGGGAGGCCAGGCAGACACAGTACCTTGAAAGTGGAGGGAATGCTCCAGAAGGGGCAGTTCCTGGCAGCGGGTGCAAGTCGCGGCGTCTTCCAGAGGAAGAGATGGTCTAGACATGGAGGAAAGCTGAAAGTCGTTGCACTGCCAGGGAAGAAACCAGCCGCTCCAGTTTAAAGGTACTACCCTTTTATTTGCGGTAGTGGTAAAACGTGGTATCCCGGTTGCCGGGGTGCTTGGCACAGGCAAGGCGGCCACAAGATGATCCAGGAAAGCGAAAAGGCGGGCAAACTGGTTATCCCCACCCATCAAAGAAGACTTCGGGATGAACATCTCCTGTCGTTGGGAGAAGTGGTGAGACGGTTCAGCAGGGCTTCACCGGTGGTGTTGTTGCAGGTCAGCTCAGCTTCTCCCTCTTCGGATTCTTTGATCCTGTGGCGACTTCTGAAGTTCCAGTCCCCAAAGCCCTGCTTTTATGCAGAAAACCCCATTCATCAGTCCTAGCTGTCACTCAAACATGGTAAGTGGTGAGCCGGGCGGCTCACCACTGGGCCAATCACACAAGAGTGACTTGAGTTGCAAAGGCAACTCAGTCCAGGGTGCCTAAACCCTCCCTCCCACACATCCTGTAGACCCAGAGACTGGCACCACTTTTGGAGGCTTCTGTGGAGAAGCCCGCCAAAAAGTGGAACAAAGGGCTCGGCTTGGAGTTACAGAGGCGAACACAAACGCCATTTTAAAACAGAGTCCTGGCAAAAAGACCCAATCGGGGAATAAATATTAAATAACCCAGCGGTATCTTTTGCACCAAAAAGTGGTGCATTCAAAATGAATGGGAAAATCCCATAGTAAATATTCTTAAGGAATATTTTGCATGGTAACCACTCCCACCAGCCAGAAACCCGACGAGGGGGGACTGCACAGTGACCCCCCCTCAAAAAACAGACCCAGGGGCAATCTAATTACCCCTACCAGTACTTCCACAATATGATGGTTTGTACTGGTTCTGTTCCCAATTTAAGACTAGTAAAGTCAATGGTGACTACATGCCCTGGGAGACAGTAGTCCGTCCCAGGGTATGGAGTCTGTTTCGGGGTCACTATAACACCCCTTACTGCACTGAGGGTGCTGTGTAACACACACAAAAACCACATGAAACCCTATGGAGTAAAAGACCCCATAGCCCATTAAACACTTTGCAATGTTAAAGGATATCTCAATCATGTCTAAGAGTGGGAGAAAGAGTCTCACTCTTAGCAGGAGAAAAAAATAAACCACAAAAATCCAGCAAAGCTGCTGGGGGACTCACTAGGTTTGGGAAATTAGCCTTAACAGAGAATTCTCCCTAACAGTAAGGAACGTGAAACAGAACAAAATGTACCTCTCAAGGGGCTATTGAAATGCGGTGGCAATCTGGGGATGTAATCTACCACTATTCTGCTGTGATCATGTATAAATTCACTGTTTTCTTTTTTTTTCTCCATTCCGCACTGCACCGTTATTTGACCACACCCACAGTTTGTGCTTTTTATTTCATGATTTCATATATCTATGCTTATTTCTATGTTTGGCATTATTTTTTCAAATTTATCTTTATTGACAATTTACAAATTAGGTTGGGCCTAACGGCCGACCCAACCGGCAAAAACAGCAAAATGAACCACATTGTCAGTAACATTTTCTTTTTCATTACCTTAACTCCCTTCCCCATTTCCCCCCTCCCGTCCCTCCCCCCCCAAATGATTAACATGCCAAGTTTAGAAGTGTTGCTAGTAGTTATAACATAGGGGAGGACGCTTGCGTACCACATGGTTGCTAAGAGCATTCCTTGAAACAGTGGGGTATAACCGGGAAACCATTAGGCAAGGGCCAGACCGGGTCTTTGAGGGCTATGAAGGAATGTGCCATGTTCTTTCTCGTTCAATCTCCCATTTACAGGCGCATGGAAACAGTCATCATGCAGTAGAACTGCAGTCCATTCTTGTGCAAAATCAGACATGGTATCATTTGCTATTGCAGTGAGTTTTTCATATGTAAAAATCACCCTGAGTTTGCAGAGCCATTCCTCTTTGGAGGGGGCCGAGACACTCTTCCATTTTTGGGCTAGCGCCAACCTCCCTGCTCGCAGCATGGCACCGATGACCTTGGGGTAAACATTTACTTCCGACTCCGGCATGGGGATGCCCAGTAGGCTTTCCAGCGGGTGCAGAGACGGACCAAACCCCTCAATATCTTTGATCCAGCTAAATAATTCCGTCCAGTAAACCTGTATAACCGGGCAGCTCCACCACATATGAAACCAGGCTCCCCTTTGGTGACATCCCCTAGGGCAGAAGGGGGACACATCCGAAACATCCTGGACAACAGGGCCGGGGGGCGATGCCAAGAATGGAGGATTTTAAAGCTGTGTTCCATGGCAGCCGTGTACAGGGAACCCGTAAAGATGCATTTAAAAACCGCCCTCCAAGTGTGATCATCCAGTGTCATCCCCAACCTCTCTTCCCATATGCGTTTGAAGGGTTGTCTACCCTCCTAGATCTGATATCAGTACACTATAAAGCTTGGACAGCGAGCCCTTTCGAGATGTACTTTTAGCCAATATGAGTTCAAATGGGGTGAGGGGGGCGACTAAGCTGTTCGATCCACCGGGGTTGGGACAAAATCCCTTTCAACCGCAAGTATTCGAAGACCGTGGGGGGCCTATCCACCAGAGCCTCGGCCAGGTTGTCGTACTCTATGAAGCCCTCTTCACGTGAGAGTTGGGAGACTCTTTCCAACCCCATATCAGACCAGGCCTGAGTGTCGCGGAAACCCTTTGTGCCCAGGTCAATGGGAGGCCCCCAGAGTGAACAAAGCGGCGAAGGCCAAGTAGTCAGTAGCTTATTAGCTTTACTAGGTTTACATAGCGCCCACAGGGCTGATAGGGTAGAATGCCTTCTGAGCTGCAAGGGGATAGCCCTAGGAGCGGTCCAAAAAAAATCCCTAACCTTTCTCGGGTGAGCGTGAATGTCTTCGACATATGTCCAATACGTTCGCATGTCGTCCCGCATATGGTCCAACATCACCCTGAGCTGCGCTGCTTTGTAATATATCCTGAAGTCAGGGAGTCCAAAGCCACCATGAGTCTTTGGGAGGGTCAGGGTGGATGTTTTAACCCTTGGCCTTTTACCGTTCCAAATAAAATGGAGGATACGGGATTGGAGCACCTCGAAAAAGGTCTCGGGTATCACAGCGGGAAGAGCTGTGAAAAGATAGAGTAGGCGTGGCAGGATATTCATCTTCACCGTGACCATGCGCCCCAGCCAAGAAAGCGTGAGGGGTGCCCATCTTTTAAGATTGCTACTGACCTGGGCGGGGATCCCCGGGAAGTTGCACTGGTATAGTTGTGATAAATCTCTGGGGATGGTGGTGCCCAGGTATCTAGTGGATTTTCGTTCAATTTTGACCCCCAGAATATCCTCTTTGCTCCCGATGTCTTGGGCCCCCGCGCCCATAGGCATGATACTTGATTTAGATGTGTTTATTCTCAGCCCAGAGAAGGAGCCAAAATAATGTATGAGATCGAACAACCGCGGTAGGGATTTTGGAATATTGGTTAAATAACTCAGTATGTCGTCTGCAAATAGGGAAAGTTTAAAGTCACACTCACCGCACTGTATTCCCGTGATTTCCGAGTCGTTCCTGACCGCTATGGCCAGGGGCTCCATTGCCAGGGCATACAATAGAGGCGACAGGGGACAGCCTTGCCGGGTGCCTCTGGAAAGGGAAAAGGGCGAGTTGTATAGTGTCGCGACCCACCCACAAGTTTTCTCCCAGGCCCATCTTCCGGAGAACCTTGCCCATGTAAGGCCACTGGACACGGTCGAAGGCCTTTTCTGAGTCTAGCGAGAGGAGGTACCCCTCCACTCCCTGTCTAGTTGCCTCGTGCATAAGGTCGAGGGTTTTCCTTATATTATCTGACCCCTGGCGCCCCGGGATGAAGCCCACTTGATCCCCATGTACTAGGGTTGGGAGGTGCCTTGCTAGTCTATTCGCCAGGAGTTTGGCCAGTATTTTAACGTCGGTATTAAGGAGTGATATGGGGCGATACGATTGGCAATAAGCGGGATCCTTGCCCTCTTTAGGTAGGACTACAATTAAAGCTGACATCATCGTGGGTGGGAGAGTACCTTGGTCCAGTGCAGCATTGAACATCTTAGCCAAGAAATGGGGCAAGTGTAGACCTATAGGTCTTGTAAAACTTGACTGTGAAGCCATCATCTCCCGGGGCAGTGCCGCTCTTTAAAGAAGTTATAGTATCTATTACTTCAGAGGAAATTAGTATTTCTAGCGCCTCGGCTTTGTCGGGGCGGAGGCCCGGGAGGGAATCCAAGAATCTGTCAATGTCCCTCCCATCCTCCGAATATTCTGTGCAATATAGTTTTTCATAATATAGCCTGAATTGTTCTGCTATTTTGGAGTCCCTCGCGGTTGAGTCCCCTTCCGGGGTGTGGATTGAATTCACCCTCCTGCTTTTCCTAAGTTCACGGAGTCTCCAGGCCAATATCTTATCGGCCTCTTCCCCCTTTTCCATGTACTTTTGTTTCAAAAATTAGCTTCCTTTCCATTTGTCCCACCTGACGGTCGGCCAACCTGTCTTGCAGCCCCTGCAATTCCTCCCACTGCCCAGGAAACATCTGTGTTTTCAACTTCCCTCCCGGTTGAATAGCCTCTATCTTGCCCTTAAGCACCTTCTCTTCGCGGTCCCTCTCCCTCTTTCTCCCCGCCCCTATGCCTATAAGGGTGCCTCTAATAGTTGCCTTAAATGCCTCCCATACTCCCATGGTGCCAACCTCCCCGTTGTCCAGGGTAAAGTAGTCTTCTATGGCTGTTAGGAGGGTTTGGCGTATCTCCCTGTCCTGTAGGAGAAGGTCGTTACAGCTCCACCTGGATCCGGCTGCCGGGGGAGGGGGAAGGCCAATCCTAATCTTTACCATATCCTGGTCCGTCCAAGGGACGGTCTCTACTCCTGAGCTCGAGACCTCTCCCTGCAGCGAGGAATCTACCAGGATGTAGTCTATACGTGAAAAAACAGCATGTGGCTTTGAATAGAATGTGTAACCAGGGTGTCGACCTTTCTTAGGTGTATAAGTATCACATAAACCCAGTTCCCCATTCACTTCCAGAAAGGTCAGCGCCAGCTTTTTGTAGTGACAGATGTTAGGGCAAGGATTCACGGATTTCCTATCCCTCTCGGGACAAAGCACCATATTGAAATCCCCCCCCCCACCAGAAGGGTACCCTCAGCGAATGCCATTATTTTCCCTTTCATACTCTCCCAGAAGGTGTCCTGCGCATCGTTTGGGGCGTATATGCAAACCAAGGTGAACAAACGGCCTCGTACATCTCCCTTTACCATGAGATACCGCCCCTCAGGGTCTGTCCTTGAGGCTTTAAACCCAAAATGGGCCCCGGGGGACACCAGTAGAGCTACTCCTCTTTTCTTTGCCTGGGTAGAAGCCATATACACCTGATCTATTGTTTTGGCCTTGAGCTTAGGCTCCTTCCCCCGAACCCAATGAGTCTCCTGCACGAAGAGGAAGTGTAGCCTCATCCTCACAAATTCCCTTATAAGTAGTCGCCTCTTTGCAGGCGAGTTAAGTCCACGGACATTCAGTGTCCCCACTGTCAAGGATTGGAGTGAATCCTCCATTAGAATGCGGATCGAGGCTCATACCTCCATTTTCAACACAGCAAGCGTTATTACTCCCCCAATGCTTTAGCAACCCATAGCCACAGCCCCTGGGGTGCAAGAGAATCCCTAAAACTTGGCGCACCATAACTGTACCCCCAACAACCCAACTCCCCCTCCTCCGCCCCCTCCCCCCTCCCCCTTCCCTCTAATCGCCTGGTTGTGTCGTGGCATTGTCCAGAAACCCCGACCAGGCCACCAATGTCTCCCCCCCCTACGGGCTCATTAACTCTACATAAACAACTCGAGCCCCCCCCCCCACCCCCAGGGTCAATGCGATTCATGAATTGAAACATCACCCTCCCTTCACAGTGTCAATTGTGGAGTTATTCGTCGGGCTCCATTAGCGCTTTTCAGCTACCTTGCTGGTCTGGCGACGCTGGGGCCACTCTCCTGAATTTCCTTTGGCCTCGAACTCTGTGCCTTTCTTTTGGAACTTTATTCCCTTTTGGGCCCGTCGGGGCACGCTCCTGGTCCCGGTCTCCCAGCTCCGTGTTTGCATTGTCTAATAGTTCGCCAGATACTCTCTGGATATCGCCTTCAGTGATCAAGGCGTATTTATAGCCCTCGAACTCGAAAGGGAGTGAAAATGGGTACCCCCACCTGTATCGGACTCCCTTGGCTTGGAGCATTTTTGTCAGCGGGGAGCAAAGGCGACGTCTTGCAAGGGTGAAGGCCGACAGGTCTTGATACACCGAGATCTGGGCCCCTTCCCATTCCACTGGGCCCTTTTTGCGAGCCAGTTTGAGGATCCTGCTTTTTTCAGAGAAGTAGTGAAAGCGGACCAAGACAGATCTGGGGCCTCTGGAGTATGCCCCCGCTCTGTGGGCCCTGTCGATGGTAGGTTCGTTGGTGTTGGCCCCCTCAAACAGCACTCTTATTACCTCGTTAACGGCCTTGATGATGTCCGCTTGCGTTTCACCGTCGTGTTCCGGGAAGCCTAGGAAGCGCAAGTTACAGCGGCGTTCCCTATTCTCCAAGTCAATTTTTAAGGAATATTTCTCTTCTCTTCTCTCGAGCTCGGACAGGCGCATGTCAAATTGTGTCTCGAAGATGTCGCTCGAGGCTGTAGTGTTCTCCAATGCCTGGACCCTGTCATCAATATTGTCCACCTTTTTGTCTAGGGTGTCCAGTCTTAGGGTAATATCTGCCCTGAAGCCTCTGATTTCCTCCAATAGGGCCGCCATACCCCTGGTGACCGTGCTTGCATCCGCGGATTCCTGTTGCGTTTGGGCCGCCATTTCAGGGGCTGTCAGGGGCTCGGGAGGCAGGCGGCGAAACTTCTGTAAGGATTCTCTCCAGGTCATAGGCTCTCCCTGGGTTCCTCTGTTCCCCGGGGGCTACTCCCAGATGTTTGTGGGCAATGCGGCCTGCTTATCACCCTCGTGGGGGGGGCCCCTGTCTGCCTTGGGGCAAAAGGGCAGGGACGCAGCCCCGGAAGTTTCGTCTCCACAGGGATCCCCCCACACCTCTCGATCCTCAAATGGTTCGACTTCCCTCCCTTCGAAGCCGTGACAGTGTTTGTTGCCCCCAGGGGTGTTCGCGTGAAGAAGTCTCAGGGCCCTTAGCCTATCCTTTCGCGTGGCCTACTGGGGGTGCTCTTTCAGTCGGGCCTCGTATGCCCCTTGAGCGCGGCTGGGGAGTGCGCTGCACGGGGGAAGCCTCGTTGCCCCAGGCCCCTTCGGGGTTCGCCTGCACGCCGGGGACTCACCCCGCCTTTCTCCTGCTTCCCCCTTTGATAGTCTCACTCTCCCGGAGGTTGCCTAGCCCCGGACCGGACCTCCTTACCTCCCCGTGGGAGTTCGCATGTGGCACGTTCTGGCCTGCGAGAGGCACCGCCCGTCTCCTGCGCCGCCTGGACCGTATATTCACCCTTCACGGGCTCGCCGGGATCCGCTCGCTCCTTTATTTTTTTATTTTTTTTAAGCGAGGTCCTCCGCTTTTCCGGTGCGTCCACCTCCCGCACCCGGGTCAGCCGCGTCTGCCCCCAGGGTCGCCCCGCCGCCAGGTGGGTCCGGGCCAGGGCGGGAAACGCCGGCCGGGGGTCGCCAGGGCCCTCTACAGGCCTCACTCGGGCCCGGGCTCGCCTTAGATTTCTGTGGAGCCGCGGGGCCGCATGGGGTAGGGGCTTCCGATCTCCGGCTCCGCACCTCGTCTGAGGCTCAAATTTGAACCGGGGGTGGTGTCGGCTCTTCACTCGGGGGTGTCGGGGGGGGGGGGGGGGGGGGGGGAGGGGGGCTCAGGTCCTTCGATCAGTGCCCTGCTGGGGAGACGAGCCGAGATGCGTCAGTCCATCTCTGCGCCCCCTGGTGGATCCCTGTTTGGCATTATTACCTATGTTTGACATTTCGTTTTGAATTATGATTTTGTGATGTTGAAACTTGCTTTAAAATTACCATTATATAGACTTGCCCTGACAAAGGAGTTTACATCTCCGAAATGCATTGGCGCACTAAGTCTGCATTCACCATGAGATGTTAACTAAGATTGAATTAGTGTTTGGTCTCTGAAACGTTGATAAAATCATTATTCACCTCATCAAGACTCGGGTTTATTTTGAGAATTGTGAAATTTAATACAAGTTGCTCCCTTGAGCATATTTACACATTGGAAGAATACTTTTTTGCATCGCCCAGTTTGGGTGCAGCGGAGAGCGGCAGTGTGACTAAGTTTGTTACCTAGTCTCTTGCTTCACTGGCCTTTACACATCCCTTATTTTCGTGCAACCTGCTCTTGTCCAACAGATGCCTTTTGTTCCATACCTGGTTGAAAGTCTGGGTTTCCGAACATTGGAGTGAAGGGGATGGGTGTCGTGAGGGTACTCCTTTTTTGCACAATGTCCCATGCTTCGATCCCCACGCCCTCACTCACTTTTGTGTTTGGATGTCTGGTTTTTATGCAGCCATAGTAGGTTTGACAGGTGGGTGCCCGCCACTGCCCCATCTTGTTTTACCCAGATTTGTTAAGGGTAGTCGTTCCACCCATTCCTTAATGACTCAGTTGCGCTGCTTCATAGTATCTCCTGAAATTAGGAAGCGTCAGCCCGCCTTCACTCATTTCTGTCATTAGGGTTGCCATTGCGCTTCTTTGTGTAGCCGCACATATGTAGAGATCTTGTTGAGCGTTTTGAATAATCTAGATTTTCATCGGAGGCCGTTGGTGGTAGAGCAGCCTCTGTAGGATGGTCATTTTTATGACGGAGTCTGCCCGACCATCAAATATAGAGGGGGTTCCACTTCGCAAGGTCTGCTTTCAGTCGGGTTAGAAGGTTCAGATAGTTGGCACTATCCAGGTTTTTAATTGATGGTGAGGGTTTCATCCCTAGGTATGTGATGTCCTTGGCGTTCAGCCAGGCCAGGTTGTCCACTATTACGGTCTGCTGACAGATTCAAGATTTCTGGTTTGTGCCCATTGATTTTTAGGCCTGAGATCGTCTCAAGGTGGTCTAGTTTGTGCAGGAATACAGGAGTGAATGTTGGTTATGACAGTGCCAAGAGCTTGTCTGCGAAGGCCATGGTTTGTTCTTCTCCAATTTCTTTTATTTGGGGGGCCTCGCGTATTCTAGTCAGCAGTGGATTCAGAAATATCGTATATAGGAGTGGTGAGTGGAATCCTTGTTTTGTCCCTCTGGCTAGGGCACGGGTGCACAAATTAAGGCCGCCGGGCCAGTTGCGGCCCGCCATGCCATTTTGTCCGGCCCGCGAGGAACAAAGACTTTCCTAATGGAGTGCGACCCGCAAGCAGCATCGGCCGCCCTCCATTAGGAAAGTCTTTGTTGTCTTCCGGGCAGGACAAAACACTGACCCTCATTGGTTCAGTGCATACGCACCGTCGCTCCTACGAACCATGTAGTGCGTGTGCTGCACCAATGGAGTGCCAGTACTGCCTTGGGTGGTCAGTAAGGCTTGATGCCGGAAGGCATTTCAGCCCCTGCCACAGTGCCAGAGGCCTCGCCAGCGTTCCAGCTAGCCTGCCTTCCAGCACATCTGGGGGGAGGGGGGGTATTTGTGTTCTGTCCTGACAGTTTTTTGTGTACGTGAGATTTGGGGGGGGGGGTGTCGGGTCTGTATGGGTGTTTGTATTTGTATGTCTGTGCAGTGTATGTTGAGGTGGCGGGGTGTCTGTCTCAGTGTTTTTGTGTATGGGCAGTGTATGCTGAGATGGGGGTGGGAGGGGTTCGGGGTCTGGGTGCATAGTGTATTGGTGTATGCTTGTGAGTTTGTGTGCTGAGTTGGGGATTCGGGTCTGTATGGGAACATGGTGTATGCTTAGCTGTATGCAGGGGTGGCGGTTTGGGTCTGTATGGGTATGTATGCAAGGTTCATGCTTCGTGGCATGGGGCTGGCAGGTTTGGTTGGGGCATGGCGTTTGGTTGGGGCTGGGAGCCATGGGGCATGGCGTTTGGTTGGGGCTGGGAGCCATGGGGCATGGCGTTTGGTTGGGGCTGGGAGCCATGGGGCATGGCGTTTGGTTGGGGCTGGGAGCCATGGGGCATGGCGTTTGGTTGGGGCGTGGTCGCGGCATGGGGCATGGCGTTTGGTTGGGGCGTGGTCGCGGCATGGGGCATGGCGTTTGGTTGGGGCGTGGTCGCGGCATGGGGCATGGCGTTTGGTTGGGGCGTGGTCGCGGCATGGGGCATGGTGTTTGGTTGGGGCGTGGTCGCGGCATGGGGCATGGTGTTTGGTTGGGGCGTGGTCGCGGCATGGGGCATGGTGTTTGGTTGAGGGGCTAGGGGTCATGGGGCATAGTTTTCGCACTCCAAGAGTGAACCCAATAATAAAGCTAAAACATGCACAGTTGGATGTAAATCCTTTGCTTTTTGTGGAAACCTGACTCAACGAAAGCCATACTCCTCTTGGGCAACTCAAACAGCAAAGTATAGCAGTCCAAAATAATGGAATGTCCAATCAGGGGTCAATAAAATATATACTTTAAACAGACAGATATGCAATAACTAAATAGAAATAAATTATAACAATGGAAAATGTTTAGTACAAAATAAGTTTGAAATGCAAATAAAAATCGTTACACCTCAAACATTCTTTTTCCATGTGTTTAATTGGGGGTTGAAAAAGCCTCCAACCGCGCCGCGGCTACCACCCCACCCACATTTACTTTTCGGCCCACTATAACCATCATGTAAGGTACTTTTGGCCCTCTGTCAAAATCAGTTGTACACCCCTGGGCTAAGGGAATGGGTTGAGAGGGTGCCATTCAGTGAAATTCTCATTGAGGGAATTGTAGTTGGCTTTTATCTGCAAATGGGTCACCCTGCGTGTGTTGTCTGCCGTTTGCCTCCTGGGGATGAATCCTGACTGGTCCTGTCCCGCTATCGATGGTAACGTTGGCATAGTCCTTCCGCCAGGATCTTCGTGTAGAATTTCACATCTAGGTTTGTAAGTGCGGTCAGTCGATATGAACTTGGCTGGGTAGGATCTTTCCCAGGTTTGGGGAAGATAACCACCTCAATGAACGAAGCAAAGCTGGTCATGTTCCCTTGCGCTTTAAAGCTATTAAAACAGTTCTGTCAGTTTTGGGGCCAGTATGTTTTGAAACTCTTTGTAGAAGGTATCTGTATACCCATCTGGGCCTGGTGCTTTATTTCTTGGGAGTTTACTTATAGCCTGAAAGGCTTCCTCAACCTGAATTTCATTATACAGGAATTGCTTATCCGTTATCTTGGAGAGTAATGCTATCCATGTATACTTTCTGGGCTTCTTCTCTTGGTGGTTCCAACAAGTATAGGGCTTGGTGGTAGGTTGCCATTATGCCCCCCATTTCTTCATTGGTTGTCTTTAGCTGCCCTGTTATCCATTAGTTGCATTGTCATCTTGCAGCCCTTGTCCCGAAGCTGTCTTGCCAGTTTATCTGCTTTGTTTGCACTGATGTAGTATCTGTTTTGGTCCCAGTAGTGCCATCTCCGCTTTCTTGTTTTGCAGCATCGCAAGTTGCCTTTGTATGTTTCAGGGTCCGTTCTGCCTTTTTGCACGGATTTAGGTTTATAGTGCTCTGAGCCCTTAGGCAACTGGCTGCTAATCTTACATGTTACGAAAATACAGGCAGTTTATGAAATCAATAAGCAAAACATTTTACAAAATTTTACGATTTGCAAATATACAATAAAACAAAGTACATAATTTTTGGATGTACATAATGAGACCAACCTGTGGTGCAGAGATTAAAGGTCTATACATAGAAATGGTCATAAAGTTTGCCATGTGTACGTGCAGGTAAGTGACTATCATTAGATGGTTAAAAGCTAGGTCGGGCTTCTTGCTCATGGGGCCATGCTTTGGTCTTTTTATGGAATAGGTGGAAGGAAGGTTTGTTAAGGGCATTCCATGTTTTGGCCGCAAGGACAGAGGAAGCTGGCCCCGCCAGCTCGTTGCCTAAAATGCTGATTAACGCACTGCCTCGGGGGCGATCTGATGGGGCATGATGGTGTCGAACAGGTAGGTGGGGGCTTGGTTAGAAGGCACTTGTGAGTGAGGGACAATGTTTTGTAAGTTATTCTTTGCTTGATCTTGAGCCATTTTAGCGAGTGTCTGGTTTCAGAGATTTGTAGATTCCTCGGTATTTAAAGCTGCTCGAATGGCATTATTCTGCAGAACTTGAATTTTAATAAGGTTTTGATGAAGTGCCAAGGTACAGTGCATTACAATAATCAAGCTCAAAGGACTATGGCTCTAATGTAATACAGCTTGCTGGGGAATGAGTACAGTCGGGAGGCTGTGATAAGCTTTCAGGAATAGGCGGAGGAGGAAGCCATGGTGTTTGTCTAGTTGGTGTTACTGCTGAGTAAGTAAATTCCTAATGTTTTCACCACATTAGCTACTTTAATTATGTTTCAATGTTGAAGGAGAATAGTGCATCCAATTTGTTCATCTTGGTATGTGAGCCCAAGAGGAGCAACTCTGTCTGTTGAAGGCAGGCGTCCCCAACCAGCACGATCCTCCCCGCAATGAGACAATAAAGGACTCTCCCAGGATGGGAATAAAGCCAAGACAAGTGGGGGTGAGCGTAAATGGGAGTTTATCAATCAGATTAGGGCATGCAAAGAACTCTGCAAACTCCGAGAGCGCTCTGTCTGACAATAGCAAAGACAGGCGTATATATTTACAAAAAAGTCATCAAAACCTACACACTATAGGGGGCACAAGTTCAATGGGATTGGGTGGCGACTACTAGCTATAGGTGCTGCTGCGATGTGGTTGGCCGTGGCTGGAGGACGTCACTGGTTCGCCTCGTGGGCTGTGCCTGGCAGGGCTGCTGGATTCATCCGGACGGTGTTGTGCCATTGTGGCCAGTGTCTGAGATGAATGTCTTTTCCTGACTTAGCTGCCCTAGGCCATGCATACCGCAGTCATTCAGTCATTGCAATATTATCTTTTTTAGTAAATCTTTCAATAGGTTATTCTACAGGTTAATGCAACACAGGAGGAATGCACCTTGAAAGGGGTTTGATGGCGATTCATCAATACCTGGTTACCAGTGTCCTGTTGACCGAGTATCATGGGTCGTGGGGCTAAGTCTCGAGGCATGGGACAGGCGGTACATGTCTTCCTGTCTTAGAAGTCGTTATGTATGTGCTGCTGCATGTTGCCATAGTATTGGGTGTCCTAATTGTACAGGGGCCATAAGTCTAAGATGATCCGGTGGGTTGTGGGGTTTAAGAGAGGGCGCCTTGGACTTGTGTATTCAGGCGGAGGTTTACTGCTGGGCTGTAAATAATGCAGGTGGCGGGCCGTGGCCTTGGTTGCTGCAGAGGGTACTACAAATCTTTGAAGCGGCTCCAGCCTAGTTGGGGGAGGTGGAGCAGCGCGGCGCAGGCCTCTGCTCTTTCATCTGGCAGGCTCTACTGGGTGGGAGGGAGAATGGCCTTGCATAAACTCACAAGGCATCTTCCTCGTGTGTTGCCGATTTGAGGTGAAAGCATCATAAACATTCAAATAACATACAATACTAATTGAGTCATTTCAAATCTCACATCTTAACATTGCTACTGCCTCTCAAATGTAGCCAGTCCGAGCACGTTGTTTGTACACTGTTTTAACTACAGCATTGTGTTATATACATACACATTTGCAGTACGTGAGGTAGTAGTGAGGTTGGTGGAGCACATAGAAAATGACTTGCCACCATACATGACAGTAGCGGCACATAAGGGGCTTGGACTTACACACATGGGGGGTGCATTGTCGTCTATCCTTCACATAAGCCCTTAGTATGGTTGCATTTGTCTTTCTTTGTACTCTAGCAGCATTAGTTCGGTTGTGGCGCGGGACCGTGGCACATAGCAAATAACCCCCCTGGGACACTTCCATTACTTGCACACAATTGCACTGGTGGGGGTGCTTCATTGCTTATGCCATGTGGACATGTATTCAGTCATATCTGTACGTTCTACAACTTTCCTGATCAAAAAGGTTTGTGGAGAAGATGCATGTATTGCAAGTAGTTTTAGCATTAGTGTTAGGGAACTTTTGCTTTTGTCTGAGGGCCATTTTACAGTTATTTTTCCCGCTCGGACTCTGCTGGCCGGGTCATGCTGTCATGCTGGGAGCAGCGATACACTGCGGAAGGTGAAATGTTAAGATGTTGGTATCTTACACTAGCTCATGTCAGTCTCGTTCGTGGGAACGGGCTCACAGCGGGTCTGCCAGGGAGCTGCGGCCACAGGGATAATTGAAACTCTCCAAAGGTGTGGGCCACACTACAGTGCTCCAAGCTCACGCCATCTTTATTGGACAAGATGGTTTCTGAGGCCTAGCTAAATCCAATACATTGGGGCAATGTCTTCAGCAGGTGAGCCATCCACCACCTGAGCCCTGGTGGTAAGGAGGGGACGCCTGATGAGCCATGGCCCTCACCTGGGGAGGGGATGTAGGCCAGGAGGGTCTTTTGGACCGATCCTCCCCTGCATTTCTCCCCTTTCGTTACTTAAGTAACGAATCCTTTAAACCTTCCAATCTTCTGCACTCCTCTTCGTCAGCACTCCTCTTCGTCAATTATTGCTTCATCCCATGCAGGTGTACCTTTATGGGCATCCACGCTCTGCACACCCCCCTTAAGCTCTCACCTCTCCTAGCATACTCATCTGGGGTACAGGTCAGGTATATACATCCGCTCTCTCCTTCCAAGTCTACCCATACCTCCTCGTACCATTCTAGTATACGAGGCTCTCTAATGGTGGTATGCCACAAGTTGTCTACTATATCCTTGTTGTGATACCTAGGCACTAGCTGATATCTTGGTGTATCTGTTCCTGTTTGTACCTGCACTTCCTGCATAGTTTGCATTGTACCACGGGTGTTGCCCATTGTCACCATCATTGCACCATTCGGTACTGCATTAGCACAACATCGAAGACCCACCTGGCACAGGCAAAAAATAAAGAGGAGCACCACAGCCGGCATCAAAAATTTCCGTCATTCCCAGCCATGACGGAACCCAGGAGAAGATATTGTCGAACCACGTACTTTCTTCTGCTCCACCTTCCAGTTTCATTCTTTCTCCTAGGTTATGTACTGCTTCGATCACATGGGACAGGGAGCCATTGTCTGCGTCTTCAGAAGGTACGAAAGTGCAGCAGGCACTTCTGATTTTTCGGCAAACACCTCTGTCCATCGCTGTCAACAGGTCCAAGACATACCTGTTTTGCATGGTCATCAGCCGTAATGCTCTTAGTTCCACTTTTATTACATTGAACCCTTCAGTGTCATTTGCCAGCTGGATCAGCTCCCAACGTGTTATCTGGAGCCACTTTGCGTTTACTCTTGCCTGAATGCTTGGGATCAGCAAGGCAAAGAATGTTTCTGCAGAGCTGAATAATCTGTAGCTGTCTGGGATCTGTGCCAGCAACTCTGATGATGCTTTTGATATGTAGTTTGATGCTAGTCTGTTTCGGGACAGCACCTCTTCCTTGTTCCCGGAAGACAGGACATAGATTTGTGACTGTGGTTGGCTGGGCCGCACTCTGGGTGTTTTCTCGTGTCTTTTTGCTCCCATAAATGTGGCTTTCTGGTATTACCATTAGTGCTGAGTGCAGAGTGGCCCTTGAGCAGCTGCCACTCCATGATTGTGGGAGGTGCAGGTATGCCTGGTTGCCACATACCCAATACGTGTCCATCAGGGCCGCTGTCCCTTTTCTTAGATCTGGGACGGTAAGGGTCTTGTTACAGTTCTTATTTGTCCCCATGGCGGTTTTCCCCTCTCCTTTAAAACACAGTTCATAGTCGATTTCGTTCTGCAGCTTGAAGGGTTTTTCAATGGCTGTTATCCAAGTTAGTTTTGAAATGTGATCCTTCCATATTGGTGTGCACGTTTCTTCTATCCACTGCAATTTTTCTGGTGCCACTCCCCTCAGCGCTTCAGCTTTACACATTATTTCTTCGTCTGTCCACTTGTTGTCTGAAAAAAGTGTCCCTTGTATCACAAAAAATGGTTCTTCCAGACATACCACTCCTGCTGTCTTTGGGTAGCAAGTTTGCTCGTTCTGCAGCATTCTAAAATTAACTTCATGTGCCTGGAAGGTGTTCTTAATCCTGCACAATGTGAGATGAAGGAGACATTGGGCATCCACAATAGGCAATTCTTTGGGTAACAATACTTTGGGCGTGCCTGACGCATGGGGAATGAGGGAGCAGACATAACCGCTTTCATTTGTGGTTTGTTTAGCTGTTGCACTCATGTCCGCATACCATTTGTTTGTCTGGTGGGGGTGTCGTGGGTCTTCCATTTTATCTAGTCCTAACCCATAATACTCATCATATTTCCTCCTCCCGCTTCCCTTTTTCGTCTGTTATTTTTATTCCTCATGTACTTTCCAGCATCATGAGCGATGGACAAAGTAGGCCCCCCTTTCTCCTTCCCGCCCCCCTTTACCCAATCCTCATATATAATATTTCATGTGTTGCTGTCATTCTTTCATTTTCTTCCTTTCTGTTATCTGACAGTGTGTTCTTGGCTACGGGGGGCAGGTTGGCTGGGGGTGTTGTACAACCAGGATATGGCAGAGGGGTTTCGGTCATTCAAACTGCGGGCATTGTAATTGGATACTTTCGGCGGAGACACTGTATTTTGCATTTCACCTTGTAGCCCTTCATTTGAGATGACAGCATTGGACGGTGTGGTATAATAACCCCATACAAGTTTAGTTCGTCCCATACCAAAAAATTACCTTTAGTTTTTGCACGTGATGTTGTATTGGTCACATTAGTGCTGTTAATCCCTCCCCCTCGAACGCTATGAACCAATATGTAAGCAGGCCAAACATTATTGTAAAAAACAATGTAATGCACACAGATAAACCACACTCATACTGAATATCTGCATCTCTCAGTTAACAACTCTCTATCTAATAAATCTATCCGTTGCAGGCTGCCCGTTAGATGCCATGGTAGCTCCTGTTTGAGATATAAAAGTGCATTAAGTGCATGAATGTAAACATTTTGTTGGCACTACCAGTATATATTGAAAGGAAGGGAAGCGGGTGGGGTAGTAGGGTTGGGGATGCACAGACAAGGGAGTAGACACTGCATAATTTTATCACATCAATTGCATATAAGTTCACAAAGGAGAGAACATTATTTTTTTGTTCTATTTTTTTTTTTAAATACCCTTAGATGCAAGTATACTTGTCAGCCATTTTCTCATTCAAGTGTATCTCTGCCACACACACACGAGTTCATAATTCAGACATTCTTTTCATTTGCATTGTTTGCTGTTGTCTGTGCCTCCTCGTCCACCTCTTCCTGCACAATACTCTATGCTCTTCGTACGTCTGTCAAATGTATCCAATATCTTAGGCCCTTCACTTTTACAGCTGTGGGCGTGGAAAACACTACTTCGTATGGGCCATGGAACCGAGGTGCGTTCCACCGGCGCACAAAACTCCTGACATAAATGAATTCACCTGGCATCAGCTGTAGCTGTTTCAGTCTTCGTAACAGACTCTGTGGTGTTTCCCCCCTCTCGTTAAGGGTAGAGAGCTGCTTTGATATTGCGCGCGCTGCCCTTGTTAATTTCTTCAAATAATCTGAACTCGTCTCCCAGTATCACAGCGCTTGTGTGTGCATATGAGCGTTCGCGCAGTAGCGAGTGTGCTGTGTGCATTCGTCTCCCAGTCACTATTTCGTGCGGGGACAAATGGTGGTCCTTGCTTGGCTGATTTCTCAGCTCAACCAGCGCAAGGGGTAGACAATAAATCCAGTTCTTTTTTAGTGAAAAACATAGTTTTGATAACCTTCCTTTTAACAGGTCGTTCATCTTCTCCACTACGCCATTACTTTGAGGATGATAAATCGAACACAATTTGTTTTATTCCTAACAGTGTTACTTCCTTGAAGAGCTCATTTACAAATTGAGTGCCATTGTCTGAGCGAATCACGTCACAAATTCCCCAGCGCGGAAGAACTACCCTCACTAGGAACTTCGCAGCGCTTTAAGCGTCAGGTCATGCACATGGGCCTGCTTCTACCCACCTTGAAAATGGGCATACAACCGCAATCATGTAAAGTGCCCCATTACACCTTTCTCCCATGTCCGCATAATCGATATGTAACTCTCTGAATGGCCCAATCGGTTTTGGAATTGTTCCCCTGAGCGTACGCAATGTCATTCCTGAATTGTATATCTGACACGTTGTGCACTCCAGTGTCAGTCGAGATAAGTGCTCCTGAAGACAGGGCACGAACCACTCCTCCTGTATCTCTGCCGCAATGTGTTTCGTGTTGTGTGCTGGAAGTGTAGTTGTTGGAACGCTATTTCCAATAATTTTACTGGCATTACCACTTTTCCTGAGTTATTTTGCCGCCACAGCAAGTCTGTTGCTGATTGGCTACACCCCCGTTTCACCCACATCACCTTTTCATCTGCACTTGCTCCTTCCTGTAACTCTAGTATCTGTGATATCGGCATTGCATTGTACCCTTCTGGGAGCTCCTCGTTTGCCTTGTGCTGTATCATGTACTCACCTGCTTCATATTTTTGAAGTAAGAGGCTTCTTTGGCTGCCGCGTTTCCTCAAGACACAACGTCTGTGTTCGATGTATGGACTTGGCATTTCACTATTGCTACCACTGTGGGGTCTCGTAGGGCTTCAATTAACGCCTTCAGTAAGTCTGCATGTTGCACAGGAGTCCCATCTGCTCGACGAAACCCCCATCTGGCCAGACCTCCATGTACTGTTGTCATATAAGCTGAATCTGTGTAAATTGTTACCGCGCACCCTTTAGCTGCATGTAGTGCTTCTATTAGGGCAATCAGTTCTGCTGCTTGTGCTGAGTAATGTGATGGAAGGCGGTACTGCACTAGTGTCTCATACTCAGTCTTCTAGTCTCACCACTGCCATACCCACATGTTTTTTTCCTGTGTCCACATCGATTGATGCCGACCCGTCAACAAAGTATACTTCCCCCTCACTCAGAGCATTCGGACATACCACTGTCCTCCCCTTTCTCCTGTGTATGTTGCACAATCGTGTTGCTGCATGTCCTCTGATGTGCACGCTTCCGTAATGAATGTTGCTGGATTCACTGTCCTACATCGCACCACATGGATGTTGGCGCTGGACAATATTATTTCATAGGCGGTTGCTCGCTGTGTTGTCAGTGTGCTTTTTGACCTTTCCAGTATTGCAAATGAGTGCTCCACAAACGTCACCGGACATCCCATCACTATTGTGGCACTTTTCTCAATTGCGAACGCGGCTGCAGCGAGTGATTGCTCGCACGCGAAATGTCCTTGCATCACAGCATCCAAAGTGCCGCTATAGTAAGCCAGAGGTTTGTGCCCTAGTGACGTCTTCTGTGTCAATACAGCTGTCATGAGTGTCCCCTTGCAGTGTGAGAACAGGTAAAACTCGCGCCCATAATCAGGATTTGCGAGCACTGGAGCGCTTGAAATCAACTTTTTTTTTAATGATTTGAAGGAGGCGCTCCTTTCTTCTGACCATTCTATTTTCTTGTTCTCCTGTTGGGCCTCCTTCAGTGCTTGCAGTAAGGTTCTGGTGTATGCTGCATAATCTAATACCCATGCACGGCAATAGTTGGAAATTCCCAGGAATTTCTGCATATCCCTTACTGTTGTGGGTTCTCCTACTGCTCTTATTGCTTCTACCCTGTCGGGGATTATTCTTTTCCCGTCTTCTGATATAAGCTGTCCCAAGTATAGAACTTCTGTCAGGCAGTATTGTAGCTTTTCCTTGTCCACTTTATACCCCTTATTGGCCAACAGGGTCAGCAGTGTTATCAAATCTTTTCGGCATGCTTATTCATCCTGTGCACAGACGAGTAAATAGTCTACGTACTGAATAATTGTGCTTTCTACTGATAAATTTCCTAAGTCTTCATGTAGTATGCGGTTGAATATGCTCGGGCTCCCACAGTATCCCTGTGGTAATCTGCAATGTTCATATCTCTTCCCCCCCACCTAGTGTAAATGCTGTCAAGTATCTGCTCTCTTCTGCCAGGGGGATGGAAAAGAATGCGTTTTTCAAATCGACCACCGTGAAATGTGATGCAGTTTTTGGGATGCTGCATAATATTGATGCAGGGTTCGGGACCAAAGGGAACTCTTTCTGTATCACATCATTTAAGGGGCGTAAGTCCTGTATCATCCTCGAAGACCCTCCCTTTGCTTTTTTGATTGGGTAAATGCATGTTACATGGGGAGTTTGAAGGCACTATTATCCCTTGTGCTAGTAGTGCATTTATCGTCTCTTTTATCCCTTCAGCTTCACGGGACAATGGATACTGTTTCACTCGGGGTAGAATTGCTCCTTGTTTGAGCTTTATTATCACAGGTTGTACTCCATGCAACAACCCTACATCATGGGGGCCTGTTGTCCACAAGGTATTTGGTACGAGCCTCATGTCATCATCGAAAAATGACGGTGCTCCCACCACTGCCATCAGCTGGATAGGAATTTCTCTAGCTTGAATCAAAATGTCACAGGGCATTGCTATCTCATTACAATTTCGCCATCCCCTTCCGAATCTGAAAAGAGATCCTAATCAGTTAAGCCTCTCAGGGCAATATTGGCATTTGTACACCGTACTGTACGCCATTCGCATCCTTCCTCATCTATCCCAATCACAGAGATCCTCTTCGCAGATACCTGTACAGCGTGCAAATCTAGTGATACTACTGATCCTGGTGCTGTGTCAGGGTACACTATTGGGCGGAAGAGGAACTCCGCTGGAATCCTCCAATCCATTCTTCTTAGCTCTGGAATTATGAGGGCAAGTGTCTTCAGTCCTTCAATAAACATTTCCTCGTTTACTGGCAATCCACGTATTTCTGGTGTGGTTGTTTGAGCCTGTACTACCAGCATTACGCGTAATGGGCATATTCCTGGTGTTGAACACACTATACCTCTCTGTGAATGATAGTCATGTTGAGTTTGCTAAGAAGATCCCTCCCTAGTAAATTTATTGGTGAATGTTCATAATACAGTAAGGGTGTTTTTACAGTTTTACCTCCTACCGTCACATCCAATGCTTCTGTGTAAGGAACTTCAATTACAGCCCCAGAGAACCCCTGCGTCTCTAACTTCCGGTTAGATAACGGGAACCGGCCCTCCCTTATACATGATTTCTCCGCTCCCGAATCCACCATGAATATGAACTGCTGGTCTCCTATCTGCACCCCTTCCAATGGTTCCTCTGCTGCATTGTAGGTAGTATATAGAACTGGACACTCGTGTTCTCTGTGGGCTGTCCTATGCGGGGTGTCTCATTGCCCCCCTTGGTTGAACACACTCCCTGAAACCACCGACACGCCATTGCTGGTTCCCCATTTGATGTTGTGAAAGGGTTGCCTGGCGTGTAGTGCATATTGTCATTGTTTTGTGGGCTATTCTTTCTATATTGGTGTCCCTGCTGTTGCTCATTCTACCCCTGACTGGCGTTTCGTTGTTGTCCCATTGGGAGACCATACGGGCTCCCCGGGTGGGGATGACCGTAATGTTCTGCCTCTGGAAATCCGTTGCTGGGTCTACTCCTGCACTCCCTAGAGTAATGTCCCCACCTCCTGCAGTTCCAACAACTTCCTTGCGCACCTCTGGGACCCTGCCATCCATTTCCTCCCATTCCCCCGTACCCCGGTCCACCTCCTCTTCGGCCCCTGTACCCACCTCGTCCCCCTCGAGGGGCCCACTCTTGCCACTGCGGACCTCCGCCCTGCTCCTGCTAGTTCCACTGCCGCTGTCCTGCTCCTACCCAATTAGTTGCCACCCTTCCCTGTATTGCCACCAGCCCCTCCTCTTCCTCATCTCCCTCCCTTCTGTGTGGGAGCGCGGCCACTGCTGCTGCGACCTTCACCAGCTTTGATTGCACTAGTTTCGCTTCGTCTGCCAATCTTTTCTGCGCCACCTTCTTTTATTCGCTTACAGTGGTGCACTATTATGCTCTGAATTTCAGGCCAACCTTTCGCTTCAATACCTGCTATCTTGTCGAGCGCCTTTTGCACCTCTTTTGGGAGCCCCTCTTTATAATAAAGTAAAATAACGAAGTCGATTGGTATCAGGGCGTGCCCGTTTCTGCTCTCCACATCTCTTGGACCCGAACAATGTAATCCATAGCATCTTCCGCGTCATTCATTGTACACTGCATGACTGACTGGAAGTCTGGTGTATCTGGAAACGTTTCCCTCAAAGCATCCCACACCCTTGCACGCACTGTGTTAAAAGAGGCACCATCATGGCGATCGCAGTCCAACGTTACTCCCGGGAAACCAGCTTTAACCCATAGTCTGTCAGCCTGATCCCCCACTGCTGATACTAGCAAGCTCTTCACGTCCCCTATTGCTAGAGGTACCCCGGCTGTATGTTTCTCGAAGGCATATATCCACTTGCTCGCCCCTCCTGACAACGGGGGCAATAACTTTAGTAAATTAGCCTTATCCATCTGAGCCCAGGGTATGTAGTTCGGCCTCCCTCCTCCCCTATGTATCAGTGGGAGCTGCAACTTGCCCTTTGTTGTCGTATCTGTACTCTCCTTCATTCCCGATTTTCCTAGTGATGCCATTTTCCCCACACGGTTCCTTAATCGCCCTGTCCACTCCTCATCCAGTGTTCATTGAGCATGCACCGTCCAATCCTTCGCTTCCCCCTCCCATTGCCATACTTAACCTTTCGCTTTCTTCCAAATCATCCCTTATATCACATAGTAGCTCCTCCCTGTCCTCCATAGGCCTCTTCCGTGTCAGTGCATCCCTCACTTCCCTCTATTTCAATTATTTGAGTGGGTTCTTCCTGTATTCTGAACAGAATCTCACCTTTTTTCCACCCTTCTTCGAAAGTTCTACTCCCGCTTTGTGCTCTAGATGCACGCTCTGAACCGGCCGCATTAAGTGTGGTCCGCTCAAATATGCTTTTTATCTTCGAGAGCTCATCTATGGCTATGGAAAGCCTTGATTCTAGATCGTCTGTGTTTGTCTATGTCCACCCTTGGTGTGCTCACTTGTGCTCGCTCCCTAGTACTCTCATATGGCGGGGGTGCCTTTGGCCTTTGGGTTGTAGTAGTTGCCAGGGGAGGCACATGCGGGCACTGGCTTGTTTAGTATTGGGTATAAACTTATCACCTCTATTGGTGGCTCTTCGTTTGGCAATGCTTTATCCTTGGGTATCATTAGTGGATTGTCAGTGGTAGATGGTAGATCAGGATTCGAATCCCTTGCCTTAGGCGGCGGTATCTCCTCAAACAACCTCCAGAGATCTAATATTTCTCTCCTGTTATGCAACTGCTTCCCTTTGTATTTCAGACAAATACATGTGGCTACCATATCTAGAACACTTTTGTCAAATGATCCCCCTTCGGGCCAAATCTGGGGCAACCCCTCCCCCTTTAACTCTGTGATCCATTGGTCATGATATTTCTTAATCCGCTCCGCGTACCCAGGTAGGTTCTTGCAAATATGTGATAAGGGTGTTTCTGCCCCCATACTTTGTGTCCTCCTAGTACTCGTGTGTCTCTATGTATCTCAATATCTTCATATAAACGTATCACCGTGTGAGTCCTTGTATTTAATGTCTTACTGAATTGTGGGGTCTTCGTGTTTCTCCCTCCCTGCCTTCACACCATAAGAATGGCTGTACACAGCCTCTATTCTATTCTCTCCTGGGGGGGGGGCACGTACAAGAGCAAACCAAATTGTAATCTCAATGCCAACCCAAAAATCAGAAAGGTACACACACACTCCTCATCGCTCTTGTCTTTATGTTTTGTCTGGCAACACTTACCATGACCACTCAGTGGCTATACATTTATGATCATTTTTACATACCCATCACACCAAAATATCTCAACGCATACGATATGCACATTCCCCTCAGTAACACTCTGATCACAATTCAATATGCCCACCCTTTCCTCCCTGGCCGGCTGTCCCTGTCGGTTTTATTCAGATATATATATATGGTTGACTTTCAATTTTAGGCTAAAGAATCTGTCTTCTGCGTTCTCTTTTGTTTTGTACTAACCCACTTTAACTTTTCCCGTAACCCTAAAGAAAAGAATAGAAAGAATAGCAATCACTAATATATTCTCTGTGTCTCCCTTTGCCAGACACCCTTATCTTATTTTCAACTTCTTCATATATTCCCAGTACTAGTCAAGATAGCACTATGCGGCTCCGCCTTCCACCCCCTTTCAGAGCTAGGTTCTCACTTCTCTTCACTTCTTAATCCTAATGGCCATATGCAGAGACAAAGCAAAGAAAGTTTAAGATGGTCCTTAGACCCAAGTGCCCCTTTTTACCCTGCCTCGTTCCCTCTACTCCTTTTACGATCGCTTGCACTCAATACTCAAGTGCCCGTCTTGAACCGAGAGTCTCTGAAACTGGGTCCGTCCAGGCAGTGTTGCCTCAACAGTCAGCCCCGGCGAGCGGTACTCAAAGGGGATTTTTCAACCGGGATCCCGTACCCTCTGTTGAGTGCGCACTTCTGAGTGTACCTGTCGCCGTTGGCGGGTAGTCTCCCGGAGCCGGCGCACCGTGCGTATCCCTTTTCGACCGAGATTTTCGTGCCAAAGGGGAAGGTAAGGATATGTTGGGAGAAAAACAATAATCACGCTTTCGGGGTCACCACTGAAGGCAGGCGTCCCCAACCAGCACGATCCTCCCCGCAATGAGAGACAATAAAGGACTCTCCCAGGATGGGAATAAAGCCAAGACAAGTGCGGGTGAGCGTAAATGGGAGTTTATCAATCAGAATAGGGCATGCAAAGAACTCTGCAAACTCCGAGAGCGCTCTGTCTGACAATAGCAAAGACAGGCGTATATATTTACAAAAAAGTCATCAAAACCTACACACTATAGGGGGCACAAGTTCAATGGGATTGGGTGGCGACGACTAGCTATAGGTGCTGCTGCGATGTGGTTGGCCGTGGCTGGAGGACGTCACTGGTTCGCCTCGTGGGTTGGGTTGCTGGGTTCATCCGGACAGTGTTGTTGTGCCATTGTGGCCAGTGTCAGAGATGAATGTCTTTTCCTGACTTATCTGCCCTAGGCCATGTATACCGCAGTCATTGCAATATTATCTTTTTTAGTAAATCTTTCAATAGGTTATTCTACAGGTTAATGCAACACAGGAGGAATGCACCTTGAAAGGGGTTTGATGGTGATTCATCAATACCTGGTTACCAGTGTCCTGTTGACCGAGTATCATGGGTCGTGGGGCTAAGTCTCGAGGCATGGGACAGGCGGTACATGTCTTCCTGCCTTGTTAGAAGTCGTTATGTATGTGCTGCTGCATGTTGCCATAGTATTGGGTATCCTGGTTTTATAGGGGCCATGAACCTAAGGTGATCCGGTGGGTTGTGGGGTTTAAGAGAGGGCGCCTTGGATTTGTGTATTCAGGCGGAGGTTTACTGCTGGGCTGTAAATAATGCAGGTGGCGGGCCGTGGCCTTGGTTGCTGCAGAGGGTACTACAAATCTTTGAAGTGGCTCCAGCCTAGTTGGGGGAGGTGGAGCAGCGCAGCGCAGGCCTCTGCTCTTTCATCTGGCAGGCTCTACTGGGTGAGAGGGAGAATGGCCTTGCATAAACTCACAAGGCATCTTCCTCGTGTGTTGCCGATTTGAGGTGAAAGCATCATAAACATTCAAATAACATACTAAATGAGTAAAGCATCATAAACATTCAAATAACATACAATACTAATTGAGTCATTTCAAATCTCACATCTTAACATTGCTACTGCCTCTCAAATGTAGCCAGTCCGAGCACGTTGTTTGTACACTGTTTTAGCAACTACAGCATTGTTATATACATACACATTTGCAGTACGTGAGGTAGTAGTGAGGTTGGTGGAGCACATAGAAAATGACTTGCCACCATACATGACAGTAGCGGCACATAAGGGGCTTGGACTTACACACATGGGTGGTGCATTGTCTGTCCTTCACATAAGCCCTTAGTATGGTTGCATTTGTCTTTCTTTGTACTCTAGCAGCATTAGTTCGGTTGTGGCGCGGGACCGTGGGTTTTAAGTTCTCCAACGAGGCACATAGCAAATAACCCCCCTGGGACACTTCCATTACTTGCACACAATTGCAGTGGTGGGGGTGCTTCATTGCTTATGCCATGTGGAAATGTATTCAGTCATATCTGTACGTTCTACAACTTTCCTGATCAAAAAGAAGATGCATGTATTGCAAGTAGTTTTAGCATTAGGGAACATTTGCTTTTGTCTGAGGGCCATTTTACAGTTCTTTTTCCCGCTCGGACTCTGCTGGCCGGGTCATGCTGTCATGCTGGGAGCAGCGATACACTGCGGAAGGTGAAATGTTACAATGTTGGTATCTTACACTAGCTCATGTCCGTCTCGTTCGTGGGAACGGGCTCACAGTGGATCTGCCAGGGAGCTGCGGCCACAGGGATAATTGGAACTCTCCAAAGGTGTGGGCCGCACTACAGTGCGCCAAGCTCACGCCATCTTTATTGGACAAGATGGTTTCTGAGGCCTAGCTAAATCCAATACGTTAGGGCAATGTCTTCAGCAGGTGAGCCATCCACCACCTGGGCCCTGGTGGTAAGGAGGGGACACCTGATGAGCCATGGCCCTCACCTGGGGAGGGGATGTAGGCCAGGAGGGTCTTTTGGACCGATCCTCCCCCTACACTGTTAAGACAGAGCCCATGCTTCGCTATTCAAGCTTGTATGACAAGGTAAATGTTGAGTGTCCCACTATCCACAATGTGATCACCAGTGATGGGGATGAGTATCTGGGTGTCATCAGTTTAATTGGTATAAGTGACACCCAGATAGTCAAGCGCATCAAAGTGGTTTGAATACATTGTAAAGAGCATGAGACACACGAGCTTTGGGGCACCCTGCAAGTGACTGGAGTAGATGACGCAAACGGTGCAAAGAACCTCATAGATCTGCTATTAAGGAAGAATTCAATCCAAGCGTTGGCTTGATCTGAGAAGTGAGCAGCTGTTGAGGTGTTTATGTAAGGTTTTATGATTACCAAGTTGAAGGCTGCTGAGAAGTAGAGTAAGAGCAGCAGAGCCAAATTTCCTTTCTGCGATTGAATTTGAGTTTTGAGGTCGATGGGCAGTTTCGGTTCGGTGTCTAGGTTTAAATCCTGATTGCCTCAGTCCTAGTAAATTATTGGATTCTAGGTAATGTATTTGCAGGTATGCAGCACACTCGTATTTAACAGAAAAGGAACCATTGTGATAGGTCTATAATTGGCTGTGTAAGGGGCTTTTTCATAGGAGCAGGAGTACCAAGGTATCCTTTAGGTTGTTGGGTACTGTGCTGGACTTGAAATAGGCGTTAATGAATGAAGTGATAAAGGGGGCTAGATCCTTGGTTGCTTCCTTGACAAACAGGGCAAGAGTCTCCCTTACAATTGGAAGGTTTAAGTTTCAGTATAATGGTTTCAACCTCTTTAATGGATAGGGGTGACAAATTAAATTGAGGTTGTTATTGAAAGTGGCATGTGGGTCAGTATAGGGTCAACATTCGAAATGAGCGATTTATTAATTTCCACTTTTTTGGAGCATGGCAATTTTGTCCTGGAGTGCATTCTGTATATTAGTACACCATGGGTGTCTTTAATGCATGTCAGGGGGTGGATTCTAACACTTTCAGAATGTTGAGTTCTTTAGTGTTGGACTCTGCTTTGGAGTCATAATTGTCTTTTTTGGCTTGTACTATGGCTGTTTTGTATTTGAAAGAGGCTCCAGCAAAGTTAGCCTTATTAGATGAGGACTGGGTGTTTTTCCCATGAAGACTCGGCTGATCTCTTAATTTCCTGAGACTTGAGGTGTGGAGTGTACCAAGTATTTAGGTGGGTCTCTGGTTTGGCTGTACGTAGTTTCATAGGTGCTAGCGTTGATTGCCTTAAGAATGGTGATTGTAAATATCGACTAGAACTGTAGGGTCTGAGGTGGTCGTGGTGTGGTTAGTAATAGGCTGTAGCAGAGGGATACGTTTTGTTCCTGGTCATCATAGGTGGTGCTTTATATGGAGGGTAGGTGAGGCAGTTACTTTAATATTGAATAGAATGAGGTGATGGTCAGTCCAAGCGCAAGGGGTGTTGGAAAGAATGTCAATATTGCAGTTCAGCTCCGCTATCCAGTCAATGATTGAAACCTTATTGTGGGTAGGTTCAGCAATACGCTGGGATAATCCTAGTTCAGTCATGGTATTCTTGAGGTCCGCTGCTTTCTGGTCAATGGGGTCATGTAAGCCTAAGTTGAAATCCGAGGATGACTTGGGGCTTATTCTTACCGATTGGTGGATAATCGGTGTGAGATGTCATTGTCAAAGGTGGTGGTGGGACCTGGTGGGCGATAGACGAGATGGATGGTAATAGTTGAAGTGGGTGATGTGGGTATTTTGGGTATTTTGACAGATGGAAGTTCTGCTGAATGCACTAGAGGATTGGTTATCTTGCTCAGTCCTAATGTCTTGTAAAGAAATGCCTCCTCCTTTGGAAATGTTGGCATCTCTATCTTAGCAGGTAATTGAGTAATTGTCTGGAATGGCAAGGGAGGGGCCAGATGCTGTGTGCAGCCAGGTCTCTGTGATGACGATTAAGTCAAGGTCATGTGAGGTAATAAGATCTGCAATAGCGAAGGCATGTGCCTGAAGTGATGTAGCATTGAGGGCTGCTTTTATAGGTGCTAAGCTAATGTTTTGTTTACCATTATGTAATTTGAGACTAGGTTCAGAGGTCTTGGCTGTAGTAGTTGCTGTAGTGGTATTCTGTATGTTGGGGTAGAGAATTGTCGTGTGAATCTAAAGCTGAGTAACTTCTGAGGGATGTGGTGCAAGGCTGGGTGGAAAAAAGCAGTAAGTGAGCAGGCTAGATGAAATGGGCCGTTAGTGGAACCTAAAGGGTCGGCGGCGTCAGTGGTACCTAATGGGTCAGAAGTGGTGTATGTGGGTGTTGACAGGCAGAGCTTTGGGCATGTGCTGAGCTATTGGTTTTGTGTAGGAACCTAATGGCATTTTTTTGCAGCTGTGCAGGTACATTATCAAGACCGGATGGTAAAAAGCATGAAGGAGGTATGAGGGTAGATGGTTGGAGATTCCTCATAACGCCTCTAAGCCGTGGATAGAGCAGGAGCTCTCCACTGCAGGAGCAGTGCCACAGCGAGGAAAATGCCTGCTGCAACACCTTGCTGCAAGGTAAGCCGGATGGCTCATTTATATCTAGATGCGGAAATTAAGATTTGAATTTCTGCTGAGACCAGGATCGCCGTGATTTTACTGATTTTCTAACATCAGCAACAGTAAACCTTCAGCTGATCTCCCGCATCGAGTCACGTCCGTGTTATCAGTGACCCGCCATTGCCTAACATGAGGCTTTCACCTTTAAAGATGGCCATCCGTCTATTCTGACAACCATCAGCACCCTTGTACTTTAACGCCAACAAGCTGCCTGTCAATTGGCTGCTGCCCCTGATTTCACTGGCCAATCCAAACCGGCAGGCGAGAGCCAGCCCTCCCCACGAAAGCACTACCTACAAAGGTTTACCATGTCCCGAGCCTGTCGGAGCCGAAGGCCGCAGACCCGATCTTTACCCTAGGGAAGAGTATGCCCACTGCGCACCATTGATGCTGATCAAACTTTGACTTTGCAGTGGCTACAATATCCGTAGCATACCTATAAATGGGCCTAGTAACAAAGCCATTGACAGTTCGCTGTACACCTCGATTCTCAACCAGGTAGTGCATTTGTATACTGCAATGTTCTTAAAAAAACACGTTATGCCAGCATGTATATTGTAAATGAGTATGCACTAAATAAGCACATCTGTATTTAAATGTTCCTGTCCGCTTCTCAGATTCTGCGTAACTCCCTAGCCACTACAGCAACTTCCTAAGCTCACGACGGCACCAACAGTTGCAACAGGGCACAGGTAGTTGAACAGCCTATTCATATTCCTATACCTCCTAAACACCTTCAACCCATCGCTGCCCAACTTATTCCTTACAAATACTGAAATAGCCTACATGACCACACTGTACCAGTCTGGCCCCATGCTATTAATGGTACTGAACTAGCCTGGCCCCATGCTGTTGATGCTGCGCTGTACTAGCCTGGCCCCATGCTGTTGATGCTGCGCTGTACTAGCCTGGCCCCATGCTGTTGATGCTGCGCTGTACTAGCCTGGCCCCATGCTGTTGATGCTGCGCTGTACTAGCCTGGCCCCATGCTGTTGATGCTGCGCTGTACTAGCCTGGCCCCATGCTGTTGATGCTGCGCTGTACTAGCCTGGCCCCATGCTGTTGATGCTGCGCTGTACTAGCCTGGCCCCATGCTGTTGATGCTGCGCTGTACTAGCCTGGCCCCATGCTGTTGATGCTGCGCTGTACTAGCCTGGCCCCATGCTGTTGATGCTGCGCTGTACTAGCCTGGCCCCATGCTGTTGATGCTGCGCTGTACTAGCCTGGCCCCATGCTGTTGATGCTGCACTAGCCTGAACCAGTCTACTCCTACACCCCACACCTGCCGTTTTTCAGGTAATTTCCCACACCAACTTTGATATGACACCTCCCATGCTCCATCTGCCCACTTGCTCCCTAGCTATCGTCACATTTACTGCATGATCTACTATGGCAGATATTCACTATAGACCCTTGACAGCTTGGGAACTGTCTAGCAAGACGCATACTCTGACCCAACAGTCATCAGAACCTATCTCCGAGAGCCAGGTCTGCCCCACCCTCCTCAGAAACCTGACCACGAGCCCACCTCTCCCAAGGTCACACTAAGATGGTACCCACGAGTACCGCACGGCCCCTCGAAAAGCAAACCTATCCGTACTCAGAAATCCTGGACTCAGAAACCCTGTACTAAATCTGAACCCCCTGCTCAACACAACCTTAATGGAGGCCTTAATGTTAGATCCCTGATAGCCCACGCCCCTGAAATTGCAGACATCACCTGTAACCAGCTAGATTTTCTAGCTGACAAACCTGGTTGCACAAAGCGGCTGGTCCAGTCTTAATGCTTGCCATTCCACTTAACTTTACCATCTTCAGAAAAGACAAACCTCCAAAGGAGGCGGCATAGCCTTTATCTGCAGAGCTGACCTCGCAAGAAGTAGACCACATGCCCTCAGCAGAACTACTCTCCCTCAACCTAGGTATCTTCGCTTCACGTACTATTACTGTGCACCTTATCTATAGACCCCCAGGCCCTCTAGGGTCTTTTGAAGATGACATAACCACCGTTCACACCAATGCTAAACCGGGGACGACACATACTACTTGGTGACTTCAACCTAGGATACAATGACCCTAAAGATTCCAATGCCTCAATCCTAGCAAACGCAATAGTGGACGCAGGCCTCACCATCCGAAACAACGGCCCCACACCTGTCAAAGGCCGTACTCTGGACTGGGTGACAGATATTAACTGCACCTCCACCATAACGTCTATTGAACCATGCATACGGCTGATCGTCATCTGATCTTATTGACCATCTCAGACCTTCCTCAATCTAAATCGACTAAATTATCGGCACCTCCAGCCTTCACATGCTGCAAAAAAACATAAGTCACTAATATCCTCCCTCTGATTCAACCCATCACCAACCATTCCTATCTTATCACTAACCCAAATGATCTGGTTGACCTGTACAACACTATCAACTCAGCTATAGATGCCATTGCGCCACTGAAACTCAGCAAATCTAAACCACTGGCCCATCTTAATACCTGGTTTAACCGAAACTTAAAATCCCTGCGCAAAGAAAAGACATGCAGAAGCATGCTGGAAAAAAACCTCCCTTCATAACATACTCACCACCCTCACTAATAGTTACAAAAAACAAATCATTCAGGCAAAAAAAATGACAGAATTAAAAAAAGCCAACTCTAACATGAGGGAAATCTTCATCATCCTCAGAATTAGAATCCCCTATCACTCCCATAGTCCTGCACCAAAGATATTGTGGTGCACCAACATTCAAAATGCCCTGTGCAAAAAAAATCACCTTGTTACAAAACATCTCTACCAAAAGAACCTCCCTCCACAATATTGCACTCGCCACTCAAGAAGCCATCCTACAGGAACTCGCCGTCATCCAAACCACGCAACCAATTTGACTTTAGAGCTATTTCCACTGCGGAAGCTAAGAATATCATCTCTTAAACCTTCTTGCTGTCTTGGCGACACGTGCCCCACTTCTATTAAAAAAGCTGCACAAGAACTCGCTCATTTTGTCACCTGCTTTATCAACTCCTCCTTTAAATCTTGCTCTGTGCCCACAAACCTCAAAGATGTCTGGATACTACGCCTCCTAAAAAAAAAAACACCTAGACCCTAATGTCCCAACTATAGACCCATAACAGTTCGGTTCCTCCTAATCTTAGATAAAGCTGCCTATCTACAGATCCAATCTTACTGGGAGATGAACAATTTACTGGGCACTAGACAATCAGGATTTAGACCGACATGGAACTGAGACGGCCCTCCTTGATCTCAAAAACCAACTAGATGATCGCAAAGACAAAGGAGACCCCTCCATTCTCCTTCTAGCAGCCACATTTGACCTGGTAGATCACACCATCTTAAATCGGCTGCCAACTTTTCCACCAAAGCCACGCATGGATTAACCCATTCCTGGATAATGGAATCAGAAGTCTTGCCTATCTCAGCCGCTGACCCAGTCCCCACCACCTGTGGTGTTCCCCAGGGGTCTTGTGTCTCCCCTACTTTGTACAATATTTTTACAAAGGCCCTCTTTGATAAACTGTCTCGTACTAATTATGCCAACACCACCAGATCCTCATACCAATCCAAGGAGATTACGACAAAGACACTACCCTCATAAACAAAATTTACCAAATCATTCAAACCTGGATGGCCACACGGTTTATGTCTTAACGACGATAAAACTGAGCTCTTAATCATTGGCTCCACCAGTAAACTAAAACTCTCCCACCTATACAAATCCATCACCATTGATGGTATCATCAATGTAGCCAAGGAAGTTAAAATGCTAGGATTCTACTTTGACTCAGCTCTCAACCTCAACAAGCAAGTTAATGCCACAGCCTCAGCAACCAGCTATACTTGCAAGCTAATTCACGCATGTAAACCATTTCTATCCACGGACAGTTGCATCATCGCACAAGCTCTCATCCTTTCGAAACTAGACTATTGTAACGCAATCTACCTAGGCACCAGCAAACGCCACACCCATAACTCCAAACCTTGCAAAAAAACACCCTCAGAACAGCACTAGGCATCCCAAAGGACAACATACATCTGACTATAGAAGAACTGCTAACTGGCTGACCATCAAATGACCGTATCAAGCTCAAAACCCTGAACATTACACACAACTGTCTTAACCAAGCTCCAGCATTCCTCATTGAGAAATTTACCAGGCACACATCTGAACGCCCCATTAGAAATGCCCAAACCAATAGCATCAAAATCCCTAAATTCAAGCTGAAAAGAACTGGAGGTTCAAGCTTCCCAGTAATGGCTGCTAATCTATGGAACTCTATTACGGATCCACTTAGAGCCACTCCCTCCTTTCACATATTCAAAACTAATGTTAAACTCTGGCTACAAACTAACGATTGCTGACGCATCTCTTCTGAACGACCGGTCTCCCTGACACCTCTCCTCTCACCCCTTGCCCTCCCTTTATGCCTTCTTGGCTACCGACAACTGTAAATATATTTTATCCTGTATGCTATTTGTAAGATATGCCTGCAACTGAAGTATAAAATGTAAGTTTTTATGTAACAATAACCTGTAACTGTATCATAAGAAATGTAAGATATTTATGTAACTATTTTCAGATCTCATAAGTATAAAACTGTAAAATGTTCATGCAACGACAAACCAACTTCAATGTAAGATATTTGTTACTGTAACTTAAGATCTCCACACGCCCAGTTGCCTAACGGCCCGGTGCGCTCTATAAACAAACAATACAATTAGCTGTCATAAATAAGCTAATGGTAGGCATATTGAGGTCGGTAGATTTCAGAGGTGTGGCGATTTAACTGGATGAGGTGAACACTGAGTAACATGCTCAAATAGGCCAGGCCGCTAGCAATGGTAGTAAGAGTTGGGTATTGTGCCTTCATGACTGTGGTGGCTGCTAGTTGCCACAGATTACAGGAACAGAGGGTGGCCTTGTACAGATGGGTTGCTTAAAGCATTAGTTCCGGTCTGTGCAGGTTACTGGCAGACTAGGTACATGGCATCATTGAAACACAGTACAGACTGCAAGTGGGGTACTGCATGGCAACACAATAAAAATGTTAATGCATGAAGAACAAGCATAGCAAATAGTGGAACACTGGGACATGACATAGATTCTCAGAGGAAATGCAGCATGTTAACAGAGTAGTAAGCATTTAGTGCTTCACATTATAGCCGGGCAGAGCCCGTGTAAATCTGTACGGTAGGATTTGCATTAGCGTGCAGCAGGGCTCCAATGTGTGCCAAGTCATCAATGTTAATAAAATGTAGGCTGCACATATAAGAGAAACATGTGCAGGGTCAGTAGTCCGTAACAGCGGTAATGGCGAAATACTTGATATGGGTTGAGGTAGGGGCAGAGCCGTAAATTAATACAAAAGCAGGTAATGCAAACAATGCAGATGATAGCCTCGCAATACTGTAATTGTGCACAATGAGGCAAGTAACAAAGCCAAATTACAGTGGATCGTACCAAGCGTGTGGCACTACTGTGGTCTGCAAGTTGGGGATAAAGGTTAAAGAGCGGAGACTGAACTGCAGGCGGGTATGCCCACGAATAAATGCGTGGTCTGTGCAAACCCAGTACATTTAAAGTTTGTGAATGGGTCAATAATTCTCAGCGCTGGTCGTCGCAGTTTTACCGCACGTGTTGGATCTGAACAGGTTTCCGGAAAGGGAAGATGCAGGGTAAGGAGCCACAACAAGATCTGGAAAGGCTAGGACTGGGTGACCCTCCTGGCTCCGACAGGCTCGGGACAGGGGTTAGCCTTGCTTCCTGTGCCTTTCTTCATGAGCTGGCTTATGCCTGCCGGCGTAGCGTAATTGGTTGAAATGGGTGAAATCAACAATCTTCTTTCACTAGAACAGGAATTAAGTGCATGATGAACCCAAGATTTAGGCAAATGCCACCTTGGGATGGATAAAACCTTGTGGCTGTTAATGGCCATTTCCTTGCTTTACACACATCAGGTGCAAAATGGGACTTTGGCAGGTTTCTGGTCATCAGGTTGCTCGCAGAGCTAAATTACACAAGGCCTTGCTCGTGGCGTTGCACGGAATACCGCAAATAGTATTTAAGCTATTATCTCGTGTTTTAACTAATATTGAATAGTTGGTGGGTAAGGTGCACTGCTCCGGCAGTGTGGTGGAGAGCTCCTGCTCCGACAAATGCATGATCAGCTGTGCATCTGGTGGTTTACTATTCTTGAGCTTTCTTGAGTTCCTCCCCCAGGTCTTCCCATTTGGCGCGTTGTCTGTTCCTGTAATGCTATCAGTCCCCCCCAGTACTGCCTTGAATGTATCCCATGCTACCCCCTGTGGTGTCTCTCCTGTGCTATTCTCTGCGAAGTATTCATCTTCCCCTTGATTGTTTCTGCCATCAGGCTATTGTTAGGCAGAATCCTATGCAGTGCCCTTAGGGACCACTACACACAATTAAGACTACAGGTGGCAATACAAGTTTTACCTTTGGTACAAGCCTGCACTACTATGTCGGTGGTAGCAGTGGCAGAGCAGCCAGACTTATCTCGAGTATATGAGCAGTACCAGAGATTACACAAAGGGACCACAATGACTGACTCGAGCAAACACTGACTCAAGGTTTCAGGTAGAAAAATATATACATTTATTTTAACCATTCGTTATAAACCCAACACTTTTAAACTTAAATAAAAACCACACGTTAAATATACTACAACTAACCAATTCACTTTGTACAGTAAGTCTCAAAGTACCCTGTGTTTGAATGAACCGGTGTTGCGAACAAAACACGTTACTGCGAATACGATTGCGATAACTCTGACAGTTTGGTCTATTAAATAAACGCGTATCCGTGACATGAAATGCTATTGGGGAAAAACACTTAGCACCTGAGATACCCAGAGGGAGTTGGAGGCAAAAATCACAGGCAATATTTTGGTAGGCAGGCAGAATCAAGAAAGACATGAGTCCAAAAGTCAAAGGGCCGGAGCCAGGGTCGGAAGACACCGGTGCCTGTTGAAGATCAGTCACAGTTCACGATTCAACGTAGCCAAAAGTACTTCGATATTGTCAATGTTCGGAAGCAAGTTATAAGGAGGGAAGACAAGGGCAAGCCTAGGAAATGAAGAGGGATTCGCCCAGTTTCCTCAAGTAGAACACAGTACCTTGTTCCAATGGTGCAGTTCCTGTTGATTTCCCGCAGACCCAAGATTCCTGGAGCTTCGTTGTGAAGGACGTCTGAAGGGGGTCTGCACCACACAGGGATGAAGCCGGCAGCAGCGACAAGGAATAAAAGGGGTGCTCCTTAAAAACAGGAGAGGCTCTTCAGGTGGCTATCCGGACCACTACAGCAGCGTGCAGCGATTTCGACCAAGGAAGAGGATCCTCTGGCTGTAGATGAGCTGGTTATTCCCGCCAAGCTCGAGGGAAGAAGACTCCGGACTGGATCGTCTCTAAGTCGTTGAAGGGAAGATGGCTCAGGACTGCAGCAGGGCTTCACCGGGACGGCAAAGTTGGAACAGCCGTCGTTCTCTCCCTCTGCTTCTCTTCGGTTCCTTGTAGTTCCAGTGGCGACTGACTTCTAGCATTCAGCCTGGCTGTGAATCACCCAGCAGGGGGTTTGTCCAGCTGGGACAACTACCCTGGCCAATCATGACAAAGTGCGACTTGGTTTTCCTAGGATACCCTGTGCAGGGGGTGACTACACCCTCCCTCACATTCAGCCCACCTAGACACCCAGGTGCCTTGAGGAGGGCTTCTGAGCAGAAGCCCGCCAAAAGATGGTGAACAAAGGTGAACCTAGTTTGCCGCGCAAAGTAAAACACAAGAAGGACTTTAACAAAAAGAAATGGCGAATAAACACAACCGGAGCCAAAAGAAAGACCATTTGGTCAAGCGGGTTTGTTCGAGGCTAATATAATAGCCAAGAACAGTACCACGTTTATCTAATATAATTGCGGTAGAAAAGTTAGGGTAGATACCACTGCCACCAGCCAAGTCTAAATGTTAAGAGCGAAACAATGCTCTAGGAGGTACAGATAAAAAGGGATACGAATTAACCCTTCCCAGTACTCCATGGAAGATGGGGTGTACTGGATCTGTGGTAGATTGACTAAAGTTAATGGTAACTTACCCTTTCCTAAGGGACGGTAGTCGCCTCAGAAATGGAGTCAAGGGAAGTCTCAGACAACCCTGGGCCACGGCACTGAAGGTGGTGTGACACACAAAGAAGGGGGCTACTGAAGTGGTGTACTTCAGAGTCCACAATCACAAAAACAGGTAGAAACACATAGCAAAACACAGGTAAGAGTGGGGGAAAACCTCTTACCAAGTGGAAAAAAATAAACTCCAGAAGTCAAGCAAAGGTGCTGGGGGGGCGGACTCACTAGGTGAGGGGAAATTAGCCATAGATGAGAATTCTCCCGAACGGCTATCATGTAGCATGTCGGACAAGAATCTGTCCATATTCCTCCCCTTTGCCTAGCTATGTTAAACGCTGCTATTGGGGCGTGGTCCGATAATGCAATTGGGCCCATCTCAATGGCTGCTACCTTTCCCACTAACCCTGTGGAGGCCCATACATCTATCCTGGATTGTTATGTACATGCAAATAGTGGGTGTAGCCGTGTCCCCTTTCTTGGAGCGCCACATATCCTGAAGCGCTAGTGCTTCGATGGCTGTTTTCAGAGCCTTGGACGGGACATGCGTGTGGCTTGAGCTCCCGTCTATTGTGGGGGTCCCAGGCTATGTTGAGGTCACCCCCATTATGTCTCCCATGGCAAATCCTTCTAGGGCTGTCAGTCCCTCTCAAGAAGCTGGCCTGAGTTGGGTGCGTATATTGTTGCCAGTGTGTAAATTCAGCCTTTTAATTTTGTTAAAAAAAGTAGCAAGGTAGCGCCCCTTTTTGTCGCCATTATATCCTGGATATGTGCCTGTAATCTGTCTTGTATGGCTGAGAACTCTCGCTCTTTTTATCCATGCCTGTCTTTCTAGTTTTTCTATTTGACTGGAGTGTTCATCTCCGACGTTATGCGTCGGGACCTTAATCTCAATGTCGTCTTATCCATGTTCTGTCTCCCGCCTGCTCGCCTCCCTCCATCTCACTTGCCTATGGTATGCGTTTCGGTGAAGTTTCTTTCGCCCGTCCTGCCACCTTCTGGTCTTCCGTCTCCTTCCCTCCCCCTCCCTTCCCCAACATCCCCTCACTCCTGAGTTGGGGGGCGGGGGGGTAGGTGTCTGTACGTTGTGCCCTACGCTCCTCCAACCCTAGCCATCTCAGGTCCTTGTTGTGGGGGTTCCTAAACCCCACTTCGTATTCCCTTCAAGCACTTCCTGCATCCTCCTTGGGCCTGCTTTGATTTCCAGGTGGTTCCCCATCCCGTAATTTTGTCTGTTTTTATGCACTCATGTTTCCTCTTGGAATTGCGTTGGTGAGTATCTGCTATCTTGACTTTCGCCCCCGTTTCTTTTATCCACCGTTTTCCATCCCCCCTTTTCTGTTGGGGCCACATAGTCTTGTCTGGGGGTGGGCATCTCGTTCCTCTTGCTGTAATCCTAATATCTGTGCCCCTTCCTCGCATGTAGTGACCCGATATACCCCTCCCAGGTAAACGGCAGACCAAATGGAACGGTCCACTTGTATTTTACTTGTTTTGCCGTCATGTGGTGGACTACCGGGCCCATTTGTCTTTTTTGCAGCATTGTTTGCGCTAGGTCTTGATCTAGCTGAACCTCCTGTCCATTAATTCTCATTGACCTTGCATGTCTTGCTTACTGCAGGATTCGTTCTTTTTGAGTATATGAAGACATGGCCACCAGTACATTTCTGTCTAGCACCTGGTTCAGGCGTTTTCTTTGGGCCCACCCTATGTAGTCTGTCGATCATTATCTGAGGCTCTGTCTCCTCTGCCAATATTTGTACCAGGAGCTGGGTGACCGTCGCTGTCCTTGATAGTTTCTGGCAGGTTCTTTATGTTGGACCGCCTTGATCTGTTTTTCCAGGTCCTTGCATTGGATCTCGAGGTTGGTCGTGGCACGCTCAATTTCTAGTGTTTGAATGGATAGGAGTTGATTCTGTAGGTCTTTAAAACAATTCTGCATATCTGCTTTGTCATCGACCTTTTCCGGCCGATTTGTGTCGGGTGGATCTTCTGGAGACTTGCCACCTCTCCCTGTGCCCGTCTAGTCAGCGCTCGAGTTTAAAGCTTGTTGGTTTCTCTGGGGTGGCAGTGAGTGAGCAGGGGTCGTGGACCTTCCTCTGGATTTTGACATAAATACTTTATTTTCTGGGTTCCCCTTGGCTTTCCCCTTCCATTCCCAGGCCTTTCCTCACCTTGTCTGGTATAGGGGGTCTTTTGCCCCGCTGGCTTACTTTGTCATGTTTGTTCCCTGGGCGTGTTATTAGTCTCCTGTTCTTGTTGGGCTATGCTCTTTGGACCAGATGGGTCGTTTCTTTCCTGTATCGGGATAGAGTTTAGCCGGCTCTCGTGATCATGGGCTGCTGGGCCTGTGCATTCCTCTTCGCGCCCCCCACAGATTGATTTTCTGGTACCGGTGTGCTCTTCGTGCCTGGATTCCGTGGTTTAGTTCACTGCTCCTATATCTGGGTTGAATTTGTCCTCCTGCTGCCTATGCCTGGGCAGTTGGCACTTTGGAAGTGAACCTTTTGTAGTACATCTTGTCTCCTCTCTGATGTTCGTGCTATTGCTCCCTAACTTCCTGGTGTTCTCTGTGGGGCCTGCTGCTAGTGTGGCCCGGCTCTTCTAGTTGGAGGTGGGGTGGTGGGGGCGGCAGGGGTGCTCAATATGTATCTTTATGGTGAAGGTGCACCCTGAGGCTGTTCCATGTAGGATGGGAGTGCCCCCTCACCCCAATGCTCTTGCCGCATATTTTTGTGCCTGGATCCCTTTTCCCACTGGTCACCTTATCTGTGGTGGGGGTGAGAGACTCTCTGTGTACTCACTGTTCGTTGCAGTGTGCTGCAGTTTTTGGATACCTTTCCGCCTCATCGCGCCTTTCCCTCTGCTTTCTTCCCTGCAGTGTCACAGGTGGCGAAGGATCCGGGTCCGGCTCTCCAGTCTCTCGTTTCCTCTTGTCTACTATGTTGCCAGTTCCGTGTGCAGGCTTCTGTCTTGTTGCAGACCGGAGGGTGGCTCGATGTTGCGTTATCCCCTCTGTTGTGTTCGGGTGCCATCTCTCCCATTGGTGGCTCTGTGCCTTTAATTGTGGCAGATTACCTTCCTTCGTTGCAGATTTCCCTCGGCTGTTGTCCCTTCAGAGGTAATTTTTTTTGATAGGCGGAGTGGTGGTGTGCCGCCATCCCCTTTAACTTGTATGCGCCCTCCAATGGGGCTTTGGGCTTGGTTCCTCTGTGCTGGCTCCCGCTTGAGGAAATGGCATGCTGCATGTGTCTGCTCTGGCTGTGTGCCAGGTATTCTGACTGTGCAGTTCAGACCTGCGGGGACTGTTCGGCCTTGTGGTCTCGTCCCCGTCTCCTGAGCTTGTTCTTGGTTTGTTTGGGGCTAGGAAGCACCTGGAAAGCTTTGCTGATGTGCTAATAGTCGCAGCCTGGCGGGAAGAGACTCTACCTACTGTCCTCTGCCGGCCACCATTTTGGAATGTCGCTTACATTTTGCTATCCAAATTGGTGCAGGGCAAGGATGCATATTGTCCCCTTTTATTTTTGCATTAAATAAACTCATTTCCTTATGAGGCGAGGTACACACACCAAGAATGAGGGGGTCGGTCGATAGATTGCAGCTCTCCTTTTTTGCTGTGCAGTCTTGATTTCCAAAAACCCAAAAGGTCTACAAAAGTTGATCGCAAACTTTTCAAACGCAAAGGGCCTGAAATTGAATGTTGGCAAAACAAAGCTTATGGTATGCAAGCCACCTAAGCCAAGAGGGTTCCACAACCAACTTTCAAAGTAGACTGGGGAACCAATTGAAATAGTAATTGCTTGGGTCGAATAACTTTCAGTTGAAAGTCTCAAGTGGAGAATGTGTAGACATTTTAGCACATAGAGGGGAAGCAGTTTGTTTTGAAAATCTCAAAACCGCAAAGTGAAAGGATTGTCTAGTGCTATAGAAGCCTACCTGACCAAGCTGTCTGCTTCACTGTGCTGCAGAACTGTGGTCACTGGAAATCAAGGCAAATACAATCTGTCTCTTGGCCTCCTTGCAGCTCCCCCTCAATATCCACATGGATGGAGTTGGGGCTATTGGGTATTCATACTTCTAGACTAAAATCACTTGTTTGTTGGGCTCAGGTGCAATACAAGAGGCTTACAAGAAATGGGCAAGATATACGGCCATGGAATGAGGCATGGGTGCACACAGATTTGGCGATCAGATGCAATGTAGTTTCTGGGGGTCAAGGAAAGAAAATTACTTCTGAAGCTTAGGCTTGGAATACTCCCTCTGTAAGCTTATACCTCGAGGTGGGGGGGGGTGGCAAACACAGGAATTGTGATCTCTGCATAGATGCAGATGAATCTAATTTCTTATTTGCCCTTTGTATAGCACATAAAGGAAATGGTTGGAACCTATATTTAATGCAACTGGAATGCAGTCTGCCAACGATACCCTTTTGAAAGGTGTAATATCTGCCACAATCTAAAGGATTTGCCTTTTATTAGCAACTTGGAACAAGCAGGGATTTATACAAGACTTTGCACTCGTAGCCCTCTAATTTGCTAAATGTCATTCTATTAACTGCATTTGTTTTACCAGTATTTTGTTTTTATTGAAATGTAGAACATTTTTACTCTGAACGCCTTAGATGCAGCTTTCTGTTTTAGGTCTGTATAGTCTGATTGTAAAGCACTTCATACCGACTTCTCCAAACTTTTGTATAATCAGTTGTCCTTTTATGTGATTAATATTGCTGTATACTTTCAAAGTAGTTGCTGACTAAAGATCAGCTCCCATGAGCCAGTACTAGCATGTACTAGTCAGCGTCTGCATTGGTCAATGTGTTCCATATAGATGTGTTCTCTTGTTGGCCTGAATGTATCGATTCATGGAGTGTTCCTGTAGCTGTTGGTAAATTTGAGTAGTTTGCCTGATCTATTGTAGGTGGTTTCTTGAGGGGCTTGACCAAGTCTGCTTTTAAAGCCCTGTTGACAATTGGTAGAGATGAGGGCGTGTGTCTCTTCATCATTGCCCTGTAAATGATGGGGGTTGGGGAAATCTCAAGATTTCCATGGATCCTGATGATTGTGGTTAGGCACTCCTAAATGGAGTGAAATGCTGTAACTGCTGAAGAAGTTGATCTCCTTGGTCCTGGTTCAATGTCTGGGATTGGTCCATTCTTAACTAGGTGGTCTTGGATTCTTTTACCAGAATGTGCTGCAAATTTTGAGATGGTGCTCTTCATGATGCTTGAGGGTTTTTTGGACTTGTGAATAATTTAGAAAACTTATTGGCTGTGTTGATTGGGTGGCAAGACCTATTTGTCTGGTAATGAGTATCCCCTTATTGCTCTCATCGAGTACCATTGATTCAGCCCTTTTTAATGGTTGCAGACTTATTGGTCTATTTTTTTAAACAGTTTATTCAATTTTCAAACATAAATAAAAAACCATAGGCAAATAATGATATGATCCATCACGTCAGTTCCACCCTCAATCGGCTGGATATATATGCTGGTCCCAATACCTATGCAATTGTGAATTAACATTGGATAACCCTGCCCTACAATTTGATGGCTTTTAGTTCTTTCAGCATGTGGGGAGTTGGTCTGAGCATCATTGCAATGTATCAGTTTTGGAAAGTTCATTTTTATGGCATTGAGCCTCCCCGACATGGATAGGGTCAGCGTGTCCCATCTCGGTTTGTTTCCGATGTTTCAGAGGACCTGGGGGTAGTTAAGGTCGCAGAGTTCTGAGATTGAGGCACTTATACGTGCTAGATAAAGCGCAGCTGGAGTGTGAACGTTGCCACACCCCCTGGATCCCATGGGATGTCTCGTTGGAGGAGCATTACTTCAGATTTACTCAAGTTTATTCTGTAGCCCACCATCAGACTGATGCCTTGTAATAGGGATCTAATGTATGGGAGTGTTCTTCCAAGACTTCCGCAGGTTTTGGGGCAATTCTGTCTACTAAACATTTGAGTTGAATCCCATGGGGGCCTGCCACTTTCCCTTTGGATAGGGACAATATTGCCCGGGTAATTTCTTTGGGGGCGTCCAAGTCTTCTGCTTGTGCTATTGTGATTTGGGGGATGGGCACTGTATCCAGGAATTATTCTATGGCTGTAATTGGCTGTGTGGCTTGGTGCGGTCTAAGGGCGAGTGCCATCCTATGTAGAGGTCTGTTGCTTTCTAGCTAGTAGTAGTGCCCAGCTGGTGTATGCTTTCTGTGCCCTGTCTGTGGTACTTGTTTGATCGTGCTCCTTAGTTTATGAATCTGGGGTCGGTGGAGTGTCATTTGTCGCTTCATGCCATTCTTTAAATTGCTTGAGTTCCCCCCATTAATTGGGCCTCCTTTTCTCCCCATTTTTTTGATTTTGGTGCCCACCGTGAAATGCATTGACGCCTCAGAAAGGATTTGAAGGCGTTGCAGCACCAATATGGAGGAATCCCGGTTTCTCGTCAGCCCAGAAGTTATCCATGTCTGTAAGGTACTCCACTACATCGGGATACATTAGTGTAATGAGGTTTAGGCACCATGGCGAGAGCTTGAGGTAGATCCGGGATTGTGAGGTGGAGTGCGCCCGGTGCATGGTCTGACAAGGTGATCGGTTTAATTTTACAGTCGGTGACCATATGGGTTGTGTTGGCGGGCATTAGCCAGTAGTCTAGGTGGGAATAGCTGTTGTGGCAGTGGTAGTGAGATCCTGCCGGTTCGGGCAAGTATGTCTCCAGACATCGACCAGGTGTAAATCTGTCATTATGGTTTTTATGGCCAATCTGTTTTTCGTGTTGGTTATATTAGCAGGTTTTGGTCCCTTGAGGTCTGGGTTCAGGTTATGTTTAAGTCTCCCGCTATTATGGTGAGGTTGCCAATGTATTGAGCACATTCTGCGAAGGTGCTGCTGAAATATGTAGGGGTCTGTTGTGGGTGCATATATGTTTAGCAGGGTAATTGGGTGATGTAGAATCCATCCTTAGATTAACCTTAATCAGCCTGCATTGTTGCTGTGTAGTAGCTGTAGGAACCTGCTTGTGATTCAGGATAACCCCGTGTGCCATGGTGAGATGAAAGATCAACCCAGTGTTACTTTTCTGCTTTGAGGTGGGTTTCTTGTAGGAAAATGTCACCTTGTATGTCCCCCATGTAGTTCAGCATTTCTGTGCTTGATGGGGTGGCCTAGTCTTTGTATGTTAAGAGTCACCACGGTGAGTGTAGCCATTGGTTAGGGATATAATTTGACTCGCATGAATTCTCATGGGGTGTTTGTTGCTTAGATATGTCATTTTGTCTGTCTCGTCTGAGCGCGATGCTTGTCTCTTATGCTATTCAACTTGTGGGGAAGCTCCCACTGAGTATTCAAACTAGTTTAAATGTAGACCTGTACGTAACATTGAACAGTAACATTGGGTGGGCCAACCATTCGGCCCTAGCCCAATACATGGTTTAGTAGCCCATAAATGGGGTTGGTGGATGCGAGCCGTTAGTTCGCCATCAGTTCCCATTTATTGTCTGGTTGGGATTCGAGGGGTGGTAGATGACATGAATGTGGCGAGTGCTCCATTTTGTTTTTCTCCTTTGGCCCTCTACCCCTTTGGTGGTTCGGAGATGAGACTTGTGCTTGAAGTCGTAGGATAATCTTAGCGACGCTTGGTCTCCTTGGTTCGTTCTTGTACTTCCCGTGATTGTCAAATGTTAGTCCCTTGCCCCGGACCCTCGCCGGGTTTTCTCATGGCCTGCCAGTACGTTTTCTATGGTCTGGATTCCATCCTCTGGGTCCTCTGCTGGTCTTTTGCCATCGCCCTCTTGGTCCTATTCGATATGGTTTAGGTGAAGTGGTGTGAGGTGGTTTTGTAATTTGTCCAGTTCCATCGTTACTGTTGCTGTAGAAAGCACCATGCCGATTCCAGGTCCTCAAATGAATGCCTTTGTCTTTCTATTTGGGTGCACCATGTCTCAGGGAATTTCAGGTAGTGTCTATGTTCCGTTATTTTCAGTGCTTCAAATATGGGGTTGAAGTCCTTCCTTTGTCTTTATACTTCCAATGAATAGTTTAATATCTTTATTTCTGAACCACCTATGTGCACAGGGGTTGCCACTCTGAAGGCCTTTAGCATGATCACTTTATGTTGAAAAATCAGCAGTCTCATTACCCTTGGGCGTTCGTTTGGTGCTGGCTTTGATATAGGCCCTCTCTGCACTTTCTAAGATGAGGTCACTAGCGTTTGATGATGCATGGACATTGCTGTGTAGGTCAGATTTATTTTTCTAGGTCTGTTCCTTCAGAGTTTTCTGGTATGCCGACCACCCTCGGATTGTTCCTGCAGGATCTATTTTCTTGGTCTTCCATCTTTCCCCCAGTCGGACCACTCGTATGACCCCATTTAGAGCTGTTTCCATTGTTGCTTGATTGTCTTCCACAGCACTTATACGCTGTTCGTTGTCTGTAGTCGTCTCAGCTTGGGTGGCTAATTGGTTTTGTACATCCTGGAGATCTTTTTTAATATCTTTGGCCAAAGAACTCAAACACAATGGTCCATTAGCTTCATTTCGACCAGTATGGTCTGCAGCTGTTTTGTGCTGACCGCCGCGGGAGACTTCCTAGTTTCGCTCTACTTTCTAATCTGGGCTGTGGACTGCTTGTTGAATGGCCTTTGAGGTATGTTCCCCAGTGGAGTGGTGTCTCGGGAGGAATACGGGCGGCGGTTAACTTTCATTCTGCCCCCAGTGTTGAGTGGGGTAGGGAGCCTTCTGGTTGGCTGCCGTACCGCATTTCTTGCTTTCCCTGCTTCGCTATAGATTGTCGCACACTGCCTCTGTTTGCAGTGTAATCGCTTGGTGCTTTTGCTGTCCTAGCCGCTAATGTTTTCACTGCATTAGTTTCCATGATTAAGCATGTGGGCGATCTTGAGTGTTTTCGCCGGTGAGTGGTCTGTGCTTTGCAGGGCTCGCGGTGTTGCCAGCACGGACCCTTTGGGGTTTTTCTCAGCTTCACTGTGCTCCTTTGAATCTTATCCTGGTGTTTATTTCTAGTTCACGTTTATTGGGGGGTGATCTGTATACCTTTTTGACCCCTCACAAATGCGATCTACAATTAAAGTGGGTGACCTGGGGTGCAGTAGGGTCAGCGAAGGCCCGATGCTACCGTAAGGGTGGGACTAAGAGGTGAAGGAGAATTCTGTACAGATGGGAAGCCCAATCTCAATCAGTGCGGCCAACCAGCTGCCACACCAGATCTGGGAGAGTGGAAGGCTGTAAGAGTATTACAACAGAGCCCAGCAGGAGGGGGCAGGGGCGTGCACCCAGGAGACAACCAGGGGGGTGATCCCATGACCGGGAAAGTTTACCACCAAGCAAATCGGGTAAGGAAGTGGTCCCAGGGCACACAAGATCGCTGCAGCAGGGAGCACACCCAACCAATAGGTGTCTACAAGAGAAGCGCCCAGACACCGCAGGGCCTGGGTGCGGGTCAGATAACTGCACACGAGGCAAGGGCGGAACATCCAGGGGGCTCACCTCAGAATCCCCAGCATGGAGCAGCCGGGGTCAGGCAGAGTGTAGGCAACACAGACCAGTCGGAGCCAGAGAACCACCAGTGTTTTAATGGCTGGCCATCCCAGTAGTATAAAGTAACAGCCGTGTCACATCCAGATGTACCGGGCAAGAGCAGCAGTCCCAGCAGGCAGAGGAGAGACAGCAATCTGGACACGGAGATGAGGAAGAACAGTGCCCCACCTCACTATACAGGCTCCAGTCTGAGCCGGTGTCGGGCTAGGGCCACCCAGCCCTGCAAACTAAGCAATTATCCGGCCGGACACTCCAATGTGGGACCACCCCACTTCAGCCAGCATCAATCTGCCCTCCCCACCGCAGCACAGTGGGTTGGGCTGAGGTCCGTCCGGCCAGGCTCCTGCAGCGGTCAAGGCACCCCCCCACATGGGATTGCCACAGCGCCATTGAGGACAAGCAAGTAGCAATTGCGGGCTGACCTGGATGCAATGCTTTGGGTGAGCGTCCACATGAGCAGGGCTCCGATTCCACGAGACGGCCAGGGCCATCAGCCCCACCGGATACGATGGCCAGGTAAGGCCGTTTCACAAAGGGGCAGCCAGCAACAGCACGTGTCTGGGCACAGGGCGGTCCAGAATCGATCATACTGGGGGGCTCTAAGTCCCTCGGGGCAGGCTCAACGGTCTGCGCGGCTCAGGTCTGTCCTCTGCAGTGCTTGGCTGACGAAGCTGTTGTGACTGCGATAAGCGGGCCAGGCACCCGTAGCCCACCAGCAGCAGCACTCCAGCAGGGGTACCTCACCAGTCGCTGCAGTCACGACTGTGCAGCATCTCCATAGCCCGTGGCAGTGTAGAATCGGGCGGAGAGGAACCAGTGACCGCTGTAGTACATCCTGGCAAAGGTGATGTAGGAGAGCCCAGCGTAGCACGGGTCCAGGAAACCCACCAGTCGATGGCAACAATTTCTGTTGAGTAATCCACCTAATAAAATTCAGGGCCTGCACCCATGAAGCAAGGACTTTGTCGGGGAAAAGGCCCAGGGCTGCAGAGCCTAGCAATCGGGCGGCCATCTTCCTCGCGTGCAGCAGCGCCTCCCCAGGAACTTTGCATTCTTACTCAATTTCCCTCCATAGAGAGGGAGTATGTTCAGTTCTTTGAGAAATTTATCCCAAGAGTTGCTATTTATGCACCTTGTCCTCCCCACCTGCACCATATGGGTTGTCGGAGGCTTTATTAAAAATAGATCCAAAGTAATTTCCTGGGGTCAATAATTTGGAAGCTACTATTGAGGCATAAAATCATTGTCCCCCTCAGTTGACCACATGTACAAAACACCAGTTCTTACTCGCCAAGTGTAAATTAGCCAATGGCTGGTTTTGAGTGCAAAATTTGAGCCCCAATTATGCGCTATATTTTGATAACTTGGTTCCACTATGGCTATAAATGCGCTAAACCATGCTTAACTGGCTTTTCAGTCCCTAAAGGTCCTTTGCCAGCCATTTTTGTGTTGACTACCAAACATTGCTTGATACTGTTGATGGCCTAGCAGTGAGGGAGACTTTGACAAAGTGGGGTATTGATGGGGTTAGTCTCTATGTACTGTTCACATTTCGAGTGGCCAGACAGTGTTACTCGCACCCCCAAACTGCCATTTGCCACTTGCATGCAGCACACAATTTATTTTTTTGTATTCGCCAAGGCACGATCACTCGCTTAATGGCTTGTGGGAGTTTTGAGTCCTCCATGATTCTATTTGGGCATGCGAGTGAAGACCCGACTTGGCTCTCGAAGTTTCTTGAGCCTAGACGGGTCGGGAAATGGGTTCTATTTTCTTACATCGGCAGGTATATTTTTGTGAAGTTTTTTCCCTGAAGATGTTCAGCTGAAATAACTAGGCACTTTTTTAAACGATATTTGGGGGTTCCCCTTAAGCCCTTTTTTCACTAGTATCTAGTCCTATTCCCCACATCTCCTATCCCTTTATCCCCCAACCCCCATAGTTTAAAGAAATTTGGCGGAGCATTTTCTGCAAAACTGTAAAAATACCTGCGATGTTGTCTTAGGAAATGGGAGTTCATGGTTACATTTTGAAATGATTGTCCTCCCATGTATTCCTCTTTGATATATCCAGCTGCTTGGGAATTTTATGTTTTAGGCGGAGGGCGCTGTGCGTCGATGGAGTCTACTCGATGTCCCTCGAAGGCCTGCATCTCGGATGCAATCGAAAGGCATATAAAGTATGCACATCGTCCGTTGGCTTCAGTTCAATTTTTCTGCAACAGCTTTAGCTTTGAAGTAATATGGTGCGCTTCTTAATCCCTTTTGTGACTAACTTATTTTATAAAGATGTCTTTGTCGACACCGACAACCCCGAAGTCCGGTTTCGAAAAGTGTCATGATTGTGGGTCTAAAATGTCTTTGATCCCCATGGTATTTGTGGTGCCTCTGAGCGGACCAGAACACCTCAGACTGCTCCAAGTGCTGGTCCATGGCTGGAAAAGCCTTGAAGGAACGAAAGGGGAAGTTAAAGGTAGGTCGAATCCCTTAATATCCTACCACGACCGAGTCGAGAGGCGACTCTCCCTGGAAGAAGGCCAAACGGTCAATCGAGGAGTGGCTCCCACCACTCCTTCAGTCAAAGAGAAGGCTACATAGGTCGACTTAGTCATCGGACGCTTTCTTGTCCAACCAAAAAAATGCACTCTGGCCGAGTGGGAGGCTTTAAGAACATATGTTCAAAATATTTGAGAAACAAAAGCCTCCAAGCCATAAACCTACACACCTTTGAAAAGCCAGGGAGGAAAAGGACTCGCCCTAAATCCTGCAACCCTCGAGCCCGGGACAAAGGCCCGATCTGCATCGAGAGCCGTCGAGGCCTGGGTCTGAAGTTTCATCGACGGATCAGTGGAGCTGGAAGCATCGGCCGTTGATGCCATCAACACCTTCGCCAGTGGCGCCTTTGACAACAGTCAAACCCCTTTTCATCGACGCTGAAGGCATAAACACCAGCTGTGCCATCGACACTGAGCACCATAGTAAAATCTACGGTGCCATTGAAGAAAGTTTGACGACTCGACCAGCGTCTAATCCATTGCCAAAACCCCCAAATTCCTAAGAAACCATATGTACCTCTACCCAGGAAAGACTATTTTAAATCTTTCTTAATCTATGAAGAAAATGAAGTCTGAGGCTCCATTTGGCCTCAATTTGGTACGTCAAATGTACCAGTTTTTATTGCAGAGGAGTCCAGGTTGAGGGACCTCTATGACAACCTACAGACTGCAAGTGGGGTGGATACCTCACCTGAGTGGAGTTTGGGAGACCAGAGGCTAGGGAGCATGCAGATGTTGCCTATAGGCAACTCCTGTCTAAGGTAGTGGAATACATGGGGTGGAATGAGCCTCCATTGTCATTCGAACAAGACCTTACTGATCTTAGATGAAGGCCCGCAATCGGATCCCATATTACCATTCCATATTGCCTTGCAGAAAAGGGTGGCGACTAATCGGGAGACACCAGAGATCAATCTGGCTATTAATAAACTTGTCCAGGAAGTGCCACCCTTCAGTAGTGACCCGGACTACCTGTCAAAACACCCCACTCCATATGGTCTGATGGTGCAGGCAGCTACTGCAACATCTAAGCAGGCAGCTTACCCTACCATCCCTCCAGATAGGGACGACAAACGAGTAGATGGATGAGCCAGGAAGGTATTTTCCACGGAGTATGGCACTTAAATTTGCCAACTCCACATGTGCCCTTGCAAAGTTTACGTTCACTCTATGGGACTGCATTTCCATGGCAGCTGAGCACATTCCCGAGGGGGATGCAAGAGATGGGTTCTTAGCCATAGTTGGACAGCAAATAAGCCATATGCGAGTGTCTTCAGTCGGGGTTTGGATTCGGCTGATCATCGGAGCGATGGCTACCAGCACTGTTATGCCCAGGTTTGCGTGGTTGCACCAGTCTGGTTTTGCACCAGCTGTGCAGTCCAGATTTCTCAACCTGCCCTTGACGGGGTCTCACCTTTTTGGCAACAAGGCTGACCAGTCTTGAAGTTGCAGACCTCGAAGGCGGCTGCCAAATCGCGCAGCTATTGGGGAAACCTCAGCCTTTTCGACCTAGTGGACAACCTTGGACGGGTAGTTCTTTTCACCACTACTCCAACTGGAAGAGCGAGAGGAATGGCCAGTCAAAGGGGCCAAAGATTTCCTTGTGGTGGACAAAGCGGTGCAAAGCCAGCTCAAGCTGGGCCTTCATCTTCTGCCACTGCATCAGCCGCCTCAACCTCTGAGATCTTGAGTCACAGTTCACCAGTTTGGGGGGGGGGGTGCAGACTGTCAGCCTCTAGAAGAATGGCGAGACGTTACTTCGGATGCTTGGGCTCTGGAAACTAGCCTATGGTTACTGCCTTCCTTTTTATACAAAGACCTCAGAACAATCCACCGGGGGACCACTCTTTGAGGATTCCAGATCTGCTCTGTGAGCAGGAGATTTTAACCCTGCTGGAGAAAGGTTATAGAACCAGCGCCTGTAGCGGAGAGGAACACTTTTTGTTGTTCCCCTTTCCTAATACCCAAGAAGGACGGAGCATTGAGACCCATCTTGGACTTGAGATACTTGAACAAGTTCCTCAGGAAGGGCCAGTTCAAGATGGTCACTCTCTGATCTTCAGGCCCTCCAACTCCAGAATTGGTTGGTGTCATTGGACCGTCAGGATACTTATTTTAATGTGCCAAACCATTGCAAGCACAGAAAATACCTGGCGGTTCTCTTAGATAGCCTCTTAAAATGAAATTTTATATTTTAAAGAGGCTATGTAAGTCATAGAAAATCAATCACATAGACATGTCATTATGCTAAACTCTTCGCATATAATCATACAAACTCAGAACTCTATGAACTACCCCTTTTTCCAAGAGCAAACTGTTAATTTTGTTCAAATCCATTAAAGCATACAAATTTCCTTTTGGATTTGCAAACCTCTCACACATAGCGAGGGACTTGCAGTTATGTACACTCCTGTGTCTGGTTCTTAACATCCTGAGAGCTGGGCAGTATAATGCAAGTGCTTTAAGGTTTCATTTCTGAACTTAAAGAACTGACTGTCATTTCAGGCTATCTTCGCTGTATCTTAACCATAACCTCTGTCGAATAGGTTAAGCCGAAATTTCATATGTACAGTTCTGGAATTCATGCTTGGCATTTTCTCCAGGTTGCAGTAAAATGGTCTGGCCTTTACCTTTAGCAGCTTCTTTCATCAGCCTATGTTGATTTGGTGTACAGACACCTTTTTTATACTAGATTTGGATTGTTTTTCAGTGCCATGCTGTCAATATTCGTCTGCCAGATGTTTTTCGCATAACGCCATTTACTCAGACAGATTCTTTATTGCCGCCTCCCAAATCGGCAATGTGGTGGAAGATTGTCCATGGTCTGCCTGTATGTGGATAACCTATTCCACGCTACTATTGCATTAATTGATACCAATCCTAGTTAATATCGTAGGCAGGCTGTTGGTAAGCCTTTTCAAAGCTTTAAGTCTTTGCTCAAATACATGTTCTCCAATTGGGGCCATAATGTATAAGCTCCTAAGGCGCAGTCAGCGCCATGTATTAGGGCAGGCACCACCTTTTGATTCTAGTGCGCCATCACAGGCTTTAACGAGAACTTAACATATTACATGTTGGATTCTTGGTATGCAAGTGGTTTGCATTTTTGTTTTGTACTTTGTGTCCAGGGTCCATCATTGAGATTAATATTAACCCACATACCAAGGTATTTTACTTCACACAATTCAGGGTTTTTGTTCAGATGCCACACAATTTTTTTGCTGTTTTATTCCCAACAAGAACTTGCAATATGAGACTTTCGTACTTGGCTGGATTTATTTTAAGTTCTTTGGCGGCAACCTGTTTTCCAAGGTGGTCAATTTCCGTTTTAGCCCATTTCAAGTCAAATCCAGCAATAATGTCATCCGCATAGAGTAACCAGCCAATCTCGTGGCCATTGATTTTTTTTTTGAGAGAATGAGTTGACGGCTCCAGTGTTCCCCGAAAGAAACGAGGAAAAATATTGCAAGTGAGCAACCTTGTTTTACTCCTCGATGAGTCTTGATTGGTGCCGACAAGGTTCCTGCATGGTTGAGTTTTCTCTTCATTTCTGTTTCTGAATGAAGTTCTCTAATAGTACCAAGCAAACTAGCTGGAAATTTCCATTTAGTTTAGTCCACAGCATTTCTCGATTGACGCGGTCAAAGGCATGAGATGTCAATAAACGCCAAATAGATTGGTGTTTTGGCAAATCGCCTCATCTTTAGCAGATTTATTAGGTTCAGGATACAACCCACGCCTTTCACAAATCCAGATTGTCTTGCATCGTATCTGCCTGAAGATTTGATCCATTTTGACAGATGGGACAGAAGCTGTGTGGCAAAGATTTTTCTTACCACATCGAGGAGCGCAATAGTTCTTTGGTTCAGATCGTAATGCTTTATTAAATATTGGGACCACGATTGCCCTCCAAGATTCCAGTATCTTACAGTTTTGTGTTATTGAATCGAACAGGTAACAAAATTCAGCCCACTGTTCTGGATGCTGTTTGAGAATCTGGTTTGTTAGCCCATCAGGGCCCGAGGCTCTTTAAGAGCTAATTCTCTTGTTTTTTTTGCAAGAGGTCAACTTTTTCAATTTCAATCGGCCATTGGCTGTTTGGGTAGATTTAAATCTGGTATTTCGCCCTCCTTCTGAACCTAGCTGTATAATGTTCTGGCCATTGCTTTTCTGAGACCATATTGCTAATAAATGCGCTTGCAGGGCTGTTGCGTTTAATAGATTACAGAAAGCACCTGTGTTTCTGTTTGCAAGTGTCGACATTAACTCAGCATCACATTGTTATGAGATTTTCTGGCCAATTAGCTAGTTTTTATAGCTTTGCTTTTTTAATGTTAATCACTTGATAGCCTAGAGGTTCCTTCTTACAATGTCTAATTTCCGTAGTTTTTCTTTTACACCAGTTCGGGATCCCATGCATGAAGTCTTTTAAAGTTGGTTTTACCACTGGGAGCAACTACTTCTCTGTATTGATCTAGGAGCGTACAATAGTCCCTTGATCATTATCTTGATTTTTTTATTTTAGTATAGCACGCATAAAGTTGTTTACTTACCCAATATCTAGCCTTAATCTGTTTCTTCCAGGAGCAACATTAATACTCTGCTGCTCCGTTCTTCCCCATAGATGTTTTTGTTCTTTAGCTAGGTGAAGTGTGATAAAATTGTGGTCACTGTTTCAGTTGTATGACACTACTAATTTGCTTGGTAATATGCTCAGATGCAAAGACTTAATCTATTGTAGAGGCGTGTTGATTTCTCTGCCATGTCGGTTTCAGGGACATCTCCTGTGATACTACCATTCAGCATGGCCAAATCCCAACTTCCATATCTTTCAACCACAGTTCAGTCGCGCCGATGTTAACTTTGATCTTTTTGTATTTTCCTTGTTGACATCCGCTTGCTAGATCTCTGCAAATAAAAATATTGGCAGTTGGTTCGTTGTCCTTGATGTTTATGATTGAGATTAACTCAATAAATTGCATATCCCATGGCGTTATGCTGCCAGTAGATGTTTAGTGCAATTCTTTGCCAATGCCCTTCATTTAGCCAGGCAGGTTAATCAAAGTAGCCTGCATATATGCTGAGTAATTCTTAGTGCGTCACCCATTATCCACTTTCATTTTTAACCATTAGGAGCAACCCTGACATAGGGTGCCTTTTTTTGCCTTATGTAACAGGGTTAATAGCAATCTCAAACCCCTCCATATTGGGTGCTTCCATAAGCCACGTTTCCTCGAAACACAAATATCCGTTTTTATCTCATACGGTTCATTACTAAACAGGTGAGCATGACCTCTTGTATTCCAGGACCAATACAAAATCCTTCATTTATATTTCTCTGGCATTAACTGTCAGTTTTATTTAAGGCACCAGCCACCCAATTCCATTTTTCGTGGTCTTCATCCATTACTGTATTATCAATTATTGGTTTTCCAACTTCAGTTAATTTATTTCGAGTGAATGTGATTCTTATCAAGTCATCTTTTGATAGCTCACTTCGCTTACTCTCAAAGGGGGCATCCAGCATAGTTTGTTCAGTATCATTAGTCTCTCTGGTCTTCCAGGGCTGTGTTTTAGGGAACACATCCCTGGCATGAAACAGAACCACGATCCTTATGAAGCAGTTTCAATTTTCTTAGTGATGTCCAGGATATCAAACCCCAGTGGATTAAGTAGGTTAGCAGCATTCCTTATCATGCTTGATTTTACGCAATCATGCCTTTTCTCTACAGGAAATTAGACAGTTTTAATGTCATCCGAAGTTAAGGTCCGTAAGTGAGGAATATGGTGCAATAATCGTTTCACATTCTATTTAAAATAAGGCCATCCTTCACACTACTAAGACGTTCCATCCGAAGGAAGAAATTGGCATCTGATTTTGCCTTTTTATTTCCTGTGATCCATAGTTTGAGCATTTGATTATTTCGTCCTGCTTTTTCTGGACTTGCATGTTTAAATGTGTCGAATCTCACACCAAATGCACACGGTTTGTATTCAGATGGGCTTCTTGATGTCGGTTTTGATTCATGTTCTCATTACTGAATCTCTTAACATACCGATGTTTCTCCACTGACCTGTTTGATGGAGTTCTGTGCCTCAACTTTAGCCCTTTTCTCATCCAGTGTAGAAGGTTCTGTTTTTATATTCTTAGAGCTTGCATTCACCCAGTAAATATTTGGGCCGCACAATCCTGCAAATTCTTATAACCTTTATTTTTGTTTAGTCCACAGTTCATCACGACTTACTGATTTTTTTTTTTGTTTAAAGTTTGGCCTCGTCATTACAATTGCCTTCTATTATCAGAGTTTGTTTCATCATTCATGTCCTCATTTGTTTCATAAATTGACAGATTCATCAGATCTGTTGTAGAAGTCTCATCCAAAATCACTTGGTCACCACCACAATCATTTACTTCTATTTCTTCGCCCTTGTTTGGATTCGACTCAGCCGTAATGTTTTTTCTACTGCTTCCGTTGGATTAACAGTGATCAATTCAATTTTTCGCAAGAATGCTCTCGTTATTGGTGTGAGGTGCACACACTTTGTCTGAATTTTACTTCCGTCTTTTTTTGGTGAAATTAAATACGATGAAATTTCTTCCACATCTACGGTGGCATTTTGCCTTGCAAACTCTACGGTAAATAAATCCTTATCAATCGCATTAGGCATTGAGTAACATCAGGAGTAGCTATTTCCTTGTTCAAAGCGGCCTCAGGGTTACCAACTAGTCTCTCCGCATTCGCTGAAGTTGATGGCAAGGATGGAAAACAGGTGTTCCTTACAATGACCGCTGCAGCGGCAACTGCCACATGTGAGCTCACTTGCTTTGCTGAGGGGTTGTTTGCTCGTTTCAAAGTTGCTTCCTCTTGCGGAATTATCATTGCAGCGTGTGGTAATCCTTCCAATTGTATTCTCAGATAGCAGGGCGCTTTCGGTACGATCATTTGTGGTGATCGGAGTCTTATCAGAGAGACTTCAAAGTACTCTGAATAACATGTGTTTATTGTAGCATTGTAATCTTGTGGTCTTGGGGAGAATTCTCATAAATGGCTTACCTACTGAGTCCCTCAGCAACTTTGCTGGATTTCTAGGGATTGTTTTCACCTGGTAAGTGTGAGCCTTTTTTCCCCCCACTCTTAGATGTGTTATGCTGTGTAGTTCTACTTTGTGTGATCTTGGGCGCTGGAGCCTCACCTATTCCACGGCACCATTTTCATGTTACACAGCACCTTCAGTGCGGTGACACAGGATTGTCTTTTTGACTTCCGACTGACTCCATAAAGTTGCCATTTAACTTTATAATAGTCACTTTAACCACAGACCAGTACACCCCATCTTACATGGAGTATTGGAAAGGGTTAATTCTTATCCCTTTTTGTCTGTCTCTTGGAGCATTATTTCATTCCGTTTACAGTAAGACTTGGCTGGTGGCAGTGGTGTCTACCCTATCTTTTCTATCGCAAACCATGGTGTTTTAGACTATTACATTAGCCTCAAACATAAACCCGCTTGACCATGTTTTATTACGGTTCCGGCTGGGTTTATTCTCCATTTCTTTTAATGTTTACTCGGGGAACAAAGGGACAAACTGGTTTGGGGCGCAATCTTTTTGCGGGCTTCTGCCCAAAAGCCCTCCAGGCACCTGAAAGTCTGGGTAGGCAAGATGTGAGGGAGGGGATCTTAGGACCCCTCTCATGGGTTCCCTTGGTAACCCAAGTCACACTCCTGTTTGATTGGCTGGGTGACTGTCCTTGCCAGGACAGCCACCTTGCTGTGTGAGACAGCCAGGCTGTATGAATGGGGGAAAACTGCATAAAAAGCAAGTCTCTGGGACTGGAAGAGCAGAGTCGCCACTGGAACGAAAGAACCTGAGGAACTGATGGAAGAGGACCCCTACGACTGAACCGCCTGGTGAAGCCCTGCTGCAGGTCCGAATCTTCAGAATCCGACAGAAGATCCTCTAGGAAACTTCTTCCCTTGAGCTGGTGGGACCAATCGGTTTGCCCAAACTGCAAGCCTTGACCCCTCTGGTCAAATTCGCTGTACAGAGCTACAGTGGGCCTGATAGCCAGGAAGGTCAGACCCTACTTGGGTTTTAAGGAGCTCACCTTTTATTCGTTGCTTTGCTGCTTGTTTCTTCCCTGGTAGTGCAGGACCCTCCAGTCTTACTACTTCTGATTAGTCCGACAGTTGCTTCAGGAACCATGAGCCTGCAGGAACTACCAGGAATGTCTGCCTCAGCTACAACTCCGTTTTAAGGTACTGTGCAAATCCGGTTGTTCCGTTCAGCCGCGGTGAAAGTGTTTGAAATCTTTCTCCAATCCGAGGGCTTGTCCTTCTCTTTGAACTAACTTTACTACCTACCAACCTTGTCTGGAATCCGTGGCACAAACTTTACTGCGAACAACACTAAACTGTATTATCTTGAGCAAAATCTTTTGAACCATTGACTTTGGCCGTAAGCCTTTTCTATCTGATTTTCATTGTAGTCTCTTTTCTCCAGCATGGGGTCTGGCATGGATTCACATGCTCATGAATATTCCCCGTCAGGCTGGGAATCCTCGGTAAAGAAAAAAACCAGTATCAGTTTCGTTTCTGATCTGTCTTTCGTAGTAATAACCAATCACTGGTCTCTGCGTCATACTGACCACAGCCAATGACTGCCCTCTACCTAAGCCCCGCCTCTGGCAGCCATCTTCAGATTTTTACCCCACGTTCATGTGCTGGGATCCTCGTGCTATTGCTCTCGAGCGTTAGTGCTATTTTTTCACGTTTTTTCTCAAACTTCATTTTTTTCGGTCAAAAGAGCCTCAAGCTCCACCGACTCTCCATCCGATCAACGGGGACCCGTGTCGGATTCGTCTGCGCCCCTCAAGGGTGAAGATTTCGTCGAGCTACGCTTTTGGAGGACTCCAGAAGTTTTCTCAGGCCCGTCCCGGACATGGCCCAGGAGAAGGGAAGCTCGACGCCCGGAAAGCTGTTCAGGGTCTGCCCTGGATGCCAGCTGCAGAACGTCTTTAAGGAGGACGAACACTCCTTTTGTCTTTACTGCTTACATGAGGACAAGACTCACGTGGAGAAGGACTGTGCGTTTTGCGGCAACATGTCGGAGCGGACCATGAAGGACCGCCATCAACGTCTCGCCAACTGGCTGGAAGGGAAGAGCCCGTCCGGCGAGAAGAAGAGGAAGAAATCCGAGCGGTCTTCTAAGACCTTTGAGGACGCCCCGGCGACGGGGGTCCAACACAAGGCCAAGCACCGCGAGTCCGCTGGCACCGGGAGCGCCGAACGGTCGGGCTCTACGGGCGCCAGGCAGGGCGCACCCTCCCCGGTACCATCAACCACGAGCCAACGCTCTGGGTCGGGTAAGAGGAAGGCCGAGCACCCGGCGAAGCTCCTGGAGAGGCCCCGGTCGAGCTCGAAGGCCCCATCGGAGGGGGAGCGAGGCAGTGTTCCCCCCCCCCCTCAAGGATAAGGCGGTGAGCGCACCTAAGGTGGTGAAGACCTTAATCCATCCGGCCAAGGCCTGTATCGAGACTGTGGCGACGGCCCTGGCTCACTGTCGAGGCTACGCCAGTGGTGGCGACCTCGGGGCTCAGTCTCCCTGCCACCTCGGAGGGAGTCCTCTTTTATGCCCATCGATAGGACCCCCGTGAAATCTCCGGCGGAGAAGAAAAAGGGGGGGGGCAGGGTGTCGTCGTAGACTCGGCTTCAACCTCGGAGGAAGAGCTGATCGAGGTCTTAAGCCACGGCCTCGGCGTGGAAGAAGACCGGCCCGTCGGGATGGATCCTGACGCGGGTGACGACATCGCCGAGGGCGCCGACGGAGCCCCTGATCGCCCGTCGGATTCCCCTCTGCCAGCGCCGCAAGACAACTCGGCGGCCATTTTGTGGGCTATACAGTCCTTATGCACGGAGATAAGGACGAGACTACCGTTGCCAGCGGAGGAACCACTCCCGCCGGGGGACCCAGAACCGGAACCTTCTGGCGTGCCTCCTCCCAAGAAAAGGATTCACCCTCCACCTCCTTTTCAGCCGTCGCGTCCCGTCCAGCCCTCCTCCCCGTCCACGACTCGAGGGGATGATACGGGGACTGACACGGCCGCGACGGGTACGGACGACGAGGTCTACGACGAGGATCTTCCGTCCTCCCCTCCCACCAGGGCTTCTCCGCCCGACGAGATTGGATCGTTCCACTCCATGATCGCCAGGGCGTCCGATCTTTTCCAACTCTGCCCTGAGGAGAAGAAAAAGGAAGGATTCCTTTATCAACGGCGCGAGGCCAAGAGGAAGACGGTCCTCGCGGTGCCTCTACTGGATGACATTTGGGATGAGGGCCTCGCCCTCAAGAACCCTTCCACGACGCCAGCGAGAAGAGACCGGTACGAAAAGAAGTACCGGGTCCCGGACGCGGCCCCCCTGTGCCTCCGGGCGCAGCCTACCCCGGACTCCGTCGTCTCCGCGGCGGCCAGGAAGAAAGCGAGGGGGGGGGGTGGCCTCCACATCGACTTCCCCGCCGGACGGCGAGGGAAAGAAATTGGACTCTATGGGACGCAGGGTCATCTCGTCTGCAGCGACGACGATTAAGGCGGCCAACGCCTTGGCTATCGTGGCCCGCTACGACAGGGAGCTATGGTACAAACTGGCTCCTCTGCTGGACTTCCTACCGGACGACAAGAGGGCGGATGCCCTGGAGATCCTACAGGAAGGTGAGGTGGCGTCGGACCACGCCATCACTATTGCGACGGACATCGCCGATACGGGATTTCGCCAGTTGGGCAACGGCGTGTGCCTTAGGCGGCGTGGATGGCTCAAGGCTACGGACTTCTGTCAAGACGTACAGACCAGAGTCCTGGACATGCCGTTCGATGGGAACAACCTGTTTGGGAAAACAGTGGACGACTCCCTTCAGGCCATTAAAGCGGACACAGAGACGGCCCGGGCCCTTGGGGTTCTACAACGACGGCCGCCCTTTCGGAGCAGCGGAGGCAAGGGCGCCTCCAAAGGTTCCGGCGGCGGTTTCTCCACCTATCGTCAAGCGGCCCGCTCGTCGTCTCAGGAGGCCTATAGGGGACGAGGCAAGTGGGGCGGACCCCGCCGTCGTCGTCAAGGTGGCAAAGCCTCGTTGAAACAGGATTGAACCGGCCGTGGGGTCGGGCCCCCACCGAAGCACCCCGGTGGGAGGCCGGCTGGCGAGCTTCGTCAGCGTGTGGGAGTCCATCTCCACCGACCGTTGGGTGTTGGACGCCTTAGCCCGGGGCCACGCGCTCGAGTTTCAAAGAAGGTGCCCGCGCGTCCCCCCCGTGGCCAGGAAAGAGCTTCACGTCCCGCAGCTTTTCCTGGAGGTAAAGGCAATGCTCAGGAAGGGCGCCATCGAACCCGTCCCATAGAGGCTTCGGGGCTCCGGAGTTTACTCGAGATACTTCCTCGTGAAGAAGACGGGAGGATGGCGCCCCATCCTAGACCTGCGACGTCTGAACAAGTTCATCAAGGCTCAGAAGTTCCGGATGGTCACCCTCCAGCACGTCCTGGGTCGTTCAAAGTTCAAAGCCCTCCCCTTCGGACTACGGTCGGCACCCAGGGTTTTCACCAAGTGCCTTGCACCGGTGGCGGCGCAGCTGCGCCGAGAGGGGATCCACGTCTACCCCTACCTGGACGACTGGCTCATCCGAGCCAAGACGAGGGAGCTCGCCGTGGACCACACGGCAAGGACCGTCCAGCTTCTCACGGACCTGGGATTCTCCGTGAACTACGCCAAATCCCACCTGGTACCCGCGCAAGACGCACTGTTTCTGGGAGCGAGGCTCGACAGTGTCCCTTCTGGCCTCCCCGTCGGAGGAGAGGACCAGGGCCATCCTGGGCAAGGTACAACGGATGTTGGTGGCCGACGCGGCCAAGGTGAGGTCCATCAAGTCCCTCCTCGGAATGATGTCTTCCTGCATCTACCTCATTCCCCTGTGCAGGCTCCGGATGCGCCCGTTGCAGGAGTTCCTGGACGCGCGCTAGATCCAAACGACGGGCAGCTTCGAGGAAAGGATCACACTCGACAGTTTCCGACGAGCGATCCGGTGGTGGGGCACCCGCGCGCATCTGACGGCAGGCATGGACTTCCAGACCCCAGCCCACCAGGAGACAGTGACCACGGATGCCTCCCTGGAAAGGTGGGGAGCGCACACCGAAAATCTGCACGCAAGAGGCCTTTGGCTCCCGACGGAGAAATCGCTACATATCAACGTCCTGGAGCTCCGTGCAGTGTTTTGGGCCCTCGGGTCCTTCCTTCCGTCCCTCAAGGGCAAGGTGGTGAGGATCTTCACCGACAACACCACCACCATGTTTTACATCAGGAAACGGGGCGGAACCAGGTCCCCAGCACTTCCCAAGGAGGCGCAGGACCTGTGGCATTGGGCCGTCGCCCAAAGGATATTTCTGGTGCCGTTTCATCTGGCAGGGATAAAAAACACCATCGCCGACTCACTCAGCAGGGAGCTGCGCTCGTGCCACGAGTGGGAACTATGGCAGGATCTAGTGGATCGCCTCTTCCGACGGTGGGGCACACCACAGATCGACCTGTTCGCGACGGCGACGAACTCCAAGTGCCGGAGGTTCGCCAGCAGGTTTCCCCAGGCGAGGAGCATGGGGGATGCTTTCTCGTTCCCCTGGGAGGGCCTGTTCCTTTACGTGTTCCCTCCATTGCCACTGCTGATCCGGCTCATCAACCAGCTCAAGAGGTCACGGTGCAGGATGATCCTCGTCGCACCTGCGTGGCCGAGGCAGATATGGTTCCCGGACCTTCTGGACTTGTCAGCGTCCCCGTCAATCAAGCTGCCGGTGGACGCGGATCTACTCTCCAGGGAAGGAGGCGCCATCCTCCACCACGAACCGAAGTCGCTGAACTTGCAGGCCTGGCTCCTGCAGCGCTAGAGTTTGGAGGATACGACATACCGGCCGACTGCAGAGAGGTTCTTGCAAAGGCCAGGGCGTCTTCGACTCTGAAATGCTACGGACACAAATGGAAGAGGTTCTCTGTCTGGTGCCACGCACAGAAGATTAACCCTCTACGGATTACGGCTCCCCAAGTACTGCCGTACCTGCTGACGCTGGCCAAAGCTGGACTGGCGCACGCGTCCATCAAGATTCATCTTGCTGCGATCTCCCGATACACCAGAACCACGGGGCGGACGTCCTTGTGGTCTCATCGTCTGGTGAAAGAGTTCATGAAGGGACTGTTCAGATCGTTCCCGCCGGTGAAGGCTCCGGCCCCGGCGTGGGAGCTCAACGTGGTGCTGACCAAGCTCATGGGACCTCCGTTCGAGCCTCTGCACTCTGCCCCGTTGAAGTTTCTGTCGTGGAAAACAGCGTTTCTTGTGGCCATCACCTCCGCACGACGAGTGGGAGAGATCCAGGCCCTTTCCTGCAAGGCCCCGTACTTGACTTTTCACGACACGAGGGTAGTGCTCAGGACGCACCCCTCCTTCATGCCCAAGGTGCCGTCGGACTTCCACCTCAACGAACCCTTGGTGTTGCCTGTGTTCTTCCCGTTGCCTTCGTCGCCGGCTGAGAGGACTTTGCACTCGCTGGATGTGGCTAGAGTGCTAAAGTTCTACGTGGACCGCACAAAGTGTTTTCGGAAGACGTCACAACTCTTTGTGAATTTTGGACCTGTCAATCAGGGGAAGGCACTCTCGAAGGCTTCCATTTCCAGATGGCTCTCCGGCTGTATCATGTACTGTCATCGGTTGGCAAACCGACCGCTGCCTGGCCGTCCGAGAGCCCATTCCACCAGAGCGATCGCAGCTACCACGGCGTTCCTTTCTGGTGTGCCCCTGCTGGACATATGCAGGGCTGCTACGTGGAGGTCGACGCACACCTTCACGAAATTCTACTGCGTCGATCGGGATTCCAGGGAGGAGTCCAGGGTCGGCCAAGCAGTGCTGCGCAACCTGTTCGCCTGAGGTGAGCCTGGTGAGGAGGTAAGATGCTTAATGTTGAGTTTGATGTAATGCTTAATGTTGAGCCTTTGCCACCTCCCGTGGTTGTGCATGTGTGTACTGCTATGTATTCTTTATTCATGAGCATGTGAATCCATGCCAGACCCCATGCTGGAGAAGGAACAAGTTACTTACCTGTAACTGTTGTTCTCCAGCATGGGTCTGGCATGGATTCACATGCGAACCCTCCCGCCTACCCCTCTGCGGCTCTTCACTTGGTCATACTGCCACTTCACGTGCTTCCAAATCTGAAGATGGCTGCCAGAGGCGGGGCTTAGGTAGAGGGCAGTCATTGGCTGTGGTCAGTATGACGCAGAGACCAGTGATTGGTTATTACTACGAAAGACAGATCAGAAACGAAACTGATACTGGTTTTTTCTTTACCGAGGATTCCCAGCCTGACGACGGGGAATATTCATGAGCATGTGAATCCATGCCAGACCCATGCTGGAGAACAGTTACAGGTAAGTAACTTGTTCCTTGTTCAATTGCCCGGAGTACTACCTGTTGGTGTGATTCAATTTCTGTTAACCTTTCTTACCCCCCCTTTTAAATTGCTGGAGTGCCATTTTGCGCTCACTTCATTTTGTGAGCTTAACTTGTCTGGAATTTAAGGGAAGTGGTGTGGTGTATGAATTGATTTTTAGACTGCTTATAATAGTGCAATGTTATACAACTGAAGAGGGAAATAAATGTATATTCTTTTACTTGAAAACCTTGAGTCAGTGTTTGCTTGAATCATAGTAATTTCTATCCTTTGTGTACTGCTCACTTACTCTTGAGGTCTGGCTGCTCAGCCATCACTACCACTTTAACTGTGTAGTACAGGCTTGTACCAAAGGTGAAATTTTACTGTCGCTTGTAGTCTTAATTGTGTGGTGGTTCCAAAGGGTACTGCATATAATTCTGCCCAACACGTGGCCAGTCATCATTCTGGCATTGTTTCAGTATCAGCAGTGCTTCACGTGCTACTTCAGCCAGCAATCTGATCTTCTGCACTATTTTTAATTCCAACAATAATTTAGTGCTAGATTCTGTTCTGGCGCTTTCGATAGTGGCTGATCTTTTACTTAAAAAAAATCTCTTGTGCCACATTCATCATTTTAGCATTTATCAAGGCAATTGGAGTGGTTTGAGCTTTTAGATTTTCGTTAAGTTGTTCATAGAGCTTTATGTATGGAGCTAGAGATAGTTGGTGCATACATACAAGATTGTCATTTTGAAGCTGGTGTTTCCATTCTTCGTTTGCTATACAGTCTTATTTTTTGATCTCTCTACAAAGGACGAATCGGATGAGGAGTTGGTTGATTCTAAAGAGTTCTCACTCTTCAAACATGTAGACTTTGTTGCTTTTTGTCGAGGCAGTGGTTGCTTTTTTGTGAGAAGCTAACAGCTCGCTGCTAGACTTTACTCTTTTCGTCGGAGGTGGCCAACGATTACAACAGAGTTGAGGTTCATGCAGTAACACTGATTGCTGGTCATGATCACATTTCAAGAGCACGTTTTCAGCCTCTCCATTTTCCCGTTTAGCGCTTAATCGGTTATTCATCAGGATCAAAGCACGCAAATCTTTGTTGGCTGCTGCAATTGAGTCCGAGTTTGCTGTTTTTTCAATACATTGATCTCCGAGATACAATGTAGAGTGGTGCAGTGACTCAGGCGAGCCCTCATTGCCCTCATCACATGCTGTATTTAGTCCTTCTCGCAATTGTCTTTATAAGGTGAACCCTCGACGACCAGGGCATTGCATTTTTCCACAATGGTTGTAATCATAAACATCATTATTGCTTCTCTCCCTTGCAAAATTTAATTCCATAATGTCAACCTTTTTGCTTTTCCACTTTTTCCGGTTTTGTATCTTGGGGTAGCATACATTGTATTCTTTTGTAACGTCTAACAGACCTTAATTTCCTGTCTGAACTTCGTTCGGCTTCTCCCAAATTTCTCTCAAAAGGTGTGTAGCACATTCTGCAAGCGAAGGTTTTTTGTTTTGTTAGTGATGGCGTTATTAGATTCAGCAGCTTCCACAACGCGCCAAGCAAGGAAATGAAAGCACAGAATTGGACAGACTCAACGAGGTACGTGACCGATGTATGTTTTGTCTTTGTACTGAAGTCTTGCATAGGTTTTTGTATTTACTACATGTTGTGCGTTAAAACAGTCAAGCTGTTTCATGCTCTTATCAAATGCATCACTTCCCAGCTCGGCAATCACCATGCCATAGTTACCCCCAAATTATTGCACAGTTCGAATCACTTACTGGTAACAGCTAACCGGCAGCAGGTGAATCCCCTGTGGCTCTCAGATACAAGAGTTTACTATTCTCTCCCGTGGTGAGACAGCAGCCGGTCTTTTTTACAAGGGTGGAAGGCATACTGCACCCCCGCACAACCAGACTAACACAACCAACACTCCCACGCACACTGCGTCGGGTGCTGGAGTTTTGAGACGTTTGTCTGAAGTGAGCTCCGCCCACACAAGGAAGCTCTTGCTGCACCCAAGTCACAAATCCAAAAGAGTGAAACAGGAACACAGGATAGCAGGGCAGCAACACAACCCACACTCCCACGGTTCTCAATTTAAAGTCCTGCAATTTGGGCTGACCTCCGCCCCAAGGGTTTTCACCAAACTCCTTGGTTAAAGACGCTTAAAAGCCCGCGGCGCCAGGGGTCTACAGCGCATCTTTTCTTGCACAGGTAAGTACTACGACCAGCCTTTTGGGTCTGTACAATTACACAGAATTATCCTCGCATTAGAGGTTAGCATATTGATTGTGCTTTAACCATAGGAAGGATACATTTGTGGCCGTAATTACGTTTGAAGCTAGTTTTCTGTACTTTGAACCACACATGATTACAGCTTTATGCAGAACAGAGGAGAGCGCCTATGAGGGGTGAGTGATTACTTATTGTGTAGATCACTACACCAGTACATCTTGTGTAATGTATTACTAGGGATTTAACCTAAAACATTAGACACTGAAAGGCTACCATTTGTTTAGTTACCTATATCTCGAATTAATTGACTGGCACGAACAGCATTAGTTGAGCCGCATTGTGAATTTTGACCCAATCACCTAGGATGGCTCATTACCTCAGTTGTTGGTCACTGCGTCAGCGGTGAGTAACTTGATCTATATGAAGTGTACGTTCTTTGACATTAGACGTATGATACAATAATTCACAGGCTACGGCTTTTTTGAACAGTGGCTCCTGCATATCTTCTGAGCTGGCACCCAGCATGGCTAACTCCATTTTTCTTTTTTTATTGTGCGAATATTTCATGGGATTATGCGTCAACCATTCTTGAAAGCATGCCACAGTTGGGATGAATGCAATACATTTAATTGGTACGCTGGTTTGCTAGTGTTATTTGAGTTCATCATTTTATTACAGGAGGAAATGAATTTTGATTCGAAATGTGGAGATTGGTTTGGCATTCAGCTTGATTATTAGGCGAGGTATATCGTCGCAATTGAGACTGGTAACCTTTATAGAAATCTGGTCCAGACAATTGTTTTTACTTACAGTATCATAAAGGGATTTAGCTTTTACTTGGGTCTTTATTGACATTTGGTGATCCTTGAATGGATTCAGCTTATGACAAGGAGCACATCCAATTGGCTATCATGTTGCATTAAGTGACAATTATGTATAATTATGCCCGTTTCGCTACTCTTTTCTCATATATAGTTGCACTCTTGGTTCTGTTTTCATATCGATGGGGAACATCAATGAAATTATTCACATCCATTTAAAATCCATATAACTAATGCATTTAGTTACTGCTAGTTAGAATATATATTCTATTAGAGTGACTATGTTTACACATTTCCAGTCAAATAAGGCTCGGGAAGAATTGTCCTCGAAACTAGTCAGCCGTTGATATTGGACTTGTGGACAGCTTTGCCTGTACATCTTGCATTAAATTGTGATTTTTTTAACTAATGCTGGTGAACATGTTTGTAATTGTTTGGAGAATTATGATTCACAAAATGCGAAATTGAATTTGAAACTGCTTTTCACATTATTGGTTAGTGTACAGGGGACGACAGTGTTCTACCTTTGGACCCCCTTTCTGTTTCTGTATTTGTGTTGGCTCTGTGCCAGTGCCTCAGTTCCTCCCCTGCACCTTGAATGTGGATTAAATATATAGAATTGCGTATGCAGAAAAATAAATGTTTGTATATTGCTGTGCACCAATAACTTGGATTATCCATGACAGCAATGGATTATTCTGCGATTCAACTTTCTATTTTGGTTGCGGATGGTTGACTGCAGGCGAGATCCTTTGAGCCATTCTTTCCCAATTGGCATTTTTTTAAAATGGGTAGTGTAAAGCAGTTGGCATGCAGGAGAGTACCTTTGAAAACAAAGGGTACCACTAACACAAGGACAATGCCCTGTCCGTATTAGACTAGATTCTGAAGATCACTGGAAGTAGGATGAAAGAATACTTGTGGCTGAACAAAAACCAGGAAGCAGCCAAGTTGGACGTCTTTGCCCGCCAAGGATTTAGGGACCACTCAGCAATCGTTCTAGCACCCATCTATTGTTGATGGGACGTAGCTGTCAAATCGCCTAGGGCAAGCTGGGATTCTGATGTGGAGCTTCCACCCTTTTCAAGTTTCAATAACATCCAAATTTGTCTTTGTAAATGTAGCTCAGAGTGAGACCTGTCACTGATATGTACTTTGCCCAAAGATGTGTATTCTATAGCCGATCTGAAATCGAACATGCAAGCAAATATATTATTTGCATTTTTAATAACTATTTACATTGTGTATTTATATTTATTGCATATTTGATGGCTCCAATACACAATGTTTCCAGGTTCCACAAGACAGAAGGGGGGGGGGGGGGCGGACAATGGGAATAAAAACTGTCCTACTAGGCCCTGTGACATTCAGATCATGCAAGTGCAGCACCAAGAAGTTTAGGAGGGGGGTGGGGTATGTGGAGAGCGGGGGCAGGGGAAGGAGAGCCCAGGGATAGGCAAGTGCTGCAGGGAGCCCAGTAGGGAACGTGCTGCAGCGAGGTGGGGGGGGGGTTGTCTGGGCTAGGGGTGTCACGGTATTAGTTTTAGGACGGTACAATAACCTTCTTGCCAAATGACGGTATATCATGGTTATCGTGGTATAGCAGGTGGAGTTAACTAATCTTAAATATTTTCTAAAATGTCATAAATTGTCAGATTTATCACAAACAAAACCAGGAAACCAGGGCCAGAATTGGGCTTTTCAACATACTTTCCACTGAAATGCCACCCCTTGCTTCCACCAAACACAAAAACACGTGTGGAGAGGAGGGGCAGGGGGAGCCCTGCTGCGACTGGCAAAGCAAACTGAATAGCTTTTCTTAAGTGGTCATTTCGGCTTTTAGCCCCCCACTGGCTACTGGTGAAGATGAACATGTTGCCATCTTGATAACCTGCATGCCACTGATCAATGGAGTCTGATGGTAGTATACGCTTGTGCGCATACACACACTCTCTTTACGTTACAGCCTTTAGTTTACTTGTGGGCCAAAAGGTGTTCAGTAATCACGGACATGTTACACTTTGGTATGGCAGCAGGGAATACCCACAGAGATGAGTAAATTTCGCACTGTGACTTATTATATGTAAATTCAATGATGGAACCAGGGAAATCCCCCATTGTCATATGTTTAGAAAACATTATCCATTATAAATATATAAACCCCAAACCGCCAACCCAAAGTAAACCCTTTTCCTTCTTGGCACTGTATTTATTCTTCCTATTGCTAACATATTGATTTTTGTGTCAGGCAAGTGTGGTTTATGGAATGGCATTAAAAACTGCTCCAACTGAAACTACTTGGCAGACGGCACATTCAACAGTGCAAGACCAAGACTGCGCAGCACTTGCTTACTTCAGCCTTTCCAAATCAGATTGAAAAGCACACTGAACGGTATAAACAATGTGACGGTTATTATTGTTCAATTAAGTGGTTCACAGTATCTTTAATGGTATACCGTAATACCGTTACATCCCTAGTCTGGACTCAAGGAGACAACCACCAGGTTGGTCAGGGAGGGGTTCCCAGAGACGGTGCTACATTGGGCAGGTGCTGAACTAGACTGGAAAACTGGGGACTGGTGTCCTGTGAGACTCCTAAGGGACCACACTGCTAATCACAGCAGACGGGGGAGGTGGGGAATTTAGCAAGGGAAGGAGGGGGGGAATTTAGCAAGGGAAGGCGAGGGGGAATTTAGCAAGGGAAGGCGAGGGGGGGGGGGAAGAGACAGAAATGCAGGGTTATGAGCCACTTCTGGAACTTGAGGGGATCCGGAAGCAGCTAAAGTCTCTGAGCATTCTTCACAAGGCTTTCAGGGGCCTGGGTCCTGCTCTGAGGGCCTTGCATTTGATTATTGCTGCCACCAGGAGCCAGTGTAGAGATATTGGGGCTGGAGAGATGCAGTCCTTGGACTTGAAGTCTTGCAGTCCTATTCTGGATTAGTTGGAGGGGACGAAGAGATGAAAGAAGCAGATTGGGGAAGTTGCTGTGGCAGTATTCCAGCCTGGAGACATTGAGCTCCTGGGGAGGCGGAGGAAAGGGAGAATGCCTCTGAAGAGGTGAAGCTGAAAGTTGGACTTCTTCGCAAGGGCTGTGATTTCAGGGGTGAAGGAGTGGAGTCAAAGATGACACCAAGGTTTTTCCTCAGGTGGGTGCGGGGTCACCCATGGAGGGAAGCATGAGTGGGAGGGAAAGAGGGAGCAGGCGTCCAATGAGAAGTATCTGTCTTACTGTCTTTAAGGCAGAGGTAATTGGCCAAGTGCCATCCCTGAATAGCAGTCTGGTATGAGAGGAAAAAGGGAGCTGTGTCCTCAGCATAACACTGCAAGGGTGGGGAATCAAGTGGTCCTAAGGGCAAGGTACATGTTGAGCCCAGAGGGACGCCACAGGTAGTGAGGTGGAGAGGAAAGGGCCCAGTTGCACCTGGGAAGGTCCGTTAGGGAGGCCAACCAAGCTAGTGCCCAGTCCATGATGCAGTGTATCGGATGATTTGAGGGTGGCATGATTACCCATGTCAAAGGCAGAGATCGGGGAGGGAAAGAATAGAGGGGGTGTTCGAGTTAAGATTTGAGCAGGTCATCACAGGTATTCTGGTTCAGATTTGGTGCCTCCGGATGCTCTGAAGCCAGATTGGTGGTCGTAGAGAGAGCCAACCGGTTGTGGGGTGAATCGGTTGGGGGATGATTAACTTCTCCAAGTTTACCCAGGAAAGGTGGTGATAGTTAGCCAGGCAGGAAGGGTCAGCAGACTGCTTTTTTAGTTGGGGGTGCACAAGGGAGTGCTTGAGGGGGTAGTGGAAAAGAACCTCTGGCAAGAGTGATTACATAAATCAAATAAGGCAGGGGTAAGAGGAGATCTTATCCTTAATAGCTCTGGAAGAGCAAGGGAGCCACTGTTTGGAGGAGACTTTCATAAACCAGACCACTTTAGAAACCTCATCAGTGCAATGGTGGAGAAAGAGAATAAGAGGACAGTGAATGGCCAAGGGAGGCATGAAGGGGAGGGGGAAGGGAGTTTGGAGGGAGGAGAGAGGACATGTTTTGGTGGTTTTTGGGAGGCCAGTGTGGTGCAAAGGGCCCTGGAGGGTAGAAGAGGCGGAAACTGCAGTAGGTTTGGCGAGTTCATGACAGATTTTAGAAAGTTCTGCCATGTTGGTGGTCCAAGAGATGCAGGTTTGGACATGGTCCCGCTTCTTAAAGTTAATAGAACGTCTGTATTGCCTTTGGAGCAAGGCCAGTTTGTCATAGGATGTGCACGAGGCCTGCCACTTCCCCTCAGCAACTCTGCACTTGACTGGGGAGGAGGAAGGATGTGACGGTGAGAGTAAATAGTGGGTAGGAGGCGGAATGAACATGATGGTAAATAGTGACTGACCTTGCTTCATTGGTCAAATGACAGGAGGAGGCTGGCAGTGGGGGCTGAGGCATAGCCAGGGGGCCAGAGAGCTCCAAATGGGAGGAGAGCCTCAACAGAACAGGGTTGCTGAGCGGGTTTGAGGATATCTGTTGAAATGAGTGCCTCCCAGGTGTCTGAGTGGCAGACCGGAGGGAAGAATTGAGGGGAAGAGTAGAGGTTGCAGAGTACAGAGGCCGCATCATGAGTCAAGATGAATGTTGAAATCTGAGGAGAAACTTGGGAGGCGGATAGAAAATAGTTCAGCCCATTAAAAGAGGAAAGGGTAGATGGGTTGAGGGGGCCTATAGATGGTGGGTAAGGGAGACCCCCAAGCCTACAGACCAGGCATTCATAGGAAGTAGGATGGAGTGGGTATGATGGTAGCAGGGATCCATTCAGTGAAAATGGGGCAACTACCCTGGACCGCTTTGGCCTTTGGATGGGAGAGGATCTTGTAGCTATCGGGGAGGAGTGTCAAAAGCTTTGACAAAGCTGGCCTTCATGTCTGTGCGGACGAGTACGTCCAGGTTTTCAAGGAGGTGACTAGTGTCAGGAGTGTTTGACGCAATGCGAGTGTTAAGGGTAGCGAAGTGAAGCTGGTTGCCGCCTTGACCTTTTTTCCAAGGTGGGTTACAGCCTGGGGGGGGGTTGGGGATGAACAGGAGGGGTTCAGTCGAGGTCAAAGGGGGAGGGGGATTAATGAGATTAATTAATTCAGTTGGACATACTGGATAATATGTGAAGAGATTTTAAAAGGGAATGCCAGTAACTGGCAAATTCTGATAGTTTGTCAGCGTGACACTACTTTAAAGCGAACGCACCAGGGTAGTTATAGTTCTTTCCTCAAGGCCTAATCAATCGAACACTCCAATATTTAGTACCGCTGAGGGGTGTACTATAACCTGAGGTCAAATATTTGTAGCAGGTATAATACTGGGCTGAACGCTTCTGCTGATTTGTCTCCTAGTCGCATGCAATAATGCAAGGCATGAACACAGTAGCTAATCTGTTTACCACCACATGCACTTCCTAAAGTAGATTATATTTTTGAGGCTCCTCTGCGTTTTTATTTAAACTTTATTTTAATATTTACATTGGTTAGTGGGATATGACATTGCAAAAAAGAGAAGCATTCACATTGCCCACGATAGTAAGAATCGACTTGCCCCCAGCCTTCCGTACTAAATCTACCCCGACCTGCCCTCTTCCTGAACCCCCTCAAACTCATCCAATGGTGATGTTCCCCTTAACCAGTGTTTCATATGGGTGGTCCACATGTCTACTTTTTACTTTTGTCTCCCTCCTGTGACTCTTTCCACTCCTATATGGATTCAATAATCCCTCATCTGCTTGTTCTATTCCCCGGGATCCTTCATGCCAGTCCCCATTTGAGCATCAGGCCACCCCTCTCCAACAGCAACTCTACCATCTCATCATTCACTGCTGCAGTCACTCCATTATATTGTGTACTTCCCCTCCAGACTTCTTTCGATGGTAGTTTCACTTTCCAGCACTGGGCTATGGCCAGTCGTCCCACCCTCAACATGGCTTCCCATATCCTAGGCAGCCTGTGTTCTTCCCTGTCTTTATGTGGAAGCCCCAAGAGGATCTGCAGTGGGGATTAAGTCAGTTGTATTCCTTAGACCTCTTCCATCCAACTAAACACCACCTTCCAGAACACTTGCACTTTTGGACACCAACACCACTACATGTGGGCTAGGGACCCCTGCGACCCACAGCCCCTCTGGCACTTGGCGGAAGCCCCCTGGGAACATTTTGGACAGGCTTTGGGGGTCCCTGTGCCAGCCCAACAACTTTTTAAAGATGTGTTCAATCATGAGGTGAATAGGCAACCCCGACAGGCTATTTTTGTAAGTGTGCCCAGTCCATCTTCTCCCCTGCCAGGTTCTCCCAGTATCTTTGAAAAGTGTCTTCCCTGAAGGCCCATCTCATTCAAGGCTTTCTACTGCTTGGATAGATCCACTTTCTTGTGATGGATAGATCTAGTAACCTTCTCCACTATCGTTAAATCACTTGCCACTGATCTTTCCCACTTAGGGTCCGTTAATATACCCTTTATGCAGAGATAATCAAACACTGAGATGGAGTCTCTGCCCAGCACTTACTGCACTGCTTCTCGTTCCAAAAAGATACCATCCGGATTCCAAGATGGCCGCCGGCACTGTGTAGACGTGCCAATGGTGCTCTCCGGACCCATTAGATGAAAGATGCCCACCACCCCATCTGCGGACCGGTCGTCAAGTCTGTGCGTTCCCTCAGGGTGGTGGAGACGGAGGACAGCAGGTCGAGCCAGCCGACTTGGAGGGGCAATGCGGAAGGTGCGCTGCTTCGAGCGGGCAGGAGCCGAGGAGGCCATCGAGGAGCGAAGCACAGCGGGGCCAGGAACACTCACATTGGGGGACGGGAAGGTAGTGGCGTCCCCCTGAGAGGCGGAGCGGAGGGCTGCGGCGCCAGAGATCCCCGTGGACTGCTCTGCCTGAGTAGCGCACATTTGGAGACCTCCTTGGGGAGCGGTTAGGCGCCTGCCCGGCGTCCAAGGGGAGAAGCCAAGAAGTTTGGCCCCGGGAGCGGCCCGCCCCCGCCGGCGGGCCCGACCCTATCCGAGGAACTGGAGGTGCGGTTGGGGCCTCATTGGGAGAGAAGCTCAGCAGTGCCGAACGTGAGACAGTCACACAGGATAGGGGCCCCAGCCCGGTGGCGGTCTCAGGAGGAGCGACAGACCTGAAAGCGGCAGTGAAAGGATCCCAGGCCCTGCAGGCTTCCCCGGTGAGTGGATGAGTGGACTGGTGCTGCACAGCCCCCACTCAGATAAAAGGTCAGTTACGGTGTCGGAAGACGTGGGTCCCCATGGACACGGATCCGCGCCGATTGTCTGTTGCGCAGCAGCCTTGAGCGGGCTGAGACCGTGCCACCGCCCCCTGATTTGGGGGTGTGCGGGGACACAGTCCGCCCCCCTGGAGGTTGAGGGCCTTTCCTGAAGCGGAGCACCTGGTGAGGGGCGCGGGGCAGGTTGGACCCTTGGCCAAGGAGTGAAACAGGTGTCGCGAACAGCTACACGCCATACAGGGGCTCCCTCCAGGGGGTGAGTCGCCGGTGCCTGCATTCCGGACAGTGGGAGAAGCGACCAGAGGAAGGCCGGTCGGGGCACTGGCTGGGATTGGAGAGGGAAAACCGCCTTCAACCCCCCAGCATTCTCTCGGATTGACCAGGAGCTGTGGACTGGTGCAGGGCGGCAGCTGCAGGACACACCCGCTGAAGAGAAGTGAGCGGCATGTCCACGAAACACAAAGGGAAAGGGGAGTGTTGCAGACCTCTAGGGATACCCGGGGCACCCTTCAGGCGATGTGGCCAGCCCAGACTTTGAGAGACGGTCCTGGGGCCTCCCGGGGGCGAACAGGAGAGGAACTCACGCAAGGGGAATCAGGACTTGGCACTCATGCCTAGACAGGAATTCCTGGAGGAACTACATGCCTTGCAAGCAAACCTGGCAAAGACCTTCCAGGAACAATTCCAGCTGATGCGCAATGACTTAAATGACGCTATTGGGGAAATGAAACGGGAGTTGCGACAACTAGGAGAAATGATGCCCTGGAGAAAGGGCTCCAAGAGGTGGATACAGACACATTAGCCAATAGTGAAGCTATAGTGAGGCTAAACATTGCCACCAGTAATCTCGAAATCCAGATGGAGGACTTGGAAAATCGTCTCGCAGAATCAATAGAGTGAAAATACTGCCGAATCAGTACTGGACAAGAATCTGAAGGCGGTGCTCCAGAGCATCTTTGCAGATATCCTGGAAGAGAGCAGCCCGGAGATGGTAGAACTGGATCGGGCGCACAGAACTGGGCGATTGTCTAAAGGTCAAACGGCAAGGCCGAGACGTGCTCGCAGCATTTACGAGGTACACTCAGAAGGAAGCGGTTCTCAGAGCAGCAAGTCAAAAGGAACCAATTATGTATGAGGGCCACAAGATTGCTCTTTCAGGATTTGGCGAATGGCACACTCCTGAAAAGGAAGCAAATGGCGCCACTGCTGAAAACCTTCAAAGAGATCAATCCGATACCAATGGACCTTTCCTTTTGGCTTGCTTTTTGAACGGGAGGGGACCCAGAGGCGGATTACCTCTCTCCAGGAAGGGTCTGATCTTATGCGGCTGGATCTTGAGGTTGCACCGGCAGGAGCGGGTCAGAAAGCTTGGAGTAGTCGACCGAGACCTCGACCATGGGAATGGACGATGGTTGGGGATAAAAGGAGAGACCAAGAAACTCAGTGAAGCGCGAGGCGAAACTGACTGAGTCCTAAAATGGAAGGGTAACGACAGGGGTGGTGGACCTCTAGAAGGGTGATGTGGCTAAAGGGTTGCAGGTGGAGCAACCATGTTAGAACAGAAAGGCCGGTGATGCCCGAGTTGGGAGAGGGCGGGAAGGTTTTTGCCTTTGGGGGAGAGGAGTGGGGGTCGGGGGGGAAATGGGGGACGGCAACTAGCAGCAGGATGGGGGGGGCAAGCAAAGGGGCACTCCAGCGTAGTAGTAACCCTTGTATCCTGGGTAACTTAAGTGGCCAACGTAAGAGGGCTAAACACCCCTCTTAAAAGGAAGAAGTTGGAGAACTTCACACTGAAGGAAAGGCCAAACTTCATGGGGCTTCAGGAAACGCACTTGCTGCAGAAAGATCAGGGCAGGCTAAAACTGCAAGGTTATGATCAGATTCTCCATGCCTCAGGTCAAAGTAAAACACAGGGTAGCCCTGGCCATTCGTAACACGGTGGGCTTCACTGTTTGTGATGTGATCAGAGATAAGGGAGGTATATAGTGGTCAGGGGGAAATATCAAGAGTCTCCCTATACAATAGCCGTGGCTTGTGCCCCAAACTCCACGCCAGGAGCAGTTCCTGCAACGGATTTTAAAGGTATTAGAGGAGCAGAGTTGGGGTCAAATTGTTTTATTGGGGGATCTGAACACTGCATGGGACAGGGAGAAAGACCGGGCAGGTAGACGGAGGGGGGGCGGGAGGCTTCAGGGGCGGTAATGTCTGAGGAGTTGGAGAGGATTGGCAGGATGGGGATACGAGATGTTTGGAGGGAATGGAAGGGGGGGGATGAGGATGGCTATACTTTTTTGTCAGTTCATGGATCACAATCTAGGATTGACTATATATGGGTGTCAGTAGGCCTAATGGGGAATGTCCGGGAAGTTTGTACTGGTCCAATAGGGATCGCAGACCACAAGACCATTTCTATGGTAATGGAACCAAGTCCGAGGGTAAAGGGAATTTGGGGCTGGAAACTACCAGGGGCAATACTGAGGGACCTGGAAATCTGGGGGCGTATTGAAGAGAGAATTCAGGCCTTTTTCGAGATTAACGAGGAGGATAACGGGGGAGGGGATAAGGTGGGACGCATTTAAGGCCCTTCTTAGGGGGGGAATTCATTGCGGCATCGGGTGAAGCAACTGCAGACATTAGAAGTTCAGCTTGAGGTGAAGCGGCTAGGCAGGCAGCAGGAGGTACCCCTTCCCGGAAAGCTATGCGGGCCTACAGGAAAGCAGTGGGGCAACTGGCGCTCCTATGCACGAAAAAGGCTGAGGGAGCTCTGTTAGCAGTAAAACAAAAGTATTATGCTAAGGCTAACAAATCAGATGCACTCCTCGCACGTCTGAGGGGGAAAAAGGGCGAGAAATGCGATCACGGCATTGAAGGTAGATGCGGGGGTCAGAGTTATGAGGCAGGAGAATTTACAGGTCTCTAGCGGAGTATTATGATTCCCTATATACCTCGCAGCATCCCTGCAGTAATATGCAAGATCAATTCCTGCAACAAGTGCACCTGGGGGAAATTAGTAAGGAAATGAGGGAATTCCTTAATCAGGAGATCTCGGAGGAGGTAAGGGGGGGTGATGAGAGATCTCCTGGTACATAAAGCCCCGGGTCCGGATGGCTATGCTGCAGCATTTTACAAGCTGTTTGTCTCGCAATTGGCCCCACAATTGACGTCGCTATACAACTCCTTCCGCCAGTCGGGTAGAATTGCCCCTTCCATGGTAGAAGCTAAAGTTACCCTCATACTTAAACCTAATAAGAACCCAGAAGAGAGGACGTCCTACCACCCTGTAGCCTTGATTAATATCAACGCTAAGATCTACACCAAGATCTTGGCGAATAGACTTGACTCCATCCTCCCACAATTGATGCACCCTGAGCAGGCCGGGTTCATTAGGGGAAGGCAAACAGCTGACAATATCAGGCGAGTGGCCCACATAGTTGAAAATGTACGTAAAACGAACACTCCCGCAGTCCTGGTAGCATTGGATGCAGAAAAGTCTTTTGACCGCGTGGGGTGGACGTTTCTTTTCCAGGTAATGGAAAGGATGGGCTTTGGGTGGGGGGGGAGTTTGTCAATAGTTAAGGCCAACTACCAGAACCCCACGATTAGAGTGGTAAACGGGGCACCCTCGAGACAGGTACATCTAGAGAGAGGGACAAAACAAGGCTGCCTGCTCTCCCCATTGCTCTATGCGATCTACCTAGAACCGCTTTTACAATCCATCAGAGAATCCACTGAGATTCGGGCCGTTCCCTTTGGGGGGGTTGCAACACAAGATTGCAGCTTTTGCTGACGATATGCTGCTTATGCTGTTGGCGCCAAGCGAGTCTTAGAGCTAGCGTGATCTTGCTGGAGACGTACGGAGAGGCCTCAGGGTTCAAAATCGGTGTTGGCAAGTCGGAGGTCTTGAATCTAACATTAGAAGCGGCAGAACGGGATAGGTTAAGAGGAAGCACTATTTCAGTGGTGCCCGGGAGGGATTTGTTACCTGGGGGTGAGGATCACAGCTACTCTAGATGGATAGTATTCAGCAAACTTCCCCCCGCTTCTTACGACAGAGGGAATTTCAGAGGGGAACGACTTAAGGGTGTCATGGCTGGGAAGGTTAGCCGCAGTAAATATGGTCCTACTCCACAGCTACTGTACTTCTTTCAGGCGATTCACCCAGCTGGTCCGGCAAGCTTTTTCAATGAATTGGGAGTGCTGACTAGACACTTTATCTGGGAAGGGAAGAGGCCCAGGGTGGGGTCCAAGCTTTTGATGGCACCTAAAAGCGAGGGCGGTCTAGCGCTGCCGGATTTTCGGCGATATTACGAGGCATCACAACTCCGAGTCATCAGGGAGTGGTTGAATGACGAAGTCAAGCAAGACTAGTTATGGGTGCGGATGGATAGGGCAGTGGCACATCGTAGCCTGGCCGAAGTGTTGTGGCTCCCGAAGGCGCATAGACCCAGTCATCTATCAGAGCGCTATTACCAAACTTATGGCTGACACATGGGACAGGCTGGCGGGCCCTGAGGGGATCACCACATTCCCGTCCCCCTTTACCCCCATTTTTGGACATGGGGATTTTACCCCGGGGCTGGAAAATGGCAGGAAGGAGGCTGCGAGAAATTGTGCGACATGTTCCGTGAAGGGGGGGTGGGGGGAGTGCTATCCTTTAATGTCTGTGAGGAAGTTCGCTATACAGGAGGGTGAAAGGCTCCGGTATGCACACACGCCATTGGGTACTTCAGCCGGGGGTCATGTTGACAGCCACTCGGGATTCAACACAATTTGAGAAATGTTTACTCTCAAATGACGGATCGAGAGGTCTCATCTCTAACATATATAAAATTCTAGTTGCCGCAAAGACAGGAACGCAATGGGCCTATATGCGGGAATGGGAACGGGTCTTGGGACGTGAGATTGGTAGGGGGGAGTGGGAAAGGCTTTGGAGAATACCCAAACTGGCCAGGGCGTCCCAATTACAAGAGACATGGTACAAGATACTATTAGGGTGGCATTATACTCCTGCCCGGCTCCATAGGTTTTACCCTACACTATCAGGGACTTGCTGGAGAGGGTGTGGATTAGCAGGTACTGCAGAGCATATTTGGTGGAACTGCCCAAAGATCAAGCCCTTTTGGGGAGAAATACGGGAAGCAGAGGAACAGGCGTTTGGCCGGGGTGGTGACAGAACTCCAATGCAGATCCTCTTGGGTATACGCGACACCTCGGGAGCTGGGGAAGCTAGAGGAAAGGAGAAAGCAAAAGCAATTTTGACTTTGGCGGCTATGCAGTTGATAGCGCAAAAATGGAAAGGCCCTGAGGTCCCTAGGTGTCAAGACTGGCTGAGGAAAGTTTGGGAAATTGTTGCTTTGGAATGGGCGACCTACGCCATGAACGGCAAGGTGCAGTCCTTTGCGGCAGACTGGGGAAAAGTTCTGTCTGTGCTTAAAGATGACTTTAGGGTGATGTGGTGCCCGCAGCGTTTGAGACTATAGGAATTTACAATGAACATGGAGATGCAGCCTGGACGGAAGGAGAGTTTTTAAGCTAGTCGCTGGGGGGTGGGGGGGAGGGAGGGAGGGCGGAAGGGGTTGTTCTTACTCTGATTGTTCTGTTGTAAAATTTAATAAAAAGTTTACAAAAAAGAGACCCTCCCTAAACAGTTGTGCCACCCTTTTGAGGCTCCTCTCCAACCATGTCTGTTATAAGGCTAACCCCTGGAGCCCGAAGTCAAATGAGGGCTCCATATGGAGGACATCTGGGCAGGCTATGTAGTGTATCTGGAGGTACCCTTGGATTAGCATCTTACCCACAAACCCTCAGCGTAGGGTGGTCCCTTAGCAGTTCCGTGATGGACCTGGTTTGGCACCAAAAGTAGTCCCTTGCTTTCAGGGGGTGGGTGTCCAGGTGGGTCCAATATGTTCTCGGGTCCTATCGCACATGGTCAAACATCAGGAGTTGGGCCGCCTTGTAATGGCGGTGGTTATTGGGGAACCCAAATCACCCCTTTTCCCCCTCAAGAGCGTTGGGGGGGAGGGAGGGATCACCATTTTTACCCTAGGTGTCTTGTTTTTCCAGATGAATCTGCAGCGCTCTCCTGTAACTTCTTGGAAGAACTTCTCTGTGCTACCTCGGGATGGCTGTGAACAGATATAGCAACCTGGGAAGCATTTTCATCTTTTAGGTAATGCTACCAAACCACATCAATACAGGGGGGTCCCATCTCTTGGGGTCAGCTGTTGGGTGTGCCCGGAAGGGGTCGTAGTTGGCTGCAACTATTTCCTTTAGGTCCCTAGTCACTTGGATTCCCAGGTATTGTATGCTCTTTTGGTTGACCCTCATGACTTGGTAACTCCTTTTTGAGTCTAGGAGTGGTCTCTGTTCGAGTACCGGCATTGTGCATGATTTCCCTACATTGAAGTCCCAAGAGGCGGCCATACTCTGAGTCATGAGTGCCGGGTGGGAGTGCTGAATGTCAGTAAGGTATGCCAGTATATCGGCGGCAAAGAGTGAGTTTGCATTAGATTCCCCCCTCTATTCCCTTGATTTGGTTATTAGTCTGCATCGCTATTGCCAGTGGTTCCATCACCAGGGCATATAGCAACGGGTACAGGGGACACCCCTGCCTTGTACCTCTTGTTAATACGAAGGACTCAGAGGCTGCGATTGACTGACCCTGGGCTTATTATAGAGTTCCTCATCCATCTTGGGAAATTAGTCCCATCTTCAGGACATTCATCATGAAGGGCCATTCGAATCTTGTCGAATGGCCCTTCATGATGGCCATTCAAGGCCATCATGATTCCAGCTAAACCAGGCAGGCTTCCTGCCCATTCATTTGGGCACCTCGGATCAGGTTTATTTGATGCTTTTTTTTATAGGTTCATAGTTTTCCTGATATCTGACTCTGGCCTTCCTCTTATGAATCCCACTTGATCTCTGTGAACTAATGGAGGTAGTGCCCAAACTCGTTCCCAAGATTTTCGCCCAGATCTTTGCCTCCCCATTTAGGGGAGAGATGGGCCGATAGGATGAGCACTCAGTGGAGTCCTTCTCCCCCCCCCCCCTTCCTTTGGAATTGCCATGATTGTTGCAAGCAGTATAGTGGTGGGGAAGAGCTTCCACATGCAGGCATGCATTGAACACCCTCACCAGGTATGGGGCAAATGGGGACCTAAAACTTTGTCATCCTCCCCCGGTGTTGACCCTGACTTCAACCCCTTGATGGCCTGCAGGACCTCTTCTCCCATTATGGGGCACTCGAGCTTCTCCATTATTTTCTTGGGGACCCCCGGTAGTGGTAGGGTCCCCAAAAATACCTCGATCTGTGCCATCTCCTTCTCATTTTGTTTTTTCATTCCCAATGCTCCTGGCGTCACTGACCCGCCCTCCATCTTTATTGCCCCTATTGTTCTCCGCTTCCTCGTCTCCCTTGACCTCCATGCAAGGATCTTATCCGCCCTGTCACCTTTCTCATGATATTTGTTTAAGAAACAGGAGTTTCTTTTCAGTGTCCTGGGTCAGAATGGCCTTCAATTGTTTTTTACCTCCTGAGCTCCTTAGCTTCAGTGGGCGATCTTCCCTGTGAGCTCCGGCTGTATTTGCATTATTGTGGCAAACTCTCCTTCACCCCACTTTTTTTTTCTTGTGCCTATCCTTATTGGTACTCCCCAGATGGTTGTGCCTTGAAGCCCTGCCACACCGATTGAATTCCCACCTCTCCCATATCATTGAAGAGGAAGTACTCGATACTGTAAAGTTCCTGTTGCACATCCTTATCCTTCAGCAGGAAGTCAGTTGCACCTACAGCTCACCTCGGATCCCACCGCTCTCCCTCTCTCCAACGTAACTCTCCATGTCATGGCTAGACCATGGGATCGGGGAGACCTGGGTGTCAAGTACTTTTGACTTGAGGGTTGAGTCTACCAGGGCCAGGTCTATGCACGAAAAGGATTTGTGTACTGCTGAGTAATGGGTGTAAGGCATGCCACCCTCCTGTGGGTGTGAGGGAGTCCCCTAGGCCCAAGACCTCATTGACCTGTTAAAAGTGCTCGCAGTCTCCCATATTTGCCCTCATTGCTGGTCTCCCCCATTCTCTTGCAGTCCCTTATTGGGTCTAATACCATATTAAAATGCCCCAACCACCAGTTGCCTTTCCACAAGCCTTATTAACTTGTCCCTGACCCCCTCCCAGAATTCACACTGGCCTACGTTCGGAGCATACACAGTCCAGTGTGAGCCTCTCCCCATGCAGGTGACCTTCAAACACATACCTCCCATTTAGGTCGGCCAGTACCAATTCCATTAGGAAGCCCAGTCGGGGATATTAGGACAGCGAACCTGCCTTTTTTTCACATCTGAGGCCATAATCACTCCCCACCTCGCCGTCCTACTGCCAATGTCTTTTCTTGGAGGCACATCCAATCAAGTCAGGCCCTAAATTCCCAGATTACCATAGATCCACTACTCCGAGTTGAGGCCCCGGATGTTGAGGGAGCTGATAAGCATTTCGCCTGAACCAGACATAGCCCAGTCACCGGAGCGCCACAAAACTTCCCCTTCCCTCGAGACAGGACTGTAGATGAGCACCTAATGCCCAGGCCATGCATCTAGCAACTTGAAATACCACACACACCATATGTGACAAACAGCCCACTTTAACTCCCCCTTGGCATCCAAACCCTCTGGGATTATAACACCAGTGGTCTGCTTCCACCCAGGCTAAGCTCTTGTACTTTAGCCCCCTTCTAACACAATTGTTCAACACAAAAAAAAAGAAACGGAAGAAAAAAAAAAATCTGCCCCGCTAGACCAACTCACAGATCCAGGCAGCCAGCCTTTATCTTTAAGCTCAAGACTGTCCCGCTGTGGAGCTTCTCGAGCCTGGGACTTTGTGCCGGTTAGGCCCCTTTACGTGCCATCACCTGTCATCCGGCCTTTTCTCCTATCCTTCCATCATTGGTGCTACCCTTACCATCAGTTCTCGCATAACCCTCTGAATATTGTCCTGCATCGCCAATTTGTAGTTGTACCCATGAATTTCAAAGGATATAGGAAAGGGGAAGCCCCATCTCTCTCATTCCTTTCTCGTTAAGCCATTTTGTGAGTTTGTGAGGGGGGTACATTAACTCTCTTCTAGAGCGTTTGTGAGGCCAAATCCTGGTACATTGTTATGTTTACATTACTCCGGGCCACAGAGCTCTGCCCCTTCACTTTTTCCAGGATTTGTCTGTCTGGGTGGTTATGAAAGCGTGCGAGCACAGATCGTGGCCTCCCGCACACCCCTGCTCTGTGCACCCTGTATTTTAGCCTAGTCTATATTTTCATCTTTGATATGGCATTTTTAACGTGCCTATGCACAAGTGTTTCAAGGCGTGTCGAGGAAGGGGAACAAAGGGAGGACAATGATCCTACTAGGCCAGGTGTTCAGATCGCAAGTGCGTGGGAGGGGGCAAGAGTACAGCACATGGGAATAGTTAACAATAAGTAGCAGCCGGCAAGTGCAAGGGTAAGTGCAGACATCAGGTGTCAAGGGCTGGTAGGGGACGGTAGGCATACAGAGCAGTCTCCGTGCATGGATTGGCAGGCAGTGCAGGTGACGCTGGCAGAGGATGGACCTGGGCCTGAGATCAGAGGGTGTCCAGGAAGCCAGTGCAGTTCCAGTTACAGCCAGGTCAGCAGAGGAGGCGAAAAAGCAGAAGCAAAGAGGTTTTGAGGTGCTTCCGGAACCGTAGATGGTTCTCCTAGAGTTTAAGGGAGGCATGGAAGCTGTTCCGGAGGGAGGCGTCAGCTGAAGAAAGATCTACCCCTAACTCGTTGCTTGGAGAAGCGACTGACCCTGAGGGAGTTGGAGGCAGATGAGGAAAGAGCTCGAGGGAAGATATTTAGGAAGTGAGAGTTGCAGGTATTGTGGCCCCAGAAGGCCTTATGGAGGATGCAGAGGGTTTTGAACGTAATCCTCGCATCCTTTAAATAGGACTTTGACTCTCGTGGATGGTTCTCCTTCCGATTCTCCCTCCGTTTTAAGATTCCGAAAAATCTTAAGTTGGTCCTCTCACGATTCTCAATCGTCCAACTTCAGGGCCACCTCTCCTTCTCTCCAACTCCACCAACTGCCTGTCTATTTGCGTCTCCATTGTTTCGAGGGAGGTCTGGTTGTTCTCAACTGCTTGGAGTCTCTTGTCCAGTTTGTCAATCCTGACCTTTATCCTATCCACTTTACCTCCTATGCCGACGAGCATCCCCCTTATATCCTCCATTAGTGAGGCAATGTCTCTTTTGGTGGACGGTGTCATCCCCTGCCTCCAACATGGTGGGTCCTGCCACGTTGCTCTCCAACCCTCCCTCTGGTATTCAGTGTTTCAGCTTCGCTTTCCAGTCCATGGGCGAGTGGGGTCTTTTCGGCTGGATTTCGTTTCTGCCCTTTTCAGTCTCGATGGCGGCCTTCTGTGTTGACGGTCTCTCGTTTCGCATTCCCTACATACCACTCTCTTGGGGTAATTCTCTGCTTGCCCCCACCAGGCCAATTCCTCTTGTTTCAGTGCCAGTCGTGGCCTCGGGTCTCTTAACACTCGTGGTGCCTGCAGATTTGCCCCATGGGGCTGACTGGGGTGGTTGGTTTGTCCTCCCAACCAGTCGGGGTCTTCACCTTGTTTTACCACCTTCTGCTGCGGTCCTTTGGCGCACTCTCCTCCATGTCTTCACCTAGACGGGCACACACCCCAGGATGAGTTATGGCCACCCACACCTATTTGCTTATCTTTTGCGATTGTTGCGTGTCCAGTCTCCAGGGGTTTTTCAGTGGTGGGGCACCTTGGGGTGGGCCCACTCTTCCTTCCCTTCCTGATTAACCCCCCATGCTCTGGTGGCCCCCTTCAGACTCTCACTTGTTTGCCTCTTCGTGCTCCCTACTCCTTCCTAGGGTGGTTGGTGGTCCTCGTCCAGCTCCTTCCCTCTTGCAGGGTCTCAATTGCCAGGTGGGAAGGGGAGCGTCTCCCAGGCAGGCACACGTCCCAGGGTCACACCTTTTAGCACCCACGCGGTCGCCTGGTGGTGTATGGTGCACGTGCCCTGTTTCTGATGGGACTGGCTCCTTCTTCAGAGGGCCCTTGTGGTTTTCGATGGGGTCCTTTCCTGGGTCCACTACTCTACCTAGCCGTGTCTGGGCGGGCTTATTGTGCCCACTGCCGCACTACTCCTTCCCCCAGCTCCTAGATGACTGGGGTGTTTATGCGTCGGGGCGGGGAGATCGAGGGGGGACTGGGACAGATGACCCCACAGACCGCGTGCTCACTCCCGAGGGCCTCCCCACCTCCATTAGGCCTGTTCTTGCTGCAGTCCGGGCCGTCTGTGCTCAGCTCCTTGCCAGCAGGTCTACTTTCACGTTGGACCGGGAACCACAAGGGTCCAGATGCAGTCTGGGGGTTGTGGGCCTCAATCCTTTATTTGGCCCTTGTGGATTTATAACGTGTCAGGCTGCGTGCATTCTCGAGCCCCCTGGTGTTTGCCTCCGCCTCCTGCTTTTCAAAGTATTGAATCCACTGCTACTTTGATTTATACTGCAAATTAGGGCCCAATATTGACCCACAGAAGCCATCATTGGCAAGATGGGTCACCTGGGTGGTTAATTCGCAAACGTTTTTAGGATATTGTATAGTACTGGCGCACTTTGTAATGTTGCTTCACCGCGAGCAAGTTACGTTTGCAGAAAATCGTGGCATTTGGTGTAATCTTGGGACAAAGTTTGTAAGCGGGAGAACTTTTGAAGGGTTTGGGGGGGCTTTTGCATGATTTCTGCAGCTTGGAAGCGTGCAGCGAGGATGGTGCACTTTGCTTATGATTTTGCGCATGGGATATTTTTTTAACCCTTGGATGGCGGTGGGGGGGGGGGGTTGGGGAGGGAGGCTAAAATCCAGGCTGGCTGTGCTGCATGCAGTTCAAGCGGGGATGCAAATGGTTGGCAGAGGATGGAAGGTGGCTGCTGGTGGGTGCGATGGGGCAGATGTGAAGGGTCGAAAGGGTGAGTTTACCTGGAAAGCAACTGTTACATAACACACTGGGCAAGAACGGTTTGCAGACAAAGCACTAGTGGACCTGTCGCCCAAGTGCTCACCTGGGGAGGGGTGATCACAGCGACAGGTTTCAGTGGGGGATGAGAGAAACAAAACTAAAGGCGCGAGGGGGTATTCTTCAGAGGGGATCACTTGTGCTGCGCACCGTGCCTGGAAAGACTGGGGGCGAACGACACTGACCCACTTCCTCTTTGAAACACTTTCTTGTACAGCTCTCCTATTGGAGCGCTACTTGCTCCTGAAAGTGTGTTGACTGTTATACAGGGGTCCTCAGATCATAACATGTAAAGATTTGTTGTCAAAAAGGAGCACACACTGGGCAAGAAGCAACGCTGTTTATTACAGCTGGGTTACCACAATGAAACAGGACAGTGGACAGCCACTGGTCGAGTGCTTACAAGAGGGCGCACAGTGAACCGAAGTTTTATAGGAGTACAATATTTCAAGCATTTTAAACTGTTGCGGTTAGAAGGTACAGATTTCCCATTGTTCCCAGGACAGCCATTGGTGGAGTTATGCATATATTAACTAAACATTATTGGAGCAATACCCAAGACATCTGTGGTAAACTAGGCCTCCTTCCCAATCGGGAACACCAGAAGGTAAGTAGTTTACATGCAGGTTTATTCTTGGATATTAAGTAGAGAAAGCACTGGGACATCCATCCAGCCCAGCACATTAGGTCCAACTGACACCAGTAGAACCCAGCACTCCAAACATCTATCAACACTCCACATGGAATGTCGGTGACATCGCGACACTAACCCTCCACCTAGAATGTCAGTGACCTCACTACACTCAATAACACACAACCATAATCATGCCCCAGCACAGATGATAACATCCCTCACGTGTTTCTCATCCCTCCCCGGAACAATTTGTAATTGGTAACATTTGTGCTCACCGTTGGCTTTATATTTTCACCATTGGTCAGCGCTGTTGAGACTGACATGAGATAGCCTCCCTTCTGGTAGGAAGGGAGACAGTTGCACACTACCTCATGAATATTGGCCTTCACAATGTATGTAGTTGATATTCTGAAGGCTGGCCACCTCCCAGGAACACAACTAATCGCTTGATTGGTTCCTCCAGGGACTCGCATAACCACCTGGCGAGCTGCATGCGTAGCCCTGTGAATGGATTGCTGGCTAAGGTCCACCTCATCCCAGAGTCCCCGCTGGATTGGCTTGCTGCCTAGTTTGACCTCACTCAGTGAGTTTGTAGCTGGCTCAGTTTGCCAGCCACTCTCTGCGTGAGCTCTGCTTCCCTGCATCCCTGTCCTGTGCAATGCTGATGTGCTTGAAGTAGGATGTCTTCCATGTTATGACTATTCTGGTTGTCCTGTATTCCCCACCACCTTTAGGGTGCCCCTTTTCCTCCCTGCTCACTCCACCAGGCTGTAGGCCCGACACCCTATATTGCACTGGTTTAGCACTTTCAATACGCTGTGGTGGGGCGGGCCCGAGAGCACCCCATGAAACAAAGCACACAATTCTAGGGTTAGACCAATCCGCTTTCTGTGTAGGGCTGGGACGGTGCTCAACTGCTTGGGTCCCGTTTGGTCAGATACTTCTCCAAATTTGTACCAGCTGGAACTCCAGTCGCATGACTGGAAATCTGTAATCAAAGCCATCCGGTTTAATAGCAGTTGTAAAAGGGACTACAAGCTTGCTGCGTATACAACACGAGCGGGACACAATTGAACTCCTATCCAGCCGGAACGCCGAGTATGTCCTGATTTTGAAAAAAAACTGTTCACGGCTACGGCTCTTCCTCTTGGCAGCAAGTAGCATCAAAAAGCTAACTGCAATCTCAGAATTGCAGTAGAACGCACAGGCTAAACGCAGAGTAAACGTATAATAATATTCGAAGCCTATATGTCTGACGGACAGGAAGCAACCATCATATTACCTCTTGTTCCCAGCCTGACCTGAACATACGGACCCAGCGCGCTGCCAGTCACAGCCTGTAAGCTCGCTTTCCAGACCAGGGAGGCTGACTGAGCTGGGGAGCTGTGCGAGCAACCCGCGCTCAAAGTTCCCGCCTTCTTCCACACATCACTTTCCCTCGGAATGCCAGGCCTCGCAGATCAGGAAGATATTTTTTGAGTTTCTGTGCACTTTGATAATTTAACACATGGAGCCAGTGGGCAGCACGGTCACTAAATGTGTTGTGGAATTATATCTTGCATATCATTTGAAATGTTCTCTACATGAATGTGCTAATTGCATGAAAATGTATCCTTTAATTTGGAAGTTAAATGGTAGATTTACTATTCAAGTATGGGGTTGGAGACAGTCATCCAAATGGCTGCCTCCATGGAAGAGCTTGGAGCTCAAGTTCAGATGGGCAGGAATGGGTGCGATTAGCCATAGAGAGTAGCATGTAGGGGCTGGTAATTGGGGGGTGGGTTGGCGGTGGGAGGGTGGGGCGGCAAAGGGGAATCCATAACCAAACGCACTGTATCCCTCCTCAAATGTCATCTCCAATGAAAAGCATTAGACCCTCATTCAAAGCCCATATTTGAAGCTTACATTAAAGTTAGTATTTTAGGCCAATAGTTGTTGCATAAAGGTAGCGCTTTCAGCTCCACCTAATAACCAAAACCTTGTGTTTAAAAAATAAATAAAAAATCACAAACTAAATATTTGCTATGCATTCATCTGAAAAGCAGATGCATTTCTAAATGTTTGGTTGAGTAGATGGTCCAGTGCTGTTTGTTTTTTAGAATGTCTGGCATAAACTACATGTCCCAGTATTGTACTAGTGTATGGCATTGGAAAAAATTGATCTGAAGCAGCAAAACCGCAGGTAATTTTATTTTTGTTGCTCTGCCACTGGGTGATTAAGGGGGGAGGCAGGACAGCCAGAATGGGCTGTTGGGGGCGTTTCTGAAGGACAGGCTCATTCGGCTTGGCTTCAGTGTTTCATTGGGAGGGGCACCAGGTACCCTGCATTACTATGAAGTGGTTTTTGAGGCCCTGAAGGACACGTTTTTAGACTGATATTCCAGTTATTTTTTTTTTTTCAGTGAAGTGCTAGTTTGCTGGGACAACATTTTCTCACTGTGGTGGTGACCTGGTCCTAATGAAAGTAAGTTGTAGAGTTTGGTGCCTTTTTGGGGAATGTAGAGGTAGCAAGGCAGTGCAGATGTAATGGCTTGTGGTGGCAGTGAGGAGTAGGACATAAGCTGTGGCTTTCAATGTGTTGGCAGGGACACAGTCAGTGTTTGGGCAGAAAGTAGGCCATCGGGGCAGTTATAACTAGAGCCTAGTTTACAATCTCAAGGTTATATAACCTTGAACTTAAAATGGTCTTGTGTCAAGGAAAGCAGGCCTCAATTTTCATTGTGCGCTGCTAGTGACCATGGACGACTCTTGGTGATTAAGAAATGGCATGCATTATGCATGTGACAAACTGAAGGGTGGTGTGGTGACATTTGTGGCTGGTTAGTATCTTGCAACTTGAAATGTTTACTCCTGGTTAACGAATACAGCCGGTACATCTCCTATAAGTGTTGCAAAACACAAAATTGGGCTTCAAAAGTGCTTTGTCATAATGTTAAAATTTGTGCTGCAATACCCTGAGAAATCTGATACCAGTCTCTATTAGCTGTGATCTACAGAAGTAGTAATGTTTGCAAGTCTCTTCCCACAATTAAAAAAAATGTATAGTGTAGCAGCCATACAAAAATAAATAACGCCATGAACACTTGTAGCATAAAAAGGAATAAAGACCAATAAAATGTATAGAACAAAATAGAATCTGAAAAAAGAACAAAATTACATTAACCATAATACTTCACTATAAAAACAATTACATTAAGCATATCCTGGTTGCATTATCCTGGGATAGATTACCCCCAAGGTCCAAAGTTCTCAGAAAAGCAACCACTTCGAAAGTTAAGAGCTTCATTGCCTGATCTATCCCAGAAAAGGTCAGAGTTCAAGAATCTTAGATCATGGACAAACTTTTGGAATCTTGCCACTCTTGGTACCAGGGCATTGTGATAAGTGATCTAGTGATTGAGTTTTTTTCATCACATTTATTAAAAACAGCAGTTGGAAATTCCTGTTTCTTACAGATAAAATGTGCAGCATCGGAAACAGATTTGACCTGAACCTTAAAATCTGATCTCTTAGCTGAGTCAGATTTTCTTGGGTACCTTGGCAGAACTGACCTGGGTTTGTCGATACATGTATGCAAGGCTGATAGTTTTCCCTTCCTCATGTTATCAATTGACCCGGTCCAGTCCATATGTTTAATAAAGGCTTTAACTTTCCCTGAATTTTCAATCAGAAGTTACATTGTACACTGAGTTTACCAGGATCTCCTGGGACTTTGCACCCAGAATTTTCAGGAAAAGGTTGACATCTCTTTGCATTAATAGGGCCATATCCTCATATAGCGACCCCATCGGAGGGTCCAAAATTGACCTTAACTTTGAGACCCATCTCCACTCCATCATTGCCCTGAGGTAAGTCGATCCTAATTCAAACCTTAAAATATTGGAACACAGGTTGGTAGGTTCAGCAAACTTTTCCATTGTTTTGCCTCCATTCCAGTCAGTGCTCACAAATGGAGGGTTAGTATCAAGGCCAAACAGGGTAGTCTGACAACTTTGCCGATGTAATATCGCACTAATGGCTCAATCGAACGTACACATTTTTTTCGCATTCTTTTCGTCTGAGAAACCAGAGGAAGGACCTTAAGTCGATGGCCGCTAGAAGATAGCGCTTTGTTGGAAAGGCTTTGATGGTTGACCCAAATAAGTTGGCTCGGGGACTATTTCATTTGGAAGCTTATCCAGCAGCCAGGTATGATTTAAGGACCTTTTTTTGGATGTTTGAAGATTAACACCTTAGATTTACTTGGGTTGATCTTTAGGTCATTACTTCTGGCATAATCAGCTAGTGCAAGCAATAAATGCTGCAACCCCACTTGAGGGTGATCTAGAACCAGAACATCGGCATAGGCCAACCAATTTAACTTGGTGTCTCCAATTTTTGGAACATCTAGCCCTTTGTCTTGCAGCCATAGACTTAGGTCAGACATGAAGAGAATGAAGAGGCAATCAAGCAGCCCTGAGGCACACCCTTTTCGATCTTAATGGGGCCTGATAGTGCGCCTGCTCTAGACAACCTCATTTGCATAGTTGAATTTTGATGGAGCTCAATCAGAATGGTCAGCAGGGTGGACGGGATGCCCCAGGAGCTCAATTGTTTCCACAATGTATTGCTGAGTATTGAATCCATCCCCTCCCATACACTTAGTCCTCCTGGGTACAACCCCAACCCTACCACCTTTTCACCGTCCAACCAACTACTGGCAAAGAGATTGTAGCACTTCTGCCCTCCATAAGGCAGTTACCCACTATCATCCACGAAACAGGCAAAGCGGCACACTTAGTCTAAACCCCTATAAACGCATCCCCAACGTCACTACACATTCCAAGTTGCAAGCTACTACTTGCCACCTCAGTTGTACACAGCAAACTATTTCCTACTCCCCACCTACTCTCCGTCCATTCTCAACAGCCAACGGCAAGTGCACTTTTTGAGCACAAACTGGCACATACCCACCACACAAATAACTGCACCGTTATGATTCCCTCCACTCCCTACAAGCCAGAGGTACATTATAACAGATTGAAATAAGACTTGATGAGAAAATGGGTATCTGGCATCTCCCAGGAAGCCTGTGATACTTCTGAGGAACAAGGTGCAAGAATATGGCGTGACAAATTTCAATGAATGCAAATTATTTATTTGTGGTTTGTTTAAACCTTTACAAAATCATCAAAAGATAAAAAACATTTCATACAATTATCTTCAATCACAAATTGTGCAAACATATTAAGAACATTATAAAGGAGAATAACAAATCGAATAAAAGTTTAAAAGATGCATAAAAAAAATCAGTAATTAAGATAGATGAGATCGACAACAATTAATTCAAACCTAATTACAGTGTTAAAAGAAAATTTCTTAATTTCATAGAATCTGTGGAAAAGGTAGTAAGGAATATTTCTTGTAAATCCAAAAAAAGATTAGAAGACAAAACAAAATTCATTGCCATCATTTAGGAGAAGTCACAAGTTTTTCAAAAATGCCATTCTCAGTTTTAAAACAGTCGAGCTATTCTGCCTGATTTGGTACCATAACAATTCAGTGTCAACAGCGTGCAGGTGTATTATGAATTGTTCAAAGTATAGAATCCTTTGCTTTACAAGAGCTGGACATTGCAATAGTATATGCTTCAAAGTTTCTTCTATACCTTCTTTCTTACAGTATCTACACCACCCCCATTCGCTGTTCTGGAGATTCCATCTTTTCAAGATGTAGTTTGTTTTCAAGGTGTCAAAACGGAACCTCATGAATGAATTTCTGAAATTCTGTGAGGGGTATTTCTCTAAATAATTCTCCAACAGGGTAAAATTTCCAAACTGTATCTGACGGTTTTGGATTGTGGAACCGTATCAAGTCATTTGCCAGTCATTACATTGGAGTATGGACTTCACTTTTAACGGATTACTTATCATCATCTCCAATGTGAGACCTGCATTTAATAGGGTGTCTTCAATTAGTTTTCAGGCTCGAGCAATAAAAATTAGTTGGATCTTTTGCTGCAATCATGTATAAAGATGTGGAATTATTTATCAAGCATTTCCTCCACAACAAACTTTTTCTCCATAAGATAATTGATTGTAAAGATTGCAGCCCAAATTCGTATATGATTGCATAAATAGGAACACATTTAGGAATAAAAAACACCTTTTCACATCTCGTTTTTTCATAAAATCTGTACCCTCAAGCTCATAGAATTCTAATCCATATGCGAGTTTGGGGATACCAGAAATGGTATAAAAACATTTCAGGGGTGTAACCGTAAATCTGCCATACTTGGCATCACTTTTTGACATCTGTCTCCTTATCTCAGCTATAACTTCCAGCTGCCTTTTGATCATTGGCGTTGTACTATTAGCTGTGAAGTTGTATCCTAGATATTTCAAAGCAGTTTGACTTTTTAGGCGTTTACCCTCACAGAACCAAGTTAGCGAAGATTGGTTTTTCTTTGGCTTTCCCATTCTTATGATGACTTTTAGCAGCATTAATTTTTAAATGTAAACCAGTAGTAAATACCACAAATGCATTTATCAACTTTTGCAAACCAATTTTTGTGCGATCTAGCAGTAAGAAATCAGTGTATTCTATCCATTCAATTGCGGTTTCTCCTATGTTGGGTGGAGCTAAACCCTTACCTGAAATAGCTTGAGAAGCTCTAGAGACATCGAAGTTAAATATGGCAGCTAACTTGCAGCCTTGTCTTGGTCCATTAGGGATTGTTATTTCAGAAGATCGTCGCCCTGCTGAGTTAAGTCTGACCTTGATCTTTGTGTCAGAATATAAGTCCATAATCATCTCTAATAGGTGTCTGGGGATCAGTAGGTCTGTTAGAATTGACCATAAAATGTCAACTAGATCAAAAGCTTTAGAGAGATCCATTGAAGCCACAAATATAACATAACCTGGCTTCTTTGTTTTTGATTGCAAACATTTCAAAATTAGCCCTCCAGTCTGTTCCTACATTTTTTAAAAATCCTATTTGTTTAACATCTAGTATGTTATTATTAGTGACCCAAACTTCAAGTTCAAGTATAATGGAGGTAAAAATCTTGTATTCAGGGTCTGAAATCGCAATTGGCCTGTAACTTTCTGGTGAGATTCTGGGCCTGTGTTTATAAATTGGTATCAGAATCGCCAGTCTCCATGAATTCGGTATAAGCTTAGATGCAAGGATGTTTTTGAACAATACATGCAAGATATTCCCCCATAACTGTGTATCTGTTTTTAAATTTTGGTTGGATAGATTATTTGGTCCTGGTGACGCGGATTTTTTAGATTTGGCAATGATTTTACTGATATTATTAGGAGATATGTCCAAAGTCATCTGGATTTTTTTCACCAGATGAGATGTATCATTGTCCGTGTCATCGCCATACATTTTAACAAAATGGGCTTCCCAGCTTCGTTGGCTGATCGAAGTCAGCAATATCTTTTTGCGTAAGCTGAATCCCATTAATCTGCCAAAAGTTAGATCTTTACCTATGATTGCCACAAGCATTTTTTCACCATCAGTTTGGTCTCTGGCTATTCTGAGAAATTAACCAATTCTTATATTGCTGCTTGGTACTTAAACTTTTCTCTTTCTACGCCAATGCATGTTGTGTTTAGGATCACACGGATATCTCGTCTTAACTGTGTTTTGCATTTTAAAATATCTATATTAAAGGCATGTGCATGGTTGCGGGGTTCTTTCCTAAATTTCTTCTCGCAACATGTGTAGATGGCAATTTCATTAATATAGTTCCTGAAAGTGGATGGTGCAAAATGGTATCAGCATTCTTCGTGTCATCTCCATATGATTTTTTAGTAAGACCGATGTAAATCTTTGTGTTGGAGTATGTAAGAGGATTCAATTCAACACTACAGCTAAGTCCACGCCTAGTCTATAATACTGAATGAAAACCCTTATTGATATATCTTTAGGTCCAGTTCATGCGTTCTGGATGACTACCCCTATATAACACCCCTCTCTTGGAATCCCCCTGACCCCACTGAGCCAAGAAGTAGTTCTGTTTTGCAAGTTAAAAGGTTTATTTGATAATTTAAACAAGAGATGTATATATCACACTTTATAATAAATTAATAATTGACTAGCACACTTAATCTGATATGATAAAGATTAACAACGGAGAATCTGGCACTAACACGCTTCTCTATAATCAATAAGGAGTTGACATGAAATGGATAAGGTAGCACACTGGTAAATAGGTACAAAAGTATAATGTGGTAGAGGATGCTTTATGTAAGCTCAGGTGGATGCAATATTCAATGAATGCAGTACAGAAAATACTCAATATGATTTCAACAAAACAATGTAATCACTTTTCTCTGGCTATTCACTCCCCCCCTCTTTATGCAATGCAAGGGAATGGGAGGAAAGCACACAGTTCTCAGAAATGCAATCAATGTAATCAGTTCAATCCCCCCCAAGCTTAGACAACAGAAGTTTGAAAACACAGATAGGAGTTTTGAAAACACAGGCCCAAATGCTTTGATATGTGCTAGCAATGGATGAGAAATATGCTGGAAATGCTTTTTAATTCCCTTTCAGAGGTTCAGGGTGAGTGGTATCTAGTTAATATTAGTCCAGGCTCACACTAGCAATGATGCAGGGATAGTTAGCAGGTTACACGAATTTCTGGCAAATGGAAGGCAAGCAGCAGCAGTTTTCACATGTGAAGAAATTTGCAAATCGCGGCAAAATTCGCGGATGCGTGTTCCGCGATTGCGGTAAAACTATAAGGGGTAGGAATGCGGTTCTAGGTGCGATTCAAAGCTAAGATTCTAAGCTTTCAAATAAAAGTTATTGCAAGTCTCTAGCACAAACGGTTGCGGAGATATGAGCGATTTTGTGAAGGTCGTTTTTCAGATTTGAAATTTTAAAGTTCAAAAAGACAAGTGCAGCTTGCGACTAGAAAATGACAAGTAACAGCTTTACAAATGACAGGTGACAGTTAGGAGGCAGTTCTACTTAGATTAAAATGGATTGAATTATATTGTTTTAACTAAGATTGGTTCTGCACAGTTTTCTAGGTACTCACACTATATTCTTGAGTGAAATGGGCCTCGCCATGGATCTGGTCAGGGTTTTAGACTCGCCTCTGGTCTCTGCACTTCACAGTGATCTGGGTCAGCTCTCTGGTTCTGCTAACAGGTCAGCTCTACTCTGCTTCTGGTCTGGCCTGATGGATTTGAAGTCTCTATGTTGCTCTCTGAAGGTTTGATGGAGGTAAAGTATGGATTTTTCCGGCAGAGCGTCCCGCTGCAGATGGATTTGGAAGGTCCCCTATCTGTCCTGTCTGTCTGCTTTTATGTGTTTAGAAGGTGGGTGTGTTCTAGCATCACTGACCCTACCTCTCTCTCAGCTTCTAATTGGTCAAACTTCCATTTATCATTTGATTGGGGAATGAACTGTGAGTCAGAGGGATGTCATTTTATGGCTTGCAGATAGGACACTCCTCTGTCAGATTGCACATATTCTATATTTGATAATAAAAGACATATTTCACAGTTACACAGTTGCTTGAAATTACATATACATGGTGTGGCTGAATTTAGCCATGTCTCTGTCCAAATCTGCTCTTTCTAAGAGCTTGCATTCAGAAATGGCAGATAATTGACTTTTTAACTGATTTTTCACTTTCTGACATTGACCCAACTTTACATACATGTGTGCAGGGAGTAGGGACATTAACTGATGAAGTTTCAGATTTTTAACATGCATACATTTAGAGTAATATCCACTTTTCCGCTAAAACCCCCCTGAACATGCCACCGGGTCGAAAAACCTCTTAAAATGTGGGCAGAAAAATCACAAGAATTATGGTATCATTTATAAAATTTTCACATGTCCGCTCTGAGTTATTCATCTTTTTAAAGTTATGTTCTGGCTCCAAAGGGGTGTGGTTTACCCTCAGCACAAGGTTGAATTTCTGTTTTTTTCCAGTTCTGCCAAGCCAGCTTGCTCTCACAGGCAGTGCCCCTCACAGCTCCTGCCAAGAGGAAGCTACATTTTACGACTGCGTAATAAAAACCTTTGCCTGAGTGAAGAGGGCTTTGTTCACTCTCCTGCAGAGCACAGGTAATTCAATTATCAGATAGATGGCAAATCCTTAGTGTGGGCAGCAAAAGGAAGGTTGGCCTGGGAACACAGTGGTGACTCAAGTTTCACTCCTGATGGGGGTAGTTGCCAGGCAGAATCAAGTTCCTTAAGCCAGACTTTCAGCTACTGTCATGTTATTTGTTGCTTTTTAAATTAACTTGCAATTTTACACATGCAGCTAGAATGCTGATTCTAAGTGCAAAACTATGACATTTAAATAGTTACAACCTATGTGACACTCAAAAGTAGGTCACTCAGTCAATTTGAACATTTAGATTTGTAGTGTCTTTCAGTCCAATGCAACTTAAACTGCTGAAATCCACAGCGCAGCCAGTCTTGTTATAAGCATTTTTCTGGGCTCTTCATTTCCCAGATTTTGTAGGCACACAACACTCCATTCTACCAAATGTCTGCTGGTGTCCAGTGAGTTTTTAGATGTGTTGCAATGTTTAAAATAGACAGTTTGAGCCTGCCTTCAGAGAAACACAGGGTGGTTTTAAACTGCCGGCTTTTGGATAGTGGTGAGTACTGGTACTGCACCCATTTTTGGGATTTAAGAAAATGAATTCCCAATAGTTATGGGTTTGCTTTTGGCAATCAGCATTGCCATTCCCAATGGTTTCAGACTACTGTGCGGGTAGTCCAATGGTGGTTTTAAAGCGCTTTGAAGCTAACCGGCGCTACTGTTTTTCCTTTGGCAACCCATTTCCCTCATGGCAACCCGGCCTTTCATTCTCGCACTGGTGGGTGGCAAGTGAGGCAACCATTTTAGTGTGCGCACAAACTGCGCAGCTTTCCTGGATTTCGGCGCACATGTGGGTTTTCCGCCATCTTGAATTTTCTAAGCCCACAGCACCAAATGTTGTGGCATGATAGCTTAAACGTGGGTCAGGACACCCAACAAGCAAGACCAACGTTTGCGAGTACCATTCACAATCAGGCCTGGATTATAAAAGGCTGCATGTTCTGTTTCATTAGAATGTGTTATATGAATCGACAGGAGATTGTGATCGCTGGATGACATTTCCTCAACCTTTAGGTTGGAAGTATATTTGTCTAAACGGTTGGAGACAAAGATGTAGTCTAGTATTGAGCTACAGCCTCTAGCATGCCAAGTATGAACATGGTTGGGTAATTTCACTAGCCCCATAACTTAGGCGAAATTCATCCAAATAGATCCTCTCAACTTAGCATTATCATTCGGAGCTTTAGGGAGCTTAATAGCCGCACTTAAACCACACATTAGGGAATCATCTATGTTGCAATCTGCATTTAAGTCCCCAGCTATCACAACCAAGCCATCGACTTTCATAGCACGCCAGGCATCAATTTTTGCAGTTACTTCGGCTAGTGCTTTAGTCGACTGTAAATCATTCTTTCAGTGGATTCCAGTATATATTTTTAATACATATATCGATGTAGTTATTTCCAAGTTTCAAAGTGCATGTAACTGCCAGGAAGTGTTTCAGGTTTGACCATCTCTCGATGTTCTTTGCCTCCAATGTATGTTTACATGCGATTAACAAACCTCCCATGGGCCTTCCTTTGGGCCCTTTGTTGGCAGGTAATTGCCAGATATCATGGTCTTCCCAGCTAAAATCCATTGTAGCCCATGTTTCTTGCAAAAGGATCAAATCAAAAGATGACAAAGTGTCTAACATCAGTGTTGCTTAGAAGATGTGCGTGGCCTCTAGAGTTCCAGGATGCTATAGAGGTTTTGCTAGTAGTGCTAAAGGGGTTTGGCCAGCGCTTGCAGTGACGAGATAGCGTCCTTAAGTGCCAATGTCAACCCTCTCCACTCCTGTTTTTCGGTGCCAAAACCTTCCCTGTCATTTACGTTTGCCTTGAAGGGATCATTGCTACCATTATACCCAGGTTGTGTTGAAACCCCATACTGATCTTGGTTTGATTCAATATTAGAGTATGGGTAAATGTCAAAGCCTTTGCATTGCAGAGTCTCAGCTTCTTTCAACAGTAGAACTGACAAGTAGGGAGGGGATTACTAAACGAACATAATCCAGTCTGTTTGAAGAAAATCTACTAGAGCAATATCATGCGATGAAACCAGTGTTAAGGAAGGAATAGTGGCAAATGATCAGTCGCAATCCCGTCAGTAATAACATTCCCCTTGTCTATACAATCCGGGTTGTTTTCCTGTTCAAATATATCTACATTTGGCGTTTTGAAGATAGGGGTATCGTCAAGTGATTGATTGGCCAGGTCAGATTCCATCTGAGTTAGATATTTCACACCAGAGCGATTTCAGAATATCTTTCTGAGGGTGAATTACCAGGTGTTCGGCATAAAGGGATTGCGAGGTTTCATTGGATTGCAAATCATTTTCCAGATCATTGTTTAACTTTAGCTGATTTGAGCACTCCTGCGCGCACAACTCATCCTCCACACATGGCTAGCCCGCATCGTTGAGACTGCCGTGAAAAAGTCGGCTCGGGGGTCCTTCAACATATTAACCGGTTTCATTTTCTTACATTTCATATCGGTATGGCAGAGATGTCTAGGCAAATCTAACTTGCTAGCTAAGATATGGAAAGGATATCACAGTTCAATTCAACAGATATAAAGTTAACCGAGTTAAAAAGTTGTCAAAGGACAGTCATGTGCAAAATTCTTAACTAGTAGTGCCCCAGTAATGCAGTTTGTCTACCGGTGTGCTACAAAGACATCTAGCTCAGTAAAATAAACAAAAGAAAAATAAACAACCGGTACCGCGCACCGTTTACAGTGAACAGTAAACCGTGCTTGCGGTGCTTCCGTGGTGCGCTGCACTGTGGGTAGATGTAGGGAGTGGACAGAGGAGCCAGGGGGCGGGGCCAATGATGCTCACTTCAGGCAACCACCGTGTTGCATTTAAAGACGTCCTCCTGCTCGTAGGTTTACAGCGGCGTGCAAGGGGATACAGACAGCCTCAGACAGCCTTTCAGCCCAGTAAACAGTGCTTGCGGTGCTTCCGTGGTGCAAATGCAAATTACATTTTGGTCTATTGTATATGGACCCTTTCTGCGTCAGTGTATCCCAACACTATTTAAAAGGCCTTGTCAAACACAAGTGACCAGTGGCTTTGGGCACCAAAGTACTTGCTGGTACTAGGTTAGGTTGGCACCAGCAACCTTATAGGCTACAAAGAAGCAATCTCCCAGCAATAATTTTGAACCTTGTGCAAGGCATAAATTCGTTTACAACAATTTTCTTGATTGGCAATTGTGTACACATTTTTAATGTCAGTTATTTGTACCCAAGACATAAAATGAGTACAAATGGAGCATTATTGTGTACCAATGATTTAAGATCTTGGTGCATGAATCAGTAAAATGTAAAGGTTGGCTGCGTGGTTTAACACATGGATAAGATAAAAGCTCTGAAAACAGTTTTCAGTGCAAGGCTCTGTGCAGTTGTACAGCGCAATGGCCCCTATATTGTAGGCTTGACCCATCATTTGCTCTGCAAGGAGAAATTCAGATGGTTTCATACATCAAAGTTCACAATGCTAAAGGTAAGTTATAGCCTAAGACTATATAGTATGGTGTTGCAGTAGGCAGGGTAACTGTAAATGTCTAGATGAGATTGCCCTTGCCTGTCATTGATTTAAACTGCTATGAATGTATCATTAAACACCACTTTTTCGGAAATGGCAAGGCTGTGAATGCCCTCAAACCTGAGCAGGGTAGGGCCAAGAGCAGCATTCCAACTGTGCACCCATGAAAGCGGTGGGTATCGCTATAAGTGATGCGAGCCGCCATCTGCATACCAATACTTTTTTAGTGTGTTTTTAAGGAAACAAGGCTTTGTGCAATTCCTGCTTCCCTTGTTAAGAAATAACACCTATGCCCGTAATTGGAAATCCTGATTTCCAGGACATGGCAGTGAGCTAGATGGTGTTCAGGGGAGTGGGCAGGGGGGCTGAGGCTTGGCAGTAGACTGCCTGGAGCTTCGCCTCCAAGGACAGTGAAGGCTGGGCAGAGGGCTGGCATGAAATGCAGGCAGCTACTTGCAGATGCCCCTTGTGTTCCCAGCCTTCGGATTGGCCAGTTCTCGCCTGCAGGTGCCAAAGCACGATCTGCAGGCTTAATACCGTGTATGGTATTGCAGTAGATAGGTGTACAAACTGGATGGAACTTTTGATCACTATTCAGCTTTGTGTATTAATTATGTAAGGGGAAGGAAAGTAAGACTACGCAGAGTGGATGGATTGGCAGGCAGAGAACAGGGAAAACTAGGTGGACTATGCCAGCTCACATATTCTAAAGCAACAGTGTAATGAGAAAATGTCAAGGTGTTTGGGATCGGCTCATGGGTTGAACACATGTTGCACAGATCCAGCAGGTGTCAGAACTAGGTTGCCATCTGAAGCATATGGCCACGTGTTCATGTATTTTCAAGAGTTCACTTGTCAGTATTATGCATCTTTCTTAACATGAAGAATATTTTACAAAATTAGCATTAGATTCAATGCGTTACTGAAAAACAATTGCCCACGCTATCAGCTCAGGAAGTCTTCATTCTATTAAAGACAAGGAGGCGAGCATTATGCTTTACTTTCTTTATTTGCTGCCACACCAGCACTTTAAAACTTAACTTTAATACTGTACATTTATGTTCTTACAAAAACAGTTATGGAAAACGCAAATGGACCAGTTTAAACGTTTGTTTCACATCTGCATGTGATCACTGTAATCACCCGGAACTACTAGTCCCATGATACTCAGTCTCTGGTAGTCCAATCCTCCCAGCTCTGCACCTATCAGAGGGAAGCCTCCTGTATAAGCACCCTTGTGTCCAGGTCCTTTCCTCTTTCTTTGTGTCTGGCCCTCAAACTCCATAGTCTCTTCGCCAACTGAGTGATCCTCTTGGGATGAACTGTTAACAATCCTCGGAAATGAAGGCTTTAAGGTCAAACGCGACCAACTTGAAAGACTTTACTCAATTTCGTGAGTTTCTTCATCCTGTAGTTTTCTGGTCATCTCCTAAAAGTAATGAAGAGTCATTATGAGGGTGGGAATGAGCAACGGTGATACAAAGTTAACCACATGCCAATGCAACTGATGTCACTATTCTGGGTGGGATATAATGCTCGCCTCCTTGTCTTTAATAAAGACTTCCTGAGCTGATAGCGTGGGCAATCTTTATTCTATGACCAGACCGGAGGCTCGCATTATGCTTGTTCAATGCTGTTCACCCTATTAGGTATTTCCGATACAGGCTTAAAATAGAATGTCTTGGAAGGTCGACTCAGAGGACCAATCTGCTGATTTCATAATGTCTTGTAGCGACCCCCCTGTAGTAAAAGCTTTTGAAGCCATCGCCCCCCTGGCTGAATGCACGCCAAAAAGACGTCAATCCCTGCCCAATGCATTATTTCTCTCACCCATCTAGCAATGGTCGCTGATGCTACTGCATGATGGGGCTTCCTGCGTGCAATGAGTAGCTGGGACACTCCCTGAGGCCTAATATGCGCTGTTGCTTTCTCATTATCTTAGATACATTGCGCTACGCAAAGCTTTTTATTACTAGTGAAGTACGGGTAGTCAATCACACTCGAATCTGTCTTATTCCTTTTATTAATGGTAAAAGATATGCCGTCCGGATAGAATATTTTCCTATCGATTTCCAGAGCTTTGACATCAGATACACTCCTACAGGCTGTAAGGCAAAGCAGCATGGCTAGCTTTCCCGATAACTGAGATCGGGACAAGTTCTCGTTATCGGGCCATGTAAGAAAGAGGCGAGAAACGTCTCTAACATCCCACAACACTTTGTACTTGGCCATAGGTGGTCTTTTGAGCTTCATCCCCCTCAGTAGACTTACAACTGCTGGGTGCTCACCTACCGCGGTACCGTCAATCTCATCTTGGCCTGCTGAAATGGCTGACCTATACACTCCCACTGTTCTGAAGGCGCCGCCTTCTTGAAATTTGAAAGCTAGGAAGTTGAGGACTTCTACTAAAGGGGCTGAAACGGGATCCAACTCATACGCTGAACACCACCTGGACCACCCATTCCATGCCACACTATAGCTCCGAAGGGTGGAAGGCGCCCAGGAGTCTGATACAATCTGCAGCGAGTTGTGAAATTCCTGGCAGGTCCCATCTTTTCCTGAAACCCTGCATGCTATCAAATGTAGCGAGCCCGTGATCACTAGCGGGTGAGGATGGCCGGATGGGTCGAGAAGAAGGTCCGGGAGCTGAGGCACTATCCTCTGAAAATCCGTAGAAAGTTCCATCCCTACTGGAAACCAAGGTTGTGCCTTCCATAAGGGAGCACATCACAATTTCTGCTTGGTCTCTGCAAACTTTCGCTAGAGCTCTCGTGATCATAATGAACGGCGGGAAGGCATAATGTACTGCCCCTGTCCAGGGTTGCAGGAAGGCATCTGTGCTTGCTGCATCCGGGTCTATCCTCCAGCTGAAGTACCTTGATGTCTGGGCATTCAGTCTGGACGCGGACAGATCTATGTGTAGGGCCCCCATAGATTCTGCAATCGCTGGAAGACTTGGGGGTAGTTTCCAATCGCTGGAGTCCACAAGATGACATGAATTCCAGTCTGCTTCTTCGTTCTGCTTGCCTGGTAAGTATTCCGCTGATACAGAGATTCTGTTTTGAAGACAGTAATGCCAGAAATTCTTTGCTAGCTCGGCTAGCATTTTGGCTTTTGTGCCTCCCAATTTGTTTATGCATCGCAATGTGGAGATGTTGTCCATCTTGAGCAGTACGCAACATTTCACCTTGTCTTTCGTAAAAGCGCGCACTGCGAAAAGAGCCCGCTAATAACTAGAGAAAATTTATATGGAGTTGTAACTCTTCCTCTGACCACTTCCCTCCTGTCTGCACATGTTCGCATCTGGCTCCCCAGCCTGACCTGCTTGCATCTGATTCTATTACTAGTTTTGGGGCGTCGCCAAAAATGGCGTGGCTGTTCCAGGCCTCCATATTTTCTAGCCACCGGTTGAGCTCTGTGAGGGCTTCGCGGTCCAAAGTCACTAATTGATGATATCGCAGACCTCCTTGGAGATGTTTTATTTTGAGCCTTTGCAGTGTTCGATAATGAAGAGGACCCGGAAATATCGCCTGAATGGAGGCTGTTAGAAGACCTACTACTCTGGCTAGTTTGCGAAGGGAAATGGTCCCTTTCGCTAGAACTGCTGAGTTCTTTCTTGATCGCTCTCACTTTGTGACCCGGGAGCTCGAGGGAGGCTTTCACTGAGTCTATTGTGAAGCCTAGAGAGTCTATCCTCTGGACAGGACGTAGTTGGGATTTGTCTAGGTTCACTAGGAATCCTAGCGAGGTGAGAGAATACCCATTGAATGTTCTTTGCTAGAGTAGCTTTCTCTGATCCGCAGACGAGAATGTCGTCTAGATAGATGATACGTATGCCTCTCTCTGATGGCTGCTGCCACCGGTTTCATGAGCTTGGTGAAGGTCCAAGTAGCGGAGGACAGACCGAACAGGAGACACGTGAATCGCCATGCTTCTCCCATCGGAAGCGCAAATATTTCCGATAAGAAGTTGCTATCGGAACAGTTGGGTATGCGTCTTTGAGATCTAGACGAGCTAGCCAGTCTCCGGAGCGCAGAAGGTCTCGGAGAAGATGAATCCACTCCATCTTGAAATGGTTGTATAACACCCATTCGTTCAAATCTTTCAGATTGATTACTGGTCTTATTTTGTCCCCTCTGTGAACTAGGAACATGTTGCTGAGGAAACCGGGATCTCTCTGGAGTTCGCGCTCTATCACATTTTTGCTTTCTAGTTTTCTGAGCTCGCTGTGCAGGAGCGCTGCTTCCTCTTGCGCCATAACTATGGGGCGGGGTTCTGTTCTCTGCACTGGCGTACCTATAACCTCTATCTGTAGGCCTGTTACTGCCTGTAGCACCCATGCATTGCTTGATGATGCTTGCCATTTGCGCAGTTAGTGGAGGGTTCTTCCTCCTACACTCCGACATGCTGTACTCACCGGCTGCTGCCCCTGGTTGTAAGATCCTCTTCCCCTGCGGCCTCTAGGGAACCTCGATCTAGCTGGGAAGTATTCTTGTTTGGAGTCCCAGTACTGGGCGCACTGATTGTAGGGCCTTCGTTGGGAGTTATAGCGACCGGACGAGCGACCCTCTATGTCGTCGGGTCCCGGCAAAAATCCGCCCTGGAAAGATTTTTCTGATTGAAGTCTGGGCCTTCTCTAAAGCGGAATAAGTTCCTACGAACTGCGCCATTTCTTTGGCGAACGCCTCGCAGACCAGACCTTTGGCGCCTTCGCCCGCTTCATAGGTGGCCAGGTCGCTCAACTTGTTAATCTTCAATAAAATTCCTCTTTCCGAAGATAAGGCACAATTGGAGTTGCCTAATAGGCATACTGCTCTTTGTGCCCAGTTGCCCAGGACGGGCGTACCTGTATCTTTTGACTTCTCAGCGAGGTCCATAATTTTTGCTAATGGACCCGAAATGTCCAGGAGCTTATCCCGACATCCTTTCCAGGCTCGGTCCACGCCTTTCCTGACGTCTCAAGCTGTTTTGGTCACAAACGTAACCATCTTAGGGTCTAAGTCAGGGGTTTCTGTTAGTTTATTCGGCAGCTCTGGTCTAGGACACTCAGATCTCATTCTCGATTTTACCTCTTTCTGAGCCATGTAAAGTGCCACTCTAGGGGAAGGTACCCATTCTGAGGACTTACGGTTTTGGATGGCTTCGGGGTCGAACATGTCTGCCGTATCTTCTGATTTTGGGGGTCTTCCACACCTTTACTGATATCTTCTTCTTCCTCGCCCCCTTTATCATCGGGCGAATAGCCCTCGTCATCGTCCCCTAAATTGTACACCCCTGTGGTAGGGGGTCTATCCTGGCCGTCTGTTCTTTGCCAGGAAGGCTTCTTTAAGCCTGGCGACAGGGTTGCCTGTCAATTGGGGAACAGTGTTGACCCTTTCAGTGATGCCCGGGGGGCGGTCAAAGTGCTTGCTCTTCCGTGCTACTTTACACCCCTTCTTCTCAACCCCTTTTTGGGTGTGTCCTGCTGACGTTCCTTCATCAGGGCTACTAGCTTGTCTTTTCCTGGCTGTGATCTGTTTCTGTTCAGCCATTATCATTGCCAGAGTCTCCAATCTCTTAGTAATGGGCTGCACCCCTTGAGACCGCCAGCTGCAAGGAGTCTCCGAGTACCTTCTTAAAACTGTCTGATTCTTGCTGGGAAGGATCCTTTTCCCACTCTTATTGACTCCACTCCGGAGAAGTGGAAGGGGTGTTGGTGGGGGTGACAAACTGAGCCATAATCGAGGTGTTGGCGGGGCCAACTGCGTGGAAGTCAGCAGATGGAGGCTCTTCAGGCTCTAAACACGTTTGAGTAATGTAGTATGTGCCTGTAAACCGCTTCTTGCGTTTTATAACTTATCAAGATATATATTTTTTTCAAAATAAATCTGGAGCTTTGGTTGACTACTTCCCTCGTACGCGACTGCAAGCGCAATGTGAGCGGAAGCTAGAATCCCTGGGGAAGCTGGGAAAAACCTGAGGGGGTTCACGCTCTCACAGGTCCTAACGGCCGCCGAGTTCGCCAGCGCCGATTATTAGAGCGCGGGGCTCGGCAGCCTGAAGCGAGCGGAATTGCTCACGGCTCCGGCCCTCGCTCGCTCTTCACAACACTGGAACTTTCGTGAAAGAAGTAACGCGCGTTTACTGAATCTTATACGCTGCGCAGCGCTCGCGCTACGCGTTCAGGTAAACTCTTTTGAGGAGAATGAAACTAATTCCATGCGCGCTACGATGTAATGCCATACTGATATACACATATTTACATAAATTATAGAAATATATACGTGACTAAAAATCCTTCTATAAGCAAAGATGGAGAAAATGTCACTTATCTTATGACAGCAAAAAGAGGAAAGGACCTGGGCACAAGGGTTCTTATACAGGAGGCTGCCCTGATAGGTGCAGAGCTGGGAGGATTGGACTACCAGAGACTGAGTATCATGGGACTAGTAGTTCCCGGGTGATTAGTGATCACATGCAGATGTGAAACAAACGTTTAAACTGGTCCATTTTCGTTTTCCATAACTGGTTTCGTAAGAACATAAATGTACAGTATTAAAGTGCTGGTGTGGCAGCAAATAAAGAAGCATAATGCGAGCCTCCTGTCTTGTCATAGAATGTAGTGTTTTATAGTAGCAATAGTGTAATTATGCTTTATTTAACTACATTTTTTGGAATGAAATTGCAAGACTGATAAAAAAAATTAGTGAATACATTCTGGTCTTTGCCAAACAGAACATAGTTAGCTTTATAAAGGTATCATCCCAATTACAATTATTAGAAAATACTTTTCTTGGCCAGCACTCCCACATAGGTGTTTGGCAATTTTAGAGTGAAGCAGATGAATTCTGCATTCTCCATTAGCTCCTTTAAAATTGCAATTAACAGAAAAGAGGGTAGAGAACCGTGAGGGCAAGAGGAATGCAGGATGAGCTGCCCTTTAATTGAACAGGTTAATTTAAATAGTTGTGGTACGCGAGTGTCAATTGGCAACACTACAGAATTGCATAACAAAGTGCTGTGCAACACTGTTATGCCTTGCTGTGTTAATATTACGAATGTAGAGGAGCAGACTAAAATAGCAGAGGGCGGGGGGGGACAGAAAAAAGGATACGATGGGGAAGGGGAGATAGAGAGGAAAACGTCAAGTGGTTAAGTTACAATCTTTAGCACTAGACGATCTTTGATTTTGTACAGCTTCCCCAGTTAACATTGTGTGATCTGGGCAAATCGCTTTATATTGTGCATTTCTTTGCATTCTTAAAATGTTGGCGTGTAGAATAAAATTAACAACTTAAAATGCTTTATACCAAAAATACTAGGTGATGTTGCAGCTGCATATTTTTAAACACTAGGCTATTCTCCATTGTGATATAGCTAGATGCACTCCTTTTTACTTAACTGCCAATTGTTGAGCTCGTAGACCGAAACAGTATGCTACAATAAATACAAATGATCGGAGAGTAATGCAAAGGGAACAGATGCAGACTACCAAAGTATTTGCTGACTTTGAGAGGTTGTATACGAATTGTTCGAGTTACAATTGCTCGAATTACAATTGACCTTTTCACAATTGTGAAGGCCAATTGTAACATATATGCGGGGGAATTGTGAAGGTCAATTGTAATGTGTGTACTTTAAAATCGGACAATTGTTAATTCGAACAATTGTAAACAAACAATTGGGGTAATGCCCTTTGAAAGGTGATTCTACATATTCATATGGCTTCATTAGTTTAGAGCGCTTGGGTATGAGTGGAAAATCCTTTTTTTAGCCTCGGAAGGAGTGCTTAGAACTGGAATTTGTAATCTGGTCTAGATTTACCAGAGTGGGCCTACTTGTCTGTAGTAAGTGCTAAACCTTGTTACCAATTGTGGGCACTGTGGATTGCTTTGCAACCCAGTGATTAAACCAATATGACTGACATGTTGAAAGCCTATTTGCTTTTATCGTTGGTCATTTTGTTAGTTGGATGTTTGTATCCATCCCTATTTTATTAAAATGTCACACTCGTTGCCTTTTACTCCTATGTCCCGTCCCCTTTCCTCCATACTTATGGGACATCTCTCCGTCCTGTAGGATGGTACCGGAGCACTTTTGTAAAAAGCATCCACATTTTTTTCAAAAATGTGTCCCTCTTTCCTGCGTGGGGCCCGGCACGCAGCCGTAACCCCGCCCACCTTGGCTCCGCCCCACGCATCGCCCATCAGTCCTCTTCTCCGCACGATCGGGGCCGGACGCACTTGCATCCTCGGAACATTTTCTTCCCTTTTCCCCCCCTCTGGCTCTCGCTAGCGTTCGTTTACTAGTCTCTTTTTAAACTAGATTTTCCAGACTGTTCATCGTGTCACCGTCACTTCGCGAGGGCGGATCCCCATCCTTTAGAGTTTGGGTCCGGAACACCGTTGGGACTCCTGTTTTTACTGTGACTCCCTTTCGGTCCGGGCACTTCAATGTCAGTTGGAGCGGTGGGAGGTGGTGTTCGGACGGACTCCACGGACTCCTCCTTCGCATATTCAGGCGTTCATCGACGAGAAGAAAAAACGCCCGGTAAGTTCTTTAATTTTCAGAGCACCTCGGCCGGGGATACCTTCCCGGGTTCCTCTCGAGCCGGGAGGGGCGTTGATCGCTCTGTTACCAGGGTTCGCCCTGAGGTGCCTGTCGGGCCTAATAATTCTACCGGAGGTTTCTCCAAGGGTCTCCGTAAGGGGCCTGTGAACACCAGAGTATGCTCCGAGGCCCCTCCTGTGGGGGCTGTTTGCAGACCCAGTTCTGAGTCGTGGGGTACCGGAGCTTGCTCTGAGGCCGCTCTTTCGGCTTCCCTCAAAAACAAAACCCGAGTACGCCCCAAGGTCTTGGCTGGGCTTGGGGTTACCAAATGGATGTTCGAGGCCCGTGCCAATAAGGCTTCTACCGGGCCTAGGTCTGAGGTCCCTCGTACAGTGGCTAAGGAAACCAACAGTTCTGAGGGGCCGGGCAAGGCCCTGTCGGTGACAGCGCACCGTTCCTGCTCTTTTGGTGACACCAGATCTGTTGAGGGGGGCAAAGAAGAAAGTTTCTTCTTTTACCGGCAGTGCCGAGGCTCTTGCTTCAAAGGCTCAGTTGGCGGTTGGTATGTCGCAGAAACATTCCAGGCCTCATAGTACCAGCTCTGCCGAGGTTCCTTACGTTAAGGCTAAAATTAAGACCCCTGATCCATCGACGGGGACCCCTGCCTCACTTCCTCAGGTGCCGCAGTTCCCCTCAGATGAGGACAAAATGGCGGCTGTTCCCGCCACGGCGGCCATTTTAGGTACTACCCCATCAGCCCCTGGTGTAGGGTTCGGTCCTTCGTGTGAACTTAAGGTCCCTTGTGCGCATCCTTACCGGCCAGTTTGATTGGAACGCCCGGATGCCTCTTCCGCACAATGTTTAGTTGCCCGCGGGGGCGGCTCCCTTGATTTGTCGATATGTCGGCGGAGGGGCTGGTGTGGCACCCTTCCCCGTTGCGTCCCTGGATTTGGCCTCCTCAGGTTCCGAAACCATCTCCTGAGGATGCGTTTTTTTCGGTAAATTTCAAGCGCTTATGCGCACCGACCCCATGAGGGAATATTTCAAAGGGCTTTTCAAGGATATGTCCACCTGTGGCTCCGCCCGTTCAGACGGTGGTTCTGCCGGCGACTCCCTTGCCTGTGGTGCCTCCCCGTTTTCTAGCCTGTGCCACCATTGTCCCCAATGGACAAGGCAGTGCCCGACACGGTTCAGCAGGGTCCTGACCTGTCGGATGACCCTCAAGGCGATAAGGACAACGAGGACCTGCCCTGCTCTACCAGAGCTTTCCATGACTGGGTACTGGACATGAGCTTCTTAGATGTTCCGGTGCCCGAGGCACCTGCTCTGCAGGAGGGCGTGCTTTCTCGGGCGTTCACCTTGTCTCCTTTGGAGCGTACCAGCCTGTTCTTGCAGAAGGACGTTCTGGCGGAGGTCCGAAGAGTTTGGGAAAAGCCACACTCGGGACTTTTTGTCAATAAGATTGATGCGAGGTACAGGCTACATTCCTCAGAAGAAGTGGCCTTGTCTTGTCCGCCTTCCTCCTCCACAGTGGTGGCTGTGGCCACATTGCAATCCAGACCTGCAGCATCCTCTGCGACGGCTACTCAGGTCATGGGAAAGGACAAGCTCCTGAACTCCCTAGGGAGGAAAATCTTTGCCAATTCGGCCTTGCAGCTCAGGCAGGCCAATGCAGAATTGATTTTGGCGGGAGCTAACATGCGGATGTGGAGAGGTCTATCGGAGGAGCACATCCCGGTCTAAGCTGGAGGATTTCAGAGGAGCCTTTCCAATGCTAGGGTCTTGGCCCAGGATGATCTGGAGGCTGCGGCTCATCACATAGACACCTCGGCTCGGGGTCTGATGCTTGGGGTTGATACCTCGCGGCAAGCATGGCTACATGCCACTAAGTTCTCAGAGGTGCAAGACAAGGTTCTGGACCTTCCATTTGATGGTAAGGAGCTTTTTCACTCTTCTACTGATGTAGAACTCACCAAAACCAAAGACAGCACTCAGACGGCCAAATCATTGTCTGTTCTGGTCAAAGCTCCCTTCAAGGCTCAAAGGCCGTTGTCGCAAGGTCGACCTTCCTCTGGTTTTAGGGGCTTCCTCGACCGCAAAAATCGCAGAGTGGATACTCCTGCAGGGAATAACCGCCGTAGAGGGCGTATTTCTCCCGCTCCTCAGCCTCCTCATCAGGTTCAGGTTGCACTGCCACTGATAAACCTGCCAAATGAGGATTTTCTGCGCTCGCACGAGACCCCGGTGGGAGGACGCATTGCGTCTCATTGGGAGGCGTGGCAAGCTATCACAGAAGACAGATGGGTCTGGTCAGTCACTCGAGCTGGCTTCCGCGTACCTTTATCCCCTACCCCGCAACCCTCCTTTTCAGCTGTCGGGCTCACCCTCCCTCAAGGCCGAGGTTCAGAAACTTCTGCTCCTCAGAGCTGTGGAACCTGTTCCCCTTGGGGAGCGAGGGGATGGCTTCTACTCCCAGCTGTTTACGGCGCCCAAACCCAACCAGGCTGGCCTGCGCACCATCCTAGACATTTCCCAGTTGAATCTTTCCCTACCCCAAGAGAAATTCAAGATGATCACGCCCGGCCAGATTCGCTCCTCGTTGCAGGCGGGTGATTGGCTCATCGTGGTGGATCTGCAGGATGCGTACATGCATATCCTGATTTGGAACCCACACAGGAGATACCTGTTTCTCTTTGGGAGAGGAGCACTTCCAGTTTCGGGTGCTTCCTTTTGGCCTCAGTTCGGCACCGCGTGTCTACACGAAGATGATGATGTTGATTGCGGCCTATCTTCGTCTCCAGGGTATCCATGTGTATCTCTTATTTGGGCGACTGGCTCCTATGCAGCCCTTGTCCGTTGGCAGCAGCGGGCAACCTCCAGTATCTCCTTCAGCTCCTGTTCCATCTTGGGCTGTTGTTGAACTGGCGGAAGTCCTCCATGACAGTCTCACAGACCTGACTTTCCTGGGTTTTCGTTGGAACACGATAGACTGCTGAGTGTTTCTGACCGGGGACAGAATGGCAGATCTGTTGGCCACATGTCAGATGTTTACGCAGTCGGAGAGCATGTCTGCCTGGTGGTTCCAGAGGCTTCTGGGCCTCATGGCCTCGTGTGTACTGGCTCTTCCTCGTCTCAAAATGAGACGGACACAGATGGCTCTTCAGAGTTCCTGGCGTCAGGCTGTGGACCCGGATTCCAAACTGATAATGATTCAGGACTCCATGAGTGGACCTGGACTGGTGGTCATCTCTCAGCAACCTGTCAGTGGGCGTGGGGTTCCAGGACCCAGCCCCCATGGTGATGATCACGACAGACTCTTCCCTTTTCGGGTGGGGCACGACGTTAGATCTTCATGTCTCGGACCTCTGGTCACCTCAGGACAAGCTCCCCTGCACATAATTGGAGCTTCTGGTGATTTTTTTCTGGCGCTCAAGGCGTTCAGACCTCTCAACAAGGTGGTCCGCATAAGAACAAACAATGGTGTCAATGTACTAAATAAACAAGCTAGGGGGAACGAAGTCTCCCCCTCTTGTGTATCTGTCATCCAGATTTGGGAGTGGGCCGTGCTTCATGGGTGCTGGCTGCTTGCAGTGCACATCTCCGGCCGGCTGAATGTCACCGCGGATGCCCTCAGCCGGTGGACAGTGGTCAGCTACGAGTGGGAGTTGAAGGCGGAGATATTCTCGATTTATTCGCTTTGGGACATACAGGAGGTGGACCGCTTCGCCGCGGCAATAAACAAGAAGCTTCCTCAGTACGGCTCCAGAGGTGGGCTGGTAGCCTCCTCTCTAGGGGACGCACTCGAGATCCCATGGCACAACATGAGAGCTTACGCCTTCCCGCCTCTTCCTCTGGTTCGAGCAATTTGGAAGTGGAAGAGCTCTGTCAACTGTTCTCTTCTACTGATAGCTCTGTGGTAGCCGGCCAGCTTTTGGTTCTCAGAACTTCAACACCTGTCGGTGTGTCCGCCGATCAGGTTACCAGTAACTCCCGATCTTCTTCAGTAAGGGGAACAGCAGATGTGGCACCCCTCCCCCACAATCGCTCAGCTTGGCGGCATGGTGCCCGAGTTCATGGCTCTAGAGCATTTGGGTTTGTCTGCGGATAACATGTGCATTATCAAGGCAGCCAGGAAACCCTCGACCAGATCTCAGTACAAGAGTAAATGGCTCAGGTTCTGTCATTGGTGTTTGGAGAAAGAATTGGACCAGAGGGTGGCGACGATTGACACAGTGCTGTCCTTCATCTCCTCCCTAGCAGTCAGGGGTTCATGTCTTGTCCTGCAGGACTTGTCTCTCGGCGATTTTCGCCTACCTCTCTACAGACCGGTGTTATTTGTTAACTAACCTGGTGGTGAAGAGACATTTTGCTGGTTTGACACGCATCTACCCTCCGGTTCGTAGTCTGCACTCGCCCTGGGACCTAAATGTAGTCATGACGGCGCTGTGCCATAAACCTTTTGAGCCAATGGCTACGGTTGACCTAAAGTACGTGTCCTGGAAAGTGTCCTTTCTGGTAGCAGTTACTTCAGCAAGGAGAATGAGTGAGCTCCAGGCATTGTCGGTGGAGCATCCTTTCTTGGTCTTTCACAAGGACAAAGTAGTCCTTCGGACGAACCCAGCTTTCCTACCTAAGGTAGTGACAGAGTTCCATCTGAACCAGTAGATTCACCTTCCAGTCTTTTTTCCGAACCCTGCCTCGGAGGCAGAAAGGGTTCTACACTGCCTGGATGTCCGAAGAGCTCTCAAGTTCTACCTGGACAGGACTGCTGAGCTTCGGAGCTCTTCCCAACTGTTTGTGACCTTCGGTAAACCCCATGGCAGGCCGGCGTCTAAGGCATCCATTTCCAGATGGATTGCTGCCTGTATCACGGAATCTTTCACCGTCCAAAAGCTGAAACCTCCTAAGGGTGTCCATGCACATCCGGGGCAAGGCAGCTGCGGTTGCTTTTCAGAAGTATGTTCCCTGGGAGTCCATCGCTAGACCGGCTACTTGGGCCTCCATCTACTTTCTGTAAGCATTACTGCCTCGATATGAGCTCTAGGGCTGACGCTCAGTTTGGCCAGGCTGTGCTGAAGAACCTGTTTCAGTAAGGGGTATTTCCATCCACCCATAGTTCCTGTAAGGAGTGCTTGGGAATATCCCAGAAGTATGGAGGAAAGGGGACGGGACGTAGGAGTATTACCAGGTTACTCACCGTAGTGACCACCTTACTCCTAGTCAATAGTCCCCTTTCCTCCATACGCCCGCCGTCCCCTCTAATAAGGTTCCTCTGTTATTGCTAATGGGTCTTGGACCCTGCGATGGAAAAGGACTGATGGGCGATGCGCGGGGTGGAGCCAAGGTGGGCGGGGTTACGGCCGTGTGCCGGGCCCCGCGCAGGAAAGACGGACATTATTGAAAAAAAATGTGGATGCTTTTTACAAAAGTGCTCTGGTCCCGTCCCACAGGACTGAGAGATGTCCCATAAGTATGGAGGAAAGGACTATGGACTAGGAGTAAGGTGGTCACTACGGTGAGTAACCTGGTAAAAATAGGGTACATTTACGCTGGTCCTTTTCATGTTAAAGATAATAGTATGTCCCTGCCTCTGATTTCATTAATGGCCAAGGGTTTTGTTGGACACTGATTTACCCTGCTTTCAACACTTGCCTAAAATTGTGTGCTTTTGCTCAAATGTCTCAAACTCCATTTTCGCCCCCTAGTGCTGGAGTTTTATCTGATGGATGTGGAAATGCTTCATAATAAACTGAATCTGTATGAGCGCTAGATTTCTGCTAAATTGTGAACGAGAGGAATGGTATGCAAGATGTTGCCAAGCTAGTCTTTAATTTGTGAAGCAGTTTTAGGATTCTTGTTTTAAACACAAATGGTTTGTAGTGGACATCTCAAGTTCTCATCTTCTACTCCGAGCCCCCCTTGAAGTTGAGTCTATTCAATGGACATTTATGAGCACCCTAAACACTCCATATTTTAAAGTTGTTGTGTAAATTTAGGCTATACCTACCCAAGTGCCTTTTGTAGGAGCAAGGGTTGGCACATTCAGGGTGTGAATATTTAGTATTTTCTTCATTGGATGATTAAATGTGTGGAAAGCCCGATTTGTTCTAATTTGAACCCTGTATTCCAAATGCGTATTATGGCATATTGCTGACGTGAAATTTCTGACAATCCTTGTTCCCCGGTTGGGACTTTTGTTGCTCACCTGCAGAAGTAAGTTGGGTTTAGGCAAGTGCGGAACTAATGACATGGCAATTATAATGGTGGACTAGTCGGTGCTGTTAGGCGAGATTGTGGGCAGTAACCTTTGGGAGACTATACCAACTTTGTCCTCCTGGCAATAGGTAACCCAACCTTTGGTATAAGTCTGTACTACACAGGTTGGCTATGTGGCTGAGCAGCCAGGCTCATCTCAAGAGGGCCCAATGTGAGCAGTATGGTTGTTGGAGATTCAGTGACAAGTATTCAAATAAACTCTTAACACTCAAGTTTTCTTGATTAAACAATTAGTTGAATAAGCCTTCTCCAGAAGGGAGCAATATATATGTAACACAAATATACACTAGAAAATACACTTGGTTTCTCTAAATCAGCAGGTACCCATTTGGCATGGCACACAGATTCTTACTACACCCTGAGGTGACTTAAATAACTAGGACACTGTGGACATTAATATATCACTGGTACATTTAGAGCAATACTGAGTTTGGTGTCAAAGGGGTTTTAGAATAAGACCCAGGTTAAACAAATATTCTGAAGCAGGTAAGTACTTTTGAACCCCCAATGCAGAGTAGATTTACCTTTCCTCCAGGAAAGGGTTAAACGAGGGAAGAAGTCTGCTGGAGCCAGGCCCAGCCAATGTTAATTGAACAAAAGTCTAGGTGAGCTGAAGCACTTCTTGCAGTTAAGTAAAAGTCTTGCAGTGTTTTAGAAGTCTTTGTTGAAAAATAGAATCCCTGTAGGGCCACAAGCTGGGAGGCTTGAGGGGCAAAGCTGCAAGCAACTCTGCAAAAGCAACCAAGATAAGTCTCCTGAGAACTGACAAGGCTACCAACAAGTCCCCTTAGTTTTACAGTACCTTTTGGTTAGAAGAAATTGGTTCCAGCGGTCTTCTGTTCCTGTGCAGGTCTGCAGATCCTGTTCCTGGGCCTTAGTCATGGGGACAAGAGGAAATCTGGAGACTCCTGCACTACAAATTGAAGGTCGGCAGCAGCAATGGGCAAACTTCGGATCAGCAGTACTTAGCAGTTTGAGCTCCTAGTGACTCTCATGGCACCACAGCAGTTCTTGGATACCACTATGGACTTTCCTCGTATCTGGGGTCCAGGACTCTGTTGTGGCTCAGGCTTGGTCATTCCTGTTTCTTGGGAGTTCGGAGGATCTTCCTGGATTTAAAGACACTCACTTGATTCTGGTGTTCCTCTCCCTGGCACTTCGGTTCCTGCCACAGCAATGGAAGTAGAGCCAGCTCCGAGACGATTTCCAGATGAGGTTGTCTTGGGACGATTGGTCCCACCAACCCAAGGGGAGGAGTCCTACTTTGCAGGTCTTTTCTAGTCGAGGCGAATTCAGAGCTTCAGCACAGCAGCAGGGCTTCACCGGGCCAACCAACGGTCCTGGAGTTGGGGCAGGCGTATAAAAGTTCCTCTTCAGAGTCCTTCGTCCAGTGGTCGACTCTGCCTTGTTAATTGAACAAAAGTAGGAGGTTTAAGAACCTTGGGGTCATCTTTGACTCCACACTTTCCTTCTCGGCCTGTATTTGAGGTCTTTAAATTCATATTTCCTACTGCACCTCCTCAGAGGTATTCGTCCTTTCCTCTCCTTCCCTCAGAAGCTCACGGTCTCCCAAGCTCTGGTTCTCTCTAGGTTGGACTATTGTAACAGCCTGTTTCTAAATCTACCTATCGCTACTCTCCGCCCTCTGCAACTTATCCAGAACAGGACTGCGAGACTTGTCCTTGGCCTCAAGCCCTGGGATCGTATCTCTCAGCTCTGAAATCTCTCCATTGGCTCCCAGTGGATGCAAGGATTACATTCAAAACCCTCTGCATTGTCCACAAGGCCTTCTGGGGCCTGAGTCCAAAATACCTTCAGCTATCCCTCTGCAAATACCTCTCTTCTACCTAACTCCCTCCGGGTCAATCGTTTTTCAAAGAAACAATCTGGGGTTAGATCTCTAGCTTCGGCTGGGGGCTCCCTCTGGAACTGCTTCCCTGCACCTCTGAGAACAATCTGTGGTTCCGGAAGCACCTCAAAACCTTCCTCTTTGCTTCTGGCTTCGCCCCCCCCTTCTCCCCTGCTGATCTACTCTCTTGGCACTGTGCACCTGGCCACCCTCTGTCCCCTGGGCCCAGGTACTTATCTGCACTCCTAGGCTCTGCACTTTCCACTCTCCCCTTCCATGCACTTTTTCCCCTTTTCCCTTTCCCATGCACTTGTGCATTCTCAATGTCACTGGGCCTAGTAAAATTGTTTTTATATCGTCCTGTGTTCTCACCTGTTCCCCCTCCCTTGCCTAGTCTCGCTCTGAAACACTTGTGTACGAGCACGATACAAATAAAATATCATAGCATAGCCAGCCACCCTTGGGTGCATTCCTGTAACCAAGGAGACTAAGAGTTTCGTGCACCTCCATCGCTTCCTGACCTGCTAGACTCGCTGGAGCCAGTTGTGGGCTTCACCAGTGAATCCCGCCAAAGACCAAACTAACAAAGGCACCAAACCTGGTTTGGCGTGCAGAGTAAATCTCAAGAAGGACCTTTCCAACAAGAAATGGCTAAGACGAGGCCATTTTGACAAAATGGGGCCCCATGGGTGTCTTAATGCAGCTGCAATTGCAGCTGCAGTAAAAACACAATGGTAGGAAAAAGTAATCCACTGCCACCAGCCATTAATTGTAGAAAGGGGTAACAAATGTTACATGAGAAACTAGACCAAGGGATACTAAGTAACCCCTCCAGCACCCTATGCTAAGACAGTGTGCGCTGGGTCTCGAAAGCTATAAATGTAAGTAAAGTCCATTTCACTACTCTGCTCTTGGAAACAGTAGTTTATCCAAGAGAAGGTATTTAATTAAACCTTTGGGAAATCTGAGACTTCCCTGTGACTGCACTGAAGGTGCTGTGACCTAATGTAAAGATGCCTATGTAGTTTGTCAGACTCCAGTAAAAAAAGTCAATCACAGAAAAATACATGTGTGGGAACAGGTCTCGCTCTCTCCAGGTTGGACGTTAAAGTCCTAAAGTCCAGCAAAAAAAGCTGGGGTCTCCAAGGGGAATTGGCACATTTCTGTGAATTCTCACTAACCAGTGCCATTTTAGAAATTGTGTAGTCTGTATTGGGTTTAAAGTTACATAATGGGTATAGTCATAGCCTATTACAAGTTGCGGAAATTGTTTTTGCATTGTTTGGCTTTGTGTGTGGTTTGTTGGCCTTTTTGCCCAACAATGTAAATTTTCGCCAGCATTTTCTGTCCTATATTTTTGAACAAAGGCAGATCTGAATTATTACCTGAGCTCATCTGCCTGGTTCTCATAATGAACAGGAACAACGCTCCCACACCTCTTTGCCCCTACTTCACTATTTTAAATTCAGCTTTATTGACATTTTCGTAAACATAACCGAAACAAGGCTACACAGCCACATTGCAAATCACCACAATATAAACCTCTCGGAGTAACAGCTCGACAATACCACTGATTTTAACTGAAAATCCCTCCTCCTTCCATCCTTCTCCTGATCCGACCTGTCGTCCACTTCTAGACCATATTGTGCCGCTCCTAGATTTCTTTTGCAAATAGTCATATTTCAGTTCCAGCGCAGGTATAGTTTTGCCCCATTTCAATTGCTTGTGGGGGGTTTGTCGGGGGGGGGGGGGGGGGTCAGCCTCTCCCCTCAGCACTAATCCCCTGCCATATTTCTAACACCTTGCTGCATGTGTGCCAGACAGAGGTCGACCACATTCTGCCTCCGTCGGTCCATTATTCCCATGGAGGGCCACTGTTATCCACTCCATCGCATATATATTTCGGGCACACTTTAATCCATTCCCTGGCAATTGAATTCCCCTCCAATGTGTTGCCAGACGCACACCCTTCTCGCCAGGAGAAGGATGTGCACCATTCCCGGCACCCAAAAGTATTCTCCCTCCCTTTCTTCCAACCCAAAGAGGACCAACATGGGGGCCTTCACTCTATTAACCCCATCCAATTTCAATTCCCAATTTGACAGCTTAACTGAGGTCAAACTGCCATCTGTGTAATAGCTTTACGGCATGCAGTTTATTTTGGCTGGAAACGGAGCTCTTGAAGGCCCCCCGCACATCCTTAGCAATAGTTCCTGGTCCATCCCCATGTCACTTTCCCATTTCATCCTTAACCCATCCACTGCCCCCTCTACACCCCCTCTCATATCCACCAAGGCCCTATACATCATCCCAGTTACTCCCTTTGACTCTTTGTATAACAAGTAGTTTCTCAAAGGGGGTGAGCACTCTCTGTACCTTACTTTTCCATGCTTCCTTAGTCAAGACCCCCTGCAGCTGCAAATTCAAAAAGGGAGTGTACCAATCCCCAGGGCCGCCTCCAGTTCCACTACAATAGATATCCCACCCTTCCACAATTGTCCGATCCTTTCCTGGCCTGCCTCATACCATGCCTGGAATCTGGAGGGATCCAGGAATTCGTCCCAAACTCCCGGCACCCAAAGATGACCTAAGGGTGAGGGCCATGATGTTACCCCAGACATCCCTTTACCTCGCCGCCCGATACTCCAGATAGTGCCCAGAATTGGGTGCTCACGTATCCGATCTATTAACTTCGCCCTGGACACCCATAGCCACTCTCCCACTGTTGCAGGCCTGAAGTAATAGTTGTCCAGTCCCACCCATTGTAGGTCCCTCTGTCCCCTAAGGTGTGGAATCAACACTTAATTTGATCGCCTTGTAGTATAAATATAATATATATATGGGAGCCCAACCCCCACTTTCCTTTCAAAGACTCAAGACCTCACTAGGGACTCTGGGTTCCTTTCCCTGCCACAAGAACCGTAAAAGAGTCCTTTGTCACTCTGAAGTAATGGTCTGGAATCTGAATATGCAGCATCTGGAACAAATGCAGAATCTTTGGGAGGACCACCATCTTGAGCGCATTCAGCTGTCCCATCCAAGAGATGGTCAGCCCCTTTCTCAAAGGCAGTCATTAGTGAGGGGGAAGTTGGCCTCATACAAACACTCAAGCTCTTGTGACATTGATACTGTGATACCTCAAAGACCACACGCTAACTTACGTGCCCAATGGGTTAGTGTGCCATCATTGTCCTTATGTCCAGGGAAAATGGCACTGTCTTGCCCTTATTCATTTTGAAGGTCTGCCAGGTGCCCCTGCTCTTCATAAACTCCACTGCAGCCGGGACTGACGTCAATGGGTTTACCAGATGGAGGTGCATATCATCTGCATACATCCCTACCTTGTACAACCTCTTGCCCACCATAATCCCCTTGATTCTACCATCCTCCCTCAACCTGCTGGCCAGTGATGGTACAAATAGTTGGGCAGAGCAAGCACCCTTGCCTTGTCCCTCTTTCCAATCTAAACCACCACAAGTATCCACTGTTCACAGCGACACCTGTCCTGGGGAGGAGTAGTGCTAATGCCCCTTATGAGACCCTTACTTACCCCCGAACTTAGCATTGCCTCAAAACACACTCCCCTGTCAAAGGCCTTCTTGGCATCCACGGAGAGAAGTGAGATCAAATTCCCAGCTCTCCACCTTGTTAATCAAGTGTAGCATCTTCCTCATAGTGTTGTCCCTTGCCTCACGTTCACAGACATCACCTGGTCCGAATGGACCCGTCTTGGCAGGTGTCCCTCCAGCCTTGCAGCTAGTACTGTGGTGTACATTTTGGCGTCTGTTTTTAGTAGGGAAATTTGACGAAAAGAGCCATATAACCAGAGATCCCTTCCCTCCTTCGGTATCACCATGATTAGAGCCTGTGTAAGAGTCTGGCGCTTTCCCTGTAGTCAGAATGACAATTTGGTTAGGAAGGGGGTGCAGTGCCGAAATGAAGGACTTATAACTTCAACCGCCCAATAGCCAACCTAATTTCATCCCTGGTGATTTTCCATGCGTTTTGGTTTTGTGAGCCGGGGGATTGGAGTCTGCCAGTTCTCGATTTCCTCACTGACCGCTGTCCCTTCATTCCTTTACAGGTCCTCATAAAAAGCAAATGCCTCCTAGATCCCTTCCACCGTGCCCTTGGAGGTCCTCCCTCCACCTATGCGACCCACCTCTCTGCCTGCTGACCCCTTAACCTAGCTGCCAAAAGAGCATCCACCTTATCCCCTTTCTCATAGAACTTCTGTTTCAAGAATTGTAGATTGCGGACAAACTTTCCTTCCTTGGATTCTAAGTGCCTCCCCTCGCCTCCTGGATGAGGTCCCCCCTTCCATCTGTAGCCAACTGCGCCTGTTCCTCCAAAACCCTTTTGGCCCTGAATTGTCTTTCTATTAGGGTATGCTCCCTCTTTCTGGGATCCCCTTCTCTAATCAGTATTCCTCTCCATGTAGCCTTCGCCGCATCCCATTCAATGTCCTTGCGTACATCCCCTGTCATTTAGTTAAAAAAACTGATACCTTTCTCCATTTCATTCCTAAAACATGAGTCCTTCCATAGACTTGTTGCACCTCCACTTGGAGTCCCTGTCCAACCAATATCAACTGATATGATGCCATGATCAGACCAACTAATTGTAACGCTCACCTGATTCCCGTAGAGGCGCCGGTCTTGACTGGGCGTATACCGTATCTTCAAAGGTGATGTGCAACACACGGCTGGCTCTTTGGGCTGGACCTCTGTGCACTGTATGTCTGACTTGAAGGGTAAGATGTCTGCAGATAGAAAATATGGGATTAAGGAACTGGGTTATTGAATGTCTCTTCTTCCCTTTCTCTTCTCCTGTAGAACCCCAAAGGTTAACGCTCTCACCTTAGGTAAGTGAACGCCGTGCTCTCCATCTGCCTCGGGGCAGGGTGCTGTAACCAGTTTCTTCACTGGATAAGGGGAGCAGGCCTCTTGACTTCAGAGGACTGCTGTCCGTCGTTTACTGCACGAACGGTAAGTTTCGAGTAATTCTAATGTCTTTAAAGTCTTTAATAATGATTTTTCTTGTTTTGCAGGGTTCCGGCGATGGCGGATGACGGGCTGAAGTGAGTTGGAGATGGAGCCCGTGTGATGAATAGAAGCGCCTGGAAGCACGTAAGTAAGCGCTTGTTGCCTGCTTCACGATGCGCTCTAACTGTCTTTTTATTTTGCAGGTACAAGTTCGGAGCGGCTGCAGGGTGCCGGAATACCCACTGGGTTAGATGTGGAAAGGAGTAATGGCACGTGAGTATTAAAGTTCCCCAATGTCTTTAAACGCACCTTGTTTTGTCTTTCAGATGCGGGATGCAGCGCCGAATGCCTCGAGCGTGCGAAGAGTTGGTAAGCTTTTGTCTTTCAGATGCCGGAATGCAGCGCGAGGCGTTGGTGACAGCCGATGGACCAGGTAAGTGAAGAGCTGTCACTGAAGACCGTAATGCTAACCTGTTCTTTCTTGTCTTTATAGGTGTTGCTGAAGACTGGATTCAGGATGGTAAGGCTTTTTCCTTAGGCCCAGGATCAGAAGCAGAAGACACGATGAGCGTTCTGCTGCAGAGGATGCAGAATAACGCAAAGCAAGATTCATCCATCGGGTGTGGTTTAAATAGCCTCCTGTAGTGCTTAGGTGTCTCCTTCCACAGCCACGCCTAGATAAGAAAAGAGTTCCTGCTTTCCAGAAGAGTTCCAGTGTTCTGAATCTAGGGAGTGGCTCCTGCCCCACCCAACAGGAAAAGTAGTTCCAAACAGAAGAGGATCAGAGGCTCAACTGGCAGGCAAGTAAGCAGCATGGTCTGCTGCAGGTAAGTCCACCCAAGCATTATGAGCCCGGCGCTTCCAGCGCTGGGACTGGGCATATTTATGAGCCTGGTGCCACTGGCGCCAGGACTGGGTCCAAAAGGTCCCAATTGGGACTGGTTGGCACTCGGAACCTGGGTTATGGATCTGCTTCCAAGGGAGTTGGGAAAACCCTGACCTTTTGGAAGCAGAGATCATGACACTAATAGGATGCATGGTTGACCCCCGTGCGGGGTCCCATCGATATAGAAACATAATCTATTCTCGTCAAAGTTCCATGTGGGGCAGAATAAAAGGTGAACCCCCCTGTCCTGTGGGTGGAAGTAAGGCCATAGGCCCCGCATCCCGTACAGCTCCATCCCAATTTCTCTACCCGATTCTGAGGCTCCTGCTTCCTGTACTGCCGGTTGAAACTGATATAACTCCAGACATTGAAGTCTCCTCCCAGTATGAAGGGACCCCTTCCCTCATTCATATTTTCCAGGGTTCGCTGTGAACCTCCCTTGACCCTGATTAGGGGCGTACATTGTGTCAAATGTGAACCTGAGTCTCTGATCAGAACCGATATCAAAATTGCCCTTCCCTCCACATCTGACAACTCTTTCATGGCTTCCAGTTGGAGCTCCTTACAGACCAGAATACCAACCCAGCCTTCCTAGTTATACCAGAGCCCCAGTCTTCTCCCCCCCCACAAGACAACAGGGATACTCCACTCTTGACCCCTCAAATATTTCGTCCCTTGGAGGAATACGACATCCATGCCAGATGTTTTAAATTCCCTCAAGTCCAGAGACCGCTTGGCCGGAGAGTTTAGCCCTTTAACATTTGGCATGCATACCCTCAGAGTCTGTCCTGCCCCTTCCCCACTATCGCCCCCCTGCCTTGAGTCTGCATACCTCAATCTTCTCTCCCACCTCATTAACCTCTTGAGGTGACCCTCCCCGTTGTGCCTTGTGAGAACAGAAACGTGCATGCATCAGTGTCGGATCAAGACATTCCAAAACCCCCATAACCCTCAAATCCTGTACCCGTCCTTCTCTAGTTAGTTTCACTAGAAGAGTGCTCAGTGGACCCTCCATTTTTGTCTAGTCAATGGAATCCTCTTCAAAGAGGAGCTTAGTGATGTCATGTATGGCCCTCATCGGGGGTTCTCTCTGATTCAACCTCTGCCACCTGTATCCCAAAGAAATGTAGATTGTTTCTCTGTTCGCGATTCTCAATTGTCCATCTTCAGGATAATTTCAGACTCTTCGCTCAATTTCGCTTATCCTCATATCCATCTGCGTCTCGAGTGTCCAATGATGTTTGGTTTTGCTCCACCTGTAGTCTCTCCTCCTTATCCATTCTCACATTGATCTTGTCCACTTTGCCACGTATATCTGCTCTCATACTCCGAATTTCGTTGAAGTGACGCCGCATTACTTTTAGTTGTGCCATCGAGTCCTCTTCCCCCTGTCGCCATCTTCCGTGGTTCTGGGCAGGCCGCAGGATCCGGTCTACTCCCCACTCCCCCCCCGCAATCTGTGCCTTTCTACTATGTAGGAGCTCCTCTCCCAGGGCCACTCCAGGTCTCGTGGGGCTTGGTTTGCCAGTATTCCACTCTATGCACCGTAGCAGCAGAACCCTTCCGGAGCCCACTTCCCAGGAGGCGGGCACACCCCAAAACTGGGGCCCCACACCTCCTGTGAAGCACTGCCTTTTTTGGTCCAATTTGGGGGTCACCTGCGCGGCCCTGTCAGTCTGCGCCACACTCCTTCCATCAGTTTTGTTTTGTCTCCACCTGTTGATCAGGCCTGTTTGTCCCTACCAGGAGATCAAACTGCAGGTCACTGCTGTTTAGAGGCCGCCCCATGCAGCACACCATCCCTCGATTCAGCACCCCTGGAGGTGGACATATGCCCCTTTATTTGGGGGCCCACACCTTCAGGGCATTTGTCTTCTGCGACTGGCATCCTTCTCCCCTCGTCTGTTGTCCGGATCCTGCCACCCACCAGCTGGTTGACCCTCTTGATCGACACCTCAAGCCACTTCCAGCTGGAGGGAAGTAAAATGGCACTGGAGCCCAGATGTGCCACGTGGTCACACGACTCCAGACCCAGGCGCTGTCCCTCAGGACCTTACTTGGTCCTCTATTCCCCTCTGTGCAGGCCGTATTTACCCCGCATTTCAGGTCATCCCTCACTTTTGTATCCTCGCTCCCTTGGTGGCCAAGCTGCAAATCCGAGGTTAGGGGGCGGACTTTCTGCTGACCTTAGTGTCCCTAGGGGTTAAAGAGCCCCCAATGTCTCAAGGCCTCAGTTCCTCGCCCATGCAAACAGTACTGGTGGGAGGGGCGAAGCACTGCCAATGGCCCCACATAACGGGGGGGGGGGGGGGGGGCAGAATCTGACCCACCTTTTCACCTGGGGTGCAGGAACAAGCGGCCCCCCTCCCATGACTCGGGACTGCCGAATCCCCAGTGGCATTACTCTGCTCCCTGCTCTCGTTTCGCGCCGGCAAGGGGAGAGAGCTGGGCATGACTTCCTGTGTTTTTGCCAGGTTGGAGCCCGCTGGCTCAATTGTCCACCTGGTGGTCCACACCTCTGCTGGGGTGCTACAAGTGGGGGGGTGTGGTGGGGGCAAGTCGCTCTAAGCTGCCTAGGTAATGGAGCAGCACTTTCATGAGAAGGCCATCCGCGTGCCCCCTGGTGGCCTCCCCCTACTGCTCCATAATATGGATATTTCCCATTCTTACACTGCTATTCATGTTTTGCACTCCTGGCCAGTAGTAGTAAAACAAGGTTTGCCCCTCTTCCCCTCAGCTAAGACATTACATTTGGGAATGTACTAGATCTAATACACCTTCAGGAAGTCTGATGTCCATCATAGCGGGTGCCACTGCACATGGTTATTTAGTTTCTCCCAGAACCCTTCCCTGCAATGCAGTTCATGCATTAACGTCTTTGGCTGTGGTCACTTCTGTAAAAAAACTACCTGAAACAACTTTTTGTGTAAACTACAACTACCTTGGCCAATCGATTGCCTCTCCCAAACCTTACCTATGCCCTAGTTTGTTCCACTCTTTCCCTGGTATCTTGCTGGTAATTTCATGGTTTGATTGTTTGCTCATCTCTCGTAGTGCATTTTTACATTCACCAGTAGCAGTCAGTCCAGTGTTTTTGTAATCCTCTGGCCCAAGTGCCCTTTGTTTGGCCATTTTAAAAATCAGATTAACTAGTTGGTGGCTCTCAAATGTCTGCTACTCTTGGTCCTTCACTTTACTGTAGCTTTCACTATAGCCTAATTTGAGTCTCTGCCATGATTCCTTCACAAAACCTAGCATCCTACTTTGCAGAGGTTGAAACATAATCCTAGATGTTTACCTCCTGTAGATCTGCATCTTTAACCAGGTTATTTTGCACTGTCTGACTTCTGAGGCATCCACAAATCGGCCACACCACTGCAGCTAGTGTCTCAAATTCCACTCTAAAATATAACTATGGTTTGCTACCCATTTATCAATCCTTGTAATCAAACCTCTGATCATTAATGTTGTAAAGAGTTGTGGTCTGTCTATGTGGTAAACAAATTATCCCTTAATGTTTTCAAGCTAGTGACTCTCAAGAATTGGTTTTCTTTCTCAATGTCCTTCATTCAAATACAATTGGGACATTGGACGCGATTTATCTAGGCACTGCACCCATGCCATACTCGTACATATCGGCAGTAAAATTACTTTTTTGGCTCGCTCCAACTAATGCAACATTCTTTTTTGTTTTACTGTTTTTGTTCTCGTTATATATTGTTAGTTATCCGACTGTTCAAGCATTTTTTTTTCTTCACAATGCTTGCTTGTCCCCAGCAAAACCTGTTCTGGTGATGGACTGGGATGCTCACCTTCTTAGATTGGCTAAGGAGTATGGGTTGGGTAAATAGCTTAAATCTGTTAGTTTAGGGTGCGCCAGAGCAACAAAGCGAAGTCTCCACTAACCAATGGAGAATAAAAGTAGTGTAAAATTGAAGGACACTCCTGTCCCATGCACACAGACAATACTGAGCAATATCTCAATCAACACTTTATCAATTTAAGTTACAACTGTTTCTGATTCAGTTTATGCAGTAAGCATTTTGAAATTGCACTGATTAAAATCAGTTTTTAATGTGAACTGAATCAAACATAAAATCAAAATTCACAATTAAGCAGTAATTAGAAATGAGCTCACCTTATTTCAGGATATCTATCCATTCATCAGGAGAGGTGTTTCTTGATATGCAAGATATGACTTTCCTAAGTCTATAAATAAGTAAATGACACGGAGTAAGATAATGATTCAAGGACTATTCATGTGTTAAGAAATATCTGTTGGTCAGCTTACACATAATTGGAAATGGGAATTGTGTGGGAATATGGTATATTGCCTTAATCTATTTTTAGAAGTGCAAACTTCTAATATTCCTTATGCAGTAGAGGCGTTGCAAGTTGGGGGGGGGGGGGTCACCTCATCCACCTATATTGAGAAATATATGGTGGTCTTTACTCTAAAAGAAATGACTGTGGATAGGAAAAAGTACATCAAGACAAGGGATGCCTACTTGGCGTTGGCGGCCTTCCCGTGTGAAAGTTGCTGTAGTCTGTCGTCTGATGTTCGCAGTCTTAAACTCCACCTTAGTCAGTACTTATCTCAAAGTATAGTCTCTAGTTAACTTTTGCCCACTCTGGATGAAGTGAGACATAAGGGAGTGTAACTCATGTTTTTCCAGTGCATAGTACGGGTTGGTGCAGTACGAATAGTTAAGGGATAAGAAGTATTACACCGTAGGATAGCGATTCTAGAAGGAAACATAGGGTAGGGAGAAGTTAGAGTATTCTCCCATCAATGTGAAGACTAATGGGTACCTCAGGAATGGGTTAACTGGCAAGGGGCAGGACTGGATCGCGGGTGCAGTAAGGAGCAATCCGCAATTCAATAGGCCATACAATTTGTATATGTAATGCTGTATGGTGATGTCATGAACGTGACGCTAGGTAAACAAATGACGTTACAGCGAACTAGGTTGATCGTAGCACAACAGTTGCGTTCAACACTCTAGTGCTGTTCTATACTTGATAAAGTATAGATATGAGTCTACTGTGACAATGTAACGCTCACCTGATTCTCGCAGAGGCGCCGGTCTTGACTGGGCGACTACCGTATCTTCAAAAGTGATGTGCACTACCCGGTTGGCTCTTTGGGCTGGACCTCTGTGCACTGTATGCCTGACTCGAAGAGTAAGATGTCTGCAGATAGAAAATATGGGATTAATGAACTGGGGTGTCCCTATCTTTCCTTTTCTCCTCTCCTGTAGAACCCCAAAGGTTAACGCTCTCACCTTCACCTTAGGTAAGTGAACGCCGAGCTCTCCATCTGCCTCTGGGCAGGGTGCTGTAACCAGTTTCTTCACTGGATAGGTAGCGCAGGCCTCTTGACTTCAGAGGACTGCTGTCCGTCGTTTACTTCACGAACAATGAGTTCCGAATATTTCAAATGTCTTAAAGTCTTTTGTAATGCTGTCTCTTATTTTGCAGGGTTCCGGCGATGGCGGTTGACTGGCTGAAGTGAGTTGAGGATGGACCCATATGCGGAATAGAAGCGCCTGGAAGCGCGTAAGTAAGTGCTTGTTGCTTGCTTCACAATGCGCATTAACTGTCCTTTTATTTTGCAGGTACCAGTTCGGAGCTGCGGAAGGATGCCGGAATGCCCACTGAGTTCGGCGTGGATGGAGTAATGGCACGCGAGTATTGAACGTTAACCAATGTCTTTAAACGCACCTTCTTTTGTCTTACAGATGCGGGATGCAGCGCCGAAGGCCTCCGGAGCGTGCGAAGAGTTGGTAAGCTTTTGTCTTTCAGATGCCGGAATGCAGTGCGATGACCTCCGGAGCGCGTGAAGAGTAGGTAAGCCTTTGTCTTTCAGATGCAGGAATGCTGCGCGAGGCGTTGATGACAGCCGATGGACCAGGTAAGAGATGCGCTGTCACTGAAGACCGTAGTGCTAACCTGTTCTTTCTTGTCTTTATAGATGTTGCTGAAGACTGGATTCAGGATGGTAAGCCTTTTTCCTTTAGGCCCAGGATCAGATGCAGAAGACACGATGAGCGTTCTGCTGCAGAGGATGCAGAATAACGCAAAGCAAGATTCATCCATTGGGTGTGGTTTAAATAGCCTCCTGTAGTGCTTAGGTGTCTCCTTCCACAGCCACGCCTAGGTAAGAAAAGAGTTCCTGCTTTCCAGAAGAGTTCCAATGTTCTGAACCTAGGGAGTGGCTCCTGCCCCACCCAACAGGAAAAGTAGTCCCAAACAGAAGAGGATCAGGGGTTCAACTGGCAGGTAAGTAAGCAGCATGGTCTGCTGCAGGTAAGTCCACCCAAGCATTATGACCCCGGCGCTTGCAGCGCTGGTACTGGGCATATTTATGAGCCTGGCGCCACTGGCGCCAGGACAGGGTCCAAAAGGTCCCAATTGGGACTGGCTGGCACGCGGAACCTGGGTTATGGGTCTGCTTCCAAGGGAGTTGAGTAAGTCCTGGCCTTTTGGAAGCAGAGATCATGACAGACAATTGTTCAGACATTAGTATGGCTGAAGTTGTAAATTAAATGTCCTCTTGAGACACATGGGTGTCGGGATGTCTTTTTCTTTGGATACCATCTATTTCTAATATCTACATTTTCGCTCGGAAAGGAACATTGAGCGATATTATGTACCAGGCATTGTCTTGCACATTGTAAACATATAATTTTAAATGTTCATGATCTGTTAGCAGGATGAATATGCAATATGACGGATCACTCTTTCCTCAACTTTTTGAATAAGCAAAATGGATTGCATTTGGTATGCCAGGGATAGAAGCCAGTATTTGTTTAATGGCATCAGTGGGAAGTTAAAGAAACTCGATCAATGAGAATTCTTCATTCATTCCAGATGGGTCTAATGCATCCAATTTGTGGATCTAGAACATCTCTGCGGAGTAGGTCATTGATGTTGCCTCCTCATGGTTTTGCCCACTATTTCCAAGATGACTGCAATTACCAATATTTTGCCACATTGGCAAGCGGTGGAATATTTCATATTATATTCATATAACTATTTGCAGCAGCGCAATATTAATTTGTTACTTTTTTGCCTGGCAACTTTAAGTCACAGCAATTATGAACACTACTCTGCCCGCCGATGGCAGCGGCAGAATTGGCGTTCATTTCCAGGGATCCCTTGGGAGCGCTGGGAACGTAAAGTCAGAGCCATTATCAATACAATGCTTGCAGGCTACCCCATCTGTGTAGATATTGCTATCCTAATTCATGTAGCTGTGATGGTCGGTTATATCCAGATGTGCACAGATCTTAATAGCTCGCCATCTAACTTCAAACAAAACGGGTGTTAAATGTGATGGGGAAAGGACACATTTTCCAGGGATGGATACTGCGATAACGTTAATTCCAGTAAATGTATACCATTTGGGTTTGCACCCCTTTTACTCATTAATGGATACCTGGTTTGGGAGCTGAGTGTTTTCAAGGGAACATCCAAACAAGTAAACAAAGGGCAGCACAAAATATTGATTACATTAGCTGGTTGAGGGGACCAACAAGGATGTGTCAAACCATTTGCCTACCAAATCCACCAAGTAGGCAATTGAATGCAGTAATGGAGAAGAAAAGTAATGTCCAATTAAGGACACTCCCGTCCCATGTACACTGATAATACTGAGAAATAGATCAGTCGACACTATGCAGTAAACATTTTGAAATTGCACTGATCAAAATCTGTTTTTTAATTTGAGAACTATCAGTCAAAATTCACAATTCATAATGTTAAATTTAATTATAAATGAGCTCCATGCATTTCAGGATGTCGATCCGTTCATTAGCAGTGCTTGTGAGATGCTAGTTGTACTTCAAGATGACTTTCCAAATCTATAAGTAAATGACAAAGAATGATTCAAGAGGACTGCTCATGTGTATAATCTGTCGGCCTACACACAATTGGAACAGTGTGGGAAGATGGTACATCGCCTTAATCCAATTCACTGAATTGCAAACTTCTAATATTCCTTATGCAGAAGAGGCGTTCCAGATTAGGATCACCTGTTGCTCAATGGAAGCATCCACCTATATTGAAGTGTATGGTGGTCTTTGGTCTCAAAAAATGTGTGGATAGGAAAAATACATCAAGACAAAGTTATGCCCGCCTAGAGTTTGCAGCCTTTCCTTGCGAAAGTCGCTTTAGTCTAATGTATTCTGACATTCTCAGTCGAAGTACTAAGGTGGAGTTTATCTAAAAAAACATGTAGTCTCTGGTTAACTTTCGTCGAAGTCCACTCTGGATGAAGTCACATATAAGGGAGTGTAACTCAAGTTTTTCCAGTGGATAGTATGGGTTGATGCAGTACGAATAGTTAATGGATAGGAAGTATTGCACCATACAGATGGCGATTCTAGAAGGAAACCTAGGGTAGGTAGAGGTTATAGTATTCTCTCCAATGTAAAGACTAAAGGGTACCTCAGGAATGGGTTAATGGGGTCAGGACAAGATCGCGGGTGGAGTAAGGAGCAAACCGCAATCCAAAATCGCAGTGCTAAATGTGTAATGCCGTAACCATGTCAACCTGACCCTAGGTAAACAGATTACATTACAGTGAACTCCCATCATAGCACAACTAACAGTTGCATTGATGACTACATGATATCTAGTTCTGCTCTATACTTCACTAAGCAGGGTTGACTGAAATTAGAATTGATGCACTGTCTCATAGAAATGGGTCTGTTCATGTGTGGATAAGCCTCCATTCCTCAATGTTCTGGTACAGCGGTAAAATGTGATTCTAATCCATTCCATCAGTTATGCTTGTGATATATAGCCATAATGTTACATAGCAAACATTACATGATATCCTCATACATAACATACATCTTCAGAAACCTGTAAAAACCCAGGTATTGAACTAGCTTGTGCCCAAAGCTTTTTAAATGGTTTCGATACGACTCTACTGTGACAATTGTTGGACAGTAGTATGTCTGAGGTTGTAAATGAAATTGAGACACAGGGGTGTTTGGATTTCTGAGTACACTGGATCATTGAGCAATATTATGTACCAGGCATTGTCTTGCACATTGTAACCATACTTTCAAATGTCCATGATCTGCTATCAGGATGAATATTAAGTATTAAATGCAATAATGCAGATCACTCTTTCTTCAACTTTTTTAAATAAGCAAAATAAACATAATGCGTTCGGTATGTCAGGGGATAGAAGCTAGCATTGGTATAATAGGGTCAATGGGAAGTTAAAGAAACTGGGTCAATGAGAATTCTTCATTCCAGATGGGTATAATGCATCCAATTTGTGGATCCAGAACATCACTCTGCGAGAGGAGTAGGTCATTGATGTTGCCTCCTCGGTGGGTTTGGCCACTTTTTCCAAGATCGCACATTTTAATTGGGTGATGTGTTTTATTAGTGTCAAAGTGTCTGGCCACAGGTGATTTCACATTTTTTGTCTCGCTACTGGATTTGTTCAGATAGTCCATTTTCCTTGTGGCTTGTCAGACATAGAACTTGCCACAAGGGTGGATCAGACTATATATTATGAATTTAGTCATGTGGCGTATTGTCGTAGCTTTATTTTGTCGTCTGGGTCTGACATGTTCACTTTTTTAACATTGCTCCAGTGGCAGCAATGTAAAAGGGCAAGGTGGCGTGTTTGGGTTTGAGAAATTGTTTGAATCGACTCTCTCCGCTTTTCCCAAATTTTCTGTTCTGTCCTCTTGTAAGTGCCACCGTTGGTGGTCTTGGAAAAAGTTTGCTTAATTGCGTGTCTAATCTTGTGAACTTCCAGTACTTTTGAGAAGACTGATTTACTTACTTTTTTAGTGAGAATTTGGTCAAGTCGATCAATGCTGGGTTGTCTGTTCTGCTTGTTTTTCAGCAAGGTTATTCTGTTATGTATGATGCGCTTGGATTTTGCCTCTGATAAAACGGAATCCGGGTAGCCTGTGGATTTGAATCTCTGCTGGTCGGCAGCCTCAATGTATTCATTGCCCTCTGATAATTCTTCATCTTAAATTGACTCGGGAAGGCTATTTTTTCAAAAGTGCATATGGTAACTGGTGTAATGTAGGATATTGACATTGGTGGGTTTATTGTAGATGTACTAAGGGAGTGGTTGACAGCTGTGATCTTAACATCAAGAAAGTGAACACTTGGTGATCCTACTTCAAGTGTGAATTGGATCTTTGGGTTACATTCACTAAGGTACTTGGAAAGCTTAGATTTCTTCCACTGGGCCCTTGCAGATCTCCAAAAATATCAATGTGCATGGTAAATGATACGGACACATATATGCTACTGAACGATCCGACTCCTGAGTCGACCCATTATTGAGCAGGTGCTTACTAATGCTCTAACAGAAGAATGGATCACGGAGGAAACTAGATACTTATTAATACATTCCCTATTACACCAGTATTCTATGGTCTTCCTAAGATCCAAAAGAACTTACAAAATCCACCATTTAGGCCTATAGTCTCTGCTACTGATGGAATCTTGGATCCGATATCCAAGTACATAGACACACGATTACAAGCCTTAGTACAGAAGACGTCTACGTATCTTTGAGATACCACCCACTTTCTTAACTCGAGACGTTTGCAAACAGCTGGATTCAATTCACCTTGGATGTCCAAAGTTTATACACCTCAATTCCACACAGCAACGGTCTTGAGGCACTGGAATGGCTCATGTTACAAGAACACTTTCAATCCAGTAAGAACTTCAATAGAAGTGTCCATGATGATCCTATATCGCAGCATCTTCAGATTTCAGGAACATCAATGGGGTCAGCCATGCCCCCAGTCTATGCCAATATTCAGGTTTGCATTTGAATCTCAACACATCCTTAAAACATCCCACATTGGCCAATAAGGTGGCCATCTGGAAGAGATGCATTGATATTTTTGAGATCTGGTGGGTTCTGGTGGAAGAAATCAAAGCTTTCCTGAGGTACCTTAATGAATGTAACCCAAGGAACCAATTCATTCGTGAAGTAGGATCACCAGGTGTTCACTTACTTGATGAGATCACACTAGTCAACTCCTTTAGTAAATCTACTGTAAACCCACCAATGTCAATAATACCCTACATTACACCAGTTACCATCCACAACATTTGAAAAATAACCTTCCTCTGAGTCTTTTAAGATGGAGAAGAATTATCTGACCTCAATGAATGCATTGAGGCTGCTTAACAGCAGACTGATTCAAATTCAGAGGCTACCCGGATTCTGTCCTATCAGAAGCAAAGTCCAAGAGCATCATATATAACAATCACCTTGCTGAAAAACGAGCAGAAAGACAACCCACTATTGATATACTTGACCAAGTTCTCACAAAGTATGCAAATCAAAGAACTGGAAGATCACAAGATTAGACACAATTAGACAACGATGTCCAAGACCACCAATGGTGGCATTTATGAGAGGAAGGAACATCGGACAATTTAGTTGAGATTCGCAATTACTCAATAAACCCAAACACGGCACCTTCCCATGCCTCATTGCTGCTATTGCAGCAATGTTCAAAAAGGCAAACATGTCAGACGCACAGGACAAAAAATGAAGTTGCGACAATATGCCACGTGTGACTCTAAATTCATAATTTATGCGCTGATCTGCCCTTGTGGCAAGTTCTGTGTCAAACCACAAGGAAAATGAACGACTATCTGAACCCAAATCCAATATCTGGACAAAATGTGAAATCAACAGTGGCCAGACACTTTGACACGAATAAACACATCGCCCAATTAAAATTTGTGATCTTGGAATTAGTGGCCTAAGCCCTTAGAGGAGGCAAAATCATTGACCTACTCTACTGCAGAGAGATGTTCATCAATAAATTGGATGCATTAGATTAATCTGGAACGAATCAAGAATTCTCATTGACAGTTTCTTTAACTTCCCTCTAACTCTATTGTACCAATACCAGCTTCTATACCTGACATACCAAATGTATTCTGTTTATTTTGCTTATTTGAAAAGTTGAGGAAAGAGTATCGGTCATACTGCGTTTCTTAATCATCCCGATAACAGATCATATACATTTGAAAGTATATGGTTACAATGTGCAAGACTCATTATGCCGGTCGACAATATCGCTTAATATTCCTTTCTGAGAGCATGTAGATATTGGAAATTGATGGTGCCCAAAGACACCCTGACACCCCTTCGATCAAGAGGACATTTTATTTACAACCTCGGACATACTATTGCCCAACAATTGTCGGACTCTGATCGACCATTTAAAATGCTTTGGGAATGAGCTAGTTCATGCACATAATTGCTGTTTTATACCTAGGTTTTTACAGGTTTCTAGAAGATAACCATGTGGTGCATGAAAATTATGTTTGCCATGTAACATATATTATGGCTTTATATAATCATGAGAATAATTGATGGAATGGATTAGAATCATATTTTCACGCTGTACCAGCTCAACATTGAGGAATGGAGGCTTACCCACACATGAACACAATAGCTTTTTCTACGACAGTGCCTCAACCCTAATTTCAGTCATCCCTGCTTCCTCAAGTATAGAGCAGAACTAGATATCCAAGTAGTCCTCAACACAGCTGTCGATAGACCAAGTCCATTACTTTTAGTGTCACGTTCTTGATGTAATCACGTGTACGGCATTATGCATATAAATAGCAGCCATTTTGGATTGCAGTTTGCTCCTTACTGCAACCACGATCCAGTCCTGACCCTTGCCAGTAAGTAAACCAATTCCTGAACTATCCTTTAGTCTTCACATTGATTGAATACTAGAACTTCTTATCCTGTTTCCTTCTAGAATCGCTGTCCGTACAGTGTAATCTTATCCATTAACTATTCGTACTGTATCAACCCATACTATCCACTGGAAAAACGGGAGTTACACTCCCTTATGTCTCACGCCATCCACCAGAGTATCTAAAAAAATGTGTAGTCTCAAAACCTTAGCCGACGTACAAACTCCACCTTAGTCAGTACTTGGACTGCAAACATCAGACGACATTGGACTACAGCGACTTTCGCAATGGGAAGGCCACCAACTCAAGGCAGGCATCCCTTGTCTTGATGTACTTTCCTTATCCGCACACCATTTCATTTAGACTAAATACCACCACACATTTCTCAGTATAGGTGGATGCTTTGATCGAGCAACAGGTGACCCTAACCTGGAACTACTTCTGCATAAGGAATATTAGAAGTTTGCACTTCAGTGAAATATATTAAGATGATGTACTATCGTCCCACACAGTTCCAATTATGTGTAGGCTGACAGATAATTCTTTACAGGAGTAGCCCTCTTGAAACACTCATTTACTTTTTTTTTTATAGAATTTGGAAAGTCACCTTGAAGTTCAACTAGCCGCTCAAAAGACTAACACTGCTACTGATGAATGGGTCACATCCCAAAACTTGAGCTCGTTATTTCTAATTGCTTTTGTTAATGACACTATGAATTGTGATTCAGTTCTCACATTAAAAATTGGTTTTGATCAGTCGAATTTCGAAATGTATACTGCATAAACTGAATTAATTTCAATTAAGTTACTACTTGGTGTTAACTGAGATTTCTCAGTATTGGTGTGCGTGGGGATGGGAGTGTCCTTCAATTATGGACACTACTTTTCTTCTCCATTATTGCATTCAATTGCCTACTTGATTCAGTTTGACACATACTTATTGGTCCCCTCAACCAGATAACGTGATCAATATATTTTGTGCTGTCCTGTTTTCTAGGTTGGAATTTCCCTTGAACACTTTCAGTGCCCAACATTTTTCCATTCATGGGTCAAAAGGGATGCCACCCCAGATGGTATTGTAAAAGATGTCAGTTTACAGGAATCTACTCCTGGAAAGTGTCCTTTCCCATCATCCCGAACACCTGTTTTTTGTTTGAAGTTAGATGGCGAGGCGTTGTGATGGTCAGTTACATCGAGATGTGCACAGATCTCAACTACATGAACTAGGATAGCTACATATACACAGATCTTAAAGGCCTGCCAGCGTTGTATTGATTGCTGTGACTTATGTTTCCTGCACACCCCAGGGAGCCCTGGAAACTTAAAGAAAGTAACCAATCATTTTTGCCGCTTGCCATCAGTGGGCAGCGTAGTGTTCAGAATTGCTGTGACTTTCTTTTCAAGTTGCCAAGGCTCCCCAGATCAGGCGAGCCCTGGAAACTTAAAGTAACCAATTTAATATTCCGCTGCGGTAGAATATTACTAATTGCTGGTATTTTCGTTTTACGTTTCCAGAGCCCTGGAAAATTGAAAGTCACAGCAATTATGAATATTCCACCACCTGCCGATGCAGCAGAATATTAGTAATTGTAGTTACGGTATCCAGGGCTCCCCCGGACCAGGGGAGCTCTTGAAACTTAAAGAAAGTAACTGCAATTATATACAATGCTGGCGGGCTGCAGCCTGCCAGCCAGCATTCTCTGCTCTCCGGCAGTAATGCGCAAAAGCTCTCAGAAGGGGCTTTTGCTGGATTATTGCTGTAAGAGCAGAGGGAGGGTCATTTCACAAAGGATGTCTTGTAGTACACACTTCAAGGCTCTTTGGCAGAAAATTTACATAGGAAAAATATTTGTATGCATATTTCTTTTATGGCCATCTTTTAAAAGAACCTTTTTGAGTGAACTAGTCCTTTAGTGGCTTACCGTCCAATTTCAAAGAGGTGTTGGGTAACTGCATGGGTGTCTCCTGGCTTTGTAGGAAACACGGTTGGGTACATTTTGCCTATATTTCGGAACTCTAGGCTCGCTTGCGCTGCTGCACCTGTTCACTGGGAGTGGTTCAATTTCATGTGGCATTCCCAATGGATGCTTCCCAAAGGAAACTTTTTTTCTTAATTTTTTCGATTTAGAGTACCTTAATATATAGGTTCTAACTTTTAAAAAAAATCATGAATGCTCTTGTTTTGGGATACCACCTAAGCCGTTGGTCTATCTTATTCAAAGTGATGAATGGTTTTAATGTACCCATTCTCCCAGTCTACATCAGTGTTCTGTAATGGTTTATGGTGAACCTGAATCCACCCAAAAATTAAACGCCTGTTATGACTATATTGGCAAATAATTGTTCCTGCACAGCTTTTGAGTATCACTTGGCTACATTCCAAACTATTTCTCTCCATACTTTTCACTAGCCTTTGTTCTGCCCCATGCTTGCTATGAACTCCATGCTCCGGCATAATTACCCTTCTACTGAATTGCGTTAAAAGGCCATTCCTTAGTGCAGGCATTGTACTGGATTTTCTGGGATCTTAGAATCAGTTTGGACTATTCATTGTTTTCGCATATTTGGACTATGCCGAATTAAGGTTCAAACCTAGCTCTGAGACACTTGTCCACAATACAACTTGAATGTTGATCAGGTTCTCTGATCGCTTGCTAGAATTGTATTTTGCAAAAAAATAATTTATTCCACGTTTAGGAAGAAACACTTATTGGTTATTTTCCAGATGTTCATAATGTATCATCTGAGGCAAATGTTTATGGCGTGGGGCGAGAACAAGAACTAATTTCTTCCCATCGCTAGTGTAGTGGGATCCCTCAGTAACTGGTTTCTTTCCTAAAATTATGCTATGACAAGGATGGCAACTTTTGCTCACTCAACCACTGTTCCACGCTTCCTCCCCCCACTTAAGTTGCTAATTCTTTCGGGTGGCTCCTCATCCTCCGTGTCCTCATGGTATCCTGTCCTTCATCCATCATTGCTCCTTTTTACTTTTTGTATGTCACAAGCTTTGCTAGCCAATCTCCAGGAATTCTTGTATCATCGGTTTTCGTGGCTAACCAAGGACGGTCCACTGCTCAATACTTTAACATTGAGCGAAAGTATGTCAATATGAATAGGGTAACTGAAGTTATGGAAACCAATTTAATGCTGAGTCAGTTAATCATCTAGCATCTTGGGGGCGTGCTGAATGTCTCTTGTATCCTAAATCAAGCTTCTCAAAGCGCTGTATTCTAAGAAGTTGAACATAGCTGCTGATGTCTTTCACATCTTCATAACGGACAAGTTGGCTAACCAGTATGGAAAAGGTGGCACATATTTTTTTTTTGGATCCTTGTATGCTGCTTTGTGTCCTCGGGGTGCCTGGTCTCTGGTAGCAATCTGGGGGGGGGTCTCATGCCTGGTACGGGCTGAGTCCCAGTTCATACCGCCTTGCATTTTACATGGCACATTTACCTTCTTTTTACCTAGCAGACTCAGGGTATTAGCTGTGGGATACCATGTACCTTTCTGAAGACAATACTGCCAGGAAGCACAGCTGACGAGCACAGCAGTTGTGCAAAAGTCCAGCCGATCCGTGCCACAAATGGGCACTAGTCTGTTGTGGCATCTGTCATTCCACTGATCTCGTATTTGCGCACATTGCTGCTGAAATGTGTGCCTCCTGACAGAATACTTGCAGCAGTGCCTGCTGATTTGAAACTAGCCTGTGAGCCGATTTCTTCGCCCTCGTGTACAGGTAAAATGAGCAGTTTTTTGTTCAATGCCTGCTCAATCGGCTAATGTGGCTCATTGTTATGACCTGCTTTGTGATTCCCGTCCTGATTTGATTACAAAGACCTGGCTCTGGGATTCCTCCAGCCCTCGCCTTAGTGCATATCTTTCGTGCCAATGGGGATTCCTCTCTCAATGGGTGCTTTTTTAGTTTTTTTTTGTTCTTGCCTCGCTTGTCTTTGATTTGAATATGGAGGCAACGCCTTTTCTTAGTTCCCAATCTGCTTCTAAAACGTTACATTCTTTGTCTATAGCCCCCATGGTCCTGACAATTAAGTTCTACTCAGCCTTTTTGAATCTGGCTTCAGTTTTAAAATCTCTTTGCTGACATTTTCATATTGGGCGATTTGTTTCATTTATTTCTATTCGGGCCTCCTGGTCTGTTGGACAATTCTGTCATATCTTGCCTTGCCCTTCCTGTTTTACTTGGCTTAGGCCCTATTCTCAATTGAGGTACTATGTTGGATTTTGTTACCACCATCCTGACTTTTCACCTTTTATTGTCCTGATAATTTTATCATTTTTTCATCTCCCTCCCTTTCTGTATTGCCCTCCCCCCAAACCCCCCCATGGCAATGGCATTCCGATAATTCCTTGATAGTGATTTAACACTATGTGCACTTTAGCTGTTACCTGGCTCAGCTGGTGTCTGCTTAGCACAGCGGATTGTTTAGTCCCTTTTTAAACCTTCCAAGCCACATGCTTGGTCTTTAGAGCCCTGGTTCGTTTCTGAACTTGCTGACCTTAGGCTTTGCTGCGGACTAGCAGGAAGGAAATGGCGTCTTCACTATTGTCCCTCAGCCACATCTCTTTTCAGGAGGCCGCTTGTGTGCATCAGGCCATTGTGGAGGCCAAGAGCCTCAATTTTCCTAATTCGATTGGGACTGCTCTATCAACCGAGAATTTCAAAATGGTTAATTCGGTTTACACTAGTACTTACCAGTTTTATTTTGTTCACAAGATTGATCATATTCAACAAAAGAAATCTGACTCTGGTCTTTTTCACCCTGATCCTGTTTCTACTCCCTTCTGTTTGTCTACCTTTCCAGTGTTCAACTCTGAGATCACCAGGGCTATTAATAAACACATCTGCCTCCCCTTTAGATCCTATTCTGCTGCCATTCATTCAGTTTATCATGCCCGAAATTGCCTTGCTGATGGCCAAAACTGTTAATCATTCGAGACCAGTGAGAGACCCTGTGAACTGAAACATGCCCACTGTGACGGATCTGGTCTCTGTTGTTTTCACCTGGCTTGCCGACCATGGTGGTAGTGGTGCACTGATCCTTGATCGATCAGCAGTGTTGGATACCACAGACCATGCCACATGGGTTTAGAGGTCAGCCGTGGCTGGTCGTGGTCCTGTTTTTGCAGTTTTTCTTTTTTTGATGGATTGTTCTGAGTCCCTTTTATCTCCCTTTCATCCTGCTCTTCCGATCACTTGTGGGGTTCTACAGGGCACTGGTCTTCCAGATTCTTTTGAATGCATATGGCTAACCTTTAGCCAGTCTCATCCAGTCCCATGATTTCCGCTGTTAGATCTATGCAGAAACTCGGATTGTGGTTCCTCTCAATCTTGTCCAATCTGAGGTGACCATATGGTTGAAGTCCTGACTGAGCCAGAACTGGCTTACACTAAATTGAGGTTTTGGTCGCCCCACCTTCAGCGGCCTATTTTTAGACCCTGGATTTTTGGCCTTCCACACTTGCCCCTTTTGTGCAGCTGGTTCCTGTAGTTGAAGACTTGGGTGTAAAAATCTCAACCTTATCTATAGTCTCGGGAGGATAGCTCACCGGCAACGTGCTCGCCTTGGAAACAAGACACAGAGCAACAGGTTCGATCTCTGGGTATTAAGTGTGTCATAAATACCTATCACATCATGGCAGATCAAATCGGCTCAGTCTGCAAATCAGGTCACTTTAAAATAAAGGTTTTAGGGAAGATTCCTCTATTTGGCTTGTTGGAATACTGCAATGCTATTTTTCTGGCACAGCCTGTATCTTAAATGTTTAGAGGTACTGCTGAACTCTGCAGCCAGAGCTGCAGCTGGGCTCCTTTGATCACATTTCGCCCATTCTTTATAACCTTCAGTGGCTCCCAGTTGTCCAACTTGTAACATTTAAGTCAGTGTGCACCAGGCCTTTTATGGTTGTGGAGTACTTTTTATTGTTGCATCTCAAATAGATCCTTAGGCTCTGCTTCTAATCTGCTGATTCAAGTTTCTAGATTCCTTAGCTCCAGAACTGGTGGACTTGCCTTTTCTGTCCTAGCTACCAAGCTCTGGATGAAGCATCTTCTCACATTCTAAGCCATAAATGATCACTTGCTTTTTCGACGGTGCTAAGACTCTTATAGTTCTGTTATAGTCGGCGTCCCCTGTTCTTTTTGGGTGACCGGATGCCATTGGGCAGACACAGCACAAGCTATTCTGTTAACATGGCTGTGTCCCATAATCCATATAAAAGCTTGGAGCAGGGGCCTACTCCCAATTTTGAAAGCTACTAGACTGGCATAGTGTCACTCATCCCCTCGGTTTCAAACATGCATACAGCCTACCATGTTTTACTCGCCAAGAGTATCACTAACATCCCCATCGGCCTTGTTGGGCCTCAATGAGAACCAAAACAAGGCTGAAACATGTCTGGGGATGCTTGTGGTCTCGTGAAGAAGGGATGTGACCTAGCAGTTCGGGCTGAACTGCCCCTTTTGGGGTGTGACCAAGCCTGATTTGCATATGGTCTTTCCCCTTCTGTAATGGCTTGGTAGGCAAAGATTGATGGTCTGGCGCGTTGCCCAGAGCAATGCCAGTGGTTAAGATTCATTCTAAACCTTCCAGCCATCACCTCTTTGTTTTTGCTTTGCCATATGCCCACCAAAGGTGTAGGAAGTCTCTGAACTACTGCTACAGCACTGTGGGGAGAGTGGACGAGTTAACCCTGTTACGGTGGGCTGGGTACATGTACCATTTAAAGAGGATATTGTAAGCATTCTCTTTATTCGTAATGCTGCAGCGGGTTGATGCAACCTGTTGTGTATTCTCCCCAGCACTCCTAGTCTTTAGATGGCTGCAAGTCCTTTTCCCACTTCATGCAAGGGGGGGGTCTGGTGGCTAGTTTGGCTAGTTGCCCCTGAAGATTCATTGATATTATTTTCAAGTCACCTATTCAAAGTAATTCTGCACTCCATAATTCATATTGTGAACCAAGCCTTCTATTGAGGGAATTAAAACCTTTACCCAACCATGCACCCTCATTCGGCCCACAACGGTTGTCACTGACTCTCAAAGCACACCATCTCAACCACAAACCTAGTATTGAACAACCAGCACAGTGTGAAACTCATGAGCACAGATTAAAAGAAATCGACCCTGTTCATTGGGGGTAAGTGTGCCTAATGCCCTAACAATCAGCAATTAAAGATGCAGATGCAGCTTAATGGAACTTTGTCGGAAATGTACATATAACCATACTATGAGGCAACATTCAACATCTGAGCAAATCATGGAAATCTCTTCAGGAAGGAGGCAGTCTGGTTCCTCGGGTGGGTCCCTCCGAATCATCACTAGTCTGTCCATTGAGGGTCGTCTGCAATCCTTCTGCTGCTTTCCTCAAGCGTATCCTGGACCAGTCAGCTGAAGGGGTACCCAACTCCATGTCTTTGGACAGTTGTAATTCTCCCTTGGGCATTTTCAAAACTTCAATTTCTGCTTGGAGGGAGGTGAATTGTTGCTGAACACAATGCTTGGAAGTGAATACGGAATGAGTACCCCACCTATACTGCATTCCTTTTACTTGTGTCAGTGGCTTCAACCGAAGTTTTTGAATAGTCCTTGCGCCAGGTCTTGAAACAGGAATAGGGTAGTACCTCTAAACATTTGCTTGTTGCGGTCTCATTTTCTTGAAAAGGAGTTTCTTGTTTTTAAAGAAATTAGCTCTCGGGACATCCGGAAGTAGATTTTGGCACTGTTAAAAATGAAAATTTTAGTAAATCCTAGGTTTCCAATCAAGTATGATTCCATGCCTCCCAGTATGTCAAGAGAACATTCTCCCAGCGTAGGTTTCTAAATCCTGGTCCGCAGCATCCTGTGGAATGTATTCTGTGAACGATTCTCCATCTTACTTTGAGCTTCCAGCACAGCAACCTTCTGTTCCAATTGCTCAAAGGTGTTGGTTTGGTCACAGAAGGCAGTCTCCAAATCTAACCTGCCTTCATTTTGCTGAACTTTGTGGCATAGTTTATATTTTTTTTAATAAAGGGCCACTAACCCAGGGACCTCAGAGTGCTACAAGACGAAGAGGACATGCTTAACATACTGGTTTATCAAATAGGAAGGTTTGTTTTAGGTCTTAACTCAAAGGGCAAGCCATGTCCTGCAGAGCAATTGGTAGACCGTTCCAGGTTTTGGGTGCCCAGACATCAATACATCTAGCCTGGAAGTACCCAGAAGGAATCTTTTAGTTCTTGCATAGAGGTTACCATCTTTCTGAATGGATTAAAGTAAACCTGTGGCTGTGTATCTAGATCTGGTTAGAGCGCACCCAAGCAGTGGGCCACCGAGTGACAGTTTTGGTTGTTGAAGCATGTGTTTAATAGCGGTCCCAGATTTATCCTGTCTTGCTAACCCAATAAAACATTAAGAAGGCTATCAGTCTTAACAGGAGGCGCAGCACAACCCAGGTAGGCCACTCTCCGCTCAATGGATTGTAACACAGGAGAGGACCAGACATGGTGGGCTGCCAATGTGCTTGTGGTTCATTGTATGGCTCTCGGTCACAGGACCCTTGCTAAGCAGCCTGCAGAGGGAGCCTCTTTAATGGCATCAATGCGTGACCTTCGGTTTTGGTCAGTTAGCAATATGCTTATGTGGTATAGCCCTTTGTCTCTTCTCCCTGACCTTAGCCACACGCCCTAGAGGCTTTGAGTATTGAATGCAGGGCCCAGAAGCGCCTATACTCGTCCCAGTTCTGCAAGGGCTCCTCTTGCTGTCATACGTAAAGGTGGAGGCAGTTGTGCTTCAGGGTACCAAGGGCAGCCAGCTGCACCAACAGCGAGTCCAGTCTGATATCTCCCCATGATGCACCAGCCTCTGAACTTGGCCATGCTTGTTCGCTCTGTGGATGTCTGGTGAAGGGAGCACGCCTGCCTCTTGGCTCCCCAGTCCCAATGGATGGTTGCCAGTTCGATGCCTGAACTTCCAAAAGCGGGTGCACAAAATGTCGGGATAAGCCAGGTGGGTTCTAGCCATACGGGTGGATATAGCGGCCTGACGCGGGTTCTTGCTTAGGTGAGGCTATGGACTGCAACTGCTGCCATTGTGATCTGTGGCCTATGTTGGTTTGCCCTGCAGTGATGGGGGTATTGTGCTCTTCGAAAGCTTACACTCGGTCACTACACTTCGAAGGGATTGTGTCCTCCGACGTATTCCTTATCTTAGATAGAAATCCTTCAGCTTTGCTGGCCTCGGAAAATTTTTTCGCCAGAGGGCGCTGCGCGTCGATGATCGCCGAGTCGATGACCCTCGACGGCCTCCGTGCCGACGTCGACGTCATCCTGCCTATAAAGGCCGCGCGCAGCGTCCGTTGCTCAGTTCCGTTTTTCCGCGCTTCGTTGTGCCTCGGAACACCGTTGCTCAGTTCTCGTCAGATAACGTATATAATATTTAACCTCGATATCGATGGCATCCTCCTCCGACCCGACGACCCCTCGGTCCGGTTTCAAGAAGTGCCGAGACTGCGGGAAGAAAATGTCGTTGACGGACCCTCACAGGGTCTGTTTGTGGTGTCTGGGAATCACGCACCAGAGTTCGGAGTGTGAGGAATGCCTTTCCATGACGGCGAAAGCCTTGAAGGAGCGTAGGGGGAAGCTCGAGAGAGGTAGGTCAACTTTAACTTCCTCGAAAGCTTCTTCGGTAGAGTCGAGACGTTCGTCTCCTCACCATAAAAAACACTCTCGATCTAGATCACGAAGTGGCTCCCACCACTCGTCGACATCGAGACACTCGAAGAAGAGACGTAGGAGATCCCCTTCGTCATCTTCGTCGAGTTCTCCTGAGAGAGTTCATTGCCCCACAAAACGCAGCTCGCAAGCTGAGTGGGAGGAATTCAGGAAAAAGATGCTAAGCGTCTTCGAGAAAGCGGCCTCGTCCCCCTCGAAGACAGCTGAGGGTGATACCCCGGGTAAAAAACCCAAAAAATCTAAACGCCGCGAGTCGCAGTACCCGGCGGAAAAGTCAACCCGAAAGCGCCTCGAGCCATCGGGAGATAAAGCATCATCGACGCCATCGTCGAAAACTCCTTCGAAACAGAGGTCGGCGCCATCGACGCCGTTGTCGAAGGATTCATCGGCGCATCAGTCGATCGAGTCGACGCCGACGTCGACGCCGATATCGACGCCGGTGAAGGAAAGAACCACGGCTACTCCACAGCCAACGGTTGGACAAAAGACCTCCGACTCGACGCCGAGAACGTCGACGTCGTTCTCGAGCAGGACTCCGATCCTTTCGAGTTCCTCGAGGCCTAGTACACATTTCTCGACGCTTTTCACGGCGCCTTCGAGTACTTTCACGTCGGTGTCGACGACATCGACGCTTTCAAGGCCTGTGATGATGGCTCCTTCTGCATTGGAAATGGGGTTTATACCATTCCAAAAACCAAAGTATCCCCCTTTAACCTCGATTTTTGAGGAAAGGGAGGATTCAGACCAAGATGTTGATTTACAGAGGACCACATCACCAGAGCCAGAGACTTTCGCCTCTGAGGAAAGAAGATTAAAAAATCTTCAGGATGCACTTCAGGAAGCTAGTGGCTTGGACACTTCTCCTGAAGCAGACTTTATCAAACCAGACCCAGGAGAACATGCGGAGACTCCATATAGAGCTCTGATGTCTAGAATCATAGAATTTATGGGTTGGTCTGCACCTTCTCCTGCCTTTCAGCAGGATGACCTCACTGACATACTGGACAAGGGCCCACAGGAGGATCCTGTGGTTCCATTTCACTCTGCTCTACAGAGAAGGATTTTGACAAACTGGGAAACGCCGGAAATTATCCCGGCAGTAAATAAAAAACTGTCAACAAAATACAGGGTGGCTAGTTCTGACCCTGAATATTTGTCAAAACACCCTACTCCTGAGAGCTTAGTTGTACAGGCTGCAACCTCATCAGGCAGCACATCTGCATACCCCACTGCTCCGCAGGATAGGGATGACAAAAAGTATGATGCCATGGCTAAGAAGGTTTTTTTCTGCCTGTAGCATGGCGTTAAAGTCTATTAACGCGACCTGTACGCTCGCTAGGTTCAGCCACACCCTTTGGGAGTGCGCTTCATCAGCGGCTGACTGCCTCCAAGAAGGAGAGGAAAGGGACGCATTTTTAAACATCATCAGGGATGGTAAAGATGCGATGTGCGAGACCCTACAAACTGGCCTAGATTCTGCTGACAGTATCAGCAGGGCCATGGCGGCAAGTACCACAATCCGCAGACCAGGCTTTTGAATATGCCCTTTGACGGTTCTACCCTCTTTGGAAAGAAGGCGGATGACAGTTTGGAGAAACTGCAAACGTCCAAGGCAGCAGCCAAGTCATTGGGAGCTGCTATCCGTCAGAATACCTTTCGTCCTTCGGGATCATCGTGGAGAGGACGGTCCTTTCGTTACTATTCCTCATATGGAAAGGGCAGAGGACGACCGGCTCAAAGAGGCCAAGGAAGATTTACCCGTGGTGGACGGGGTAGGGGAAAGAAAGCCGCACCCGCAGGAGCAGGAGCCACTTTACCTTCGGCAACTGCATCAGCCGCTTCAAAACCACTCTGAGGTCTCCCCTCACAGAACACCAGTAGGGGGCAGGTTAACTCACCATCTGACGGAATGGCAGGCTATTACGTCAGATGCTTGGGCTCTGGAGACAGTGGCCCAAGGTTACTGCCTGCCCTTCCTACATATCCCTCAGAGTCATCCACCGGGGAACAACCCTTTGAAGCTTCCAGATCCGCTCCTCTTGCAGGAGGTTTTAGACCTGCTAGAGAAAGGTGCCATAGAACTGGTACCTGTAGCGGAAAGGAACAAGGGTTGGTACTCCCCCTACTTCATAATACCGAAGAAGGACGGAGGACTGAGACCCATCTTAGACTTACGGGAATTGAACAAATTCCTCCGAAAGGACAAGTTCAAGATGGTGACTCTCTCTCAGATCCTTCAGGCCCTCCAGCTTCAGGACTGGTTGGTATCTCTAGACCTCCAGGACGCTTATTTCCATGTGCCGATCCATCCCAGGCACAGGAGATACCTGAGGTTCGCAATTGGCAGCTCTCATTATCAATTTCGAGTTCTGCCATTTGGGCTAACCTCCGCCCCGAGGGTCTTTACCAAGCTAATGTCGGTTGTGGCTGCAAGTCTAAGGAGGGAAGGGATTCATGTCTACCCTTACCTAGACGATTGGTTGATCAGAGCTGTATCTTCGGAACAGGCTCAGAGACAACTAGATTATGTTTGCCACTTCCTTCACAAGCTGGGCTTCTCCCTCAATTTAAAGAAGTCACAGATGATACCATCACAGAGACTCCAATTCATTGGAGCAGTCCTGGACACTTCCCTGGGAAGAGCCTTGCCACCAGAGGTGAGGGCTCGAGATATTCTGCAGATGGTCATCAGATTTCAGAATGCCCAATATCTCCCAGCCTACGACTTTCTGAGGTTGCTAGGCCTCATGGCATCCTGCATATTCCTCGTGCCGGAGGCTCGCCTGAGAATGAGATCCCTCCAGTGGGCACTGAGAACTCAGTGGTCACAGTTCTCAGGAAGGATGACAGATCTCCTTCGGATCCCGGTCAAAGTAGCCCGAGACCTTCAGTGGTGGGCCTGTCGGGAGAACATCCTGAAAGGAGAAATGTTTTGGCAACCATGGCCGGAGATAACAGTAGTCACGGATGCCTCACTCACGGGGTGGGGAGCTCACGCCAACGACTTGACCATCAGCGGTCGTTGGTCTCCATCGGAGTCCAGACTACATATCAACCTGTTGGAACTGAGAGCCATCAGACTAGCGCTGAAGGCTTTTCTGCCGTCTGTACGGGGAAGAAACGTCCTAATAATGACGGACAATACAGTGGCCATGCACTACCTCAACAAAAGAGGAGGCGTAGGCTCACTACCACTGTGCAGAGAGGCGATGCAGCTCTGGTTTTGGGCAATTCAGGAAGGAATCTCTCTATCGGCAATTCACCTAGCCGGAGAGAAGAACTTGACAGCGGACGCTCTGAGCAGGCAAAGCACAGTCTCTCACGAGTGGGAGATAGCTCAGGAAGTCCTTCAAGAGATCTTCGCCCTTTGGGGAACCCCTCAAGTGGATCTGTTCGCCACCAGTATCAACAGGAAGTGCGACAGATTTTGCTCAAGGGAATTTCCCCCGAGAGGAGCTCTAGGAGATGCGTTCGTAGTGGACTGGGAGTTCCCACTTCTGTACGCGTTCCCTCCGGTCCCTGTCATTCCTCAAATGATCAGGAGGTTGAGAAGGTTTCGGAAGACCATGATCCTAATTGCCCCGGATTGGGCCAGGAGAACGTGGTACCCGGACCTTCTAGACATGTCCATCTGCCCTCCAATTCGACTGCCATACAGAGAGGATCTTCTCTCGCAGAAGGAAGGTCAGGTTCTCCATCCAGCCATCAAGACCCTCAACCTTCACGCTTGGTGTCTGAAAGGTTGAGGTACAAGGATTGGGACCTTCCGGATGATGTTATGGAGGTGTTGCTTTCGGCCAGAAGGCCGGCAACTAAAACTCTATACCGCTGCCGTTGGAACAAATTTTGCAGCTGGTGCAGAGAAAAGAATATTGAACCCTTTTCTTGTGGTACACCTATGGTGTTGTCATTCTTACTTTACCTGGCTAATTCAGGCCTACAGGTTGGCACAATTAAGGGCTATCTCGCAGCGCTATCAATCTTTAAGCGCACTGCAGAGGAGCCTTCATACTTCAAAATTCCATTGGTAATACAATACCTAAAAGGATTAACTAATGTTTATCCCCCGAAACCTTTTCAAGTTCCCTTATGGGATTTAAACCTAATTTTAAACTTCCTAAAGGGTGCCCCTTTTGAACCACTACACTCTTGTTCATTGAAGCTTCTCACCCTCAAAACTGTTTTGCTAATAGCATTGACATCTGCTAGAAGGGTTAGCGAGTTGCAAGCCTTATCGTGTAAACCTCCACATACAATCTTTTACAAGGACAAAGTTGTTCTTCAGGTGAAGCCTAACTTCCTCCCGAAGGTAGTCTCGGAGTTTCACATCACTCAGAAGATTATATTACCTTCTTTCTACCCTCCTCCTCATCCGGGGAAGGAGGAAGAGAGACTGCACAGGCTGGACCCTAAGCGAGCCTTGAGCTTTTATATCAGCAGATTGGCTAAGATCAGACAAGCAGACCAACTCTTTGTAGGTTATGCAGGACATAAGTTGGGCCTTCCAATAACAAAACAAACCATCTCCAGATGGATTATTTTAGCCATTCTGGAGTGCTACAAATTGGCAGGAAAGGAGCCTCCTCAAAATCTAAGGGCTCATTCTACCAGGGGTATCGCAACATCCTCAGCCCTTCAAAGAGGGGTGCCAATTCGAGATATATGTGCGGCTGCCACATGGTCGTCCGCACATACATTTACCAAATTCTATAGCCTGGATTCCTCCTCTAGTCAAGAAACTAGATTCGGCAAGGCTGTGTTACACTCTGTCCATTCTGGAAGGGTAACATAACTTTTATTACTCCCGCCTCCAGTCACAATACCACTGCTATGGGAGTCTATCTAAGATAAGGAATACGTCGGAGGACACAATCCCTTCGAAGAACTAGTTACTCTTACCTTGTAACGTTCTTTCGATGGGATGTTCCTCCGACGTATTCCTTATCGACCCTCCCATCCATCCCCGCAGTATGACTTCCTGTGGGTTTGCAGCCTATGCTCCTTCAAGGTGATTAGTCTAATCCAAAAACATTACTGGGGACTACAAAACGGAACTGAGCAACGGACGCTGCGCGCGGCCTTTATAGGCAGGATGACGTCGACGTCGGCACGGAGGCCGTCGAGGGTCATCGACTCGGCGATCATCGACGCGCAGCGCCCTCTGGCGAAAAAATTTTCCGAGGCCAGCAAAGCTGAAGGATTTCTATCTAAGATAAGGAATACGTCGGAGGAACATCCCATCGAAAGAACGTTACAAGGTAAGAGTAACTAGTTCTTCTGACGGTCTCCTCGCGTTCCCTGCCAGTTTTACCCTGCTACTCGAATTTCAGCAAAGTATGAACGAAACCAAGGGCCATTAAGCTGCATTCTCGACTCCAGTGCTGCTGAGCTACTGGGTCTTACTCGGTCTTCAGCCAGCCCACGCCCCCTGTTGTACTCTTAAAGACATTCATGATCCGATGGTTCTACCTTTGCATTATATAGAAGCTGTATCAACCACTTTCTTCTCAGTGCATGATCTAGTGGGGAATTTCATTTTCAGACCGTCAATGGAAGCAATTTTTAGAAGTGCTTCCATTGACTGTTACTGGCTAAAACACCTTATATCGAAAAAGTGCCAATCCATAAAGTAGCCAAAAATGCAGTGCTGTTAGGTAGCGTTTGGATATAGAAGGCAACATAGCCATTTTTGTTGTAACCTGAAATGGCTGTGACTTCCCCACTGACCCCCTCCAATTTCACCACAGTAGTCTTGTTTATATGTAGCCCCTTGATGGCATGTTTAACAAACTAGGCAGTACCCCCAATTTGGGCCAAAGGTCCCATAGAATTGCTTTAACTTATTGAGTGATGTTTGAAGGTCAAAGGTGACATGGATGGGTTCCTTAAGGTATACATACTTGCACAAAATCAAATCCAGACAAGTCTGATCTGCAGTGCCCATCCCCTTTCTAAATCCTGGCATATGCCATATACTGGTGTCCAGCTTTCCAGGGCATTCAAGACATCCCAATTTGAGATGTGCCTTCAATTAGCAAGATTAGTCTATAGATCTGTGATTGCTTTGTTCTCTGCAAAATCTTCCTGCTTGGTTACAGCTTGACGGGGTACATTCAGTCGTTAATAAGGTTAAAGGTAACCACATTTAGGGTTAATTGGATTATGCATACCCAGAGCTTTTCCACCCTTTTGGGGCTAGTTACATTCATATCTTCGATATGAAGCCAAATACAATTGCTGGAACACACTGCAATGCTATTGTCAATTGGGCTTTCAACATTACCCTAACCATTTCTAAAATAACTGCTTAGTGGAAGCTTGGAGTCATTTGTGTTAAAGGTTTGACATTAAAACTGGGAAATTAAAACTCCAAATATGTCTCATTGGCTGCAAATTCATCTCAAAGACTAACTTGTTATGCATATCCTCTTGCTTTGTATTGATTAAAGGTTTGTTGGTTCCTCTTTAGAGGTTCACAACTGAATCCGACTATTGTCCCTTGACTTCAGTGCTAACTGTTTGCAAACTTTATAAACCATTTAACACCAGGTGTTTGGCGATTATACTTGGTCCCTAAATATTTTGTAGCCTGGGAGAGGCAATTCATTTATCAAGGCATGGTAGAGTTAATCTATCATTCTATGACAAGACTGGAGACTAGCATTGTTTTAACTTTTATTGCCACTTCCATAGCAGCACACTTTTTTTCAAAACTTTCAAAATAACTTTGTTTTTGCCAAAACCAACATCAACAATAGAAGGAAACAGTCCACTAGATCAGATCTACTCCGAACTACAAGTCCCCACAATCCTTTAGGTCCCTTGTAGTTTTGACCTCCCATCACAGCACCAATCCTAGGCTGTCCCAGTCTATGCCTCACCTGTCTCAGAGTCCTTCCTCTTTCTTTGCTGCTATCATTGCACTTTGTACCGAGAAGCAGTTCTTAAAGGATGGCTTTACTGCCTGATATATTTAAGTGAGTTTAGCATCCAGAGTCAGTTTCAAGCATTTAATTCATATTTTGCCTTTGGTTGATGGACGGTGATTAAACTGTTTAAAGCTGGTGCTGGCGTTACTAAATATCTTCGGTAGGAGAAGAGTTGAAGAAACTGGCTCATGATGGCTTTTGACACACAGAATAGATGACAGTAATTGTGCCTGCTGTTGCATCCAATAAGATTTAATCCAAATGACTTCTGTAAAGGATGATATGAAAAGTTAGGCTGGCGGGCAGGTGGCCTTAATGGGGACTATTACCTCTCCGGTCCGAAGTGTACAGAAAGGTGGCTACTCTTTTGATGGTGTTGAGGATTGGACTAAGGTGTTACTATTGGATGAGGAATACCCCAGGCTTGATCTTCCTGCCTTTTGTTCTACAAAGCCTTCCATGGAGTTGTATTGCGTATTTAAATCACCCACAAAGTACAAATCTTTTCTGGCTTTCTTTTAGGTCATCATGTTGAGGGACCATCCACTCTTGCATTTTGTCAAATACATTGATCACTGGTCTGCTGTTGTAAGGTCTCAAATGTACATTGAAGAGAAATATACAAACATTAAGCTGAAATCATTATAAAACCAAACCATGTCAAGTTAAATGTTCAACTGTATGTCAAAGAATCCTCTGCCCACTGACTGGGCATTCCCTTGAGCCTTTCACCACCTAATTAATGTAAAGAATAGTCATTGGCAAAGATTCCTAAATAATTTGGTGGGGACAACTCTGCTGTCTGTTTATTCTTAAGGCTGGCAATGTTCCATCAAAGCTTTGCAGCTTGAGTGCCTCCAGTACCCTTAATGAGGTTTGTAGAACATGAAGCTTCATTAGACAGTGTGCAAGGGGAATGAAATGGCACGTTAGGAGGTTATGAATCAGATAAACATGCTGGGAACTCTTCAGCTACCTGTAGGCATGGCACACTTCTATCTTTTTTGCATAGTCTCATGCAAACAGCCCTTGCTTCTGGGGGGATCTGCTAAAGCATGGTTGTTCCACTCCAGGCCCTGAGGGCCAACATCTTGACTGGTTTTCAGGATATCCTTCAATATTAATGAGAATTTGCCTACATTTAGAATCATTGTATGCACATTTATAAGTATCCTCCAAATATGACCTATGTTCAGCCCTTGATTTGGACAACCCTCTATACACAATCAGATTTTTTGTTAAGGAGGCTGTTAAATGAGCCTGGCTGAGGTACTGGGAGAAGGTAGCCCTTGTTTGCCAACATTAAATGGATTAATGTAAAGCTTTTATAAATGGTCTGTATTCATCACCAGAAAATTCAATAATGGGTAATAAAATATTTGGAATGGCTGGAGAACTACACATAAACATACTGAAAACTAATAATATTGATGCATTTACATGGCAGAAAGTCTAGTTTGGACTGCAATTGTCCCTACACTTACATAAGAAAATACACTAAACATCTAGATGTGGTGGTAGGTTCATGAAGCAAGAGTGAGCTATAAAATAAGCTGTCAGGCATAAGTTTGTTCCATAAAAAATTAGCAGTCAAGATGCTGTTTCCTGTGTAGTTTTGGCACTGCAGAGAATTTTTTTTCCTACTATGCCCTGTTCTCTCCCATCCAAGGCTTCCCTCACCCTTGCCCCCCAACATTCCCACAACCGCCGATTTCCCACGAGACCCTAACCCTTCCATCTTCCCCCTTTCTGGTTCCTGTTCCACATCTTAAACACCACCTCTTTCCACCCCAGCCCAACTCCTCTTCCACTGCTCTGCTGAGTTCTGAATATTGGAAACATGCATACATCAATAGTTAAGCTGCTGGTACGACCAAGCCGCCAGTTGGGGCAATTGAATCTGCTGAACGTTGGCTGAACTCGGGTTTAGACTTCAATCTGGGGGATAAATTAACCCACTCAGCTGTGCTTTCATATATCATTTTGCTGCCGTGGTGCAAGAAACGGCAAAATGGCTGCGCTGACTCCTGTGCGCGCCAGGATCTCTAAACTGCGTTTTTGCAACAACCAGAAAATGGCTGCACCACCATGCCACACACACCAGGTGGGGTGGAACAGAGTAGTCACTGCAGGAATGTGCTAGTGTGCTCTGCAACATTTAACATGGAGGGAAGGGAAAGAGGCATATTACGTTGCTCAAAACTCAAAATGCCTCTTTAAAATGACACCTTGTAACTTTTAAAAGTGCTGCTTGGCGCTAAACTCATCCAGTCCTTATGAACCACTGATTAAAAAGGGCCTGCAATGCCCAGGATCACCAATTGTCTCAGAGGAACCAGGCCTCATTTGAATGACCGCTCCTGTCAAAAGTATCTTAGAAAAATCTTTGGAAACGCGTCCATTTTCTTTGCAAAAGTATCTAAATCAGCTGTTCAGAGACTCTAAATAGATGCCTTTTTGAATGTGTACATGCTGCAAAACAACTCCTGCACTCAAGAAAAGAACTATAACTGCATAAAGTGTATTTGCTGGAGATGAAAACCGAATTTAAAGAAGTAGTAAAATGTGCTGACTGAAGAGAGAAAATTGCCTATGTAAAAGTAAATTGTTGTGTGAAGGTGTGCTTACTTAGCAATGTAAAAGGATTTGTTGCTGGTAAAAGTACACATATGAACTTTTGATTCCACAGGTTTAAGTCGAGGCGTACAATGATACAATAAAAAACTCCTAGGCTAAGTTGGCAAGCTGTAAAAAAAACTTGCTCTGCCAGTTGCTAGCCTTGAGAAAGGGTGACACATCATAAACTTCTGGGACAAGAAAGCGCTAATTGCCAGCTTGAAAGACTTTGAATGCACCAGGACAAAAAAACTTCACAAGCTCCTCGGACATTAGTCTTTGCTCCTGGCTGAGACAATAGCAGGCTGAGACTCTCCCCTTTCAAGTGTTAGGGGGGAAATAAAACCTTCAATCGAGAGGCCCCTCTTCCTGCTTCAAAGAAAGTGACAATTGTCAGCAGTTGCGGGGCAGAGGGAACAAAAAAGAAAAACTGATCAGTCACAATGGACTTCCTTTTGGTTTTAAAGGCTATTTTGTAACTAAACTTTAAAGACGTTTAACTTTGCAGCAAGAGTTAGGAAAAATATGAAAAGTCTGTAGTTTTAAATCTAATTTTATGCCCTTTCTTTGAAAACTTGGTACAACTCATTACTGCATAAGGAACAGAAGTTATAAAAAATGACATATTACGGGGAAAGTATTGATGTTCTGTGTACGAAGTTGGGGAATTTTAGGCCAAATCTTTCATGTTTAAAATTACCAAAATGTGTCAGCGGCGAAACCAGGTCCCACAGACTTGGGGTTTGGATTGAAATCTGACGCACAAAATTAACGTGTTTGATTTTCAGAGGTTGCAACTGCATAAATGTTTCTGGCAAAATTAGATTTTGGTTCCAGTAGCTAGGGGAGGTTTCAAAACACGGTAAAAATCGCCCCATAAGCATGACCTTTTTCTGTGATCCAATTGGCGAAGAGCTTGCTCTTCTTCCTTGACTTCTACCTTCCCCAATCCTTTTATTAGAGGCAGAGTAGTAAGCCTGCCTTGGTCATATACCTTAAGGATGTAATCAGGCATGATAAATGGGGGTGGGGGGAGGGGGGGCCTGACAGCACACAGGGCATACACTGATTCTTGACTTTCTTCCTGAATTCCTGCGTGGCGTCCGGTTCCTGATGTCTTCATCCTGTTTGATCCCGATTCCAGATTTTCATTACAAAGCCAAGGCCCATGCATTGCTGACCCCATTTTCAGCTAGGCCTCATTCTAAAAAAAATCTGAAACTAAGGGAAGCATCCTGGCTTTCTGCTACTAGATACATGCCTGCTCCAAACTTAGTATCCAGTAACCAGAAGTCAGTCCAGTGCAATCCGGTGAGCAGAACGGCCCAGCTGATCCTGTCCTGCCAGATTTGCCCAGCTGTACTGTTAGACCAGGTCTGTGTGGTGACCAGAACCCTTGACGGTCCAAAATGCTAAATTAAAGTGGACCGTATTAAAAGGAATCCTAGAAAAACATAAACCTTGCCTTTTCCTTTCTCTAAACCATCCTATCCATACCTTAAAGGCATGATCTGGTAAAAAATGTTATTGGCCCTACGGGTCGGTCATGTTTTTTTAAGCCGAAGTGGCTCGATTTTAGAAAAATTTCCTATGGACCTTACCCGAGTTTTCGTCCATTAAACGCATGCGAAAACGGGCACCTGGGCGCTGCCATTTTGTGATAATCCTATCATTTCCCCCATCGCCCTGGCTGACCTGCTTTTGCGGCACTAAATCAAATCCCCCGCCCCTGAGCCTGACATTATCAAAACATTCATATTCCCTGCCTCTCTCCATGACGTTACTGTGCTGCGTAGGCAAACGCGCCCAGTCTTCTGCGCGACTCCACACACAACCTGGAAACCAACACATCAACTCACAACACAGCGCGCCACAATCCGGAATATGAAACTGTACTTTCAAATGAAACAGCAACACGGTACATTTGGTAAAGTACATTTATTTGACATTAAATGTTTAGAGAATATTCAGCAATTGCCATATGAACTCTGAAAGCCATTTATTTTCTTTTATCTGTATCCGCAATAACTGTTCCGTTTCATCTTGAGTCACGCGCTGTTCCTTTATGGTACACAGAGTGTTCATTTTCGTAAAAAGAATCACTTTGGAAGCACGGTGAACCGCAAGGCTGTTCCATCAACTAGGCACTAGTCCAGCGTAAAGGTTATGTTGCTTCTAGCCACTAGTACAGCGTAAGGGCATGTGGGCCCTTGGCGATCGTCCCATAATATGGTGATCGTGCTCCAGTTGTTGACACGAAGCTGCAGGTGTCTGCTGAAGAATCCATCCGCCGGTGTCTCAAACAGATGGCAGTGGCAGAATGGGATCAAATAACTGTTATGAAAACAAAAATTATAATTAGTCTCGCTAGCCGAACTTCATTAATATTACTCATTTTATTTATTACGGCCGATCAGAAACTATTTGCTTGCAAGGATAGTTCAATGGAGTATGTTCGTCTCTAAAATCAATGCGAAAAGTAACAAGATAAATCGAGGCCAACACACAATGAGAAACTACTGTCTACATGCCTGTGTAAAATGGCATGTGTAACGCGCCTATACACAAGTGTTTCAAGGCGCGACAAGGCAGGGGGGGGAACAAGGGGAGACGGACAACGATACTACTAGGCCAGGTGTCATTCAGATCGCGCAAGGGGGAAGGGGACAGGGGGGCAAAAGTGCTGTACATGGTTAGTAGAATACAAGATAAATAATAGGGCCAGCTGGTGGAAAGTGCAAGTTAAGTGCCGGGAGAAGGGGCTGAAGGATACAGAGACAGTCCCGTAGTGCAGGTAGGCAGTGCAGGGAAGAGTGGCTGGGCCAAGGAACGAGATAGTTGAGACCTGTGGACCTGCATGCCCATGTGCCCACTACGAACGAGTTTCCCTTTTCCTAGCTCTTCATTCATGCATCCATTAATTCTTTATTCCGGTATAAAAGCGTCTAAAGATTTACTCACATATTTGAAATTTCCATTGTCGCTTCGTAATGCAGTCTGTAAAATGGACCGTGCTCTTGATGATTTTTCGTATACTGAACTAAAATGAAACTCGGTCTAGGTTCAGAATTTTCTGCCTTATCGTCTTACGTTATTGCACACCCCCTTCAAATGAAGTTCTTTCGGCATGGTCCCTGTCTCAAGGTCAAAAAAACAATACAACCTTCTACTTCCAGTGCGACTTGTGGACCTCTTCTGGCCGCGAGCTGAAAATCAAAGCCGCTGTCCTTTGCATTCTTTATTTGCAACATCGCGTAGTAAAGGCAGTGAGAGCTTGAAGTTTCGAGTCCATCTATGTAGTGCGCCTCAATGTGAAAATGCAAACTGGCTTCTCTCCCAAATGCCACGGCCCGCTTGGCGCGTTCTAAGGCCCCCAATTTTGTCCCCGTTGTCTGCGAGCTTTGCAGCCCCAAAGAATCATAACTATGGAGACATTTAATTTTTGGATGAAGGTCAGGGAAAGTATAAAGTACCAGAGGAGTTCAGTTAAAAGTGAGATTTATTGTTTGTTTTATTGTTTGCAATATGCAAGCCTCCCCTCCAATAACAGTGCGCAGCATTTACATTTACATGAAATGAGACATGAGAAAAATATATACATGCACATATGAGATGAATAGAGAGAATTCAAAGATGACACCCAGCAATTTCGCCACCCATGATGGTGAAGGTAGGGGTTAGGGTTCCAGGTACACTATACAATAACAGTTATTTACAAAAAGGCAATCGTATTGCAATTATAGACATAGTCAGCAATATTCAGACAATGGTCAGCTTGTTCGCCACCCATGATGGTGAAGGTAGGGGTTAGGGTTCCAGGTACACTGTACAGTAACATTTACAAAAAGACAATTGTGTTGCAATTATTTAAACCGGGATTTGTACCTCACAACCAGCTCCCCTTTGGGTGGACATGGCACAGTTGCAATGTTCGGTGGCAACGCATCACTGCTCTGCACAGACGTCCAAAATTCCATATCTGTGCTTCTCTAACACAGCAACAATAAGGCCTTTCACGAAGTCGAACTGCATTTAATCATAGACTGGTTGGATCACCCATTGCTTTGTTCGTTTTGAAAAGCGCTTATTGTAGCGAGGCATCCTTACTTTACCCCTAGTCCTAGATTGTTCACGCCCGACATTGCTGTTATGGGCCAAGACCGCTAGTAGAGTGCGATGTTTCATGCCCCGATAGCTAAAATGCAAGCGCTTTGTTCTGTACTTGAGGCACATATTGTGGAACACCTCCAAACCTCCTGTTTGACAGAATTCTGTCAGTCCTCAATCTTTTGATAGTTTTGTCAAACAATCTTCTCAATGGCTTTGTGTGTCGGTGAAGATGGAATCAACCACTTCTTCTTCCTTGCCTCCTCTGGGGACAATGGCCCATGTTCACATTGGTTGAAATGTTGGTTTTCTGACCAGCGGTGAACATTGGTACAGTGGTGCATCAGTGACCGCCATTTTTCAAGTAGTATTTCCACTGACCCTTGACAAGTTTTTGAGCTCCACCAAAGATGGTTTGTGATAGACTGGGACCACTGCAAAATACTTTCAAAACCTTTCTTTTTTCCTGCAGCCGAGATTTTCTTACTGATTGATTTTAGCAAGATGCCATACGTCAAATTGATTAATATTTGGGAACTGCTCTCATTGTCTTGGCAATTGAAACGTGTCTGTCCGTGGCTAGGAGTTCGATGTCCATTCCCCTTGATTGTAGATCTTGCACATATTTTATAAATCCTAGTTTCTCCATGGCCACTGAGGATGTACATTGTGACACATGCACGACCAACAAACTCACAATTTTCTTACTATCCATGGCCTGAAAGTGATAGGAGCCGTACTTGGCAGAAAATCCAGGGCTGTCGCACTGTCCATCGCCGGCTAGCCTGAATCGTTTCCCTTCAAATGTACTTGCTAGAGCCAATTGTTCAATTTTCTAAGCATCACTAATGGCCGGAAACGGATAATCATGTTGGTATTTGTAGTACTGCGTTTTAGAAATGAAATGGGGTCCCACAAACTGAAAAAGCCTCTAACTTTCTAAAACTGGAGCCACTAAAAAGTGATGCAGCTGCACACAGTAGATTGCCTGCTGGCATTTTCCCCAGCATCGGTTGTGCAGACCATGAGAACATATGATTTAATCTACAGGCGGCCTTTATTTTGACGTTACTGCCTTTTATTTGATGAGTCACATTATTCAATGGCTTCCCACATACTTTCCCTCTAACGGAATGCCCACATTTCAGCATACTTATAATATCCATCAAACAACTGTCGAATACAATGTATTTGCTCTCTTTCATTAGATTGTCACCCGGCGCCAACGTTGTTTCGGCCTGTGACGACGTGGAGATTTCAACACATTGGAAAGTAATATCGCGGATATCAAGTTCTGATGCGTCGATGGATGCTGCTGGTTCATTCTCAGTCATTTCAACATTAGGGATGTAACGGTATTACGGTATACCGTTAAAGATACCGTGAACCACTTAATCGAACAATAATAACCGTCACATTGTTTATACCGGTATACCGTTCATACCGTTAAGTATGCTTTTCAATCTAATTTGGAAAGGCTGCAGTAAGCAAGTGCTGCAGTCTTGGTCTTGCACTGTTGGATGTGCCGTCTGCCAAGTAGTTTCAGTTGGAGCAGTTTTTAATGCCATTCCATAAACCACACGTGCATGACACAAAATCAATGTTAGCAATAGGAAGAATAAATACAGTGCCAAGAAGGAAAAGGGTTTACTTTGGGTTGGCGGCTTTGGGGTTTACATATTTATAATGGATAATGTTTTCTAAACATATGACAATGGGCGCTTTCCCTGGTTCTATCATTGAATTTACTTATTTGTCTCTGTAGTCTCTGTGGGTATTCCCTGCTGCCATACCAAACGGTAACATGTCCCTGATTACTGAACACCTTTTTGCCCACAAGTAAACTAAAGGCTGTAACATAAAGAGCCTGCGTGTGTGTATGCGCACAAGCGTATACTACCATCAGCCTTCATTGATCTGTGGCATGCAGGTTATCAAGATGGCAACATGTTTATCTTCACCAGTAGCCAGTGGGGGGGGGCTAAAAGCCTAAATGACCACTTAAGAAAAGCTATTCAGTTTGCTTTGCCAGTCGCAGCAGTGCTCCCCGATGCTCCCCTCCTCTCCACACGTGTTTGTGTTTGGTGGAAGCAAAGGGTGGCATTTCAGTGGAAAGTATGTTGAAAAGCCCAATTCTGGGTCTGGTTGCCTGGTTTTGTTTGTGATGATAAATCTGACAATTTATGACCTTTTAGAAAATATTTAACATTAGTTAGCTCCACCTGCTATACCGCAATAACCATGATATACCGTCATTTGGCAAGAAGGTTATTGTACCGTAATCATAAAACTAATACCGTGACACCCCTATTCAACATCTGTTACTTCAGCATTAATGGGAGAACACAACAATGTCGACAGGTTTTTGGGTGGCAATTTTTTGGCGGGTGTAGATTGTGTGAATTGATCTTCAATATGCGGTGGTGCGGTCTCACTGTAGCAATGGTCCAATACAACTGCTGTATTCTCCAAACTCAGCAAATTCAGTTTATTGCCATTGGACAGGAGCATCTTCGAGCCTGAACACGCTGCGCCTCAATGAATAGTTCCTCCATAGTGTACATGGTCTGGCAAGCAACATCTCTCATTCGCTTCACTGTCTGTGTATTTATAGTTCTGACACCCACGGGTAACTAGAGGAGATATTGGAAAAGGGATGTTCAGTTTAAACACAAGATAAAGTGTAGTCCAATCGACTGGAAAAAACAGTCCCCAGCACAAACATTTTTGAAAAGTTATGAACTGTTTGTGACTAACCTTTTTTTGGTTTCTTTTCTTTGCAACTTTTTTGACTCGACCTTCAACATCTGCACGCTGTAACTCCGATTTGTTTCCGCATGTCCTCCCTTCCTCTTGCGCTGCAACGACTGTATTTTCTGTATCCGCATAGACAGCACGGAATTAGGCTCCATCGACTCCCTGAAACATAGTACTTTCAATACTATGTATCAAAATATTGTTAGCATAAAACACACGTGAGGACGAACACACAGGTGCATCTCAATAGCCAAACACGATTTAAACATTGTTTGGAACAATCAAATGACAAGTATTCGACCAGTGATGTAGTTCGATGGAACGGTCCGTATCCATACCTCTGGTTCCGCATGGACTTCTATGAATGGTTGTACTGGAGCGGAGGCATCAGCATCTCCCTGAAACACAGTACTTGCATTAGTATGGTTTTCAATATTTGCGACATAACACACTTGGCGTCGACGGCACAGGTACATATAAAGAGAACCACAAATGATGCATTGTCTAAAACAATAGAAACTCAAAATATGCAGATTCCAACGACTGATTTCACCGATTCCTTTACATCTGCATCTAAATGGGATGTTGTGATTGTACTGGAAGCTCCGTCGTCTCCCTGAAACACAGCACTTGGGTTAATAGGGAAGAAAGTCTAGCAAATGTATTCACGTTATATGATCACGCATGATGGAGCTGTCAGTATCCCTACCTCGTGCTACTGAAGAATATCTATGGATGTTGCAAATGTAGTGCGCACTTCCGAAAGCTGTTGCGCCGATTCGTATACGCAAGGTCCCGCTTCCACTTCCCCTGGAATCACTTGAATGTCAGGCTCTGCATCAAGTGCAGGGGTTGCCGCTCCATCAACTGCCTGAAACATAGAACTCGCATTAGTAAGGATTACAATATTGAAAACATAACACAGTTGGGGTCGACAGCACTGGTACATATCAATGGCTAACCATGAATGAAACATAGCGTAGAACAATCAAACGACAAGTATTACAGCTCTGATGATGACGCTCGATGGAGCTGTCAGTATCCATACCTCCTGCTGGTGAGGAACATCTAGAAATGTTGTAGATGTGGCGGACGCTTCAGCATCTCCCTGAAAGACAGTACTTGCATTAGCATGGATAACACTAATTATAACTGAAAACAAACACCAGTGGACGGTAACTAAGGTGTATATCAATTGGAAAGCACTAACCAAACATTCCAAAAAATAGTTACACGATAGAATAAAACTATTGCTTGACACGCATAAAACAAGTCTGTAGCGGAGTAGCATAGCAAGATTACCTGATACGCGCTAGAAGTGGTTGATAACTGCGAGCACGTCAAGGATGTAGAATGTTCTTGCTTCAGATTGAAGGGAGAGTCAAGAAGTTGTAAAGGTAAAATATTGATTGATAATGAAATGCCAATATTAAAAATAGACATGTAAGGCGACAGAATACTTGAAAAATGCACAATATAGCGCAGTTCACTGGTCCCATATATTTCGTTTGTGGGTTATGAAATCGAAAAAGAATTTATTAAAAGTCATTATTCAAAAAGCTATACTCATATCAATATCGAAAGTATTACAAGGGATACAACACCTAAAATATCAATTAATCCATTAGGCTACCTACACACTGCCGCAAGGCCAAAAGCTAAATCCGGTCACTTGACTCACCAGAGGGGGAATGTGGACGAATAGAGTGGGAATAGCGTTTTCGAGCAATTTCCATGTTCGCTGTTCTTCTTTGTTACCCAAGATGTTGCGTACATGTCCGAGGAAAAGTGCAGGCTGCAGATGCGGTATCGATCACCTCTTGTCCTGTAAGACTTGTTGAACTCTACTTTCAAGCTCATCCAGTGGATATCCGCAATGTCTGACCCATTCTCTGATTCAATCAACAGTTTTCGGGAACACATGCATTGTAGTGCCTTCAGATTTCGCATGGGTCTTCGAAGGGCAACCGCTAATCGAACAGGCAGGCATTGTTGACAAATCTGAAAAGTAAATTTCGACATAATACAATATTCATGAATAAAGATTTGATGCAAAACTCTGAACATGTGACTCGTCCCTTGGATGTTCTGTCTTGCACGAGAAGGAAACATGCTTACATTATAGACTGGACCCCCGAAGGATGCAATTTGATGACAATTGACACAGATGAAAATAAATGAATTTCCATTGCTATGCCATCAATACATCTAAGTCAATAGCAATAAGACCAATGAACATAGCACTATTGGGTACTCTACTCGCAAAGGGACATTTAAAAATCTGCGAAATATGACCAGGATACATGGCCTTACCTTGACCAACAAACAGTTGGATTCTGCAAGCAGAGCAGTATGTTGCGGGACAATAGGTGGATGGCCCCAGGTAGCGCACTGATGGGTATGCTCGAAGCGGTCACAGAAGTTCACGGATAGCACGACCACGAGCAGATTAGCATAGATCTCAGTGGTTCCCAGGTAGCACGTTCAGGAGTTGACTTGCAAAGCACAAAGATGTTCTCATGAGACATATCGAGTGGTTTTTAAAGTATTAGAAACTCTGGTGCGTTTGTGGATGAATGACGTATGTCGTGGTATTAGGGGGGCGGCTTGCTTGAAGGGGAGGCCTGCATGGAGACACGGTGTCTGAGGAGGCCATGTGATCGATGGCCCCTTGGCGTGGGATACCTTTTCAAGTGTACATGTAGTTTAGCACCTTTGCCTTTCGCGCCCCTGACAGCGCGCATCCACTGGCGCGCACCTCCTTTGATAGAGGTTGGGTGAGATCGAGGGGCCTGGGGCGTGCAGATAAGGCACAGGAAGACTGCTGAATGGAGACCCCTTGCCCTCTACTGCAGTATATCGTTTAGGGGTGTCACGGTATTAGTTTCATGACGGTACAATAACCTTCTTGCCAAATGACGGTATATCATGGTTATCGCGGTATAGCAGGTGGAGTTAACTAATCTTAACAAATATTTTCTAAAAGGTCATACATTGTCAGATTTATCATCACCAACAAAACCAGGCACCCAGGGCCAGAATTGGGCTTTTCTATGTACTTTCCACTGAAATGCCACCCCTTGCTTCCACCAAACTCAAACACGTGTGGAGAGGAGGAGGGCGGGGGGAGCCCTGCTGCGACTGGCAAAGCAAACTGAATGGCTTTTCTTAAGTGGTAATTTAGGCTTTTAGCCCCCCCACTGGCTACTGGTGAAGATGAACATGTTGCCATTTTGATAACCTGCATGCCACAGATCAATGGAGTCTGATGGTAGTATACGCTTGTGCGCATACACACGAACACGCACTCTCTTTACGTTACAGCCTTTAGTTTACTTGCGGGCCAATTGGTGTTCAGTAATCACGGACATGTTACACCTTGGTATGGCAGCAGGGAATACCCACAGAGGTGAGTAAATTTCGCAGTGTGACTTATTATATGTAAATTCAATGATGGAACCAGGGAAATCCCCCCCTTGTCATATGTTTAGAAAACTTTAGCCATTATAAATATATAAACCTCAAAGCCGCCAACCCAAAATAAACACTTTTCCTTCTTGGCACTGTATTTATTCTTCCTATTGCTAACATATTGATTGTCAGGCACGTGTGGTTTATGGAATGGCATTTAAAAATTGCTCCAACTGAAACTACTTGGCAGACGGCACATCCAACACTGCAAGACCAAGACTGCACAGCACTTGCTTACTGCAGCCTTTCCAAATCAGATTGAGAAGCACAACGGTATGAGCAGTATACCGGTATAAACAATGTGACGGTTATTATTGTTCAATTAAGTGGTTCACGGTATCTTTAACGGTATACCATAATACCGTTACATCCCTAATATCGTTGCCTATCAATAACAAATGCCCCATACCGGAGATTCTTGTGAGCAGACCCACACTTCAACCAGTGTATTATAGTGGTCAAGACCCTTGACCTAAGGCCTGTATAATCCAATGTTAATTGATATAGATGTGTGGCTTTTATAGAGACATAACCTACTGAAAGACTTTGAACAAGTGTTATTTAGTGCATGCATTATCGAGAATATTTTATTTTAGCTTAGTTAGATAGTGACCACCATGCTTCACAGCGACCATAACCTTCACCAATTCGGCGCACAGATGTCTGACTTCCATCCTTGAATGGAGACGCACTTGATTCATTTAAAAAATCGAAACAACCATTGTTAAAATATGTGGTGGTTTATTTTGTAACTTATTTTCATGACACAAAAATACAAGACTTTAAAGATTATACAGGTCAGGTTGCAGCAGAGCGAGAGAAAATCCCCTGTACTGACCGCTGTCACTCGGGAACGTTTCTCTTATGGCACGAACGGCACAGGCGGGTATCACTCTTCGAACACGGTGTCCAAGCCTCCCGTGGAGCCACCATGTAAAGGAACGATAGGCCACCAGCCTGTATCACCTGTGAAAAGGAATGAAACAAACTGTTTTTAAATGACCAAGATAAGTTTTCCCCCCCCAGTGCAAAGCCCTTTTTGGTGATTTCGGTATTGCAACACAATACTTTCTAACATTTTCTCCTTAATTAACCCCTTCAGTTCCTTGGCACTGTGGAGGTAATCCCAAGGACGAGATATCTCGTCCTTGGGACTTAAAAGGTTAATAAGCGTTTGTTAAGGACAATTCTTGTAACTAATGGCATTCTGCATGGACAAATGCTATCTAGACAATGCACACTATTGAACGACTTCAATGCGTTACTATGTGATGAATATATAATTTTGGATATAGTAGAAGACCATGAAATAGGAGTGGCATGACAAGCAGAGTATACTTACTCGGATTACGAGGACGAACAGTTGCGCGAAGTTCGTGCATAAGCACCATCATTATTCTCAAAACGGCCCGTGTGAGGCAGGCTGCCCTGAAGTCTGGCAGCTCGGTGATGCATTGCGGTTGTGGCTCGCCTTCCGAAATGTAGGCCAGGCATCCCGAGTTTTCTCGGCAGCAGCAGTTCTGGTCCTCGGTTGGCATTAGCTCGCACCAATTGCATGTGCACCAGGTGGAGACGCTGTCCATGCAACTAGGCCCAGGCGCTTCATCTGTTGAATCGTCCTCCCAACTGTTGTCCGAATCCCCATCGTTTTCACGTGCTTCCCTTTCCAGTAGTTCCTCCTCGGTATACTCGGGCTCGTACATGTTGTGCATTATTGTAGCCATTGTGTGGTAAACAAAGTACAATAATTTATAGAGATGGTACAGGTGTTCACACGGGCTACAAGCGGCGAAGGTAGCTGACCAGAGCACAGAAACGGGTCACAGAATACTCAAAGTAACACAGGGGAATGGAATCGCAAATCTGCTGCTGTGTTGTGAAACTGTCTGTTTATACTTATTGAGGAAAGAGGCATCCTGCCATTTCCATGGCGACACGTCATTAGCTGAGGCGCAGCGATTGTTGACACGAGACATGCTTTGGCGTTGGGAAATGGGCAGTACGCGTCTGCTGATGACAGGCTCAGGGGCGGGGGATTTGATTTGGTGCCGCAAAAGCAGGTCAGCCAGGGCGATGGGGGGGGGGGGGGGGGGAAATGATAGGATTATCACAAAATGGCAGCGTCCAGGTGCCTGTTTTTGCGTGCGTTTAATGGACAAACTCGGGTAAGGTCCATAGGAAATTTTTCTAAAATCGAGCCACTTAGGCTTAAAAAAACATGGCCGACCCGTAGGGACAATAAAAAATGTTACCGGATCATGCCTTTAATGACGTGTAACTTTCTCGGAAGCCTTATTGCAATCCTGTCCTTGATTTATCTTGGTAAGTGACATTTCTTTATTTTTATCTTGTGTATACCCTAAACTATCCTATTTGGAGTGACGGGATTGGTTTCGCCAGGGCGGGCGCTGGGGATCTACAGTTGAAGTCATGAATCAACTCTAGAGCTTAATGTGTCCCTCTTTGGTATTCTAGCCGGAATCCTCTAGTATAGAGAAACTTAGAGTAAAACTGTTCTTGTCCCAATTGAATTTCTTTTCTGTTTTCACGACCAGATTTTTCTAAACACCTTTCAACATTGCACATCTCCCTCGGTTTAATAGCTAGAGACCTCATTTCAATTGATTATACCCAAGACCTATAGCTACACCCCAACCCATGAACCGCACTCAATCACCTGTTTTTATTGATAAGTTTGGTTCATTTTAGACGGGAATCAACATTTTTGCAAAGTTTTACACATGTTGGTTTTATTCTAAATTTTCAACCTTCCATTCGAATTGTGTATTTTTGCTCAAACGTTTGCTTATGACTGCTAGTATCTTTCTATTGTTGCTCCCATAGTAATGTGTACTGATTTAGGGATATTTGCACACTTTTAGTGTTTTATTCAGCCATTTTCGAGTTTGTTTATCATTAAGGTTTCAAATCCGTTTCTCTTGTTTGAGGGAAGATTGGATTCAAATTTTGTTTATTCCTCATTCCCGATTACCTGCCGCTTCCTGATCTCTTTAGAATTTTTTTTTTTTGTGGGTTGAGGAATATTGCAGGGTGAAATTCTAATTTGAGTGTTCTTTCCAAAAATTCAGTGTTATTTCTCTGGTGTTTTCTATTGTGTTGCTAAAGAGTGAATTTAAGTGCATTACATACCTTCTTATGATGTTGTCACCACATTGGTGATTCCTGACCCATATATTAAAAACTGTTTGAATTTTAAATTAATAAATATTACCTTTACCAACCAGCCTGTTTCCTGGTCCATCGTGACCCGGGGTATTTGAAAAGGAGTGATGAGTGGTGTATCTCTCAAATATTGAACCTACATATAGAACAAAATGAGCATTTTGGTTGTGCGCTGCATACTAGGCTGAGACTAGGGTGTATTGCCTGATTGAAATCCTTAACAAGTCGTCCTGGGTTAAGGTCCCATTTGACCCCAATGGTTCATTTAATTGAACTTGCTTTGCTGATGTATTGGCATTGTCTTAGAGTTGACCGCAAACTTTATTTTTTCCTTGAAGTTGCTGAGTTTAGAAGAAAAAGAGAAATATTCTGAAATTGCCCGCCAATATAAAGCAGAGCAGGATGGATCCTCAACGACTCGTCCTTCCCCAAAGCCGGTAGGATTAAACTGAAAATGTTATACTTTTTGGGGCAGGAGAAAAGTTGACAGTATTTTGCTGCATTTTGTGTGGGTGGGCTTTTATGCTGTGCATGGTTATGGTGCGGTTGGATTAAATGTGAATTGTTTTAATGGATTAATTTCCGCATAAGGTTTGTAATTTGTAGAACGCTTATACACAAGTGAAGGTCTTCAAAGGGTAGAAGGGAAAACAAGTCATTCTTAGGCCTTGACGTTTCTGAATGATCTAACAAAGGTTAACTGGTATAGTAGACCAGAGGCATTTCTACTTCTGCAATTGCATGACAGGAGGGAAGGAGAGAAAGGACGGAAGAACGGAGAGCAAACCATCACACCTCTATGCACAAGTGTTTCAGGAGCAATCGAGCTTGGGAGGGGAAGGATAAAACTAACTTGCTAAGCCTAGTGCATGCAAGGTCATGTAAGTGTGCAGACAGGAAGTGCGAGGAGGCGGGGGGGGGGGGGTGAGTGCGCCCAGCCCATGGTTAAGTGCAGAAGAGTGTGCCTCACACATGGAACGTATTTTGAGTGCAAGTAATAGTGCAGAGGCAAGTGTAGGACTGGTGGGGGAGCTTGGGACCTGTGTGGCTCTGTGGCTTTTAAAGAGCCGTTGGAGAAGATGGGGTGTGGGGGAATTTGAGAGCACCATAGTAGGTGTTGGGAAGAGAAAGGGCAGGCGAGAGGAAGTAAACGCTGCAGAGCTATAGGGCTAATCTGTCTTCCACAGTTGCGGAGTAGTCTTCAACCTATCAAGACCAGTAAAAACAGTAACTCTGCATTGTGCAAGATAAAGTAAGTTCAATTAAATACTTTCATGGTCCTATAATGGAACTGTTAAACATAACCAATCCCAAAAAGCAAATTTCCATAGTGTCATTGAGGACATATTTAATGTCATGTACATTATCATTTAGGAAAACCATCCTAAATCCATACTTATACCCTTTGGAACTGATTATAATTAACCATCTTATCGCTCCAAAAGCATTGTCTGAAGTAACCGTTTTGATATGGCCCTTTTTGGTTGTATGATTACCTCAAGAACAATACATTGCAACTGACAGTGTGGCAGTACTAGTGATTTGACCGATTTGAAGTTTGTTCATCTAGTCTTGACTCTACCTGTAGCATCCCTGTTAGGCAGAATCCTGTGCAGTCCCTTTAGGGACCACTACACACAATTAAGACCACAAGTGGTAATACAAGGTCATCTTTGGTACAAGCCTGTACTACCATCTTAAAGTGTTAGCAGTAGCGGAGCAGCCAGGCTTAAGAGTATGAGCAGTAGCAGAGATTGCTTGAAAGGGACCACAATTACTGTGACTCAAGCAAACACTGACTCAAGGTTTCAGGTAAAAAAATAGTACATTTATTTTTAAACCATCTGCAAAACACAACACTTTTATAAATTCAAAACCACACGTAAAATACACTACACGCAGTTCTCTTGGCACAGAATAACTCAAGGTAAGTACCTTATGTTTTGGCAGACCGGTGTTGTGAAACAAAAGGCATTACCGGGGATACGTATGCGATCACTTTTTGACAGTTCGGTCGTATTAAAGAAACGCGTATCCGCGGCAAGAAATGTTAGTGGCAAAACACACTTAGCACCTGGGCTAACCAGAGAGTTGGGGGGGCAAAAATCATAGGCAATACTTTTGTCAAGGCAAACAGACTCTGAGCACTTGCTGACAGAAATACAAGTCAATAGGGCTGAGCCAGTGTCAAGTGGAACCGGGTTCCTGTTGAGGATCAGTCGGACAGTTCAAGATTCAACGTTGCCAGGAGTACTTGGATATTTTCGACAGGAAGCAAAAGTTATAAGAGGGAAGGAAGACAAGGGCAAGCCTTGGTGGGAGGAGAAAAGGGATTCACCCTAGGTTCTCGAAGCAGAGACAGTACCTTATTCAATGAAGAAGTTGGTGCCACGGCAGTTGTTCCTGGTAGTTTCCTGCATACCCACTGTTCCTGGAGCTTCGGTCGTGGAGATGAGGACGTCTGGAGAGATCTCCACCACGCAGGGATGAGGCCAGCAGCAGCGACTGAGAATAAAAGGTGTGCTCCTTTAAAACATTAGAGGCTCTTCAGTTGGCTATCCAGACCAATACAGCAGGGTCCAGTGATTTTGACCACGAAGATCCTCTGCCTGTGGAAGATGAGCTGGTTGACCCCACCTGGCTCAAGGGAAGAAGACTCCAGACTAGATCTTCTCTGGTCATCGAAGGGTAGATGGCGCAGGGCTTCACCAGGACGGGGTAGTTGCAGCAGCCGTCTTCTCCGCTTCTCTTCAGTTCCTTGTAGTTCTAGTGGCGACTCTGACTTCTAACCCAGGAGTCCTGCCTTTTCTCCAGCATGGGGTCTGGCATGGATTCACATGCTCATGAATATTCCCCGTCTGGCCAGGAATCCTCGGTAAAGAAAAAATCAGTATCAGTATCAGTTTCGTTTCTGATCTGTCTTTCGTAGTAGTAACCAATCACTGATCTCTGCGTCATACTGACCACAGCCAATGACTGCCCTCTACCTAAGCCCCGCCTCTGGCAGCCATCTTCAGATTTTTACCGCACGTTCAAGTGTTGGGATCCTCGTGCTATTGCTCTCGAGCGTTAGTGCTTTTTTTCACGTTTTTTCTCAGAAAAATTTCTCTTTTTTTTTGGTCAAAAGAGCCTCAAGCTCCACCGTCTCTTCATCCGATTAACGGTGACCCGTGTCGGATTCGTCTACGCCCCTCAAGGGTGAAGATTTCGTCGAGCCACGCTTTTGGATGACTCAAGAAGTTTCTCAGGCCCATCTCAGACATGGCCCAGGAGAAGGGAAGCTCGACGCCCGGAAAGCTGTTCAGGGTCTGCCCTGGATGCCAGCTTCAGAATGTCTTTAAGGAGGACGAACACTCCCTTTTGCCTTTACTGCCTACATGAGGACAAGACGCACGTGGAGAAGGACTGTGCGTTTTGCGGCAATATGTCGGAGCGGACCATGAAGGACCGGCATCAACGTCTCGCCAACTGGCTGGAAGGAAAGAGCCCGTCAGGCGAGAAGAAGAAAAAGAAATCCGAGCGGTCTTCTAAGACCTTTGAGGGCGCCCCGGCGACGGGGGTCCAACAGAAGGCCAAGCACCGCGATTCCGCTGGCACCGGGAGCGCCGAACGGTCGGGCTCTACGGGCGCCAGGCAGGACGCATCCTCCCCGGCGCCATCAACCACGAGCCAACGCTCTGGCTCGGGTAAGAGGAAGGCCGAGCACCCGGCGAAGCTCCTGGAGAGACCCCGGTCGAGCTCGAAGGCCCCATCGGAGGAGGAGGGGTCACCAGACCCTCCCCCCAAGGAGAAGGCGGTGAGCGCACCTAAGGTGGTGAAAGCCTTAATCCACCCGGCGAAGGCCTCTATCGAGACAGTCGCAGCGGCCCTGGCTCAGCCTGTGGAGGCGACCTCGGGGCCCAGAGTCTCCCTGCCACCGCGGAGGGAGTCCTCTTTCTTGCCCATCGACAGGACCCCCGTGAAACCTCCGATGGAGAAGAAAAGGGGGGGGGGGGGCAGGAGGTCGGCCTCAACCTCTGAGGAGCTGATCGAAGTCTTAAGCCACGGCGTTGGCGTGGAAGACCACCAGCCCATCGGGAGGGACCCCGACGTAGGAGACGACGAACGTCGAGGGTGCCGACGGGGCTCCTGACCGCCCGTCGGACTCCCCTCAACCAGTGCCGCAAGACAACTCGGCGGCCATTTTGTTGGCTATACAGTCCTTATGCTCGGAGATGAGGACGAGACTGCCGTTACCACCAGCGGAGGAACCGCTCCCCACGGGGGACCCGGAGCCAGGCTCTTCTGAGCCCTCCCCCTAAGAGAAGGATTCATCCTCCACCTCCTTTTCAGCCATCGCGCCCTGTTCAGCCCTCCTCCCCGTCCACGACACGTGGGGATGATACGGGGACTGACACGGCCGCGACGGGTACAGACGAGGTTTACAACTAGGATCTCCCGTCACCTCCCACCCGGGCTTCCCCGCTCGACGAGATTGGATCGTTTCACTCCATGATCGCCAGGGCATCTGAGCTTTTCCAGCTCTGCCCGGAATTGGAGGAAGGTTTCCTTTATCAACGGCGCGAGGCCAAGAGGAAGACGGTCCTCGCTGTACCTCTACTGGACGATATTTGGGATGAGGGCCTCACCCTCCTCAAGAACCCATCCACGACGCTGGCTAGAAGGGATCGGTACGAGAAGTACCGGGTCCCGGACGCGGCCCCTTTGTGCCTTCGGGCACAGCCGACCCCGGACTCGGTCGTCTCCGCGGCGGCCAGGAAGAAAGCGGGGGGGCGCGGCCTCTACGTCGACCACCCCGCCGGACGGCGAGGGTAAGAAATTAGACACAATGGGACGCAGACATGTCGGCAGCGACGACGATTAAGGCGGCCAACGCCTTGGCTATCTTAGCCCGCTACGACAGGGAGTTGTTGTACAAACTGGCCCCCCTGCTGGACTTCTTACCAGACAAGAGGGCGGAAGCCCTAGAGATCTTGCAGGAAGGAGAGGTGGTGTCGGACCATGCCATTACGATTGCGACGGACATCGCTGACACTGGATTCCGCCAGTTGGGCAACGGCGTGTGCCTTAGGCGGCGTGGATGGCTCAAGGCTACTGACTTCCGTCAGGGCGCGCAGACCAGAGTCTTGGACATGCCGTTTGACGGAAACAACCTGTTTGGGAAAACAGTGGACGATTCCCTTCAAGCCATCAAGGCGGACACGGAGACGGCCCGGGCTCTTGGGGTTATCCAGCAACGGCGGCCGCCCTTTCGGAGTGGCAGAGGCAAACAGGGTGCCTCCAAAGGTTCCAGCGGCGGATTTTCCATCTACCGCCAAGCGGCCCGTTCGTCGTCACAGGAAGTTTACAGGGGACGAGGCAGGTCAGGCGGACCCCGCCGTCGTCGCCAGAGAGGACAATTCGGCAAAGCCTCGTCAAAGCAGGACTGAACCGGCCCCGGGCCCCCACCGAAGCACCCCGGTGGGAGGCCGGCTGGCGAGCTTCATCAGCGTGTGGGAGTCCATCTCCACCGACCGTTGGGTGCTGGACGCCCAAGCCCAGGGTCATGCGCTCGAGTTTCTAGAGGTGCCTGCGCGTCCCCCCCCGTGGCCAGGAAGGGACATCAATTCCCTCAACTTCTCTTGGAGGTAAAGGCGATGCTCAAGAAGGGCGCCATCGAGCTCGTCCCAAAGAGGCTTCGGGGCTCCGGAGTTTACTCAAGATACTTCCTCGTGAAGAAGACTGGAGAATGGCGTCCCATCCTGGACCTACGACTGAAATTCATCAAGGCACAGAAGTTCCGGATCTTCACCCTCCAACACATCCTGGGTCAACTGGAGGAGGGCGATTTCCTGTTGGATTTGGAGGATGCCTACTTCCATATCCCCATCCTAAAGGGACACCGAAAGTTTCTCAGGTTTGTGGTCCAAGGGCGTCACTACCAGTTCAAAGCCCTTCCCTTCGGTTTGAGGTCGGCACCCAGGGTGTTCACCAAGTGCCTCGCACCGGTGGCGGCGCAGCTGCGCCGAGAGGGGGATCCACGTCTACCCCTACCTGGACGACTGGCTCATCTGTGCAAAGACTAAGGAACTCGCCGTGGCGCACACGGCAAGGACCGTCCAACTACTCACGGACCTGGGATTCTGCATAAACTACGCCAAGTCCCACCTGGTGCCCTCGCAAGACGCACTGTTTCTGGAAGCGAAGCTCGACAGTGTCGCTTCTGGCCTCTCCGTCGGAAAGGACGAGGGCCATCTTGGGCGAAGGTGCAGCGGATGCTGGTTGCGGACGCGGCCAGGGTGAGGTCCATCAAATCCCTCCTCGGAATGATGTCTTGCATTTATTCATCCGCCTGTGCAGGCTTCGGATGCGCCCGTTACAGGAGTTCCTGGACGCGCGTTGGATCCAGACGACGGGCAGCTTCGAGGAGAGGTTCACACTTGACGAGAGTTTCCGACGAGCGATCCGGTGGTGGGGCACCCGCGCGCATCTGACGGCGGGCATGGACTTCCAGACCCCTGGCCACCAGGAGACAGACCACGGATGCCTCCCTGGAAGGGTGGGGAGCGCACACCGAAAATCTGCACGCGAGAAGCCTTTGGCTTCCGACGGAGAAGTCCCTCCATATGAACGTCCTGGAGCTCCGTGCAGTGTTTTGGGCCCTCGGGTCCTTCCTTCCGTCCCTCAAGGTGGTGAGGATCTTCACCGACAACACTACCACCATGTTCTACATCAGGAAGCAGGGCGGTACCAGATCCCCAGCCCTGTCCAAGGAGGCGCAGGATCTGTGGCATTGGGCCGTCGGCCAAGGGATGTTTCTGGTGCCGTTTCATCTGGCAGGGATAAAAAAAAACACCATCGCCGACTCGCTCAGCAGAGCTGCGCGCTCGTGCCACGAGTGGGAACTATGACAGGATCTAGTGGACCGCCTCTTCCGACGGTGGGGCACTCCCCAGATCGATCTGTTCGCGACGGCGGCGAACTCCAAGTGCCGGAGGTTCGCCAGCAGGTTTCCCCAGCCGAGGAGCATGGGCGATGCTTTCTCGTTCCCCTGGGAGGGCCTGTTTCTATACGCGTTCCCTCCATTGCCATTGCTGATCCGGCTCATCAACCAGCTCAAAAGGTCATGGTGCAGGATGATCCTCGTCGCACCTGTGTGGCTGAGGCAGATATGGTTCCCGGACCTTCTGGACTTGTCAGCGTCCCCGTCAATCAAGCTGCCAGTGGACGCGGATCTTCTCTCCAGGGAAGGAGGCGCCATCCTCCATCACGACCCGAAGTCGCTGAACTTGCAGCCCTGGCTCCTGCAGCGTTAGAGTTTGGAGGATACGACATACCGGCCGACTGCAGAGAGGTTCTTGTAAAGGCCAGGGCGTCCTCAACTCTTAAATGCTATGGACACAAATGGAAGAGGTTCTCTGTCTGGTGCCGCGCACAGAAGATTAACCCTCTACGGATTACGGCTCCCCAGGTACTGCCGTACCTTCTGACGCTGGCCAAGGCTGGACTGGCTCACGCGTCCATCAAGATTCATCTTGCTGCGATCTCCCGATACACCAGAACCACGGGGCGGACGTCTTTGTAGTCTCATCGTCTGGTGAAAGAATTCATGAAGGGACTGTTCAGTTAGTTCCCGCCGGTGAAGGCTCCGGCCCCGGCGTGGGAGCTGAACGTGGTGCTGACCAAGCTAGTGGGACCTCCGTTCGAGCCGCTGCACTCGGCTCCGTTGAAGTTCTTGTCGTGGAAAACAGCGTTCCTTGTGGCCATCACCTCCGCACGACGAGTGGGAGAGATCCAGGCCCTTTCCTGCAAGCCTCCGTACTTGACTATTCACGACACGAGGGTAGTGCTCAGGACGCACCCCTCCTTCATGCCCAAGGTGCCGTCGGACTTCCACCTCAACGAACCCTTGGTGTTGCCTGTTTTCTTCCCGTCCCCTTCGTCGCCGGCTGAAAGGACTTTGCACTCGCTGGATGTGGCTAGAGCGCTGAAGTTCTACGTGGACCGCACAAATTGTTTTCAGAAGACGTCACAACTTTTTGTGAACTTTGGACCTGTCAGTCAGGGGAAGGCTCTCTCAAAGACCTCCATTTCCAGATGGCTCTCCGGCTGTATCATGTACTGTCATCGGTTGGCAAACCGACCGCTGCCTGGCCGTCCGAGAGCCCATTCCACCAGAGCGATCGCAGCTACCACGGCGTTCCTTTCTGGTGTGCCCTTGCTGGACATCTGCAGGGCTGCTACGTGGAGGTCGACGCACACCTTCACGAAATTTTACTGCGTTGATCGGGATTCCAGGGAGTCCAGGGTCGGCCAAGCAGTGCTGCGCAACCTGTTCGCCTAAGGTGAGCCTGGTGAGGAGGTAAGAATTGCTTAATGTTGAGTTTGATGTAATGCTTAATGTTGAGCCTTTGCCACCTCCCGTGGTTGTGCATGTGTACTGCTATGTATTCTTTATTCATGAGCATGTGAATCCATGCCAGACCCCATGCTGGAGAAGGAACACGTTACTTACCTGTAACTGTTGTTCTCCAGCATGGGTTTGGCATGGATTCACATGCAAACCCTCCCGCCTACCCCTATGCGGCTCTTCACTTGGTCATACTGCCACTTCACGTGCTACCAAATCTGAAGATGGCTGCCAGAGGCGGGGCTTAGGTAGAGGGCAGTCATTGGCTGTGGTCAGTATGACGCAGAGATCAGCGATTGGTTACTACTACGAAAGACAGATCAGAAACGAAACCGATACTGATTTTTTTCTTTACCGAGGATTCCCAGCCTGACGACGGGGAATATTCATGAGCATGTGAATCCATGCCAGACCCATGCTGGAGAACAGTTACAGGTAAGTAACTTGTTCCTTATGCAAAAATACCCCATTCACACAGCCTGGCTGCCAATCACGCAGCAGGGAAGTTGTCCAGCCTGGAAAACCACCTCAGCCAATCGTTACAAAGTGCGACTTGGGTTTCCTAGGATACCCTGTGCAGGGGGTGACACCCCTACCTCACATTCAGCCCACCTAGACACCCAGACGCCCAGAGGAAGGCTTCTTGGCAGAAGCCCGCCAAAAGATGGTGAACAAAGAAGGCAAACCTGGTTTGCCGCGCAAAGTAAAACACAGGACTTTAACAAAAAGATGGTGACTAAACCCAACCGGAGCAAAAAAAGTATTTGGTCAAGCCGGTTTATGTTCGAGGCTAATATAATAGCCTAAAACAATACCACGTTTATATAGTATAATCGCGGTAGAAAAGTTAGGGTAGATGCCACTGCCACCAGCCAAGTCTAAATGTTAAAAGAGCAAAACAAAGCTCAGAGGCACAAAGGGAAGGAGTTGACCCTTTTCCAGTGCTCCATGTAAGATGGGTTGTACTGGGTCTGTAGTTTTAAAGTGACTAAAGTTAATGGCGACGTTACCTGTTTCTGGGGGACATTAGTCGGCCCCAGAAAAAGGAGTCATTGGGAAATCTTGGATACAACCCTGTTACCTCACTGAGGGTGCTGTGTAACACACACAAGTTTGGGCTCTTGGAGTGGTGTGCTCCAGATTCCAAGACCACACAACAGTAGAAATGCACATGACAAAACACAGGTAAGAGTGGGGAAAAGGGCACACTCTTACCAAGTGGAAAAAATTAACTCCAGAAATCCCGCAAAGCTGCTGGGGGAATCACTAGTTGAAGGAAATTAGTCAGACTGAGAATTCTCCCCAACAATCCCCACCTATATTCTGCACTGGCCTATCAAACCATAGATCTTGTTTTAGAATCATGTGTAGCATAGTGTTTCAATATTGGTATGCTAATATGAATGTTATATGCAGTGTGGCAAGTTTAATGCCCAAGGCTTTCCTGTTTGAGTATAGATGTTGGTATCTGATGAACTGGCTGACTTCATTTTAGCTTGGATGGAAAAGTTTTTTTCTATAGCACTTATTGCCAAGCGTTTTGCAAGATAAACTGGACAATAAAATGTTAACCTGATTTCCAGCTAATATTTAAGCAGAGCAGGATAGCAAGTGGTCTTTCAAGCGGCACTGAATGTTAGAACTGATGGATAGAGGTAGTGGTCCAATGTCTTGGTGCAAGAAGCAGAAATGTGACTAGGCACATGGTTGAGGAACAGGGAAGGAAGTGGGATGGAGGTTTCAAAGCGAGAGTAGAGTAAAGAAAACCAGGGTAGAGATGGGAGCAGCTACACTGTAGCGATTTAAGGACAATACAAAGTAAGTGAAAGATGAGCTTCAAAGGACAGCCAATTAAGTGAGTGCAGCATAGAACTACAAGGAGTTATGGCGAAACCAAACACAAGTTATAGGTGGAATCCAAGGGAGCTAGCTGATAGGTGGGAGACCCAATAGAAGGGAGGAGCAGTAATGGAGTCTCAAAAGAATGTCATGATTCCTGCCCCTCATGTCCCCAGCCCTCCAAGATGTCAGGCTGGAGCTAGGCCACGATCACCTACATGGCCCTCAAGGGCCTCTCCATCCCTCCAAAGACCCACTTGGAGTCAGACTTGGCGCTTGTGGCACCAGACTCACTCCCATAGGATAACATTGGGGATTGGACTTTTAGTGCATTGATGGGGACAAGATGGATGCCCCCAGATTTCGGTTCCCAGAACTGCATGTGCAGTCTAGTCTATTGGGTGTGGTTCAGCCCAGAGTTGCCCAGGCTGAGAAACCTGCTTTGCATTTTCTGCACCTGCAGCGTGACACTTACCGTGTTCGGATCAGTCTCCAGTAGGCCTGCATCTTTTTTCTGTGCTCAGCTCCTGCAAGAACACAGTTGGGAACAGCCTTACCTTGTGGCGCGTCTGCCCATCATTCATCGCTCCTTCTGTTCTGCAGGCATCTTCGGCAGTGTCATTCCCATCCCGGCACGCCGCTTCCTAAGGGAAAAGAACAGAAAAAAGACATTAATAAGCATTCTGCAAATCTTCACTTATTTTTAAATACTGTACGAGCTTCAAACGCTTACCTGAATCCCAGCCACTCTGTGGGAACTCTGTCTCCGGGGTTTCTCATCCATCTGCAAGAGTGAAAAGACACTCCAGGTTAGCGTGGAAACCTCTAGAGGCACTGCATACCGCGCTTACTCACCGCATTTGTTCATAACCAGCATCCATGCTGAAAATATTGCAGCACCTAAAAGACACAGAAAAAGAACTCGGTTCAATACAAATACAAAAGGGGTGCATCGTGCTCTCACTCACCTTCAGCGCTACTCCTCTCAGCAGCACGCCGCCATCCTTGGACGCCGGCCATCATCTAAGGAAGGAAAGGAACGAAGTTAGAGAACTGTTCAAAAGACTCATTATACTTAACTGTCAGACTCTTGCCAGTGAAGTAACTGGGCAGCAACGAGCCCGCATCAATCAACGCACCCCTGCGCCGAAAGCAGGACGGAGAGCACAGTATCCAAGAAAACAAGGTGAGGTGTGGATCAAAGGGAAGGGTTGGGCCCCGGGGAAGAAGGGGTTCAAGCACACAGACAATAGGGAGTTAAACTCTACCAATCCTGTGTTTCAGGCCCAGTCTTCAGTCGACTGGCCTCAGGGAAGGGTTCGAGGTCGTAGGAGGTCAGAACAGCTGAGTGACGTCGCTGTGGATACCAGGTGAGCGTTACAAAGAACCAAAGAAATGAAGATCCTAGTTGCATGAAAAACAAATAGGAACACACTTTCTAAATGTTGAAGAGCTGGTGGCGGCATGAATGAGTAATAGAACAGATAGGTATCCAATGACGCCAAGCACTTTGGCTGATATGACATGGGAGGAAAGGGAATAGAAGCAGGTAGAATCGGAGAAAGAGGGCCTCAGTTTGTCAGATTAAGATGAAGGTAGTTGGCTGACATCCATGATTGATGGGAAACGGACTGCTGTAAAGGTCTGAATCTTATCGGAGGAAAGATTTGTCATGGCATAGATATGTGATGGCCCAAATTAATTTATTATAGAAGTAGAATAGTTGGAATAGTGTACAGGGAGAAGGGGGGGGGGGAAGAGCACCAAACCTTGGGGCTCCTAATTGAAGAGGAAAGGTAGAAGTAGAATTGGCTCAAGAGAATGTTTGGCTAGAGGGAACAACTCTAATCAAGAACAGTTCGATGAGGGATAGTGGTGAGAAGGATGGTGGTCTACAGTAGCCAGTGCTTCAGAAAAGTAAAACGAGAGAAGATCCCTTTGACTAGGGAACCAATAGCAAAGAGTTGGTACTATAGAGCAGGGTTGTTTTAGTGTGGACAAAAGCCAGATTAAAAGGTAGGGAAGGGATTCCAATATGGCGGTGGGTATGGAGTAGCTGTGCCGGCCGTGCTCTCCCGGGCAACGAGTGGAAGTATGGCGGTCCACCACCCTGTGGTACTCCAGTGGCTCGTGTGGAGTCGGGCGGAACTCCAGGCACCCTGCGGGGGACCAGAGTGGCACGAAGGACACGGGAAACATCGCCTTAGTAGTGCGTTTGTGCCGGCGGGTTTCGAGTGGCAGGAGAGCGGGGAGGCCGTCCCCCGCGGCGCGAGGACCAGCATCAGGAAGAGGAGTCGAGCTGCCCCTTGGAGGCGGGCATGCAGCGACGCGAGCCCTGTTGGCTGCGGGGACAGAGTCCCGGTGTTGAAATAGCTCCGTGGGTACGGGCCGAGTGCCCCTCGGCTAAGCGCACCGCCATGTACAAGCAGTCCTGTGGGAGGCGCCGAGGAGTGGTGCCACGTCAAGGTTCCCGGCCGGGGGGGATAGGTGTCCACGGAGGACAGCCGCTCGACTGCGGTTCGCGCCCGGGTCCGGGTGCCTGCTCGGGGGAGGAACTCGGCGCAGGAGGAGAGCCCCTGCGGCGCTGGGCAGCCCTCTGTCCCACGGCCACAGGGGTGGAGGGCCGGCTCAGGAGCTGCTGCGGGCTGCCTCCAGGAGAAACGGTGCTGCGGAGCACGACACCGCATTGAGCGTATACAGGGGGAATTGCATGGGCGGCAGGACTCCAACAATTGATCTAGTAACTGCAGCTCTGAGGGGGGCAAAACTGGTGAGAGCCCGGACTATGCAAGGCTCTGAAGGGTGTACCACGAGGCGTTGGTGTTTGCTGACCTTCCTCCCCCCTTTGTTTTGCCAGGTTGGGATGCAGGCTGAGGTAATTTCCAGAGGATTGCGTTGGCAGGAGGGCCAGCTGCGGTCAGCAGGCCAGGGGCTAGCTGGAGGTACTGGGGGGCCAGCTGGTCCAGGGTTAGCAGCTGGACACCCCATCAATTACCAACCCCCGCCCCCTGATGGGGGCCAGTCTGAGGACATAACGCTGTGACCCCAATTGAAGCGTCGTTGGGCGGAAGAGGGGGCAGAAAGGGGAGGACAGCCCAAGACACTATCAGACCGCAGCTGGCATCACAGCAGCACATTGGCCCTTTTGGAGGAGATTGGGTGGAGGTCGACCCCCGGCTGGACCCCACGTTGCAAATTCAGGTCCTTGTTGATGGCCACTCTCACTAAAGGAAGGAGTGGAAGGGTGCAGCAACCTCCACGGGACTCAGAGCACACTCCATTCTGTGGCCGCTGCAGGATATGGGGGAAAGCTCTAGGAAAGGCAATGAGGGTATAGAGAGAAGTATCGCGACGTAGTGAACGCAGGAGCATCCCCAGATGCATGGTCAAGACCTCATGGGGGAAATTCAGGCGCTCCACGCCAACCTAGCCAAGACCCTTCAAGACCAGTTTCAGCTAATGCGAGCTGAGCTAAATGAAGCCCTTGGGGAGATCAAGCGGGAAATGAAGCAATTGGGAGACAGGACAGACCTCCTGGAGAAAGGTCTGCAAGAAGTCGAAAAAGACTACAGCTAATAGCGAGGCGTTGGAGTGGCTGGACGTATCGACCCGGAACTTGGAGTTACAGGTGGAGGACGTTGAAAACAGGTCTCGGAGGATTATCATAAGAGTGAGGCAGCTGCCGGAATCCGTCTTGGATAAGGACCTGAAACAGAAATTGCAGGGTGTTTGCGGATATCCTGGTAGAGGGCGACCACGCGATATTGAGTTGGACCGGGTTCAGAGTTGGACGGCTCGCTAATGGACCGGCTCCAAGGCCGTGGGATGTGCTTGCCGCCTTTTCCAGGTACGCTCAGGAGGCAGTGCTCCTAGCTGCAAGGAAGAAGGAGCCGATCTTGTTTAAAGGCCAGAAGATAGCTCTGTATAAAGACCTGGCAAATATCACCCTGATAAAAAGGAAGATGGCGCCAGTGTTGAAGGCTCTAATTGAATGGGGGATACACTGCAGGTGGACATTTCCACTTAGTTTGGTTTTTGATTGGGAAGACTCTCTGAAACAAACGTCAGTCCAAGAGGGGGCTGACTTGTTGCGGCTGGATCTGGAGGAGGGCTCTTCGAGCAGGGAGGGGGGTGGCTGGTGGAACAGGCTGCGGGAAAGGCCCTGAGAATGGTCCACAGTGGCGGACAAAAGACGGAGGGGGCGGAGGGGGAATGGTGGCTCGCCGGGGGAGGGAGGAGGGGCCTGCATAGAGGGCGGAGCTGGCGGAAGGGGTAATGACTAATCTGTACTCTGGTCGGATAAGGGGTGGTGGATCTTTAAGGATGACAAAGGAGCTCGGAGTCAAGGAGGGCAACATATTGGGGTCAGTAAGGGCTAGGGGGCCCGATGGGAAGACAAGAGGTGGAGGTGAGAGTAATGGTTGGGGGAGGGGGGGTTACGACAAGTTGAGCAGGAAGGGGGGGTGATAGTTCCGCTCTAAGTTGGGGTTGCAGGGTGTAAGAGCGGTTGGGGAAGGGATCAGGAGGGGGTTGTAGCACCAAAGGGGAGAGCTTCAGTCTTAAGGTTTGCGAGGAATGAGGCTGGCAATGAGGAAAGGTAGGGACCCTTCCCACGTCTCTTTGGTGAGGGGGAATCAAGGGGATAGACCCTGAGAGGCGAGGGAGGGGCGGTCCCCGAGGAGCAATCTTTATACCAGGTTGGGGTTCAAATGGATGACACAATGTAAGGGGTCTGAATTCCCCCCTCAAGCGGTCCAAATTGGAGAAGTTCATCGGTTCTCACAAGGCAGATGTTTTGGCTCTGCAGGAGACCCACTTGCTGCGGAAGGATCAACGGAGGCTGCGGTTGAAGGGGTTCCGCAAATACTGACGCGGAAAAAGCGTTCGATCGGGTGGAGTTCTTATTCCAGGTTATGGAGCTGATGGGGCCGGGGCCGAGTTTTATTAGCATGGGCGTGGCAAATTACAAGAACTCCAGGTCGCGGATACTGGTCAATGGTAAGACTTCTAACCCAATTGTGCTTAGGAGAGGCACGAAACAGGGCTGTCCACTGTCTCCCTTGCTCTATGCAATATACCTGGAACCCCCATTGTTGGCCATAAGGGAATCCGATAGAATTCGGGGCGTACCGTTAGGGGGAGGCCAGCATAAAGTGGCAGCATTTGCAGACGATATGCTGCTAATGTTGACAACAGCCGGCGGAGTCTACCAGGGCGTGCGTTGAAATGCTGACCAAATTCTGGGAAGCATCGGGATTGCGAATAAATCTGCAAAAATCCAAGTTGATGAACCTATCTTTAGAAGAGAGGGAAGCTCAGGTACTGAGGGCAGTCTCCCCGTTCAGGTGGAGCCCGGGTAGGATTAGGTATTTGGGGATCTGGATTACCCCCTCCTTGGGCGGGTGGTATAGTGCGAACTATCCCCCTTTGCTTAAGGAGATCAAGAGGCATTTCCGGCATTGGAGTGCCCTTAGGATCTCTTGGCTAGGGAGGAGAGAAGCGGTCAAAATGGTGATTCTGCCTTGCATACTGTATCTTTTCCAGGCCATCCCTTTGGCGATTCCGATGAGCTTTTTTAGGGAACTCTACCAGGTGGTCAGGGAGTTCATATGGGAGGGTAAGAAACTGCGCTTGTCCTGGCGCCTCCTCACAGCGTCCAGGGAACGTGGGGGCTTAAGGCTGCCGGGTTTCCGGCGTTACCATGAAGCCGCACTCCTCCGTGTACTTGGGGAATGGTTTGCAGATAAACACGAAAAGCATTGGGTACAAATGGATAGGGCAGTCGCACAACATCTGGGGGAAGTATTATGGCTTCCGCGGAAAGTGCAACCGTCACATTTACTTGAGCGACATTACAAAGGGAGTGGTTGCCACTTGGGTCAGGGTGGTGGAGAGTCGAGGGGTTTCATCTTTCCCGTCTCCCTTCACGCCTATCTTTAATAATGGAGACTTCACGCCAGGGTTAAAGAGGGGCGTTTCGAGCATGGGACGATGGGGGCTGTAAGACAGAGGGACAAGTTTAGCAATAGCACGGTAAAAACCTTCAGGGAATGCAAGCAGGAATTTGGAGTTGGTGAGGGAGAGACATAGATATTTTCAACTAAGGCATTGGGTTATGTCGACCGAGGAGAGGGGCCACATGGGAAATAACATTTTGAACGATTCCTCCTGACCCATGTTGGCACCAGGGGCTTGATATCGGATTTATATAAAATTCTGGAGAGCACGGGTCCGACGGTCAGGTGGCCGTACATGAAGGCTTGGGAGCAGCAGAGGGGGGTGGGGGATGGAAAGAGGGGACTGGGAGAGGCTATGGAGGTTGATTCCTAAACTAATCAAGGCGCCTGGTTACAGGAAGCCTGGTATAAATACATCTTTGACTGGCACTACACTCTAGCCAAGCTGCATGCGATGTATCCCGCACACTCAGGTGATTGTTGGATGGGGTGGTGGGGGGGGCGGGGTGGGCACGGCGACACATTTGGTGGGATTGAACACTTATCAAGCCCTTTTAGTGTGAAATCGCTGGTGCTCAAACTCAGACCCCAGGGCTGGGGGAGCCCCGAAGTCCTAGGGAGATTCTGTTGAGGAGGGGGATGGTGTGGAGGGGGGAAAAATCGGAACCCCAAGACGCATATAGTCTATATATTGGCAGCAATGGGGCTCATTGCACAAAAGTGGGAGAGCTTGACGATCCCCCACGGAATGTGATTGGCTCAGGAAAATGTGGGATATTGTTTCCTTGGAGTGGGCCACATATGCAGTTGAGGGCAGGTTGGAGAGTTTTACGGCGGACTGGGGTGAGACTTTGGACTACTTGAAAGGCGAATTTAGGGAGCAATGGTGCCTGCAGAGATTAAAACTGTTGGACATTTATAGTTGCTAGGCCGGAATGGCTGGACTGAGCTTGAAGGATTTTTTTTTTCTAGGTGCTACAACTGGGAATAGGGGGGGTTTATAGTGGTGTTGTTGTTTTCTTGTCCTATTGATAAGCTGTATATGTGAAAATCAATAAAGAAATTAAAAAAAAGAAAAAAAGGTAGGGAAGAGTTAGGATGAGCAGGGACCTGGACGTAAACAATACGTTGAAGCCTTGATTTAAATGGGAGATTGGAGAAATAGGGCGGAAGTTGGAGACTGAAGAATCAAGTAGGTTTCTTCAGCATGGGAAGAATAGATGCATTTTTGAAAATGGTTGGGAATGTTGCAGAAGAGGAGGAAATATTGCATAAAGGTGTTAGATGAGGAAGTAGCAAAGGATAGATTTGTTATCTGCTCAGAAGCGGCAACAATGGGGTGGCAATATCCGTCTCAAAGGGAGACCATGTGGACATAATGGATGAAGGAAAATGGATCGGGGAGAATGATTAGGCGAATAGGATGCATTCAGAGTGACCTTGGAAGTAAAGTAATTAGCAAGGTCCGAGGCTGAAAGACCAGGGAAAAGGAAGGATTGGGCGAGTAGAGTTGGGAGGTTGGCATAGTATTGCCGTTTGCTGATATTTGTTGCTGTGTGTGTTCCGGTAAACTGTTAGGTAGTTCAATCAACAAATAATGGTTGGCAGAAAATGTACACTTTGTGTAGTGGGAGAACTTAATGGCTTTCACCACTGCTTTAACAGATTCGTGGAATTATTGAAGGTAATCCTGGCCTGATGTCCAAATCAAGACAGTGCATTTATGCTAGTGTTTTGGGGTTGATCCAATCAGCTGTTCAAGCCCTTGCAATAAAAGGTTTGCACAATTTGGTGCCATGTTGTGCCCTTTTGAAGGAATATTTTTTCAAAATTTCTCTGAAAGATTGTTGGTTGACAGCCCTTCAGGGATATATGAGATCCCTGAATGACCCAGAGAATATGGTTGGCAAAATAGTCTTGCCCCAAACCTGACACTATTGTGTCAGCTCACTGTCGTTCATACGTTCCTCATTTAGCCTCGGACTAGGTTCTGTGACTTGGCTGCAAAAAAGAATACATTGGTAGGCATGTTTCAGGGTTGCTCGTTATCGGTCATTGGTTTATTAGGTGCAGATTTTCATGAACAGTAACTTTTCCAGTTGTGGAAAATATGCAGCATGGTGGTTTATACAGGTATTGCTGTACAAAATAAAAACTCTTGAATGATGCGGTCTTGACTAGGCATGTATCTGGTAGACCTGCTACAGGTCTGGTTGCAACAGCACATGTTCAGTGGTTCGCCCAGGGAATACTCAGTTTAGAAATACCTTTTTTGTACCATGATCCATCTAAATATAATTTTTGCAACATACTACAGTTAGAAAAAACACTCCTGTGCCACAAAATACAACCGTGCCAAAAGGCCATAACACTAGTCAATTATTGAAATCACCACCTTGTTATGCACCATCGGGTTCAGGGTTGGCTTCAGCCCCTTAACAGGTGGGATGAAATTCTGGGCCACGGTCGGCATAACAGTCTGCAGTGTACTGGCGATGGTGAAATCTGACCAACCTCACCCATTTGCCCTGCACAGGGTAGAGTCCTGCCCTGTACTATCAGTTTAGGCTGTTTGGAGAGATTACCGATTTTGCAAATTGTTGGTGTTCCTACTTTTAAAGAAAAAGTTATGACACCCTACACACACCAGGCTATAGCAAACCCCTCCCCGCCGCTCTGGTGCATGTCGGCTGCAGACCATTGCAACTCCGGCTGGTACTGCTAGTCACTTATAGTGCTGTGCATGACGTAATGATCTACCTACAAGGGGCAGAGTCCCCCATTTGGGTTGCTCTGGATGGTGGTCTGAAAGGCCTTGCTATGAATGCTGTTGGGAACCAAACGCAGCCCATAGAAGGCCACAAGCTACTTGGACGCTTTCCTAGAGGTGGCACTGAGGGGTTGTGGGTGTGGAAATGTCATCTCCCTATCCAGATTGCTGTTGCTGCATAAGTTGTGCAGATAGAAAGCATCAGGCATGAAGAGGTTTTTAGTTTGCCCACATTCCTAACCCTAACGATTTTTTGCAGAGCAGATGGTTCAAAACAGACTGAAGTTAGTCTTCAAGGTTCAAGGGTACACAAACTATTCTCCATTAAGTATAGGAAATTACTTGGCTTTCATTTATTTAATTTTGAATATGTAATTCTTAAAGTATGGCTCCCACAAGCTTTTCTTCCTGAAAGCCAACCGTTCCAAAGACCAGAAGTCTGTGGCACTATTTTTCCCTTGAACAGTTATCACCTTCTGTCTTCAGCTATTTAGGCATGTACGGGACTTGGGGTGGTGACGTGTTGCGCTAGTAATGCATATTTGAATGTAACCTGCACAGAACAAAATACTACCTTGTCCCTTGAAGAAAAAGCATTTAACACCCGGCATGAAGGCGGGTGGGACTTAACATTTGCATCTTTCTGAATTTGCACTTTGCCATTACTTTGATTGGTTTAGTGTTGTCTTCAAACGGGCCTGGGCAGTTTTAACGGAGGGTCACCATAGTTGCATAGCCATTTTTCTGTCAGACAACCGAATAGCTTGACAGATTTGTGCCAAACCTTTGCAAGGAGTAAGATTGTGGTCCCAAAAGTGTGCTCTATCTCAACTCCATACAGCTTTTTTACTTCAAGGGGTAGTTCACTAAAATCTTTAAAATGAAGGGCCATAATCAAAACAGATTTTGGGGGGGGGGGCGGAATGAGGCTCAGTCTTGATATCTGGGCATCCATTTTGTGAAATGGAGCAGCCTCTGTTCATACTCTGTTCTCACAGCACTAATCAAGCAAAAGCCCCCTACTGGAAGCTTTTGCTTACTGCTGCCGGAGAGCAGAACTTAACACGAAGAGAGGAGGCTGCCACAGTATTCATAATTGCCTTGACTTTCTTTTTTGTTTGAGCACAGAAAACGTAAAATGAAAGGCACAGCAATTATAAATACTTTGCCAGATGTACTGACATTCATGGATACTACGCTGCCCGCAAGCCACTTAGTATTCGAAGAGATTGTGTCCTCTGACGTATTCCTCATCTTTGATAAATCCAGTTCTAGCTTGCTGGCTTCGGGGAAAAAATGTTCCACAGTAGGGGGCGCTGCGCGTCAATGTCCCTCGAGTCTGTGTCCCTCAAAGGCCTCCGTATCGGCGCCGACATCACCATTGGTATAAATAGTCTTGCGCAGCGTCTGTTGCTCAGTTCTTTTACCACACTTCGTGAGCCTTGGAGATGCAACGCTCGGTTCCTTTCTCCGAAAAAAATCTTCTAAATTAATCGCAAATCTAAGTTTCTCATAATGGCATCTTCATCCGAACAATCGACTCCACGATCCGGTTTTAAAAAATGTCGTTTGTGGAAAGATGTCTCTAAGGGATCCTCAAAGGATCTGTTTGTGGTGCCTGGGTCCAGAGCATCAGTGTTCAGAGTGTGAGGACTGCATGTCCATGACGGCGAAAGCCTTGAAGGAGCATAAGGGGAAGTTAGAAAGAGGTAGGGCTGTAAAAACGTCTACCCCTTCAAAAGTATCCTCGGCTGAGTCGAGACATTCATCTCCTTGCCGACAAACATTCCCGATCGAGATCTCGAAGCGGTTCCCATCACTCTTCAAGATCGAGACACTTGACGAAGAGGCGCCATAGATCTCCCTCTTCCTCAAGTTCCCCGGAAAGGGTCACCTGCCGCACAAAACACAGCTCTCTGGCTAATTGGGAAGAATTTCATTAAAAAATGCTGAGTCTTCGAGAAAGCGTCCTCGACCCCCTCAGATGCCAAGGTGATAACCTGGGTGAACGACCCGAAAAACAAACGCTGCGAGTCGTTGAACTCGGCGAGCAAATATACAAGAGTGTCATGAACCCTTGAGTAAAGGCAAAACCTCATCGGATAAGACTCGTCGACACCATTGTCGAAGGTACCTTCGAAGCACATCTGTATCATCACCATCGTCTCAGATGAGATACGCCTAAAATCTCTACTATGCCACAAGCACCGGTGGTGTCGAAAGCCCCGACCAAGACGTCGACAGTGTCGTCGACAATTGCCCCGACCAAGACGTCGACAGTGTCGTCGACAATTTTGATGCAGAGTAGGATTCCGGTCCTCTAGTTCATCTAGGCCTTTTTCAACATTTTCGACGCCTTTTACGGGTTTGTCGAAACCTACATGGACAACCACGTTTTCACAAGCAGTAACCACAAATTTTGCTCCTTCTCTGGAAATGGGTTTTACTCCCTATCCAAGATCTGATTACTTCAGAGCTTTATCCTCTATATATGAGGAAGGGGGAGGACTCTGACAATGAGACCTTTTGGACTACAAAGAACGGTACCCATTCCAGAGGAATTTCTGAAGAAAACTGATTGAAAGATCTACAAGAGTCTTTACAGGAGGCAGTGGTATAGATACCTCTCCAGAGGCAGAATTAGCTAGACCAGAACCTGGAGAACATGCAGAAATACCTTACAGGGCCCTTATGGCTAGAATAATGCAATTTATGGGGTGGACTACATCTGCACCCTTTTTCCAGCAAGATGATCTTACTGATATTTTAGATATGGGACCCCAAGAGGATCCCATCGTCCCTTTTCATGCTGCACTGCAAAGGAAAATATCTGTAAATTGGGAGACTCCTGAAGTTATCCCTGCAGTAAATAAACGCTGCTAAATGCGGTTTCAGACCCTGAATATCTAAGCAAGCATCCAACTCCAGAGTCTAGTTGTGCAGGCAGTGACTAGCAGTAACTCTGCATATACCACAAGGCGGGGATAAAATATTTGATGCCATAAAGTCTTTTCGGCATGCAATATGGCGCTTAAATCTATCGACGCCACTTGCATGCTATCACGATTCAGCCACACCTTTTGGGAGTGTGCTTCATCAGCGGCTGACTGTCTTCTAGAAGGGGCACAACGAGAAGCATTCTTGAACATAGAGGATGGGAAGGATGCAATGTGAGAGTCCCTCCAAACAGGCATTGACTCTGCTGACGGCATCAGCAGAGCCATGGCGGAGAGTACCACAGTCTGCAGATTTGCGTGGTTGCGGAAGTCTGGTTTTGCTGCTGATGTACAAGCCAGACTTCTAAATATGCCCTTTGACAGCACTTCTCTGTTTGGAAAAAAGGCTGATAGCCTGGAGAAATTGCATACATCCAAAGCAGCAGCGAAATCACTTGGGGCTGCAATCCGGCAAACTCAATTGCCCCACAGGTACACCCTGGAGATGTAAGTCCTTTCGTTTTTACTCTGCATTCGGAAAAGAGAGAGGACAGCCAGTTCAAAGGGGCCAGAGACCATTTACCCGTGGTGGACGGGTCAAGGGTACCAAATCTGCACCAGCAGGTGCTACTTTACCCTCAGCATCTGCGTCAGCTGCTTCTAAACCCCTCGGTCTCCCCTCAAGACACCAGTTGGAGGCAGGTTAACTCAACATCTGACAGAATGGCAGGCTATTACGTCGGATGCTTGGGCATTGGAGACAGTTGCTGAAGGTTACTGCTTGCCTTTCCTACAAACTCCTCAGAGCCAGCCACCAGGGAACAACTCTTTGAAGTTTCCAGACCCGCTCCTTATGCAGTAGATTTTAGACCTGCTAGAGGAAGGTGCCATTGAACCGGTGCCTGTAGCGGAGAGGAACAAGAGTTGATATTCCCCCTACTTTCTAGTACCAAAGAAGGATGGAGGATTGAGACCCATCTTGGACTTGCGAGAATTTAACTAATTCCCCAGGAAAGACAAGTTCAAGATAGTAACCCTTTCTCAGATCCTTCAGGCCCTCCAGCTTCAGGACTGGTTGGTATCTCTAGTCCTTCAGGATGCTTATTTCCATGTGCCAATTCATCCCAAACACAGGAAATACCTGAGGTTCTCAATTGCCAACTCTCATTATCAATTTCTCGTTCTGCCATTTGGGCTGTCCTCCGCCCCAAGGGTCTTTACCAAGCTAATGGCGGTTGTGGCTGCAAGTCTAAGTAGTGAAGGGATTCACGTCTACCCCTACCTGGGCGACTGGTTGATCAGAGCAGTATCCCCGGAACAAGCTCAGTTCCATCTAGATTGTTTGTCACTTCCTTCACAAGCTGGGCTTCTCCCTCAACTTTAAGTCACGGATGATACCATCAGACTGCAGTTCATTGGAGCAGTCCTAGGCACATCCCGGGGAAAAGCCTTGACACCAGAGGTGAGGGCTCAAGATATTCTACAGATGGTCACCAGGTTTCAAAATGCCCAACGTCTACTAGCCTTTGACTTTTTGAGGTTGCTCGGCCTCGTGGCATCCTGCATCTTCCTAGTGCCAGAGGCTCGCCTGAGGATGAGATCTCTCCAGTGGGCGCTAAGGAACCAGTGGACACAAATCTCAGGGAGGATGTCAGATCTCCTACTAATCCCAGACAGTGGCTCGAGACCTTCAGTGGTGGGCCTGTCAGAACATCTTGAAAGGAGAACAGTTTTTGGCAACCATGGCCAGAGATAACCGTAGTCGCGGATGCCTCACCCACGGGGGTGGGGAGCCCATGCCAACGACTTGACCATCAGTGGTTGTTGGTCTCCATCGGAGTCCAGACTACACATCAACCTATTGGTGCTGAGAGCGATTAGATTAGCGCTGAAGGCTTTCCTGCCATCAGTACAGGGAAAGAATGTCCTGACAATGACGGACAACACAGTGGCCATGCCCTACCTCAACAAAAGGAGGCGTAGGGTCACTGTGCAGAGGCAATGCAGCTCTGGCTTTGGGCAATTCAAGAAGGAATCTATCGGCAGTTCACCTAGCCGATGAGAACTTGACGGCGGACGCCCTGAGCAGGCAGAACAGTCTCCCATGAGTGGGAACTAGCTCAGGAAGTCCTTAAACAGATCTTTGCCCTTTGGGGAACCCCTCAAGTGGATCTGTTCGCCACCAGTATCAACCAGAAGTGCGATCAGTATTGCTCAAGGGAATTTTCCCCCGAAAGCAGCTCTAGGGGACGCGTTTGTAGTGGACTGAGAGTTTCCACTTCTGTACACGTTTCCTCCAGTCCCCGTCATTCCTCAAATGATCAGGAGGTTGAGAAGATTCCAGAATCCCATGATCCTAATTGCCCCGATTGGGCCAGGAGAACGTGTTACCCAGATCTTTTAGACAATTTCATCTCCTCCGATTCGTCTTACTCAGGATCTTCTCTCACAGAAGGAAGGTCTGGTTCTCCATCCAGATATCAAAATATTCAACCTTTACGCCTGGTTTCTGAAAGCCTGAGATAGAAGTATTGGGATATCCCGGATGACTTAATGGAGGTGTTGCATTCGGCCAGAAGGCCAGCAACAAAATCTTTATACCGCTGCTGTTGGAACAAATTTTGTAGCTGATGCAGAGAGAATAGTGAACCCTCTTTATGTAATACACCGATGGTGTTATCTCTTTTGCTTATTTAGCAAATTCAGGTCTTCAAGTTGCCACAATCGAGGGCTATCTTGCAGCGCTGTCAATCTTCAAGCGCAATGCAGAGGAACCTTCATACTTCAAATTGCCCTTTTGATACAATTTCTGAAAGGGTTAACTAATGTTTATTCCCCCCAACTCCTTTTCAAGTTGCAATGTGGGACCTAAACCTGGTCTTGAAATTTCGAATGGGTACTCCATTCGAACCCCTTCATTCCTGTTCATTAAGATTTCTTACTCTTAACCTCATTAGTGCCAAGGGTGATTTATCTCCCTGGGATTACCTCCCTATTGCCACGGCACTTCGTTTTGTGTCACTGGAGCCTGCATTTACTGATTGCTCCACAAGGCCTTTCTTTGAACACAGCATAACCAAATTGCTACTATGTCACACCTTATTTAGCGGAGAATGGACATATAAGGGGAGGCCAAGCGTTCTAAGGCACAACTATCTAAAACAAACTGACAAGCACGACAAATCCTTTCCAACGGAATTCTATCGTGTAAACCCCTTCATGTGCACTACCTTATTGGAACTTTCGCTGCTGGCGATACCATTGACGCAAGCCCAACATTTAAACTGGTGTGCTATCTGTTGCATAGTTGCCCCCAATCCTTCAACTAATGCAAGCCCAGAAACTGCTGTTTATAAAGAAGGAATGTAGTGAGTTCTAAAACACTAGGACCAGGCTTGTCAATTATGCTCTCAAACGAGCGTCATTCCTATTTAACTTGTGTTTAGTCTCTGGCATTGAACTTGTGTCCTCATGCTTTCTAAGTGGGTAACTTGTCAATGCACTACAGTAGCACTCTTCATTTCACACACCTGGTATCGCATAGTTAACACCCATACCACTGAACAAGACTACTCCACGCAGTACCTCAATCTCCCTGATCGTACCCAACGGCCTTTGTAGCTTCTTGCCCCACGCCAACACCCCCATGCTAAGACAACACCCATGATCCTGAGTACTGTATATTAACAGAGGAAGCTGTATTATTGCTGGTGACGTGTCTCCAGTGTAGGCTGAGTTTAATCTAGAACTAGGATTCAAGATAACCAACTGAAACGGCATGGTGCCATAGTCCCTCCCAAAACACCAGGGAATTGAATGCCCGATGCACCCAAAATCATCAGAGGCACTCTGCAAAAGCAGCCTGACGCGGACCTGTAGAGATGGTTTGCCTTGATGCTGCTTGCCTCACTTGCAGCTGCGACACCCTGAAAGTTGGGCTCTTCAAGCAGCCAGGTCCTCTTACTCCTGAGCCACCAGCCACCGCATTGATTGCCTCATTGCAATTCCATTTCTTTTTAAATAATGCCAGCCAATAGTGTTTGATGCCTGTGGGTGCTGCTGTTTTTGCCCTGTCCTTTGGGTGCCACATGGCCATCTTTTTGTGGGCTTGCACCCTAGCCTCATAAGTGCCTCCTGGGCTACAGCCAGTTACGCTTGCAGCCTTACTATGGTCCACCTTTGGCCACCGCCAAAACCAGCAAATCGTAGATATTGAAATGCAATGTGTATGTGTCCCTTGTATCAGTTGGAAGTTGTTGCTTACAAGCATTTTACTTTACACCATGCTGCAGCATCTCAAAGGAAAAGCATAGTATGCTGCAACCAAAAGTGCTCTACGGAGCTGCTAGGCATACCCCTTTCTGCTTGGTGTCCCCAGAAAGTAATGGTGAAAAGCGCTGAAGTAACTCAAACATTCATTCAAATATAGTCCTCCCACGTATTCATCTTTATTAAAGTCTCCCTGCAGCTTGCTTTGGATTCTTTCCTCAGATCGTGCGACGTAGAGTCTTGGTCCTCTATGGCTTCTGTAGCTTCCCTCATGACGTTGACGCTGGTATAGGAAGTACACGCACTGGCGGTTACTTCGGTTCTGTTTTTTTTCCGCATTGCTGCATGTTTTGGAGCTACTTGCCTCAGCAAAATTATGATTTGTCTACAAATCTTTTCGAATTTGTCCTTTACACCGAAAACAGACTTCACGCTGTGTTCAGACTTTGGGGCAAAAAAGTCCATCAGACTCACTGCATCGGTCTGTGGTGCTTGGTCTGGTCACAAACTTGACACTGGCTCATGTCAACCCATGAGTGTGAATGCCTTGCGGGAAAGGAAGGAGAACTCTATGCAGGTAAGTGCTTTCCCAAATACCTAGCCGTTACCCCTTCCCAAAGAATCCTCCGAATCGAGAGATGTTTCTCATGTTAGAAAGCGTCCGAAACACTGATGTTCGAGGTCTAGTTCATGAAACTTGTCCTAGTAAAAGTCATGGATCTTTGTCTTTCCCGAAAACAATTTAATTTGTAATAACCATGACTCCTCGAATTAAAAAACTTCAGTTTGAAAATGCTTAGTTTTCCATAGGCAAGCTAGAGTGCCCCTCTGAAGGAGTCTGAGAAAAGAAGCCACTGCTCTGTCCAACAAGACCTATAGGGAGTCTTGTGTGTCTCCTTGTGCGCCTAAGGACTCCTCGACTTAAGTCTGTCTTCCTCGATGCACAAGAAAGAGTTTGTAATGCTTTGAGGGGCAGATAATCTTCTGTATTGAAGCTTCCTCGAAAGATCAAAGCCGTTAGGTTTATCGCCTGAACCTTCAAAGCATGTAATCCATCGAAGCATACTAAATTGTCGGCTCATTCACTGACTGCTTCGAGGAAGTCGTCAAACCCTTTGATGCCTTCAACTTAGGAGCATTCAATGCCCTCTAAGCCTGCTAAACCTCTGGCTGAAATGTCTTGTGTTTTAAAGCAATTTGATTCATAAAAATTTCGCAAGAACAAACATTTTTTGGAAAACTTCTATTCATGTCATAAAAGGCTGTCCTCAGAACGAAAAAACATGGACTTTATTCAGTTTCATTTGAGGGCAGGTTTTTTAGTTAAAGACCCCCACTCATCCCTGGTAGCTTTGCCTTCTGGGGGGGTGGGAATGCTTGGTATAGTTGGGACCTACAGTCCTCGCATCTACTTTTTCATTTTGGTTTTCTTTGTTTCTTGATGTTGATAAACTAACAGTTTGTGTTTTAATACACAGTGGTGATCCTAGATCAATCCTTCACTTTAGGATAGATCACACTGTACTCTGGCACATTGCATTAGTGTGCCAGTGCAGTTTTATAAGCTGACCGGTTTCTGTGGTAAAAGACCACTTTCATCAGGGCTGTAACAGCTTAACCACTTGTATTGCCGTCGGAATTTTCTGAGGTTGAATGTAGCTTCATTTCATCCAAATGGACCAAACCGCCACTCTCCGTGTCTTCTCTGCCTAGGAAGGTCCTTGGTGATTCACGTGTAGATTTCAGTTCTACTGCAGATATCACTGTTAATCCAATTTCTGCATAGGATACCCTCCGATGTGACAAATTGCTGTGCTACTTCATGGGGGGCCTGCGGGCAAAAGTTCTCACTGCTCACTTTACTAAGCCATGAAATCCTTCAAGTCCACCACCCCCAGAAGACAAATCTACCAGGGATGAGTGGGGGGTCTTTTTTAACTAAAAAACCTGCCCTCAAATGAAACTGAGTCAATGTTCTTTCGTTCTGAGGACAGCCTTTTATTGCAGATGAATAGAAGTTTCCAAAAAATGTTTTTGTTCTTGTGAAATTTTTATGAATCAAATTGCCCAAATCCTATTGTGAAGACACGTTATTAAAGGGAAGATTTGGGTCCTGACCACCCTCATGGTCCAGCACGTGGGTACCTTAAGTGTTTTAAACCCATTCCTCGCTCTGATTTCTTCAGGCAAATGGGATCAATCTTTGAGGAAGACAATCGGCCCCATTTTGGGTATGAATTTGGGACTCCAAATGTCCCAGAGGAGTTGATCTCTGAAGAATCCAAGATGAAAAATCTCATTGAAACCTTTAAGGAGACCAGTAGCTAGGAAACCTCACCAGCTACAGTTTTGGTAACCCAGAGATGGCTGGTCAGGCTGATCCCTCATACAGAGCTGTAATTTAAAGTGGCTGTGTATCTGGGGTGTTCCAAACACACAGCTGCTATGGAGACTGACCACACTGATCTTTTAGACAGTGGACCAGTTAGGGAGGATGTTACCATTCCATGCAGCCTTAAGAGTAAGGGTTCTGGAAAACTGGCTGAAACCAGATTCTGTTCCACCAGTTAACAAATTGTTCAAAAAAGGAGGCTGTTTTTCTTCGTTAACAGTCACCCTACACCAGAGCCTGGTTGTTCAGGAAGCAATAGCTTCAAAAGCTGCATCTTATCCTTCTGCTCCTGCAGATAAGGAAGACAAAAGAAATCGACTCTTTAGGAAAAAAAGTTTCGGAGCATTGGCATTAAAGTCCGCTAAGGCGGAGTCGTGCGCAGAGTCAGTCTGCGTCAGTCCACTTGCAAATTTTGTTCCAAGAGGAGCTGCAGCGACGATTTCGCTCAAGCCCGAATTCCAGCACTGTTGCTTTAAGGTCTGCTGGCTGTGGGGGCGGACTCTATAAAACTTCTAACCAAGCGCGGAGTCAGTCTGCGTTTGTCCGCGACTGGCTGTGGCTGCGCAGGGAGCTGTGCCCCCCGTCATGACTGAACAATCAAGCCTGGGGGGCCTTAACAAGGCGTAAGACAATTAAACGTCGGATGCAGAATCCGTGGACTGCTTTAAAAGCACTCTGCTTCTGACACCTTTAAGGTAAGCACCGCTTCATGCAAACGTGTCAAAGGTATCATTGGAACTCTCTGACCAATTAGAACCACTGATCGTCCCTGTGACCCCCTCTTTAATGGGTAAAATTACTGAAGTCTCATCTGTGGCCAGACTGTTCACCAGTAAGTGAAAAGGGGGAGGAAAGAGCCACAAATGGGCACTTTGTCATCTGGAAACCCTGAAAACGTTGTCAGTTGACCCTATCCCCGCTTATCCCAATGCCGTAGTGCAGTCTCCTGTAGCTCTCGGAGCTGCTCGTAATTCAATTATTGAAGTTGGGAAGCTCACAGAGCCAGAGCCTGAGTCAGAGGAAGCAGAAGTGGCTGCTTTGTCAGATAAGGTTGTCTTGAACACTGACACACCATCACAAAGACCGCTATTAACTTTAACTGACTTACCTCCCATCGGCTCTAGTCCATCAAAACATTTTCACTCAATGAAATAACTGACGTCGAACCAAATGACCTTTGAAACAGCTGATGAATTTTTTTTGCCTTTTGAGCTAACGGACGCGGCGCTAATGGAAGCTTCCCAAGGCGACAACGAAAACTCCAGGTTTTTCCAGGTGATTCCGCAGGATTTATGTCTACAGTCACGCCAGTTATGCCCGTTGATAGTTGATGTGGTCATGGCCGCCGGTCCGTTGGCTGTTGTCACTGCTAGACATAACATACATCAAGCTGATACAAAAATATCTGAAGCACTCAACATAGCGGACTGTGAAAGGAAAACCTCACAAATGACTTTGCATGGCATTCTCAACTATACACAGTCCCGGCCTGACGAGGAACACAAGATGTCACGCACTTTTCAGTTCCCTCTTGGTTGTGCGCATTATAACGTAAATCAAAGACCATCAGATCCCCCATACAGTCGCAACAATGATGCTAGCACTGAACATTTGAAAGCACACCAAGGAGATATTGGTTGCGTTTCATTGGAAACGTAACAACATTGGCCTAACATCATGCGACAAACTACTTCCTGGTGGTGCAGTGGATCGAACCTTGAAGACCACTCACTAAGTTTCGAGTGCAATCTCAAAACAAGGATCCATCTAGCACCCTGAGAAACGGGGGATCACGGTTAAAGTCAGTACATCTTTTGCAAGACACCTTTGCTACTGCAGCCGTGAATTCATAGACAACCAGCAATCCTCATTCTGAGACTCTAAACAGTTTGCACTCATGCCTGGCGGAAAAAAACAGCTGAGTCGAAACCTGGTCTTCAGCCGCAGCGATGTAGATCTATAACGTTCTGGCAGCTTCATCTGCAGCTTTACTTCCGTTAATGAAGATGTAAGAGTCCCTGCATGAGGCTTATAAAGATCAGACATCGCTCATCATAACTTTAAAGGAAAAGATATATAAATTTGACTCTGTAACCAACTTTCTACAAGCTCAGCTGACCCAACAAGTTGAACACACAATGCGATGGCAAGAGCGATTAAGCGACCTCGCTACACCTCATCATTGTCAGAATGACACTTTATTAATCGGTCTGCTTGATGCCGTAAAATGGATGCGACACTCTTCCACTATGATGGGTTTGAATATTGAGTCAAACAATCAACCGATGTTAGTCGCAAAACACGACGTATCATCTGTTGGTAAGTGTCTGAAATCAATTTAAGACCCCAATTAATTGCAAGAACGAATAACAAACACAAGAGATTGCAATTACATTGAAGACTACTGTGTCAGCAAAAGTTCCTTCTAGTTTCGTTGTTCCAGTTGGAACTACAAACTTGGACGTGCTTCACAACGAGCTTGCCTCTGTCTTAACGAGTCAACAAACCAAATGTCAAGCACCAAGCTCAACTTCCGCCACCTTTGGTCTCCTTTGAAATCTTTGAAGGCTCGGCAAAATCGATGGAGGCCGGCCCTCTCAAAGTTGGTACAAAAAACACTATTCAAGCACCGCAAGTAGTGCCTGGAAAAAGTGTTTAACATCAATAAATGCCCACAGAAAACGAAGCCACGGAAATTCATTAGAAACGTAACCCCTTATGTCAAGCGTAGCCTATTTTGCAGAACAGATCTGCCAAAACCAGATGCTCAAATTGTTCCCTCTGATGACACGTCTACTAGGGGACACGGCCGTTCTGTTCCGGCAAGCAAACTTAGAGTTGATTCAGATCTGGAAAGTTCCATGAGCAAGTCATCGGGATCAGCGATTGACATTTGTGATCTTTCTACATATTCTGATCTCAAATGATCACTCTATTGTGCAGTCCCACGTGGCCCCCGATGCCTCATACGCTGGAATCCCGCACACCTTAAAACCTGAGGTGTCCAGGACAAGAAACTTGACAATAGGTCGAAGGATTTTGAGCAAAGCTCAAAAATGCCTATACCGTTGAATCCTAAACATACTCGATCTCAGGAAAACAAGCAAGCCCGCTACACTTCACGAGCCTCTGCTTCTCAAAGTACTGGCACAAGTTCCTTGATCTGTAATGAGACTACAAAACCTGCATCAGGAAGATTGTGATCTGAATATGAATCGTAACAATGTGCTGAAATTGTTCACTTGTATCCCATCGCGTACGATAATGTCCGAAGACATTCGAATTGTTGAGTATGCTACTGAAAAGTGCTGTGATCAAGTTCTGCTACATATTTCTTCAGCATCATTTCGTAACATCATTCTGAATGCCTCGGACGAATTGTTTTGGGTTTTACATTTCTGTTGAACCAACGTGCTTCGGATCCGAGACGTCTGCGACAAGTTGAAGGAGTGCCTTTCAAGGAAATCAAGAGCAAAGACGTGTTGATTTACGTAGAGCAATGTCAAACTCAGATTCTAAGACAGAATATCAATCATGCTCCAAAAAACGTCACACAATGATGTAGTTGGCCGGCGCTAGCCACCAGTGACTGTAAAGGAGTGCATGCGCGAATTCATATCCTGGAACACCAGAGGATTCATCCACTTCAATAAATTTGACGCGGAGTTAGAAAAGGTTGTCATCTGCCTTCAGGAGACATGGTTGAGTGAACCACCGCCCAGAGATGGTCTTTTGATTCTATTAAACCCCGCTATTAAAAATGCAAAGGGCGACCATATTCTGGCCTATTGATGATGATCAGACTACCGATGAAAATCCTGGTACAAGGAAGCATTTGCTTATCTTAAACGGTTATTGGAATCCAAACAAAATAAAAACTAAGACCTTTCTTGATTCAATGACATCTTACATTGATAAGGCTTTATTTAACTATAAGAACTTATCAATTTGTGCTGGCGACTTAAATTGTTTGGTTTAAATATGATCACGTTAACCAGTTCAAATTGTTGATATATGACGAAGTAACAAGTCAGGGGTGTCAGTGTAGCCAGGCACTATGCAACCGCAACTCTAACATGGTGAATGGACATGTACCAGGTGACAAACCTCCCCAGCAAACGTTTTTTACCCACAAAACCCAGTCAATAATTGATTACTTTTGGGCATCTCAAAATCTGTTCGAAAGGGACATGACGCTCACAGGAAGTACTATGTCAAGCAGCGACCATAACCACCTTCGGTTGGCTTGCATAGTGGAATGGACAAACGAAAGAAGAAAATATGATCTTCCAATCTCCGTAAATACTGGTGGCAATCGCCTCAGGATTGATGGCTTCAAGATCCAGAAACTTAACCAGAAATTTCTTCACAATGCAGCACTGTTGGTAAATTATGCTCCCTTGCTCTGACTTTATTACAGTCAAAGCTTCTGACCGTATAATGGGTCTAAAACACAAACATCTATCATCCACGATATTGACACAAGCCAAACAGGCGATGCAACGCGATTTGAGAGCCTTGAAGACCAGAAATGTAGTCCGTGACGTTACTGCAATAAAAACCGCAATTCATTTGCGTCGCGAAGCATATCGCAATTGGCTAAAATCCCAAAAATCAATCGAGCAAGATAAAGCTGAGACATTAATGAAGCATTTAGTCCAGAACTCTCATGAAATCTGGGCAATTTTGAACACTGGAAATTCGAGACCTCTCTACATTGTCTAATGCTATTGATGCCGCTAATTGGGAACACCACTTCGCAAATATCTTCAGTAAACAGTAAACAATCTCACGAAGAAATGAGAGTCCCTGAATATAAGTTCTCATCATGGGACTTGCAAATAACAGTGGAAGACATCAGGGATGCAATACGGGCCCTTTAAAGATCTCATGCAGCAGGTCCAGACTTAATAACAAACATGATGCTGAAAAAGAACCAGGAGCAATGGGCAATCTTCATTGAATCGCTGTTCTCACGACTGTCTAAATCAATGATGATCCCAGAGTCTTGGCGCAAAGCGATTATCGTGCCAATCTACGGAAAGGGCAATCGGGCTGATCCCACCAACTATTGCCCGATTGCCCTGTTGGACATTATAGGTAAAATCTTTGCCTTCTTCCTACTCCAAAAGCTTGCTGCAGGGTCCGTGTCCGAGCAGATTTTTGTCATTCGGCAAACTGGTTTTATTAAAGGAGTTGGCATGGAAGTAAACCGGATATTAAATATAGTAAAACTTGAAAGTTTGAAGGCAAATACGAGATTATACCTAGCTTTCATTGACTTATGGGAGAGCTTTCGACAGCGTCAATCGTGGCAAATTGTGGCAAAGACTGCCAGACTGGAATTGTCCTAGTAACTTGGTTGAACCAATAAGAGCACTACACACAGAAACCGTTGTCAGTATAAGATTAAACAACCAGGGCACCCTATCTAAGCAGATACCAACGAACATGGGAGTGAAACAGGGATGCCCATTGGCCACTGAACTATTTAAATTATTTATTTCTGACATTCCAGCTTATCGCAAAGATGTGCAATGCTTTCCGCCAAAAATAAACAACGAAGTAGGATGCATTATATATGCCGACAACGTGGTCCTCTTAGATCACTCAAATAGGCTTACAACGCCGTTAACAAATCTACATGAACACTTGAATGATAATGATTTAGCACTAAATATTGAAAAAACCAAGATTGTCATTGGTCGAAGTGACTCTAAAAAACAGAGCATTCACATGGAAAATTGACGATAAACATCTAGATGTAGTCAACGCAGATACTTGGGAATCACATTTCATGTTCACTTCATGAACATCATTGGAAGCTCGACATGATAAACTGACTCAATTTAGCATACAGGGCCAGCTGCTGAATAAAAATGATGGCTAGTTTACACTAGCCCTGTTTTGACTTTTTATGTTCAAAAAGTGGTTCCTGCAATCATTTTTGGGTCAGAATCTGGGTGGAATATCGACGTCTTGTTTTGGCAGAAGCTGGAAGAAATTTTTTGGCGGCGTGTTTTGAAGCTTCCCTCCATCGCGATTCACTTAAGATATGAACTTTCATTACATTCCCTGTACGCTTGCGCCATGTGGATATCTTTAATGGCAATGCGCAAGATGAATTTCATTCCTTTAGCTCCAGCATTTCAATTTTTTTCGGTGAAATCGGGTCCAAGAAAACCGAAACTTTTGGAGGAGTGGTAACTAATTATGACATCAATTATATCTAGTGCTGACCTCAATCTGATTGACCTCATGAGACCACAATCCGCAAAAAAGAAGTTTGAACATTGGTGTTGGATCCAGAACAACGAACGACTCCTAATGTCGACTACTTTAGATGCTGGAATAGGAGCACACAAGTTAAATGTCCCAAGTCGATTTCTAACTAATTGTCCTTCTCGACATCATCGCGATCTGTTTCTGAGATTCCGTTTAAATGCCATGAAAACAAGAGATGATGTGGTGCCGTCATTCTAATGAAGTCAGACCTATGTCGCTTCTGTCACAATAAAATCGAAACCTCAGAACATCTCACTAAATGTACACAGACTACATTAAAATGGATGCAACATCTAGGAAAATACATTCCTGCTGCTTCGAGTAGCCGAGAATTGGTGGTCATACGCTGCGGCTGGTCATTGTAGTAAATTAAGTTGTGCTGTAGTAGTTTGTGGATTCATTATGGCTAGAAGTGAACTTTTTGACCGAATTGATATCGCCTTCTTTTTGGACAATCAAGACGCAGCAGTGTAGCATTCAACGTTTTAGCAAATTTAGGAATATGCAGTTATGTTGTAATAAAAGTATGAGGCCACAGTGCTCGCACTGAGGCATAGCAGGCTGTTACAATAAAAAAATAAAAAAAATGTACAAAAAATCAGCAACCAGTGCCTTATCAAAGTACACACCTTTTGGGGTGTAGCTTCTCTTGCAGCAGAACACATTCCGGAGTGAGAAGAAAGAGGGATTCTTAAGGCTAATATAGATTGGAAAGGATGCCATGAGGAAATATTCAGTCCAGCCTGGATACAGTGGATTCAGTAAGCGTGTCCATGGCTGCCAGTACAGTGCTTGGGCGCATATCGTGGCTACGAAAATCAGGATTTTCTGCAGATGTCAGGCATGTTTGCTTGACATGCCATTTGATGGGACTTTCCTGTTCGGTGGGAAACCTGATGGCCAGGAAAAACTGCAAGCGTCTCGAGCTGCAGCAAAATCATTAGGGGCGGCAATCTGACAACCTCAATCTTCAAATCCAGGATGGAGGATGTCCTCTTTGTTTTTATTCCTCTCTAAAGGAAGCGGTACATTCTCACTAAGGGATCAGAGCCGCCCCTTGTGTAGGAAGAATCCTTGTTCAACACCTACAGAGTTACCCTCCACTGCAGGTGGTACAACAAAATGATTCCCTCATCCACAAGTCTGTGGTAGGAGGCTGACTGTCATGTCCTCTCCGGAGGTGGTGACGCATAACTTTGGACACATGTGGTACGAACTGTAGCAGACTGTTACTGTCTGCCATTTCTAAAAAGACCTTGCGATTGCCCCAAAATACAGACCACCCTTGATTCCCGATCCGCTTCTCCAATAGGAGTCTCATCCTGTTTGATGCAGGTACCAATTATATTGCACCCTTCTCCGAGAGAAATCGGGGTTGGTTCACTCCCTACTTCCTGATACCCAAGGACAATGGACGTGAGATGCTTGAACCAGTTACTCAGGAAGGACCAGTTCAAGATGGTCACTTTCACATATCCTTGAGGCCCTTCGACTCCAGGATGCTTACTTTCATGTGCCGATGCATCAGAAGACATAGTACCTGAGGTACGCAGTTGGCGGTTCTCGATCAGTTTCAGGTTCTGACAGTAGGGCTCACCTCAGCCCCAAGGGTCTGCACCAAGCTTATGGCAGTGGTGGCAGCAAGTCTAAGGAGGGGAAGGGATACAAATCTACCACCACCTAGACTGGTTGATCAGGACTGCTTCTCCGGAACAGTCTCTGAATCCTCCCCGTCACACCTGCCACTTCCTCCACGAGCTGGGCTTCGCTCTGAACATCAAGAAGTCCCACTTGATACAATCATAGAAGCTTCAATTCTTCGGAGCAGCCATTGATTCAGCTTCGGGAAAAGCTTCGCCACCAGAGTTAAGGGCTCACATCTCTTGCAGATGGTCCAAAAATTCCTGAGTGCCCAACGTCTACCGGCCTAAGACTTCCTAAGTTTGCTCATCTTCATGGCATCTTGGATTTTTCTGGTGCTAGGAGCTCGTCTGAGGAGATCCCTTCAATGGGCTTTGAGATTCCAGTGGTCTAAATTCTCCTGCAGAATGATGTACCTTTTCCAGGGCCCGACAAACGTTTCCCATGATCTCCTATGGTGGGCCAGCCGAGAGAATGTGAACCTTTTTGGCAACCATGGCCGGAGATGACCGCTGTGACTGATGCCTTACTCTCAGGATGGGGAGCGCACATGAGATCTTTCAATAAGCGAACACGGTCTCAGTCAAGACTCCATATCAACCTTTTGGAGCTGAGGGCAATCAGACTAGCGCTGATGCCCTTCCTGCCCTCAATACGGGGGGGGGGGGGAGAAAGAGTGTCCTGATGACAGACAACAGTGGCCATGCAGTACCTCAACAAGAGGGGAGTACAATCACTGCCCTTGTACAGAGAGGAAATGCAGATCTTGGTTCTGGGCACTGAGAATCACTCTTCTGCCAGTTCATCTAGCTGGAGAAAAGAACACAGCAGCGGACACACTGAGCAAGCAGAGCACAATCTTCCACAAGTGGGAACTAGCTCAGGAAGTCCTTATGGAGATTTTTGCCTTTTGGGAACCCCTCGAGTGGACCTGTTCGCGCCCAGTGTCAACCGGAAGTGCAAGATGTTCTGCACCAGGCAATTTCCCCAAAGAGGAGCTATAGGAGACGCATTTGTGGTGGACAGGGAGTTTCCACTACTGTACGCATTTCTGCCAGTTCTAGTCATTCCTCACGTCATCACGAGGTTCATGAAGTTCGGGTAAACCACGTTTCTGATTGCTCCAGATTGGGCCCAGGAGAACATGGTACCCGGACCTACTCTCACAAATGGGATGTCTCATTCTTCACCCAGCGATCAGGACTCCTCACAGCTGGTGTCTGAAAGGTTAAGATGTAAGGGTTGGGACCTTCCGGAGGACGTAATGGAAGTGTTGCTTTTGGCAAGGAGACGGCAACTAAATCCCTCTACTGCTGCTGTTGGAATAAGTTTCACAGCTAGTGCAGGGAAAAGACTAGATCCTGTTGCTTGTAAACTTCCCCATATTTCTTGCTCCACCTGACCCATTCTGGGATGCAATTGGCTACGGTGAAGGGCTACTTAGCGGCACTATCAATCTTCAAGATCGCCAGATGAGGGGGGGGTCATACTTAAGTGCTGATTTAGTAAAATTTCTGAAAGGCTTAAACTTGTTTCCGCCCACTCCCATCGTTCTATCATGGGATTTAAACCTTGTATTAGGAAGTCTTATGGGAGCTCCATTTGAGCCTTACATTTGTGTCCTTGGAGGATGCTCACTTTGAAAATGGCTTTTGTAATAGCTAGCACATTGGCATGTAGGTGGTGAGTGAGCGAATGGCCTCTTCCAAACAAACATTTGTCCTTTTCCAAGGATACAGTAATTTTAAGAGTTGCGTCATCTTTCCTTCTGAAAGTTGTCAGTTTCATTTAGCCCAACCTATTGTACTGCCGTCATTTTACCCACCTCCATCTAAAGAGGAGAGACTACATAGTCTAGACCCGAAAAGGGCACTAAGCTTCTACATTACAAGGACTAAAAGTATAGGCCAAGATCTTTTCATTGTTTGCTGGCCAAAGACTAGTCCTGGCAGTTACAAAACCATCTCTAGATGGATTGTAATGTGCATAACCGTGTTACTCGTTAATGGGCAAAGATGTGCACGTAGGTTTGAGGGGTGGCTGCTTCAGCTCTGGAATGAGTTGTGCTGGTGCGAGACATTTGAAGAGCAGCAACCTGGTTGTCCATTCACACTTATAGTAAATTCCAAATTTGGCGAGGCTGGCCTCCATAATAACTAGGACATTCTTGGCACCCTCTGCCTAACTCCAACTTCTTTGGGAGTCTATCAAAGATGACTACGTTGGGGGGGGGTGGCGGGGGGGGCTACATAATCCATTAGAAGAACGTACTTACCTGTGGTAATGCTCCTTCGACTGGATGTTCCTCCCACGCATTACTCATCGCCCACCCATCCCCTCTTGCCTGCCTTGGATTTCGGTGTCTTACACCTTCCTTTCTCACGTCAAGATCGTTTCCTATGCAAGTTAAAGGAGGAAAAAATTAAGAACTGAGTTAAGTTTGCATGCGTGCTTAATTTACCAGCGCCGACGTCACGAGGGACGCTATGTTGGGCATCAAGGACCAAGACTTGACTGCACGATGCTAAACCATATGAAAAAAATCTTTGGAAGCAAGCTGCAAGCAGACTTAAATATCAAAGATGAGTACTACGTGGGAGGAACATCTAGTCTAAGGAACGTTCTCCAGCATGGGGTCTGGCATGGATTCACATGCTCATGAACATTCCCCGTCAGACTGGGAATCCTCGGTAAAGAAAAATCAGTATCAGTTTCTTTTCTGATCTGTCTTTCGTAGTAGTAACCAATCACTGATCTCTGCGTCATACTGACCACAGCCAATGACTGCCCTCTCCCTAAGCCCCGCCTCTGGCAGCCATCTTCAGATTTTTACCGCACGTTCAAGTGTTGGGATCCTCGTGCTATTGCTCTCGAGCGTTAGTGCTTTTTTTTGCGCTTTTTCTTAGGAAAATGTTCTCTTTCGGTCAAAAGAGCCTCAAGCTCCACCGTTTCTTTATCCGATCAACGGGGACCCGTGTCGGATTCTTCTACGCCCCTCAAGGGTGAAGATTTTGTCGAGCCACACTTTTGGAGGACTCCAGAAGTTTCTTAGACCCTTCTCGAGCATGGCCCAGGAGAAGGGAAGCTCGACGCCCGGAAAGCTGTTCAGGGTCTGCCCTGGATGCCAGCTTCAGAATGTCTTAAAGGAGGTCGAACACTCCCTTTGCCTTTACTGCCTGCATGAAGACAAGACGCACGTGGAGAAGGACTGTGCGTTTTGCGGCAATATGTCGGAGCGGACCATGAAGGACCGCCATCCGCGTCTCGCCAACTGGCTGGAAGGAAAGAGCCCGTCAGGCGAGAAGAAGTCTGAGCGGTCTTCGAAGAACTTTGAGGGCGCGACGTGGGTCCAACAGAAGGCCAAGCACTGCGAGTCCGCTGGCACCGGGAGCGCCGAACGGTCGGGCTCTACGGGCGCCAGGCAGGGTGCATCCTCCCCGGCGCCATCAACCACAAGCCAATGCTCTGGCTCGGGTAAAAGGAAGGCCGAGCACCCGGCGAAGCTCCTGGAGAGACCCCGGTCGTGCTCAAAGGCCCCATCGGAGGGGGAGCGAGGTGGTGACCCTCCCCCCAAGGAGAAGGCGGTGAGCGCACCTAAGGTGGTGAAAGCCTTGATCCATCCGGCCAAGGCCTCTATCGACAGTCGCGGCGGCCCTGGCTCAGCCTGTGGAGGCTACAACAGTGGTGGCGACCTCGGGGGCCCAGAATCTCCCTGCCACCGCGGAGGGAGGCCTCTTTCATGCCCATCGACAGGACCCCTGTGAAACCTCCGACGGAGAAGAAAAAGGGGGGGGCAGGAGGTCGTTGTGGATTCGGCCTCAACCTCTGAGGAGGAGCTGATCGAAGTCTTAGGCCACGGCGCTGGCGTGGAAGACCATCCTGTCGGGAGGGACCCCGACATGGGAGACGACGAGAACGCTGAGGGTGCCGACGGGGCTCCTGCTCGCCCGTCGGAACCCCCTCAACCAGTGCCGCAAGACAACTCGGCGGCCATTTTGTTGGCTATACAGTCCTTATTCTCGGAGATAAGGACGAGACTGCCGTTACCACCAACGGAGGAACTGCTCCCGACGGGGGACCCGGAGCCAGGCCCTTCTGGGAGCACTCTTAAGAGAAGGATTCATCCTCCACCTCCTATTCAACCATCGCGCCCTGCTCAGCCCTCCTCCCCGTCCACGACACGTGGGATGATACGGGGACTGACATGGCCGCGACGGGTACAGACGTTGAGGTTTACGACGAGGATCTCCCGTCACCTCCCACCTGGGCTTCCCCCGCCCGACGAGATTGGATCGTTTCACGCCATGATCGCCATGGCATCCAAGCTTTTCCAGCTCTGCCCGGAAGAGAAGGAAGGTTTCCTTTATCAACGGTGCGAGACCAAGAGGAAGACGGTCCTCACTGTACCTCTACTGGACGATATCTGGGATGAGGGTCTCTCCCTCAAGAACCCATCCACAACGCCGGCTAGAAGGGATCGGTACGAGAAGTACCGGGTCCCGGACGCGGCCCCCTTGTGCCTTCAGGCACAGCCGACCCCGGACTCGGTCGTCTCCGCGGCGGCCAGGAAGAAAGCGGGGGGGGGGGAGAGAGGCGCGCGGCCTCTACGTCAACCTCCCCGCCGGACGGCGAGGGAAATAAATTGGACACAATGGGACGCAGTCATCTCATCGGCAGCGACGACGATTAAGGCTGCCAACGCCTTGGCTATCGTAGCCCGCTACGACAGGGAGTTGTGGTACAAACTCGCCCCCCTTCTGGACTTGCTACCAGACAAGAGGGCGGAGGCCCTAGAGATCTTGCAGGAAGGAGAAGTGGCGTCGGACCACGCCATTACTATAGAGACGGACATCGCTGACACTGGATTTCGCCAGTTGGGCAACGGCGTGTGCCTTAGGCGGCGTGGATGGCTCAAGGCTACTGACTTCCGTCAGGACATGCAGACCAGAGTCTTGGACATGCCGTTCGACGGGAGCAACCTGTTTGGGAAAACAGTGAACGATTCCCTACAAGCCATCAAGGCGGACACAGACGGCCCAGGCTCTTGGTGTTCTCCAGCAACGACGGCCGCCCTTTCGGAGCGGCGGAGGCAAACAGGGTGCCTCCAAAGGTTCCAGCGACGGATTTTCCACCTATCGTCAAGCGGCCCGTTCGTTGTCACAGGAAGCCTACAGGGGACGAGGCAAGTTGGGCGGACCCCGCCGTCGTCGCCAAGGAGGACAAGGCGGCAAAGCCTCGTCGAAGTAGGACTGAACCGGCCGTGGGGTCGGGCCCCCACCGAAGCACCCCGGTGGGAGGCCGGCTGGCAAGCTTAGTCAGCGTGTGGGAGTCAATCTCCACCGACCGTTGGGTGCTGGACGCCCTGGCTCAGGGTCACGCGCTCGAGTTTCTAAAGAGGTGCCCGCGCGTAGTCCCTTGGGCCAGGAAGGAACATCACGTCCCTCAACTTCTATTGGAGGTAAGGGCGATGCTCAGGAAGGGCGCCATCGAGCTCGTCCCAAAGAGGCTTCGGGGCTCTGGAGTTTACTCAAGATACTTCCTCGTGAAGAAGACGGGAGGATGGCGTCCCATCCTGGACCTACGACGACTGAACAAATTCATCAAGGCACAGAAGTTCCGGATGGTCACCCTCCAACACGTCCTGGGTCAACTGGAGGAGGGCGATTTCCTGTCGTTGGATTTGGAGGATGCCTACTTCCATATCCCCATCCTAAAGGGACACCGAAAGTTTCTCAGGTTCGTGGTCCAAGGGCGTCACTACCAGTTCAGAGCCCTTCCCTTCGGATTGAGGTCGGCACCCAGGGTGTTCACCAAGTGCCTCGCACCGGTGGCGGCGCGACTGCGCCTAGAGGGGATCCACGTCTACCCCTACCTGGACGACTGGCTCATCCGAGCAAAGATGAAGGAGATCGCCGTGGAGCACACGGCAAGGACCATCCAACTACTCACAGACCTGGGATTCTCCATAAATTACGCCAAGTCCCACCTGGTGCCCGCGCAAGACGCACTGTTTCTGGGAGCGAAGCTCGACAGTGTCGCTTCTGGCCTCTCCGTAGGAGGAAAGGATGAGGGCCATCTTGGGCAAGGTGCAGCGGATACTGGTTGTGGACGCGGCCAGGGTGAGGTCCATCAAGTCCCTCCTCGGAATGATGTCTTGCATTTATCTCATCCGCCTGTGCAGGCTCTGGATGCGCCGTTGCAGGAGTTCCTGGACGCGCGCTGGATCCAGACGGGCAGCTTCGAGGAGAGGATCACACTCAACTAGAGTTTCCGACGAGCGATCCGGTGGTGGGGCACCCGCGCGCATCTGACGGCGGGCATGGACTTCCAGACCCCCGGCTACCAGGAGACGGTGACCACGGATGCCTCCCTGGAAGGGTGGGGAGCGCACACCGAAAATCTGCACGCGAGAGGCCTTTGGCTTCCGACGGAGAAGTCCCTCCATATCAACGTCCTGGAGCTCCGTGCAGTGTTTTGGGCCCTCGGGTCCTTTCTTCTGTCCCTCAAGGGCAAGATGGTGAGGATCTTCACCAACAACACACCATGTTCTACATCAGGAAGCAGGGCGGTACCAGATCCCCAGCCCTGTCCAAGGAGGCGCAGGATCTGTGGCATTGGGCCGTCGCCCAAGGGATGTTTCTGGTGCCGTTTCATCTGGCAGGAATAAAAAACACCATCGCCGACTCGCTCAGCAGAGAGCTGCGCTCGTGCCACGAGTGGGAACTACGACAGGATCTAGTGGACCGCCTCTTCCGACGGTGGGGCACACCCCAGATCGATCTGTTTGCGACGGCGACGAACTCCAAGTGCTGGAGGTTCGCCAGCAGGTTTCCCCAGCCGAGGAGCATGGGCGATGCTTTCTCGTTCCCCTGGGAGGGCCTGTTTCTATACGCGTTCCCTCCATTGCCGTTACTGATCCGGCTCATCAACCAGCTCAAGAGCTCATGGTGCAGGATGATCCTCGTCGCACCTGCGTGGCCGAGGCAGATATGGTTCCCGGACCTTCTGGACTTGTCAGCGTCCCCGTCAATCAAGCTGCCAGTGGACGCGGATCTCCAGGGAAGGAGGCGCCATCCTCCATCACGACCTGAAGTCGCTGAACTTGCAGGCCTGGCTCCTGCAGCGTTAGAGTTTGGAGGCTATGACATACCGGCCGACTGCAGAGAGGTTCTTGCAAAGACCAGGACGTCCTCAACTCTTAAATGCTATGGACACAAATGGAAGAGGTTCTCTGTCTGGTGCCACGCACAGAAGATTAACCCTCTACAGATTACAGCTCCCCAGGTACTGCCGTACCTACTGACGCTGGCCAAGGCTGGACTGGCGCACGCGTCCATCAAGATTCATCTTGCTGCAATCTCCCGATACACCAGAACCACGGGGCGGACGTCTTTGTGGTCTCATCGTCTGGTGAAAGAATTCATGAAGGGACTGTTCAGTTAGTTCCCGCCGGTGAAAGCTCCGGCCCCGGCGTGGGAGCTCAACGTGGTGCTGACCAAGCTCATGGGACCTCCGTTCGAGCCTCTGCACTCGGCTCCGTTGAAGTTCTTGTCGTGGAAAACAGCGTTCCTTGTGGCCATCACCTCCGCACAACGGGTGGGAGAGATCCAGGCCCTTTCCTGCAAGCCCTCGTACTTGACTTTTCACGACGCAAGGGTAGTGCTCAGGACGCACCCCTCCTTCATGCCCAAGGTGCTGTCGGACTTCCACCTCAACGAACCCTTGGTGTTGCCTGTTTTCTTCCGGTCACCTTCGTCGCCGGCTGAAAGGACTTTGCACTCGCTGGATGTGGCTAGAGCGCTGAAGTTATACGTGGACCGCACGAAGTGTTTTTGGAAGACGTCAACACTTTTTGTGAACTTTGGACCTGTCAATCAGGGTAGGCTCTATCGAAGGCCTCCATTTCCAGATGGCTCTCCGGCTGTATCATGTACTGTCATCGGTTGGCAAACCGACCGCTGCCTGGCCGTCCGAGAGCCCATTCCACCAGAGCGATCGCAGCTACCACGGCGTGCCTATCTGGTGTGCCCTTGCTGGACATCTGCAGGGCTGCTACGTGGAGGTCGACGCACACCTTCACGAAATTCTACTGCGTCGATCGGGATTCCAGGGAGGAATCCAGGGTCGGCCAAGCAGTGCTGCGCAACCTGTTCGCCTAAGGTGAGCCTGGTGAGGAGGTAAGAATTGCTTAATGTTGAGTTTTAGATATAATGCTTAATGTTGAGCCTTTTCCACCTCCCGTGGTTTTGCATGTGTGTACTGCTATGTATTTTATTCATGAGCATGTGAATCCATGCCAGACCCCATGCTGGAGAAGGAACAAGTTACTTACCTGTAACTGTTCTCCAGCATGGGTCTGGCATGGATTCACCTGCGAACCCTCCCGCCTTCCCCTCTGCGGCTCTTCACTTGGTCATACTGCCACTTCACGTGCTACCAAATCTGAAGATGGCTGCCAGAGGCGGGGCTTAGGGAGAGGGCAGTCATTGGCTGTGGTCAGTATGACGCAGAGATCAGTGATTGGTTACTACTACGAAAGACAAATCAGAAACGAAACTGATACTGATTTTTATTTACCGAGGATTCCCAGCCTGACGAGGGGGAATATTCATGAGCATGTGAATCCATGCCAGACCCATGCTGGAGAACAACAGTTACAAGTAAGTAACTTGTTCCTTACCACTGGTATTAACTTTTGTAGTACTTCAAAGGTCAGTTATACAGAGGTGAGTGTCAGTTTTTGTTAATCACTAACTGGACAATACGGAGAACTTCCCTTTCCACGGATGCCACTCTGCCCTGCTTGCCGTTTCTGCAGTGTTGGCTTTTCTTGGCAACATTCCCCCGGCTTTCTGAACCCAGTCAGTCCTTTGACTGCGAGTGTCACGGCAGATGCTGTTGCTCTCCAACCCGTTTTCTGTATTTTAACAAGGACAACACTCCCAGTCATTAACCGAAGTGAAAAAACAAGTGTTGAGCGACATCCCAAAACTAAAATAAACCTTTGGGTTAGGCCGTACCTTACCGAAAACGACACTATTATAGCACAGGCTATCATCCTGTCAAGGGTTGATTACTGCAACATTTTTCTTGTTGGTGCAGATAAAGAGCTTGCAGAAACTGTCATCCAAAATGATGCAGTTTGTATCATTCCAATAAGGAATCACAGGTCAGACAGGCATTACATTGGCTTCCTTTCAAGGCAGAAGTTCAATTTAAAGATGTGACTATGGTGCACAAAAGCATCAATGCAAAGTCCCTTGCCTATATCAAAAACCTAATGTCTTACTACAAGCCTTCCAGATCACTGCAATCATTTAACCTGATGCAGGTAAACTGACAAACTTAGACAAAATGTTTGGCTAAATCTTTACAGAATTTGGAACACACTAGCTCTACAGCAAGAAACCAACATCATACTTTTTAGGAAGTCAAGTTAAACATTTTTTTGAGTAATCCCCAGCTGCACCCCTCACTAGGTCACTTGTCACATGATTTTGTTCATTGTGTATTCTTGAGCCCCGATGCCTGAGGGCTCTGGCGCATTATAAACCTATGAATACAAAATAAAGATGAGGTCAATGTATTATATGCAAGATGTAGCTTTTTTCTGGTCAGGTTACCACCATTGATGGCAGTATGGTTTGAATATTGTTGGGCCACCTTCCCAGTGTTATGGAATGTATTTGTCCTGAATACGTACAGCTTGTTTATAATAGCAACATTGTATCTACTGTGAGGAGACAGTAATGAGATGCAGACAGAAGGGTTCATAATTTTGTCCATATTTATTACAAATTAAAAGGGGTTCGAAAAAGCCTTCCCTGAGTTTTTCCCTACCTACCATAAACTAAGGATCTGTCCAATGCCAAGATGTCCAAAGCAAACCGTCACGGGTCCAAAGTACTATTCTGGCCATCACATTCTAACAAAATTAAATATAAGGTGAAATGGGTTTTGTCTTTGGCCTTGTGGTGTATAAATGTTCAAAAAAGAAGTTTAACTCAAACAAAAAATTCCAGAAGGACAGTTTAGTTCCAGAAAGGAAGCACCCTCTGGATTTCGCCATGGTTTTATCCTTTCAAGAATATTAGTTTCATTGGGTTTCTTTTGATCAACACAATTGGTGTATAAAACAACTTGGCTTTGTAGGGTACCTGGCCTACTCTCCTTCCTGGTTTTTCCACTTCTTGGTATACTTTCATTCAGCCTTTTGCTTGGCTTGCTGTACCATTACCATGACTTAGCGGAAGTATTTTGCACACTGTTGAACTTTACTTTGCCTGGTGTGTGCTTCCTTACCGGGCTTTCTTGTGATTACTCATGCAGGTTACATCTGCATGGTGTACTTTCCAGCCAGGACTTGTCTGAGTGTGCACAGTGCACATATGAGCAAAGTCTTGTATCTAATTGCTTGACTGCCTGATGTACTATCCTGCCAGGGCTTTCCTTATAGGTATGCAACATGCTCACAAACTTGACATCTCTTAAATGTCTTCATTCAAATGGATTGTGTCCTCCCATGTATCCCTCATCTTAGAGATTTGTAAGTCTGCTTGCAGCTTTGGAACATTTTTCATAGTATCTGGCACTGTTGAGTTGTGATCCTTGGTCCCCGTAGTGGTGATGATGCTGGTATAAGTATCATGTGAGCAACCATTGGATCAGTTCTGTTAAGCTTGCCACGCTTCAGACGGTTCTTTGCCTCAGCAAATTCTTTTTGTATCTTCGAAGTTCAATATGTCTACACTGAAGACTGGCTTCAAACACTGTTCCGATTGTGGGGTTAATTCCATTACAGACCCGATCAGATCTGTCTGTGATGTCTGGGTGTGGACCACAAAGTCTCACTGCGGTTCCTTTCAGTCAATGACGGTAAAAGCCATGAGGGAGAGGAAGGGGATACTCTAGGCAAGTTCGCCCCTTTATAAAAACTCCCTTCTATGGCCACCTCCAAAAATGGTCTTTGGACGATTCTGGAAATTTCCCTGGAGAGAAAGCTTGACACTTCAATCGATTCATTTAGATCTAACCATGCGCCCTCTTCCCATAAAGCAAAGCAACGACACCATAGATTGTGGTTGTCTGCGTCTCCATCCTCTCCTGATGGACAAATCAGTTTTCCAAGTAAGTCAGCACTCCCCTGTGACTAGAGAAAGTCACTCTACAAATGCTGGAGGTTTTCCAGAAGGTGGCTCTGAGCTCCCCTCCGAAAGAGTCCAAGAAGCCTTAAGAGCCCACTGTATCTTGTAAGACCGGCAGGGTGTCTAGAGACCACTTTTCACGGGCCAAAGAGCTTGGGCAGGAAGTCTCCAACACGTGTCGACGGAGACTTAGACACAGGGCAGTGATGGGGGAAAGTTACAGAAATACCTGGAATGGGGAAAGCCAGTGGCTATATTAGAAAAGGATGATCCAACTGACATCCTTGACATTGGACCAGCGAGAACCAGTATTACTATTGTACACCGCCTTAAGGACTTGGGTTTTGGAAAACAGGCTAAAACCTGAAACTACACCAGCTGTGAAAAAACTTGACAAAGTACAGCGCTGCCTCTGACCCTGAGTTTTTGACTAGACACCGCAGCCTGAGAGTTTGGTGGTACAGGCAGCAACGTCTATCTCAAAGGCGACAGCCTATCCAACTATTCCCCCAGATAGTTTTTAGTGCAGCCAGCATGGCCCTCAAATCCATAAACGCAAATAGTGTCCTAGCTAAGTACACTTGCACCTTTTTATTTGACATTTATTTCAGCGCACAAAGTCCTAGGCACTAGTTTTTAAGCATTCAGGTACATTTAAGCTTAAGGTGTAGTGGGTTCTGATGTAGCTACAAAATCCATAGGTGCGCACAGCTGGGAAATCTTTGCATCATGGTACATGAGGCTACATCAGATGTACAAAACCAGCATAAGAACATCGCTAGGTGCGCACAACTGGGAAAACTTTGCCCTTGTGGAGCAGGGGCTGCAAAAGAAATGTAAACCAAGGGGGTAAGAAGGGCGGAACGTTAAGAGTATATAGGTTACCTCTCGCCTCATAGAGAATGCAACAAATTAGGCGAGGCCCGCAGAACGTAGCTAGGTTTGATTTTCTGCTAGTCAGTTCGAAAGGCATACATTTGAATGCAGCAACAGATTGCAAATAACTGCAATCAGTATTTAGGCCATCAGGGTGAAAATGGTAGCATTAAAGTACAGCAATATTGGAAGTTCAAGAGTGTTCGCATGGTGCAGATGAGAAGGGTCAAGAACAGTGGCTCAGAAGAGATTAGCAGTGCGGGCGCAGTACAGTCGGGAGTGGCACAAAGGCACTGGTAACTTTGGCCATTGGTGATGGCGGGTGCACATCACCAGGTCAGCGTGGTATGGGGTTGCTCAGGTAAAGGAAATGGAGGCTGCCAGGCCTTGGGACAAGTGGCTTTCAGCTGTGAGCGGGCGACTGGAGGCTTACCCGGTATGAAGCAGGTCGGCGTAAGGATCCCCGGTATGCCGTAGTGACCCACATGGGTGGGTGCTCCTTGGGGCCAGACCAGGTGAGACCCTGCCCTTTTAGGGATGCCCTTGGGGGGGGGGGGCAGCGTTCGCTTGTCAGGCTTCCTGTTCATAGGGTCTCAGCATAGCCAATTCTGCAGATAAATGTAGGTGTGTCGGCAGAGTCCTCTGATGAAGGCCGAGATCCTGGTGGCCATGATGGAAGGGCCCAGGAGACTAGAAGGGCAATGTGGCCCAAGTAGCCACAAGGGCCTTGAGGAATAAATGGAGCAAGATGTTGCTGTTGGGAGAAGGTGGCCTGATATTGCTTTAGTGGTAACCACATCCCTGGGGTTGAAGAGGGAAGTTTTTTCTAAACCTGGTGCAGGATGGCAAGATGCCATGTTCCAGTTTCTCCAATCTGGCCTGGCTTCAGCAGATTCTGTGTGCAGGGCTATGGCAGAGAGTACTGTTGCGAGGAGATTTACATGGCTCAGGAAGTCAGTTTGCACCCGACATTCAGTCATGTTTGTTAGAAATGCCATTTGATTGCTCTCGGCTTTTCAGCAAAAAGGCTGCAGGCCTATAAAAGTTGCAAGCATCGAAGGCCGTAGCAAAGTTGCTTGGTGCGGCCATTCGCCAGACTAATCAATCCCAGGGATCTTGCTATGGATGGAGTGGTCAGCCCTGTAGTTTTTACTCTATTGGAAGGGGCCAGTTTGCGCTGAGGGGGGTCAAAGTGCTCACTTTGGTTCCAAAGGACAAGGGTTGGGGAAGCTTTTTCAGCTTCATATTTACCCTCTTCAACAACTCCAAAACCCCTCAGTACTTAGTTCACAGGACTGTGGGGGGAGGGGGAGGCTAGCCCCTTCCGAGTTGAGGGCTGAACATCTTTCGCAGATGGTACAAACGTTTGAGTGCCCAGCATCTTCGGGCCTTCAACTTCCCAAGGGTGCTTTGCCTCATGGCATCCTGCATTTTTCTGCTGCCAGAAGGCAGATGAGGAGGTCCCAGGGGTTTCAGTTCTCTGGCAAAAAGATTTCAGGTTCCGTACAGGGTAGCTCAGGACCTCCTGTGGTGGTCCCGCAGAGAATGACAAAAGGGTGCAACTGTGGCTGGAGAGGACAGTGACATATGCCTCCCTCACAGATTGAAAGGTCCTTCATATGAGCTCTCCACTCAGCAGTCATTGACTTTGTCGGAGTGCAGACTTCACCTCAACCTTTTTAGAGTTCACAGCATTGGCACTAGCACTGATGGCTTTTCTGCCCTCCGTGCGGGGTAGGAATGTCCTGATGACGGACAATAGTGGCCATGCGCTACCTTTACTACCTCTTTGAAGAGGCAATACAGCTTTGATTTTGGGCACTAAGAATTATCTGCTGGTGTTTTTTCTAGCTGGGTAAGAAAACCTAGCAGTGAACCACTCCCATGAGTGGGAGTTGGCTCAGGAAGTCCTTCTGGAGATCTTTGTCCTTTGGGAACCCGCCCCTCAAGTAGATCTGTTTGCATCCAGTGTCGACAGGCAGTGCACCCTATTGTGTTGCAGGGAATTCCCCCACAGAGCTGCTCTAGGAACCACATTTGTAGTGGACAGGGAATTTCCACTTCTGTGTTTCCACCAGTCCCCGTCATGTCAGGAGTTTGAAAAAGTTTGGGAAGACCACGATCCTGATCGGGCCAGGAGAACATGGTGCCTGTATCTTCTAGAGATGGCCATCTGCCCTCCACTTAGTCTTCCCCAAAGAGGACTAGCTCATGCAAGAGGGGGTGAGGGGTGGGGGATGGGTGGGGGACTCCTTCCAGAAATCTGTACTCTATCTTCACACCTGGTTTCTGAAAGGGTAAGCTGCAAAGATTGCGACCTTCCAGAAGACTTAATGGTGTTGCTTTCTGCCAAAAGGCAAGCAACGAAATCTCTGTACTGCTGCCATTGGAACACATTTTGCAGCTGGTGCAGAGAAAATGATCCTTTCACATCTAACCGTTGAACAGTCCTTTTTTGCTTGACCTGGCCCGTTTAGGTTTTGTGGTCTCCATAGTAAAAGGTTACATGGTAGCACTTTCTTTTTTTAAGCGTTTGCCTGATGAGTTCTTATTTCAAGGTCCCTATTTTTTTCCAACCATACACTTTTAGACATTTCAATATAAATGTACATTGACATCACAGCATTCTACAACAATTGTTCAACAGAGCCATTAACCAATTTCTTTCTGCAATGAACATTTGGGGGGGGGCAATATTACATTTATCCTCCTTGATGGCCTCAGGTTATGATTACCCACTACACCATCCAAGCGTTTTCTGATTTTTAGTCCAGTCCACACTGGAGCCAACTTGTTAGTGGGGGACTTCTAGTGAGTTCTGGATATCTTTCTGTGTAGTTTATGAAGGGTGCCCATGTGTTCAGGAAAGTGTTAAAGTTCCCAGAGCGGATCACCGATATCTTCTCTGCCACTACAATTTCCCAGCATTTTGACCACCATAGCGGGATTGAGGGGCCAACTGTCGTCTTCCACAGCCGGACCATTATGAGGTGTGTGCATGAGCACGCTATCTGCCCTGTGAGCGGGAATTCCCCGCCCCTGGTTTCCCCCAGGAGTATTATTCCAGGGTCCCACAGGATTCAGTCCAGTGATTGTTTTAATGTGGTCCATCACCTCCCTCCAGTACCCCTCTGCTTTTGGACACGTACACAATAGGTGAAACAGGGTGCACCTGGCTGCGCACCCCCTCCAGCAGTTCGGGGGTAGGGGATGTCCGGGTTGGTTTTATTGAATTGATTTGGGGTAAAGTATTTTCTATAAGTTTATATCCCCCTACCCCATGCGAAATGCATTGGGTGCTTTTGTGTAGCCTGGCCCAGATCTTCCCCATTCTTCCATATCTATTGCTCTGACTAGGTCCCTCTTCCAATCAAGCAAAAACTTTCGTTTTTTGGCAGGGTCTGTTTTATCCAGGAGGCGATAGAGCGTTGATATTTCCCCCTTGTAGTTGCTCATAATAGGGTCATTTCTAGTGTTAGGCCCCTCACCCCCTTTTCCCTGACTACTCCGTGTGAGGTCCAATGCCGTAGCTGGGCGTAGCAGAACCAGTCTTTCTCCGCTACCTTAAATTTTTCCTTGCATTTTTCGAATGTTATAGGGGAGCCCTCCTCTAGGAAATCTGATAGTTTCTGCAGACTTCCCTCCTTCCATGCTGCAAAGCCATGCATGGGATTTCCTGGTGTGAATTCCAGATTATTCCAGAATGGTGTGAATGGACCTAATGTGCCTTTACAACCCCGTTTCTGAGCTGCTGCTTTCCAACTTTGCGCAGCATTTTTTATTGCTGTGAGGGGACCTTGATTTGCCTGTGCTTTTTAGGGTTGGTATGTGCAGGATATCTGCCAGGGGGCCGGGCAAAAGATTCCTCTGTCTCTAGAGCGGTTAGTCTGTTGACATAACCCACGTGTAAGCATGAGATAGCTGTGCTGCTTGTGAGTACCTAGACACATCAGGGACTCCAATCCCCTCAGAACCCTCTAACGTGGCATAATTTTCTTTGCTATTCTGGGTTTCTCTCCCCCCAGCAAACATTTGTATGTTTCTCTGCAGGGAGAGTAGATCACTTTCCAGAATATGTACCGGAAGTGCCCCACATTGGTAGAGTAGTCTGGGTATTGGGTTCATTTTTTACTGCAGCTATTCGCCTGAGCCAGGAGATTCTTGTTTCTTCCAATGCTCTAGGTCTCCCCGGAAGTCGCTGAACAGTTGTGGGAAATTGCTCTGGTATATTAAAGAGGTGTCTTTGGGAATCTGAATATTGGTCTGTATGAGGGCTGCTGGGGGTCTTTTCCCGGTTTGTGGACGAGTATTGTTAGTGATTCTGCCATTGATTTCTTGATACCCATCAGGAAGGAGTTAAATAGGGTGGTCAGTTGCGGAGCCTGTATGTGTGTGTAGCTCTTATAAAATTTAGTTGTTAGCCCATCAGGGCCTGGGGATGTGCTTTTTAGCGACTTTATGGCTTCCGCGGTTTTTTCCAGTGTAATAGAATGCAACTGAAAACACTAGAAACCCCTATTTTGCTGGGTTGTAAATAACTGGCCAGTTTATCGAGGGATGGGGGTGGGCCTGCCATTACTGCCTTGTGGTGGTTCACCAGCACTTCTATTTTGTCCCCCTCAGTGTACCGGGCTTTCCCGTCATCACCTATAAGCCGTAATATATTTTCTGATGTTTGTTAATCTGCTTAGAATCACATGCTGTGCATAGGTCCGACATCCAGTGGTCACTGCGGAGTATTGCATTTTGTTTTTCGTAGTCGAAAAGGGGACATCGACAAGGCGTGTCTGTAACACTATCCCTATAGTGACGTGCGTTGTACCCACAATCCCTCACGCGTCGAGGTCCCTCAGATTGTTTTTTTCTGCCCAGCTACTGGTCGCCTTTGTGCGGAGCTCCTCGAGAGACATTGCCAAATAGTTTCTTCGACCTTTGGTCGTTTGTTATTAATATCAATAACGTAGATCCCTCCCTCGACGCAGAGCCGTTTCTCCGCCGAGCAAGATCTTCGACGGAAGGACGAGCGGAGGGGATTCTTCGGCGCTGCCGAACACGTGGCCTGGCCTCGCCGGCCATACACAGTAGGGAGAGTGGGGTTTTGTGGTCTGTCTTTTCTTTAAGAATGCCTTTCTCTTTCCCCTCCCTCTTTCGAGGTCGTAGTCACACTTATTACCCTCAGCTATGGAGAGGACGCCATTTAGGTTTTGCCCGCTTTGCAAGGGTAAATATACCTGGAAGGATAAGCACAAACGGTGCAACCGTTGCTTACCCCTCGATCACCAGGACGGCTGTGCGGCCTGTAAATTACTAAAGCCCAAAACTCTAAAAGACCGCAGGGTCAAAAGGTGGGCGGCCTACGCCATGTCTAGGCCGGACTCCTCGCCCGCTGCTGCCGAGTGTGACGAGGATAGTGACTACACGGCCCCCGTAACGGAGGCTGTAGACCTATCAAAGGAGTGTTCACGCTCCTCGTCCGTCCTCGGCCCCGACAAGCCCGGCTCATGCCCAGCTTATGGGGATGAACACCCCGGCGACAAGGACTCGCACAGAAAAACACCAAAGCACATACCCCCAGGCACACATTCGTCGAAGACGAAGGCAGCCATAGCGCCAACGGGGACACCGAGACCACCGAGGTCTTCCGCCAACCGTATGGGTCGTCGGCCCTCCCCGCCACTGCTTCCGCGACAGACGACTGGGCACTCTAAAAATAAGGGCGCTAACACCAAAATTCCCAGCAACGCGCATCGCAAGAGCGCTCACGTGGCCAGCAAGGACTCGACGGGCAAGGACTCGACGGGGACCGATCCCTCAGAAGAGCGAATGATCGGCGAAAGCCTCGCGCGCATAGCATCTAAGGACGGCCAAAGACGTACGGCGAGTGAAACGCCGAAAACCGCGCACAAGGCCAAAGATACGCCGAAGGCGCCAGAAAACAGATCAGGCCAGTTCCCGACGCTGACAGAAGGCCCTAGCCAGCAAGAAGGCTACTCAGAAGGCAGAGGCTCTTTCTTCGACGTTATGGGACAGAACCAGACAATTACAGGAGGAAGAAACCCCCTTTTCTTTCCCAGACCGTCCTGGCCGACCTCAGTGGACCTTTGAAAGGTTCCAGACCTGTATGGACAAACTAGATAGGTTCATGTCCATCCCAGAAGACAGGGCACCCAAGAGACCAAGGGAGGCACCCCTGGAGAGTCCAAGGGCTAAATACCAGAAGTTTTGTAACCCCATACAGGAGGACATAAACTCTTACAATCCCACTGAGGAAGACACCTTCCAAGAGGAAGAAGAGTTCACCTATGTTGAGGACCAACAAGAAGAGGAAGGTTTTCACGAGGAAACTAACCTATGTGAGGAAGGATTCCAGGAAGACACAGGCGAGGGCGACCCAAATCCCTGGCAGTCACCGGCTAGGTCGACTGACACAGGCAGTAGCAGTATAGTCATCAGATCTACTGAAACTAAACCAGTCCGGAACCCTTTGGCTGTCGATGGTCAACCCACCTTCAATGCACTGCTGAAGAAGGCAGCAGCACATTTTGAAATCGAAACTGGGGAGGTCACCCCAGACACCGATTTTGTGGAGAGGATTATCAAAGAAAACCCCCCCCCCACTAGCCAGGTTATACCCATCCTCGCCTCAGTTAAGAGACTTATTACACCTTCTCTTTCCACTCCTGCATTGGTGAGAGGGGTCAATCCGAGGATTGAGAAACTGTTCTCTCCCTCTCAATCAGACCCAATATATATTAAGGGTCACTCAATCCCGGACTCCCTGGTCGTGACCAACACCAGGAAAAGGGCAGGAGTTCCACTATCTACTAGCGAGGCACTCCCAGATAAAGAGGGGAAGAAGCTGTATGCCCTAGCCAAGAGAATCACTACCTCTGCAGCATTCTCTACCAGAATCGCCAATAATACCCTATTGGCAAGCTACGCCGATGCTCAATGGGCTAAGCTCAGACAGGACATCGAAGAAGCTCCCGAACCCCTAAGGACTTGTTTACTGGCTACAGTTAACGAGGGCTCTCTGGTCAATCAAAGCATCGTCAAGAATACCCTCGATGCAGCAGAGACGGCTGGCCGCACTTTGGTACAAGGAATTTTACTGAAGCGTCACGTCTGGCTTCGCAATTCCTGATTTAAGGCGGAAACACAAGCGTCCCTTATTAATAAACCCATAGAGGAGTCCAACCTCTTTGGGAGAGCAGTGGATGACGCGCTGGAGAACACGAAGAAAGAATTTGATACAATAAAGACCTTAGACCAAATTTCAAAACCCCCTAACAGGCGGGGATTTGGTAATAAGCACTTTTTTCGTGGACAACGCCAGCAACAAATCCAACAGTACTCTGCCAGCAACTACCAGAGTAATAGCGGCCAGTAGAATCAGAGGGGTCAATGTCGTGGCAAGGGAAGAGTCCGGGGTTCCACCCTGAGAGGCTCCCAAGCCAACACCACCACCAAGTGACACGAAGATTTGCGTTCCCTCCCATGCAATGCCGGTCGGGGGCAGGTTAACATCCTTTCTTCCAGCATGGGAGGGAATAACATCAGACCGCTGGGTACTTTCCACCGTAGCCCGCGGCTACTGTATAGAGTTCAACAGTTCCCCAACATACAGACCCCCGAGGGGACGCCGCATGACACCAGAACACCTCGCCATCCTTCTCCAAGAAGTGGATCAACTGCTGGAAAAAGGAGCCATAGAGGTCGTGCCTCTATCTCAGGTAATGGAAGTTATTTATTCAGTGTACTTCCTTGTACCCAAAAAGGATCTAACCATGCGCCCTGTATTAGATCTGCGCCCAGCGAACAAGTTTGTCAAACCCCAAAAGTTTCGTATGGTGACCTTACAGGAAGTGATCCCACTGCTATCACAGGGAGATTACATGACAACACTGGACATGAAAGATGCATACTTTCATATTTTAATGTTGCCAGCGCACAGAAAATATCTCCGGTTCGTGATAGAGGGCAAACACTACCAGTTCAGAGTGCTACCCTTCGGCATAGCATCTGAACCAAGGGTATTCACGAAAGTACTGGCAGTGGCAGCGGCCCACCTGCGCAGGTTATCCATTCCAGTATACCCTTACCTCGACGACTGGCTCATAACAGGGGATTCTTACGAGACATGCTTCTCAAACACCCAAGACTGTAGACCTTTTGTTCCAACTGGGCTTCTCCATCGAGAAGAAGTCCAGCTTAGACTCCAGCCAAGTCCAACAATTCCTAGGGGCTCTAATTCGAACAAAGGACGGCCTTGTCTTCCCCTCCAACGAGAGGGTCCAAAACATGCTGTTTCAGATCCCCAATGTGTGGCAGGTCGAGAGGTGACGGTGCGCAAAGCGATGCGATTGCTAGGAATGATGGCGTTGTGTATTTATTTGGTACCTCACGCGCGCCTGCGCATGGGCCCAATGCAAGAGTGGCTCAACAGCCAGTGGTGTCAGGCCAGCGGACAATGGGACGATCTAGTGGTGGTCTTGCAAGCCTTGGTTCTCTTGCTACGGTGGTGGACAAAGGAAAACCTGATAATAGGGTAACCCTTTGCCACACCCGCAGTGGAGGCCACTCTAAGCACGGACGCATCCCTCACAGGATGGGGGGCTCACCTATCCCATCAGACTGCTCACGGAGTGTGGACTCCGAACGTAGCATCCAAGCACATAAACCTACTGGAGCTACTGGCGGTGTTCAAAGCACTAAAAGCCTTCCAGGAACACCTACAAGGGAAGACAGTGATGGTCCTTACAGACAGCACCACAGCCATGTACATCATCAAGCAGCAGGGGGGCACCCACTCTCCAGGACTGTCCAAGCTGTCCCAGAATATATGGAAGTGGGCTCTCAAACACATGTTCCTACTGTCACATCACGTACCAGGGGAACTCAATCTGCTAGCAGACGAACTCAGCAGAGACTTCCCCTGTCCGAAGAGTACGAATGGCAATTGCACGAAGACATCGTCTTAGACGTCTTCACGCAATGGGGATTCCTGGAAATAGACCTGTTCGCAACTCTGGCGAACTCACAATGCCAAAGTTACGCCTCCACGTACCCCCAGAACCAGTCCAAGGGGTACGGTCTGTTGATTCAATGGTCAGGGAAATTTGTTTACGCCTTTCCCCCCCCCCGACTCCCCTTCTCAACAAAGTGGTGCACAAGATGCACCAGGAGCAGGTTACCATGATACTAGTGGCCCCAATGTGGGCCCGGCAGCCATGGTTCTCTCACTTGATGGAGATGTCCCTATCTCCCCCAGTGAAACTTCCCTGGCCGTACAACATGCTGTCACAGGACAAGGGCAGGACACTGCATCCATGCCCTCAGACCATGAACTTAGCAGCCTGGCTCCTGAGATCATAGAATTTGGACATCTACAACTCCCGCAGAGATGTATGGACATCCTCAGGGAAGCCAGAAAACCCAATACTCGCCACTGCTATTCTAGCAAGTGGAAAAGATTTGTCATCTGGTGTAGAGGTAAGGGCATCAACCCGGTTGACTGCTCTCCCACACACATTGTTCTGTACTTGACCCATTTACTGGATTCAGGTCTAGTGTTCAATTCCCTTAAAGTCCACCTGGCGGCACTTTCTGCATACACCACTTCCCAACTTAGTGTCGTGGTGGAAGATACCAGTTATCAAGGCCTTCATGGAGGGGGTAAAGAGAATACACCCTCCGATAGCTAACCCAGCTCCCGGATGGGACTTAAATGTGGTACTTTCTAGACTCATGGGCCCTCCTTTTGAACCCATGCACAAGGCAACTCTTAAAGACCTCACTCTTAAGACTGCTTTCCTAATAGCTATCACCTCCTTTAGGAGAGTAAGTGAACTGCAGGCTCTTTCTGTTCTAGACCCCTTCGTAACAGTTCACAAGGATAAGGTGGTTCTACGCACACACCCAAGGTTTGCACAAAAATTCATCTCGAAATTCCATGTAAACCAGTCAATGGAACTACCAACGTTCTTTCAAAACCCTTCCAGCTTGGGAGAAAAAAGTCTGCATACACTAGATGTACGCAGAGCTGTCATGTTCTACATGGAAAGAACCAGACCACTGAGAAAGACTAATCAGTTCTTTGTCTCGGTGGCAGCAGGAAGAGAAGGAGATGCAGTCTCAAAGTCCACTATATCTAGATGGATTGTTCAATGCATCACTCTGTTTCTCTCTTGCTAAGAGAGAACTACCCTTCAAGCCAAGAGCACATTCCACTCGAGGCACTGGGGCTTCCATAGCGTTCATTGCAAATGTTCCCCTTGAGTCCATCTGCAAAGCGGCTACCTGGAGTTCTATGCACACCTTTACAAAACACTACTGTCTAGATGCACACTCTAGATCTGACTCCCAGGTGGGACAGGCAGTATGAAGACATCTTTTCTCTACTGTTCCTTCTCATAACCCACCACCAACTCCGGGTACTGCTCGCTAGTCTATGCACCGCATGTGATTCTAAGCAGATTAACAAACATCAGAAGACAATGCATTACTTACCGTAAAAGCATTTCTGATGGTTGTATCTGCTTAGATTCACATGCGCCCACCCTTCCTCCCCGCTCGGATGGAAGGAACATAGACACCTTTCTACATCTCTTTTCTGTACTCACTCACGTATAGAAGGCTCCCTCAGGGCAGAAAAAATAGAGGGACCTCGACGCATGAGGGATTGTGGGTACAACGCACGTCACTATAGGGATAGTGTTACAGACACGCCTTGTCGACGTCCCATTTTCGACTACGAAAAACAAAATGCAATACTCCTCAGTGACCACTGGATGTCGGACCTATGCACAGCATGTGAATCTAAGCAGATACAACCATCAGAAATGCTTTTACGGTAAGTAATGCATTGTCATTCCTATTAGTCCTTTAATTTTATTGCTTTCAGTATAGTAAAATAGTTTTCTGTAGGCAAATGATTTCACGGAGCGGTCAGCCCAATGCATCCCTACTGCTTTTTTGGCATTTTTCAATGCCCTTTCTGTTTTCTTTGTCCTGTGGGTTTGTTCTTTTTGTACTGACGTTACCTTTGCCTCTAATTTGGATTCTAGGATTTTTGAGACCCTCTGTTCAGCCCCTGCGCTGATGAGTGTTCCTCTCACGTTTTTCATGACATCCCAGACTAGATCTAGTGCCGGCTGTTTTCCATAAAATAGTAGGTTAATGTTTCGCCGGTTTTCCTTAATGCTTTCGTCAAGCAGCATGGCATCATATAATTTCCAATATGTGGGGAGTAAGGAACACCTTATGCTTAAGACAGCGGACACTGGAGCATGATCCGAGATTGCTTGAGTGTGTGTCGCTCTGTCCAGGCATGGGTATAGTGCACTTGTGACCAGCAAGAGGTCTATTCTCGAGACCCCTATGCGCATGGGAATAGTGGGTATAGTCCCTGGTTCACACATTGGCCAGTCTCCACGTGTCTACCGTCTGTTTCCCTGAGGAGCTTAGCTAGGGTAAGTGCTTGGATGTAGGCTAATCTAGATTGTCTATTAGTGGACCAGGGTCTGTATTAAAATCTCCTTAAAAGGAAGTATCCCTTGGTAAACGTCAGGATAGTAGGGGGATTAGGTTTGATAAAAACGTATCTGAAATTCCTAATAGCGGGACTTTCTCACTTGGCAAAATTGCTACTTTCTCCCCAGATGTGGCAAAGTCTTCTTGAATCTTTTATCCAACACGCTTTTCGTCAGTCTACAGCAGGTAAGTCTCCTGGAGGAGCACGATAGCCTGCAAGCAGATTGCGCTTGTGCTCCACTGATCTACGCTTACCCGGGAAATTGAGGCCCTGGACATTCAACCCAAGTAATCTAATTTCCCTCTCATCCAACCCCATGAGGCTCCATAGTAGGCTTGGCTTTGCGTATTTTCTATCCCCCGTGTGCGTTCCCTGTGTGGTATTCTGGCTGTGTTTTTGTGATGCCTTCAGATGTCGGTGTTAATTTTTCGGCCCACTCTCCTCCCATGGCAATGCTCCACCCTCCCTACCCTGGATAGTCGCGTGTTACCAACCGCTTTTCCCTTTAAGTTGGAGACCTCTGAGGAAGATCCACTGACCTTAGTTATTTGTACAGTTCTTTGACAGCTCAGTCTGGGTTAGGCTTTCTTCAGGGAGGATCCTGGATCCTACACCTTCTGTTAACTTTTTTCCATGTCGTTGACGCCTGTTTCTTGGTGGAATCTCGAGCGGCACCTTCCGTTTCTAGCTCCTCCTTTCCCCCTCTGATGCCCATCATTTTTCAGCTTCTTTTAGGGAGTAGATCTGTTGCTGGACTCCCTCCCATGTGAATTCACCGGATGTTGGGAAGCCCCATCAGTACGGGACCTTTCTTTCACGCAGCCATTCAGTCGGTGGTTTGAGGGTTTTCTTTTTCTGAAGGGTGGCGTTTGCCAAGTCTTGGTCTCTGAAAGAGATTTGCTGCATTGACCTGGCTTCTCTAATTTTTTTTTTTTTACTTTAAAAAAGTGAACCCCTTGCGAGGACGTCTGATGGAGATGCGGTTGACTGCCTCTGGACCGTTCTGTGCACCCAATCTATTTCCACCGGGAAGTCACCTGGGAGTGTTAGACATCTAAATAAGTCTTATATTGCTCCAGATCTGATTCCGCAGAGGCGTATATACAGTCTTCACCTGTTTTCCGCATCCTTGAAACACTTGTGTATAGGCGCGTTACAAATGCCATATCATATATCCTCCTGCTTTGCCTCAAGCGCTTCACATCTCGCCTCTACGGCTGTTCTGTACTGCCCTTTCTCCCACTCGAATGTTTGGTCACACAGCGTGTTCTCAATATCCGCTGTTCGGTTCTCAACAGCTTCAACCCTCTTGTCAAGGGAGTTGATCTTTTTCATAACCTTCTGTCCCTTTTTGGATTTCATTGTTAGGACTGTGAGCAGGTCTTTCAGATCCGATTTCGTAGCTGTTTGACTGGAGTCTGGCGTCTCGGGGCTAAAGTAGGAGCTTGATGATTGCTCCCCTTGTAGGGCCCCCTTCGATTTCTCCAGGATGGTGTTGCTCATCAGCGCCACAATATCCATTTGCTTGGTTGCTCTTCTGGTTTTCGCCATTTCCTATTGTGTAGGCTGGGATTGGGATGGGAGTAGTCCTGTTCCTCTAATGGTTGTCACCACAGTGTCCTCCCTAGAATCACTGGGGCCGTGGGGGGCCCTTTCTTCAGGAGGTTGCTTGGTGATTCGGGTGTTAAAAGCTCATTACACCGACACTTCCGGGGATGCACCATGGCTGGCGGTCGCTATTGCCTGGCTACTGTCCTCCCTACTACAGCCTGTGGAGATTGTCTTTGGGGCTTTTTCTTTTACTAGATCACTTTCCATAAGGTGGAGGATCATTTGCAGCTAAACTGTTAGTGTGCTGGGCTTCGGTTTGTTGCAGGTTACACAGGCTAGGTTTACGGTGCCCCTATACGTGGATTCTGCATAATCCTTGGGCAGTTCCCCACTGAAGTCCTTCTTTGGGGGCTCCACTTCCACCAGCCTCCGCCTAATGGTACAGGGTGGGCGGCAGTACTTTGTGGAGGTGCCTGTGACTCCGAATACCATGCGTTCCCATGCCATTTGTTCACCCTGTGGGCCATTTCATGGTGTGCTGGTCCCTCCAGCTCCATCCACCACCCCTGATGTCCACAAGAGTCTCAGTTCAGTGTCTCCTTCATAGGGCTTTTCGGCTCCACTTCGTTTGCCATGGTGAGTGTTTTTACTGCTCTGGGGATTGGGCTTCAGGCAAGTCGGACACTTTTTGTTGCAGGCATGACCAGTAGCTACAGAAGTCCAGGAAGGAGCTTGGGCTTGGTATGCTCAGCATTCGTGGTCCTCTGTACACAGGGGGCTTAATGGGGCGGCTGCCCCTCCCTCAGCCACCTGCCAAGTGTATGACAGGCCTCCGGTAGCAGTGCGTAGTGGTGATGTTTGGGGTGTTGACTACAGTCCTTACTCCCCCTATGATCCCCTATGCCTCCCGCCGGACAGGATAATAAACCAATGATGCCGTTATCAGGCAGAGGTTCCAGGCTCTGTGCTGTGTTGGGTACTCCCAGCGCTCGTAACCACCATGTCTCGTTCAAAACAGTTTTGTTTCCGTGCTGGCTGCGCTGGTGCTAGTGCCCATTTATCCTCGTTCTCCCGCAGGCAGCGCGTCTGCCCCGGCTCCAGCTGCAGCAGTTAGGGCTTAGGTGGCAGAGGCGGGCAGTGTCGGAGGAGTGCGGTGAGCGTACTGGTACTCGGATAGTCGGTTATCCTACCTCTGCATTCTTCAGGGTGTTTGGCCAGCGAGTGCTTCGCCCTACATCGCAGTCCAGATAATCTGCCAGTAGGAGACAGCAAGGGATCGGTGCTGCAAGCCACCCGGTTCCTGAATGGGTGCCACTAGCGACTTTGGCAGGGCACTGGGCGGGCTCACTGCTGGGGATCTAATTTCAGGGTGTGTAGTAGATGCAGGAGAAGTCACATGCTGCTGCTGATATGTTTGAGTTGTCTGCTACAACAACGCTAGGCACCTATCTTCCGACTGGATTGTGTCTAACGAATTCCACATCTTTGATATGTAATGTCCACAGCTGTGCTGCTTTGGACATTTTTCGGCAGAGGGCGCCCTGCATTAGTGACGTTGGGTCGATGTACCTCGAAGGCCTCCATCGAGGGTGATGCCATCGGATGTTAGAAGTAGGGTGCCCGTTGCCTCATTTCTGTTTTAGCCGCACCCGTGTTTGCTTCGAGAACTCGGCGCGCCTCGTTATCTACTTAGATAATGTCTTCTACCCCACAGACCCCGCGGTCAGGCTTTAAAAAGTGCAGGGACAGAAAATAGCTGCCTAGCTTATGAGCTGCGTGGCCAGCAGCCGTTTCTGCCACCATCAGCGGTCTACAGCACAATCCAGCACCTGGACTCTTCACCCTGTGTAGCTGACGCCTGGGGCTGCATTTGGGCTCACTATGGAAGTAAATTGGTGCCCCACGGCTGCACTAAGCATGGTCTCCTGAACCTCCATGTGTGGCCTGGTTTGGGCCTGTTCTGCGCGTGGACACCACGCAGCCACTGGGGTGCCATCGCTACTCACCATCTACGGCCGAGCGCTGCCTGAGTGGCGGCTGTCTGTGCGGGGCTGGGCTGCGGAGCTTGCCCGCCTCTGCCTGCAGGGCCGAGCCCGACTGCGCTGGGGCGTGTGCTGCACTGGCCTCCCGCTGGAGCGGCTGCTGGGGTTGGGGCAGCCTGCCGCAGGGTGATCCTCCTGGCTCTGCGGGTCTCTGCCTGATTGCCTTGCTCGCGCCGCGGCTCCCTGGACCAGCATGGGGGTGCGGCGCGTGGCTGGCAGTCCACGCCCTATCCTGGCGGTGTGATCCGTGGGGTGAGCAGCTGCCTTACATCTATACACCCTGAGGCGGAACCCCGCGGCCACCTCCTGTGGCTCAGTCCCTCCACAGGACTTTTGACCATCATTGCCACAGGTGAGGAGCCGGGGGGGCCGCCTATTGTGCTCTCTGCGCCCCTGCCCTGGTTTTGCCTCCATTGTCTCTCACCTCTTAACCAGACTGTTCTCACACTTCTCCAGCATTGGTTCTTTCATGGATTCACATGCTTAGAATATTCCCCGTTGACAGACTGGGAACCCTCGGTACGCTTATAAAGCCGTTTCCCATAGGACACAAGTGTCGGAAGTTTTCCTATCTGTCGTTTTTGGGGCCGCCCACGCATGCCCCACTAGGACGTAGCCGTATAAAAGCCCCGCCTCCGCAGCTCCCTTCAGATTTCAACCGTCTCCAAAGTAGTGGGAGCACCTCGTGTAGTCTATTTTCTCTAGGTTGTGCTGTTGCGCTTTTCTCCCGATGTCAAGAAAAGCGCTGTTCCGCCCGTGCGCTACATGCAGGTTGAAGGTGTACGAGGGGGACGGACATATGGATTGCATATATTGTCTACACCATCATTCGGCAGACAAGTGCGACATATGTAAGGGCTTCTCCCAGAAGACTCTTAAAGATCGAAGACTAGTGGCATGGTTAAACGATGGAGTGAGGGCATACCCGTCTTGGGAGGTGTGCTCCACACGCAGCATGGCCTCAGTGTCAAAATCTTCAGGGGCCCATCGCTGCTCGACATCGTCAGAACCCCGGTGAAGAAATTACGACCGGCGTAGAAGGAATCATCGAGAAGCCATTCTAAGGACTCTTCGTCGAAGAAAGCCTCATCATCCTCATCTTCGAAGAAAGACAGAAAAGAAAAATCGAAATCCTCCTCAGGCGATCATCATAGATCGACCTCGAGTCGAGATGCATAGGTCGAGTTCAGAAAAGGCGGGAACGCCTCAAGGACCTACACGACCACCGTCGACGGCAGGGCAATCGTCGATCACTTTTCTGCCACAATTGGTCTCAACCGTTCTTGGGCCGCAGACGGTGATGACGGGGCCAGCTTTAACCTCGTTGACTGAGATCCCGCAAGAGGCGTGGTGACCAGAAGTATTCGACCCAGTTTTGCCGGAGACCCTACTGCAGCAAGAGGCCTTGTCGGTGTCCTCGGGAGATGAGGATGAGAGAGTAGCTGGCCCTGCAGACCTCAGGTTACGAGGGATTACCAGGCCCCTCTCCGGGAGCATTCCGGGGTCTACCCCCTCTTCTCAATCTGCAGTCACTCTTGTCGCTGGAGGTTTTAGCCATGTTGCAAACGTTGCTGAAGACACTGGACGAGAGACTACCTCAAGCAACTCCGGCCAGGTCGGCCATCGACGAACTGGGCCTGCCTCGTCGGCCACCTCCGTCAACCCCCACGGCAGTGCCAGCGGGTGGAGACCCTTCAGCTCCACGCCACGAGGAAGGAGAGCTGATAGATTCGGACAGTAGAGCCTTATCGGATGTCTCACTTCCCCCCTCCAGGGATCCAACCTGGGAGTCTGAAGCGGAATTAGAAACCCCGAGAAGCCCGGCTCAGCAGTCTCCCCCGGACGACATCGGGTCATTTCACGCCATGATGGCCAAGGCTTGTACAGAATTTGGGTTGGCCCAGGAAGAGGAGAAAAAGGACTTTTCTTTTCGACCACATGGGAAAGAGAAGGCCGGTGTTTTCAGTACCCATCCTGGATCATGTGTGGCAGGAGGGGTTACAGACCATGCGCCACCCTTTCTCGGAACCGGCAATAAAAGGTCACCTGGAGAAATAATTTAAGGACCCAGAAGCTACCCCAAGTCTCTCCTCCCAACCAACCCCGGACTCTCGTGGCGGCAGCGGCGGCGAGAAAGGCGAGGGCCCAGCACAAGTGAACGACCCCGCCCCCCCAGAAAGTGAAGCCAGAAGACAGGATGCCTTTGGCAAAAAGGTGCTGTCGGTAGGTGCTACCACAGTGAAAGCGGCTAATTCTGTGGCCATAGTAGCCAGATACGACAGGGAGATATGGCACCGACTGGCTCCTATGCTAGAGCATCTTCCGGAAGAACATCGTAAGGCGGCGATGTTACTGGTCAGGGAAGGCGAAGAGGCCTCCAATCATGCCATAAACATCGCGGTGGACCTCGCGGAATCGGGGTTTAAGCAGGTGAATAACGGTGTGGTTCTCCGAAGGCAAGCATGGCTGAAATGCACCAACTTTAGACCAGAGGTGCAGTACAAGGTGCTGGATATGCCTTTTGAGGGAGACCTTCTGTTCGGCGAGAAGGTGGACGAGGCCCTGAAGGGCATGAAAGAGGACTTTAAACACGGCGCGTTCCTTGGGGGCCCTCCAGTGGTTGACGTTTCAGGTCTTTTCGTCCCTTTAGGGGAGCATCGGGAAACTCCAGATTCTCGGCATCGAGAGACAGATCCTTCAGTAGGCCAGCATACCCCTCCCAAGGGTACAGACGGGCTTCTCAAGCGGCAAAACGACGCTGAGACTACAAGGCCCCCAAGAAGAGAACGGTCTGCTTATCCCTCGTCGACGAGTAACCCAAGGACCAGCAGTGACTGGCATCGGAACGTTCTGGGAGGCAGGGTATCGTGCTACATCAATGAATGGGAGCAAATAACGGATCAATGGGTGTTGGACACTAAGATACGGACATTCCCTGCAATTCAAAAGCAACCCTCCGCACATTCCACCGGCGTTTGTAGCTCAACCCCATCTGAGCGTGTTGCAGCAGGAAGTAGCACTTATGCTACAAAAAGGTGCTTTAGAATTGGTTCCGTCATCGCAGAGGGGCCAAGGGGTTTATTCCCGATACTTTGTGGTGAAAAAAAACGGAAAATGGCGCCCCATTCTAGACCTGTGCAATCTAAACAAGACGTTGAAAAGCCTAAAATTCAAGATGCTCACGCTCCAGGAAGTGATCCGGTCAGTTCAGGAAGGGGACTTTCTGGCGTCTCTGGACCTGCAGCATGCATATTTACACATGCCAATGTGGCGGTGACACAGAAAATTCCTAAGGTTTGTGGTAGGACGGACCCACTACCAGTTCACAGTACTTCCTTTTGGGCTGAAATCCTCTCCCAGAACGTTCACGAAATGTTTGGCCCCGGTGGCGGCCTGGCTGAGAAGGCAAGGCCATCATGTATACCCGTATCTCGATGACTGGTTGGTGCGGGGGTCCGCCCCTATGTCGACTCACACCTTTGCAGGCCACCATGCACCTCTTACAATGGCTGGGGTTTGCGGTAAACTTCGAGAAATCCTTGATAACGCCGTCGAGAAGCTTGGTGTTCCTGGGCGCACAATTCGAGACCCAGTCAGGGTTAGTGAAGCCATCCCTCGACAGAATCACCAAACTCAATCGATGGGCAGGTCAGCTGAAAATCAATACCAGACTATCGGTGAGAAAATGTGTCAATTCTGGCCGCTATGCCGTCCTGCATTCCTCTGGTGGGCAACTGCCGCCTGTTCATGAGGCCGGCTCGAGTTTCTGGTGGACTGGTGGACGCAGGCCCAAGGGCTCTGATCGGACAAACTGACCGAGCTCTTACTAGCTCTTCAGTAGTGGCTGAGCTGTCAGAATCTATCCAGAGGGGTACCCCTACAGGAGCCCGAGTTTCGGCTAACCATAGTGACGGACGCGTCCCTGACAGGCTGGGGAGCACACATGGGCACTCTACAAACGCAAGGTCGTTGGTCTCGGAGGGAATCTCTCCTGCACACCAACCTTCTGGAACTGAGAGCAGTGTGCTGGGCCCTGAAGTGTCTCCTGCCGCACATCAGAGGGTCCATAGTGAGAATATTGACAGACAACACAACGGCAATGTTTTACTTGAGGAAGCAAGGGGGCACGCGATCCAGAACCCTTTCCACCGAGGCTCAGAAGGTGTGGCATTGGGCTCTGAAACACGATCTATCCATCGTAGCTCATCTTCCGGGAGTAAGAAACGAGCAAGCGGACTCACTCAGCAGAAAAATTGATCAAATACACGAATGAGAGATGGACAGTGTTCAGTTGTCTAAGGTCTTCGAGAAACTGGGATGGCCTCCGCTGGATCTCTTCGCTACCAAGAAGAACAAGAAGTGCGAAATGGATGCCAGCAGGTGGCCACAGGAAGGTTCTCTGGGGGAAGCGTTCTCCTTCCCGTGGACGGGCAAGTTCCTCTACGCCTTCCCTCCGTATCCCTCTTATACGGAGAACTCTACAGTGGATACGCAGGTACAGGTGCCGGGTCATCCTAGTGGCACCGTGTTGGCCGAGGCAGCCGTGGTTTTCCGACCTGCTTCACCTGTCAGTGGATCAACCAATGACGTTTCCGAAGGTTCCCAATCTCCTGTTCCGGGACGAAGGAACAGTGTGGCATCACAATCCAGACAGTCTCAATGTCACACCTTGGCTTCTGACTTTTCGGAATTTGGTGCCTTGAGCATTTCGTCGATTGTCAGAGAATCCTGCAAGCAGCGTGGGCCCCTTCCACCAACAAGTCGTACGATTGTAAGTGGAGAAGGTTCTGTACGTGGTGTCAAGGACAGACGGGAGTGCAACCTCTAAGGGTAACTCCGGAACAGCTTCTGCCGTATCTGCTTCACCTGTCGAAGAGCGGATTGTCTTTCATCAATAAAGGTACACCTGGCGGCCATCTCTAGGTTCACGAGGAGGAGGCAGCCGTCTCTTATTTAGTGACCAGTTGGTGAAACACTTCATGAGGGGTTTGTTCCGGACGTTCCCTCCGGTTAAACGTTTTCCACCAACGTGGAGCCTTAATGTGGTGCTAGCAGGGTTCATGAAAGCACCCTTTGAACCAATGGCCACATCGATAAATTTCTTGTCATGGAAAGTGGCTTTTCTAATGGCTATAACATCAGCTAGGCAGATCTCGGAGTTGCAAGCGTTGGTCGTAGACCCGCCGTACCTAAGGTGTTTTTTTAAGGACAAAGTGGTTTTGTCAACTAATCCTCGTTTCATTCCAAAAGTTCCTACGGCTTATCACAAACACTCATCCATTGTCCTGCCCGCCTTTTTCGCGACCCCCATCGGCTGCGGGAAAAAGTCCTCCATACCTTGGACGTAAAGAGCGCTGAAATTTTACCTTCATCGGACTCAGCAGCTTAGATCTACGCAACAACTCTTCATTGCATATGGTCCTTCGGCGAAAGGAAAAGCAATTTCAAAGCAGGGACTGGCCCGATGGGTCTCGTCGACGATTGCCTTCTGTCATTCCAAAGCGGGAAAACCGCCACAAGGGCATCCGGGAGCTCATTCCACAAGGGCAACTTCGTCGTCGACTGCGTTGTGGGCAGGAATTTCGCTGACAGACATTTGCCAGGCGGCGGCATGGTCAGTGCCTCACGTTTACCCGCCATTACTGCCTCGAACGGCAGTATGCAGACGAGATACAAACGGGAAGAGCAGTCTTACGCCATCTGTTTCAAGAAGGCTCTGTACTTATTTTGACATGTATATAGGGATATGTATATTTCTGAGGCTTGTGGAATCTGCTTAGATCACATGCTGTGCATAGGCTGACATCTAGTGGAAGCTCCGGAGTATTAGTTTGTTTTTCGAAACTCGAAAATGGGAGTCAACACAGGGCGTGCCAGTAATACTATGCCTAGTGTGACATCCACTGTACCCATGATCCCTCACGCGTCTAGGCCCCTCAGATTGTTTTTTCCACCATGCTGGTCGGAAGCACTGAGCGGAGTTCCATGACTTAGTCAGATTTTGCAAATATTGTCATATATTTCCCTGTTTATTCCACCTATACGTCGAGTCTCCGAACATCGACACTCGACGCCGGATCGGAGGAAAGTCAACTGTCTAACTACAGCGACGGATTTGGGCCTCGGAAGGCCTCTGCCCTCGGAGTCCTCTGGACTCAGCCCTGCAAGTAGAGAGAGTGGGCGTTGGCAAATATCCTACACTCTGATTAATATAGGTACGTTACTTCTATCCCTACACTCCCAGCCCGCTGCAACAGGGTGCGTATGGAGGGTACCCCTTTTCAATTTTGCCCCGAGTGCAACCGCAAGTATCCTTGGGTTGACGGACACGCCACGTGTAACCTCTGCTTGCCGAGTGACCACCCCGAGGCGAATTGCAGAGCGTGCAGTCGGTTCAAACCGAAGACCCTTAAGGACCGTTCGACAAAGCGTTGGGCCCACCACGCCAGGCGACAAGAGGCCATGGCCGCGGCGGGTGCCTTCAGCGATGGCAGGGACGCCGTACTTTCGGACGGCGAGGGCAATGTGGCGATGATGGACAGCCAAGCGCAAGTCTCCGACCTCGGAAGGTTGTCCGGCAGGGCAGCTATGGCGAAGACACGAGTGCTACCCACACCACTTCCAGTAAACAAAGGTCCAACCGAGACTCGACGCGCACGTCGAGTTCTCGGACAGAGGCACGTACAGAACGGTCCACCGAATCAGTGTCCTCTGGGCGTTCGCGTTCCAGATGGCCTCATGACACCAGGCAACCCTCCACTGTTGCTAAGAGTGCCTCGCTCCCCTTACTGACTGAGGTTCGGTCCTCGGAGGACCGCCGGCCTCCCCAGAATGCACTAGGTTTCACCCCATTCTGCTTTGGAGGGGTCGAAATCTGAAGGGAGCCGTGGGGCGTGGCTTTTATACCGCTACGTCCTAGTGGGGCATGCGTGGGCAGCCCCAAAAACGACATAGATAAGGCACAAGTGTCGGACGTTTTCCTATGGGAAACGGCTTTATAAGCGTACCAAGGGTTCAGTCTGTCGACGGAATATTCTAAGCATGTGAATCCATGAGATACCAATGCTGGAGAAATGGAGTTACAGGTAAACTATTCACTTCCTCTGCGGGTGCGCTTTGCCTGGGGCCCGAACTGCACTGAGCGACCTGCAGATATTGATCCACCATCCCACAGCACCTCCATCAGCTTCTGCATTGGGGACTTGGATTCCTCAGGCCTTCTTTATCCTTTTCCTCAGTGCTGCCCAGCACGCCCGTAACAATCACTGCCTGTGAGGGACGAGCTGCCCATGCTCGTACACTGACACTGTCCTTGACTGTGGAATTGAACCGGAAGTTGCCCATCTGGTGCAGACAGTCTTTGGATTGCCCACTGGCGATCCCTGCATCATCTTCTGGCTTTACACCCAGGGATCCTGCAGCGGGGAGCCCCCCTATTTGACTGGCTGGGTACACTGCATATAAGATCCCCATCAGAGCGCCAAAAGGTACAGAGCCACCAGACATACGGCGGGAGGTGTGCAACTGGGGAGAGGCCTCCCCGATCGGATGGCCTGACAGCGTCGGGGCCATTCCCCACCCCATCCAGCAGAGGACTCCCAAAGCGGGAGAAACAAGGTGCTTAGGAGGACTGGGCGATTCGGGGCTCCAGGATGCCAGAGCCCCAAAGACAGGCGGGACCGTGCCCAGTCGGTACCCACAGCAAACGCTGCACTGGCTACAAGGCTGTACAAGTAAGGAGAAGGGGCGGGCGAATAAACCCTGGCCATTGGTGTCACCCCAGCTACCGGGACCCCCCCTCCATGGACTAAGGGCAGCAGACTACATAAGGCTCGCCCCCTCAGGCATCTGGTTAACAATACCACCCATTACCTGACTGTTCGCTGCACCCCCACCCCCCCACACTACAGTGCTCTCCCGCACGGGCGCTTCAGTGAGGCATTCCGGACTGTTTCTGGGCCCCGGTGAACAGCAAGGCACAATATCAGGTGGAGGTCTTTGAGGCGAAGGCTCCAGTAAGCGGCCGAAGCGAGCATCCCCTGCCCCAGCGTCGCGCTGTGGCCGAGGAAGGCCCTGTAGAACAGGGTGCAGCATGACGGAGTCCTGAGGTGCTTGGGGGCGACAGAGCCCGGAGATATCCTTCTGTGTGGGCTGTCATCCTGGGCGCACGCCGCCTTCGGCTCTCCGGACGTTGGCGGCTGCTTCGGGACCTGGAGGGTCCACACACCTCCCCTTGAACAGTAGAAGCCACGGGGGGAGAGCAATCGGCCCAAAACGCTACGGCATCTCCACAACAGGACCAGCATAAGCCTACGAAGGTGAGGACAGATTGAAAGAAGGTGGAGCCCAGCCAAAAGACTGAGGGGCACACCTGAGAGAAGAGGCCCACATAGGTGGTGAGGTCGCTGCCGAGCCCCCTACTCTGAACACAGGAAAACCAGAGCGTTTCGCTGACCACAGGGGTGAAGCAGCATACAGCCCACAAAACACAGGTAGGAACTGCTAGAAGCCCCGGCAATGGATATCAGCATTGGTGGGGCACGTACGGGGAAGAGCGGGGAGTAGGCGTGGAAGAAGGGTAGCTCGATGAGCTCAGTTCACAATACGGGTCCTCCAGAGTGGCAGATTGGACCAGAGTAGAGCAACCACGACCGGCAACAACCAACAGTGGTCACTATGGCCTCACCGCAAGTTGGCCGGTAGTACCAGCAGCATACGTCCTACAGCCCTGAACATGGTAGTCGGCTCTGGCCAGAGCGATCCAGATGCCAGGAACCAAACCCAAGGCAGGCCCAGCAAGAGCAAGAACCCCAGCTAGAGTTGAGGGTCAAATAGAGAGGTGTTCGAGACAGAAAAGCAGAACGCATGCTGAATCGCCCCCCCCCCCCCCCCAACTGGCCCTGACCACTCAAACAGAAGTCCTCCCCACAACGAAAACTCCAGAATTGCCTAAAGGGAATGGAAGCCAGATTGACACATTCATTCCACAGCCACCTGGAACAAATGAAGGAACTGAAATCCTCCCTTCAGGAGGTTAGCAAAGAAATGGCAGAGATAGAAGAAAGAGTAGACATGGCTGAAAGTGGACTTTCGAATGTGGTGAAGGAAACCAACCAAAATAGTGCGCTGCTGGATCAGCTTGCTAACGCGACAAATAACCAACTCCAGACGGAAGACCTGGAAAACAGATAAAGATCTAACATTGGGGTCAAGGGCCTAGCGGAATCGGTGCTTGAATCTGTGCTTGACAAGGATCTAAAGGATACGATGCAACACTGCTTTAGCAACTTACTAAATGATACCCAGCCTGAGGCGATGGGTTTCGACAGAATACATTGGGTAGGCCCGAAACGGAATGAACCAGGGATGAGACCCAGGGATGTCCTAATAGCGATGACATCATACTGTCTAAAAGAAATTTTGAGAGGAGCAAGAACACTGGGATCTCACGATCAATTGCTCTCGCATACAGCTGTATCAAGATCTAGTGCTGGTCACCCTTCACAAAAGACGGCTAATGCAGCCAGTCATGAAAGCCCTTCTATCACAACAAATCCAATACAGATGGACGTACCTGTTTGGCCTTGCATTTAAATGGGAAGGAAAACAGGAATTGGCAACTGTGGGGAAGGCCTAGAACTGCTGCACCTGCAAGATGACAACCAGATATAGCCGTTCACCCGTGGCGGGTCCATCTAGCAGGCTGTGGGAGTGGTCGACGAAAAGAAAGCAAAGACAGGGAAAGGCTAGGAAACTTGGGAGCCCACAGCAGAGCCAAGACTGATTGAGGAGAGGGATAACGCTCACCGAACAAGGCCCCAAATACTGACTATGGGTGAAATGCTGACCACAATGCGCCAGAGTAGGCTACAATGCAGGAATGGACGCGTCTGCAAGGAGGTAGGTCACACATTTTGGAAGCTGGGTCAGGTAGTCATACCTGGCAGTTGGAGAACTGGGAAAACATCAAAGCCCATATTCGCTGGTCCGGAATACCTGGTTTTGTTCTTGTTCATGTTTCTTTTCTGTTTTAATACATTTTGAGCGATGGGGAGGGTGGGGGGGATGAGGGAGATGTGGCCCCAGGAGGCGAGCTGGGAGAGTAGATATGAAGCAAGGAACACATCTCAAGGGAGGAGGATCCTCGGAGCAACGTCACCCCAACAATGGACGCTCAGCCCGTTGGGGGGGGGGGGGGGGGGGGAGACGTAATGATTTACAACCCAACAGGGGCATGACAATTCCTCCAATCAACCTAATCACTAATGGTCCAACCGGATAGCGAGCTGTCAGTGATGACCTGGAATGTCCAGGGTCTAAACTCCCCCTGTAAAAGGAAATCTGGAACACTCGCCCAGCTGGCATCCGACATTTTCTGCTTACAGGAAACGCACCTCCTCGAGTCGGACGAAAAGCGTATCTCAACGCTATCCAAGATGCTATTTTGCTTCCGTGGGCCAAAAGAAAAGAGGGTTAGTCATACTATTAAGCCGAGACCTGCCGCTAACGCAAATCACTGTCAAAAGGGACCCAGAGGGACGTTGCGTACTACTCAAAGGCTTCCTGGTTGAGCTCCCATCACCCTTGCTGCTATATACTGACCGAATGTTGCACAACGTAAAGGTTACGAGGATGGGAAGGAGATTGTGAAGGAATAAGCTGAGGGCCGTTTAATAATAGGTGGCGATTTCAACCTAACACCAGACCCTAACCTGGAAAAATCGCTCCCTCCAACGAAGGACTACTTTAGCAAGGCCCTCGCCCTGGTAGAATTTCTGAGGGAAACCCGACACCATAGATGTATGGAGACTCTCCAATGCTGGGGTGAAAGATTACACTTTCTTGTCTCATGCCCACCTGGGACACTCTAGGATCGAGCTGCTGCTCCTCTAGCACTCTCATCCCCTGCGTCAACACCATACAAATGGGACACAGGGCCCTATTGGACCAGGCACCGGTCACAATGAAGCTAAGGGTACAAGGTCTACCCGACCTGCCCCACCAATACTGGAGGCTACAAGACCATATTCTGACAGATCTAGCCATGAGAGCGGAAATGGCGGAAGCCCTCAAGAACTAATTCAAGGAGAACACGATCAGGGTCACGCCGGAACCTATCATCTGGAACGCAATGAAGCCAGTCATTAGGGTTGTCGCAGGCGACTGCACAGTCTGGCTCCGACGGTTGAACAAGTTACAGCAAGACGAGCTAGAAGCGGAGGTTGCTGAGGCGGGACACATCCTCAAACAAGGCCACAGCAAGAAAGCCAGCCGCGTACTACAAAAAGCGAAAAGAACTCTAGAAATGCACTTAGCGGACAAGGCAGCCAAAGCACTAACCTACACCAAGCAATTTTACTATGTGAACAGTAATAAAGCAAACAGACTGCTGGTTTACAAACTTAAAAAGCTGCAGGCAAGAAACCATATTCAATCTCTCCTGGATGGACAAGGATCCCTTTGCCACTCTAGAAGTTGAAAATTATGACGGCATACCACAAAGGAATCATGACGGGGCCCCCAACAACAAAATCTGTCAATATCTAGCAGGAGTCAAGCTGAACTCCCCGCACCCTCAACTGTGAATGCCCTAGAAGATCCTATCTCTGCGGAAGAGGTGAGCAAGGTTATTGAAAAACTCGACCCCAGGACCAGACGGGCTCACGGCACAATTCTACAAGAAGTTCTTATATTCTCGCACCCCAGCTGGCGGCCCTGTTCAACTCGTTTTCGGGAACCACCAGCCCCTCCATGGAGGAGTCTCTAACTGTGCTCCTACTGAAGCCCGGCAGGAACTGAAGCCACTGCGCCTCTTACACACCCATTACCCTATTGATCAATGACGGTAAAATATTTGCGAAAATTCTAGCAAACAGGCTGGCGTCCCTTCTGTTCATTATCCACCTGGACCAGACTGGATTCATCCGTGGCCGTAGTATCCACGACAATATTAGGAGAACCATAAACATTGAATCTGCCAACAGGAAGGCCTTGGAAATGATTGTCCTATTTCTCGATGCACATAAAGCTTTTGACATGCTAGACTGGGGCTATATCCAAGAAACGCTAAGGCATTATGGATTCGGGCCTAGCTTCACAAAATGGACACTAGCCAATTATCAACACCCATCCACCAGACTCAGAATGAATGGGACCAGATCTGACATAATTAGAATTACTAGAGGTACAAGGCAGGGATGTCCCTCCCCCCCACGCCCCCAAATCTTTGCCCTCTCAATGGAGCCATTAGCGAATAGAACTCGCCACAACACAGCAATCCAAGGGCTGTTAATCAATGGCCAAGTATATAAAACAGCCCTTTATGCCGACGACGTCCTCAACACTGGCCCAACCCAAGGAGTCCATGAAAGCTCTCTGGACGGAACTGAAGGAATTCAGGGAGGCATCAGGATTCCAGGTCAATCTCTCCAAATCCACAGCATTGAGCATTAACCTCCCTCGGACGCTGACAATAGCGCTGGAAAAGGACTACCTAATTCCTTGGGCGAAAAGGCAATTTCCCTATTTAGGGGTCCAGCTACCAGTCACACACAATATATATAATGCAAACTTTGCGCCACTCCTCAAAACTCAAATGACCTAATTCGCTGGCAAAAACTGGGAATCTCCTGGTTTGGGAGAATCACAGCTCTAAAGATTAACTTAATTCCCAGATTGCTATATCACTGCTCAGCCTTGCCCACCACCATTCCGAAACAAGCGGTGCAGAAGTTGCAGAGGAGCATCATGAATTATATATGGGAAGGAAAACAGCCACGAATTCCTAGGAAGATCATGCACAGAGGACGGGCGGTGGGAGGCCTAGGAGTACCAGACGTTGAGAGATATATCCTGGCAGCACAGCTCTCGCAGGCCTTCGCCTGGTCTGCCGCTATCCCGAAACCCTGTTGGCTGGAGCTGGAGGCCTGGAGCCCAGTCCGATAGTCTCACTGCCACATTTGAAAAGACTGAGCTGGCACGGAGCCCCTGTCAGCGACCGAAAACAGTGACAAACTGGAGGAAAGCGGCGCGATGAAGGAATAGCCGAAGCATTATAGGCCCACTCACACCAATCTGGATGAACCTGGAATTCTCTCCGGGCACGAACCCCAATCATTTTCAGAAATGGAAACAAGGATGACTAGAGAAGGTGCAAGACTTCTTCGAAGATGGAAAGCCTCTGAATTTCACCTTGCAGGCTTTGAAGTCCAAAGTCCCTGTTAGGGAGAATCCTGTGCAGTTCCCTTAGGGAGCACTTCACAAGATTAGGACTACAGGTGAGGGCAATAAATCCCCTTTGGTATCAGTCTGTACCACAAAGATTTAGTTGGTAGCTGTGGCTGAGCAGTCGGACTTATCTCAAGAGGGAGATGAGAGCAGTATTCAGGCTTTGCACAATAGGCCTTCAGTACTATGGCAGAAGGAAACACTGACCAAAGCTTTGTAGTTATATATATTTTACACACTTCTAGATAAAACGCATGCATCACTCATCAAGCAAGTTAAATTAAGTCAAAGGAAAAACATACACACTCCCAAGTTAAATTGTAGACCAAGTGAACAGAGTGAAAACTGAGAAAAACGGCAGTGTGACAACTACACACAAGGGATACTAGATCAATTCCTCACAAGGGAGGGAAAACACAAGTTATATAGAAAGTTTCCTACACACCCTAGCAACACTTCCCATAAGTTTGTGAACCAGTTTCAGCAAGACAGTGCATCAGTATAGGCAATACTTCTGAGCAAAATGGCATTTCACAAGGTTTAAAAATGGGAAGGAAAGGGTAGTTGTAAGAATGAGGTGCACCAGCACAGTTCTAGAGCGGAATCAATCTAAAGAAGGCAGATCCAACAAATGTGACCAGTCAGTAGGCCTGTGCCAAAGTCAGTTGGTACAGAGCAAGGGCCCAGGACCAAAATGTTCTTGTAGCTGCAGTCAATTAACGAATTTGAAAAGGTGGATGCAGAAGTTTTAAAGACCATGTTTAAGAGGGGCGGCCAACCCAACAGGTAGGTAAAGGATTTAAAACGCCATTAGTGCTACCTCGAAGAAAGGGCGGCCTGGCGGAACAATGTAACTTTAAATGAATTGGCTCCTGCGGTGGCGGTTGTTCCTGCAGTTCGGGTGATCCAGCAGAAGAAGAGACTCGTCGTGGAGGAAGGTTAGAGTTACTGCACTACCCAGGGATGAAACCAGCTGCAGTGCTGCCCGTCGAATAAAAGGTACGCTCCTTTAAATCGCAGTCCGGGTGGACGGGTGCCTTGCTACCCAGCCTCTAAGTTCAGGGAACGGGAGATTCGACCAAGGCAGGTCCGGGAAGGCGATTGGCAAACTGGTTGGCCCCACCAGCTTAAGGGAAGAACGCTCTTGCAGGTGAAGATCTTCTCTCGTCGTGTGGAGAAAAGTGGTGAGACGCTGCAGCAGGGCTTCACCGGTGGTTCAGTCGTTGCAGATGTCTTTGGCTTCTCTCCTCTTCGGCTTCTTAGTTCCAGTGGCGACGTCTTGCTCTTCCAGTCCTCAGGACCCTGCTTTTATGCAAAATGATCCCCATTCATACAGCCTAGCTGTCACTCACACAGTGGAGTGGTCATCCTGGCAGGAGACCCTCCAGCCTATCAGGATGGAGTGCGACATGGGTTGCTGAGGCAACCCTGTCCAGGGGTCCTACTGCTCTCCCCCCGGCCCCCTCCCACACACACAATGGACCCATCCCAGACTCTGTGGCGCCGAAAGGAGGGCTTCTCGACAGAAGCCCGCCAAAAGGACGAAACCAGGATCTCCGACCTGGGTTAGGGGTTTAGAGGAAGACACGAGAAATAAGTTATATTAAAGTTCTGGCAATAAAAACCTACCGGAGTAAAGTTAATATTAAAATACACCGGCGGTATGTTAGAGGCTGTCAGAAAAAGTGGTAGCCTCAAACAATGGGAAAATCCCATAGGGAAATATTCACGTTTGAATATTTATGGTAGTAACCACTGCCACCAGCCAGAAACCTTTGAGTGGGATGTACGGTACCCTCTTGAAAATGAACATAGGGGATACACTATTAACCCCTTCCAGTACCTCCATAGTAAGATGGGTTATACTGGTTTAGTTCATAGGATTTGACTAGTAAAGTCAATGGGGAGTCAGTCCCAGGGTATGGAGTCTGTTTGGGGGTCGCAGCGACACCCCTGTGTCACTGCACTGAGGGTGCTGTGGAAAACATGTGGAAAAAAGATGGTTCCTATGGGGTTGAGAAAGATCCCATAGGCATTAAACACAAAAATAGCCTAGCACACATAGCAAAAATGCCTGAGTGGGAAAAGTCTCACTCTTAGCAGGTAAAAGGAAACAAACCCTTCAAATCCAGCAAAGCTGCTTGGGGGCTCTATAGGTAAGGGAAATTAGCCATAGAATGAGAATTCTCCTTAACAGTCCCAAATTCAGAGAGGTTCAGATACTCACAGCTGAGACACTGGCTCTCGAGCAGTATCATAAAAAATCTTGGAAGCAAAGACCTCACAACCCTGGAGCGAACCCTCACTGCGATTGCCCCTAGAGGTAGAATATCAACCCCCTACAAGATCCTTGCAAGAACCGACCCAACCTGCAAAGAACCATACATGCTCAGATGGGAGACATGGGGAGGCCCATTGAACCGGAGGAATGGGACCACATCTGGACCAGAGCGCACAGAAGTTCCAAATGTGTAACTAACAAGGAGGGGGGCATTTAAAGTATGCTATAGGTGGTATCGAACTCCAGAGACGCTCAAATGTAACACTGCGATTCCCCCGCTGTGTTGAAGAGGGTGCCCGGACAAAGGTACGCTATCACCTACTATGGACATGCCCCAAGGCTACCGAATTCTGGAAAGCTGTTAGACCAAGTCAACATGATCACTGGCCTCACAATTCCATGGGACCCTGGCATCGTCCTATTGGGAGCAAGCGGCGAGGGCCAATTCCCTCTGTCGGGCCACAGAGCTGAACTATGCGCCCACCTACTCGGAGGGTCCGGCAGTACAGATGTGGTGGATAGTGTTGGGACATAATAGCAGCTGAGAAAATAACAGCCCTTCTGTTTGGGAACAGACACATTTTACCAAACCTGGGTGCCATTCCTGGACTACACACACATACCCAGGCCTGGCCCGACAGCCTCCCTCCGATGGATGAACAAATATGATTATAGAGAAGGCCGGAAGTACAGGACACAAGCCACAGACAAGGGAAGCCAGCGGTAAAGACATAATGGCCCGGAACTGCCTCTGCCCTCCTCATCCCCTCCCCTCCCCTACTCTCACACTAGCTAGAGCACATACAAACTAATGGCTTGGTACCATGCAGGTCCATACCGCTCCTGATGAGATCCTGCAACCCAGACAGCGTTCGCTGTTTCTGTCTCTGGATACACAACCCATAGTCTCCCCTCCCCCGGTCATCCCCACTGAGACTTTACAGTCTTGTCTTTGTTCATCTCTATTGTATTTTGTAATAAGCAACTGAGTGCGGTTTTCGGCGCATGTAATATAATACCGTAATGCCTGTAGAAAACCAATAGTTTAGAAAAAAAGTGCAGGGACTGTAAATCCAAGATGTCCATCAGACACGCACCGTATCTGCTTGTGGTGTCTGGGCGAGAGCCATGACATGGACGACTGCTCGAAGTGCCAGTTGTTGACTGCCAAGGCTTGCAGGAGCGTAAGGGGAAGTTGCAGGTAGGTCTGGTATCCAAACCCCATGAATACAAAACTACTCGTCTTTCCACCAACTCGAGGGGTGACTCCCTGTCGGAGGCAGTCCACGGGGTCTCTGTCCCGGAGTGGTTCTCACTCCTCGTCAAGGAACTCCAGGAAGCGGCATCACTGGTCGCCTTCCCCTTCCCCGTCCTCGTTGGATGATTGGTCCGCGAGGAAAGTGGCTTGCCCCACTAAATCCTCTACGCCGGAGGAGTGGTAGGCATTCAGGGATAAAATGCTTGCAATTTTTCAATCCCAGGGCAGTGCTCCGTCTGACTTCGGTTGAAGCCTGCGGGGAACGGTCGCGGTCGGACACTCTCCGGGCCCTGGCAGTCGGTGCGATAAACATCAGGAACCGTAGAGGTACCTTTCGGACAAGGCTCCAGTAGATCGCCAGACGTGTGCCTGATCAGGTTGTGCTAGTCACACCCGACAAGACCGTCTAAGTCTCTGAAGGGGTCGGAAGATGTCAACACCATTGTCGCTGTGCCCCTAGAGTGCAGCTGTCGGGGCCTTGCCCTCGGCCAGGACCTTGGAGCCCTTGGCACCCTTGTCGAGGCCATTGGCGCCCTCAACGCCATTGGGCACTACAGGCCTGAATTTGCCTGTGGGAGCCCCCTAGAGCTGTGGAACCTCAGAGAAAGGCTGTCTAAGACCGAGACTTCCTCTTGACTCCAGGTCTGCTCCTGTACCCAGGAGGGAGTTATTTCATTCTCTACAGGATATCAGAGGACGAGGACAGGTCTGATGTGGAGTTGGAGCCTTTAGATGCTCCTGAAGCTCCTGACCTGGTCTTTTCCGAGGACAGTCGGCTGAAGATCTACGTCAATCTTTACATGCCAGTGGCCTGGACACATTTCCTGAGATGGAGTTTGGCAGGCCAGAGCCTGGGGTGCATGCTGAATCCTATAGGAGGCTGATGTCGAGGATCACGGCGTACCTGGGGTGGTCCGGCCCTCCAGTTGAATTCGATCAGATGACCTGACTGACATTTTAGATCAGGGTCCGTCCACTGACCCAGTGTCGCCTTTTCACATGGTGTTACAGGAAAGGGTGGCTGCTGCTTGAAACACCCCGTAGTCTCTTCCGGAGGTTAACAAGTCCTTGACTAAGATACTGCCCATCCAGTAGCAACCCCAGCTACCTATCCACACACCCCACTCCTGAGATTTAGGTGGTTCGGGCGGCCACGGCCACCTCGAGGTAAGCGACATACTCTACCATTCCTCCAAATAGGGACGACAATTGCTTCAATGGTTAAGCACGCAAGGTATTTTGGGCTGAGAGTATGGCCCTTAAATCTGCCAACTCCACCTGTGCCTTGGCCAAATTATTGCACTCTGTGGAATTCTCTGGCGGCTGAGCATATTCCCGATGGGGAAGAAAGGGATCGGTTCCTTGCTATAGTGCAGGATGGCAAGGATGCCATGTGTGAATACCTTCAGTCTGGGTTGGACACGGCAAATAGTGTCAGCTGGTCCATGGCTGGGTGCACAGTGATATGCAGGTTTGCATGGTTGCGAATGTCGGGCTTTGCACTGGATGTGCAGGCCCGTCTTCTCATCATGCCCTTTGACCGTTGATTTGTTTGGCAGCAAGGCTGACGAGAACCTTGAGGTTGCAGACCTCCAAAGCAGCTGCTAAATATTTGGGGGCAGCTGTGCGTCAACCTCTGCCTTTCCGTCCTAGGGGACAGCAGTAAAGGGGTTCCTTTTGTTATTACTACTCTTTTGGTAGAGCGAGAGGAGCGGCCAGTCTAAGGCGCCACCGTAAGGGTCCTCACAGGGACGAGGTACCAAAGCAGCTGCCTCTTTGCCTTCAGGCGCTACCGCGCCGAAACGGCTGAGGCCAGGTCTCATTGTTCGCCAGTTGGGGGCAGACTGTCTCAGCATCAGATGCATGCGTTTGGAAAATAGCCCACGGATTCTGCATACCCTTCCTAAATCTGCCTCGCGCCAATCCACCGGGGAAACTCTCATTGAAGATTCCGGATCCGCACCTTGTGCAGGAAATCTTGACCCTGCTGGAGAAAGGCGGTATAGAACTAGTGCCTGTGGCAGATGGGAACAAGGGCTAGTATTCCCCATATTTTTTGATTCCCAAAAAACATGGAGGACCAAGACCCATCTTGGACTTGTGTCGCTTGAACAAGTTCCTCAGGAAGGACAAGTTCAAGATAGTCACACTTTCTCGGGTCCTTCAGGCCCTTTGACCTCAGGATTGGTTGGTGACATTGGACCTACAGCATGCTTATTTTCATGTGCCGATCCATCCAAAGCACAGAAAATACCTGAGGTTGGCTGTTGGCAGCTCAGACGTTGTTCCGGGTCCTGCCGTTCATGTTCCCGCCCCAAGGGTCTTCACCAAGCTCATGGTGGTGGTAGCGGATCTCAGGAGAGGGGAGTTCATGTCTACCCCTATCTGGATGACTGGTTGATCCGAGCGCGTTCTCCCAAACAGGCCTTGGATCATCTCAGCCTCACCTGCTACTGCCTTCACAAGCTGGGCTTTTCCCTAAAGTCCATATGACACCTTCCCAACAGCTCAAGTGCATCAGGGCTGTGTTGGACACTTCCTTGGCAGTGCTCTCCAGCCAAGGTGAGGGCTCATCATTGTCCAGATGGTCGACAAATTTCAACATCCCGGGGGTCTCCCGGCTTTCAAATTCTTAAGGTTGCTTGGCCTAATGGCATCCTGCATTCTTCTGGTGCCAGAGCCCAGACTGCGGATGAGATCCTTTCAATGGACCCTCGGTACGCAATGGTCCCAATTCTGAGGCAAGATGTCGGATCTTCAGATTCTGCTCATGGTCTTGCAGGATCTTCTATGGTGGGGCAGCGAAGGGAATTTTATGAAGGGAGAGCCATTTTGACAAGTGTCCGGAGGTGACAGCAGTGATGGCTCCTTCCCTCACAGGTTGGGGAGCTCACTCCAATGAGCTGACCACCAGCTTCGTTGGTCTCGTTCGGAGTCCAGACTTCATACATTTTTTGGAGCCGAGGGCCATCAAGCTAGCCCTGATCATGACTGACAACAGTGGCCATGCATTACCTCAACGAAAAGGGGGGACGAGATGTAGGGTTGCTCCTGCTGTGCAGAGAGGTGATGCAGTTCTGGTTCTAGGCCATACAGCAAGGAATCTCACTCCTGCCAGTTCATCTGGCCGCAGAGGAGAATGCGGCGGATGCTCTGAGCAGGCAGAGCGCGGTCTCCCATGAGTGGTAGCTATCTCGGGAAAACTTCACCCTTTGGTCTATCGAGCCTCAAGCTCCACCGATTCTACTTCCGATCAACAGGGACCCGTTTTCGGCGTGTTTTCGCTCCTTGGAGGATTCCATAAGATTTTTGAGGCCTACCCTGCATGGAAATGGCCCAGGACAAAGGAAACATGACGCCTGGATCGAAGCTGTTCAGAAGCTGCCCTGCATGCGGATTACAGAAGGTCTTCAAGGAAGATGAGCACTCAGTGCCTCTACTTCCTTTACAACGACAAATTGCACGTGGAGAAGGACTGTGCGTTATGTAAGAACATGTCCGAACAGACAATGAAGGATCGTCACGTTCGATTCACCAACTGGCTGGAAGGGAAAAGCCCAGCAGCAGGTGAGAAGGCAAAGCACTGAGTCCGCGGGTGCCGATGGTTCGGGCTCCTTGGCTGCCAGGCAGGACTCTGTCACCAACGCCATCAACCACGAGCCAACGCTCTGGCTCGGTGAAGAGGAAGTCAGAGAATCCGGATAATCTTCGGGAGAATCCCCAGTCAATCCTGACGGCGGCAGCCGAGGGGGAGCGAGGCAGCGACCCTCCCCCAAGGTGAAGTCCTCAGGCACGTCCAAAGTGGTCAAGGCCCTGATTTACCCAGCGAAGGACTCGATCGAAGGAGTCGTGGTGGCCCTTGGGAAGCCTGTGGGGGCTACCCCAATGGAGACTACTTCCGGGCTGAGTTTCCCTGCCACCTCGGAGGGAATCCTCTTTTCAGCCTATCGATAAGACCCCCGTGAAACCCTGGGTGGAGAAAAGGGGGGGGCACGGTAGCCATAAGATACAGATACCACCTCTGAAGATGAGCTGGCTGGTGTTACAAAGATCCTGGACAAGAGGTTCGAGGAAGTCCAGTCCTACAGGAGGGATCCCGACGAGGTGGACGTACAAAGCGACAGACCCGACGACCGTGGAGGAGACGGAGGACCCTACTCCCCAGCCGTCGCAACCAATGCATATGCCACAGGACAACTCTGGAGCAATCTTGATGGCTATCCAGGCCCTGTGTACGGAGCTAAGGACAAGGTTGCCCTTACCCCCAGCAGACGATCCAGCGGTGCCTGGACCGTCGTGAAGCCCACCGAACAAGCAGATGCGAATCCATCCTCCCCCTCCTTTCCAGCCTTCACTTCCTTCCTTCACCGAGGGATGAGACGGAGACTTGGACAGACGATGGTGGTGATGATGGGACGGATCTCCCATCACCTCCTGCCCGGGCCTCCCCTCCCGACGAAATTGGCTCCTTTCACGCCATGATCGCCAGGGCTTCGGAGCTCTTCCAACTTTGTCCCGAAGAACGAGAGGGTTTCCTCTACCAACGACAGCAGGCCAAGAGGAAAACGGTCCTCTACCATTGGTAGATAACATCTGGGACGAAGGACTCGCTGCTCAAGAACCCATCTATGGCTCCTGCGAAGAGGGACCAGTATGAGTAGTAGTACTGGGCCACAGATTCCTCCCCAATGTGCCTTAAAGCTCAGCTGTCTCCGGATTCGGTGGTGTCTGCAGGTGGACACGGACATTGCCGACACAGGCTTTTGCCAGATGTTCAACAGCGTTTGCCATCGCCAATGGCTCAAGGCCACAGATTTCCGTCAGGATGTGCAGACCAGGGTACTGGACATGCCCTTCGACGGGAACAACCTGTTCAATAAGGCAGCGGAAGAGTCACTGCAGGCCAAGGCGGAAACAGACGGCCCGGGCCTTGGGTTCTTTCCAACAAGGCGGCCCTTTCAGACCCCCAGAGGCAAGTCTCAAGGTGCCTCCAAAGGATTTGGTGGCAGTTCATCATTGTACCGCCAAGCCGACCGTTCATCGTTGTTAGGCAGAATCCTCTGCAGTACGCTTGGGGAACACAACAGACAATGAAGTCTACAAGTGGCAGTACAATTTCACCTTCGGTTCAAGCATGTACTACAGTTAGTGGTAGCAGAGCAGCCAGACTTATCTCAAAAGCAAATGAGCAGTAATAGGGATTGCACAAAGGACTACAATCACTGTGACTCAAGCAAACACTGACTCAAGGTTTCTGGTTTAAAATAAGTACATTTATTTTTAAACAATCTGTTCACAAAACACTTCAGTTCTATTAAACAAAACCACACTCTAAAATATACCACACACAACAAATTCCTTTGGTTCAAGTCAATTCAAGGTAAGGACATTGGGATTTGACAGACCAGTGTTGCGAAACAAAAGATGTTACCCGGTGTTTAAGCAACGCTCACTTTTTGACAGTAATGACAGTTCGGTCTTAAAGATAAGCGTACCCGCGGGAAGAATTGTAACCGTAGTCAACACATTTAGCACACTGAATAAAAATCAAGGAAATGGGGATGAAAAAAATCATAGGCAATACTTTTGGCAAGGCACTCTAATTATAGGGCGTATTCTAAGAGATAAAGTCAATAGTCCTGCGCCAGTGTCAAATGGCGCAGGGCTCTGTTGATCACACGAGTAGAACAGTTCGAGAATAACGTTGCCAGGAGTACTTGGATATTGTCAAAGGGAGGCAAGTTATAAGAGGGAAGGAAGAAAGGACAAGCCTTTGACAAGGAAAAGGGTTCACCCCGATTCCTCCAGGTCGGACGGAGAGAACGACCCAATGGACACAGTACCTTATTCGAATGAAGAAAGCTGGTTCCACGGCAGTTGTCCCTGCAGACTCAGTTCCTGAAGCTTCAGTTGTGGGGACAAGGACGTCTGGAGCGATCTGCACTACCCAGGGATGAGGCCAGCAGCAGCAAAGCAACAGTGAATAAAAGGTGTGTGCGCGCCTTTAAAACAGGAGATGGCTATCCAGACCACTACAGCTTTGTGCAGCAATTTCGACCCAGGAGAGGATTCTCTGGATGTAGAAAGATGAGCTGGTTGATCCCACCAGGCTCAAGGGAAGAAGACTCCAGACTGGATCTTCTGTCGTTGAAGGGTAGATGGCTCAGGACTGCAGCAGGGCTTCACCGGGACTCGGGAGTTGCAGCAGCCGTCTTCTCCGCTTCTCTTCGGTTCTTGTAGTTCCAGTGGTGACTGACTTCTCCAGCATGGGGTCTGGCATGGATTCACATGCTCATGAATATTCCCCGTCAGGCTGGGAATCCTCGGTAAAGAAAAAATCAGTATCAGTTTCGTTTCTTTCGTAGTAGTAACCAATCACTGATCTCTGCATCATACTGACCACAGCCAATGACTGCCCTCTACCTAAGCCCCGCCTCTGGCAGCCATCTTCAGATTTTTACCGCACGTTCAAGTGTTGGGATCCTCGTGCTATTGCTCTCGAGCGTTAGTGCTATTTTTTTCACGTTTTTTCTCAAAAAACTTCTATTTTTCGGTCAAAAGAGCCTCAAGCTCCGTTTCTTCATCCGATCGACGGGGACCTGTGTCGGATTCGTCTACGCCCCTCAAGGGTGAAGATTTCGTCGAGCCACGCTTTTGGAGGACTCCAGAAGTTTCTCAAGCCCATCTCGGACATGGCCCAGGAGAAGGGAAGCTCGACGCCCGGAAAGCTGTTCAGGGTCTGCCCTGGATGCCAGCTTCAGAATGTCTTTAAGGAGGACGAACACTCCCTTTGTCTTTACTGCCTACATGAGGACAAGACGCACGTGGAGAAGGACTGTGCGTTTTGCGGCAATATGTCGGAGCGGACCATGAAGGACCGCCATCAACGTCTCGCCAACTGGCTGGAAGGGAAGAGCCCGTCAGGCGAGAAGAAGAAGTCCGAGTGGTCTTCTAAGACCTTTGAGGACGCCCCGGCGAAGGGGGTCCAACACAAGGCCAAGCACCGCGAGTCCGCTGGCACCGGGAGCGCCGAACGGATCGGGCTCTACGGGCGCCAGGCAGGGCGCATCCTCCCCGGCGCCATCAACCACGAGCCAACGCTCTGGTTCGGGTAAGAGGAAGGCCGAGCACCCGGCGAAGCTCCTGGAGAGACCCCGGTTGAGCTCAAAGGCCCCATCGGAGGGGGAGCGAGGCAGTGACCCTCCCCACAAGGAGAAGGCGGTGAGCGCACCTAAGGTGGTGAAAGCCTTGATCCATCCGGCCAAGGCCTCTATTGAGACAGTCGCTGTGGAGGCTACACCAGTGGTGGCGACCTCGGGGCTCAGTCTCCCTGCCACTGCGGAGGGAGTCCTTTTATGCCCATCGACAGGACCCCCGTGAAACCTCCGGAGAAGAAAAAGGGGGGGCAGGAGGTCGTCGTGGATTCGGCGTCAACCTCTGAGGAAGAGCTGATCGAAGTCTTAAGCCACGGCGTTGGCGTGGAAGAAGACCAGCCCGTCGGGAGGGATCCCGACGTAGGAGACGATAACGTCGAGGGTGCCGACGGGGCCCCTAACCGCCCGTCGGACTCCCCTCAACCAGTGCCGCAAGACAACTCAGCGGCTATTTTGTTGGCTATACAGCCCTTATGCTCGGCGATAAGGACGAGACTGCCGTTACCACCAGCGGAGGAACCGCTCCCGACGGGGGACCCGGAGCCAGGCCCTTCTGGGAGCCCTCCCCCTAAGAGAAGGATTCATCCTCCACCTCCTTTTCAGCCATCGCACCCTGTTCAGCCCTCCTCCCGTCCACGACTCGCGGGGATGATACAGGGACTGACACGGCCGCGACGGGTACGGACGACGAGGATCTGCCGTCGTCACCTCCCACCCGGGCTTCCCCGCCCGACGAGATTGGATCGTTTCACTCCATGATCACCAGGGCATCCGAGCTTTTCCAGCTCTGCCCGGAAGAGAAGGAAGGTTTCCTTTATCAACGGCGCGAGGCCAAGAGGAAGACTGTCCTCTGTACCTCTACTGGACGATATTTGGGATGAGGGCCTCGCCCTCAAGAACCCATCCATGACGCCGGCTAGAAGGGATCGGTACGAGAAGTACCGGGTCCCGGACGCGGCCCCCTTGTGCCTTCGGGCACAGCCGACCCCGGACTCGGTCGTCTCCGCGGCGGCCAGGAAGACAGCGGGGGGGGGGGGCGGGGGGGGGGGGGGGGGAGGGGCGCGGCCTCTACGTTGACCTCCCCGCCAGACGGCGAGGGAAAGAAATTAGATATGATGGGACATAGTCATCTAGTCTGCAGCGACGATGATTAAGGCGGCCAACACCTTGGCTATCGTAGCCCGCTACGACAGGGAGTTGTGGTACAAACTGGCCCCCCTGCTGGACTTCCTACCGGACGACAAGAGGGCGGAAGCCCTAGAGATCCTGCAGGAAGGAGAGGTGGCGTCGGACCATGCCATTACGATTGCGACGGATGTCGCTAACACTGGATTTCGCCAGTTGGGCAACGGCGTGTGCCTTAGGCGGCGTGGATGGCTCAAGGCTACTGACTTCCGTCAGGACGTGTAGACCAGAGTCTTGGACATGCCATTCGACGGAAACAACCTGTTTGGGAAAACAGTGGACGATTCCCTTCAAGCCATCAAGGCGGACACGGAGACGGCCCGGGCTCTTGGGGTTCTCCAGCAACGGCGGCCGCCCTTTCGGAGCGGCGGAGGCAAACAGGGTGCCTCCAAAGTTTCCGGCGGCAGATTTTCCACCTACCGTCAAGCGGCCCGTTCGTCGTCGCAGGAAGCTTGCAGGGGACGAGGCAAGTCAGGCGGACCCCGCCGTCGTCGCCAAGGAGGACAAGGCGGCAAAGCAGGACTGAACCGGCCGTGGGGTCGGGCCCCCACCGAAGCACCCCGGTGGGAGGCCGGCTGGCGAGCTTCATCAGCGTGTGGGAGTCGATCTCCACCGACTGTTGGGTCACGCGCTCGAGTTTCTAAAGAGGTGCCCGCGCGTCCCCCCTGTGGCCAGGAAAGAACATCACGTCCCTCAACTTCTCTTGGAGGTAAAGGCGATGCTCAAGAAGGGCGCCATTGAGCTCGTCCCAAAGAGGCTTCGGGGCTCCGGAGTTTACTCAAGATACTTCCTCGTGAAGAAGACGAGAGGATGGCGTCCCATCCTGGACCTACGACGACTGAACAAATTCATCAAGGCACAGAAGTTCCGGATGGTCACCCTCCAACACGTCCTGGGTCAGCTGGAGGAGGGCGATTTCCTGTCGTCGTTGGATTTGGAGAATGCCTACTTCCATATCCCCATCCTAAAGGGACACCGAAAGTTTCTCAGGTTCGTGGTCCAAGGGCGTCACTACCAGTTCAAAGCCCTTCCCTTCGGTTTGAGGTCGGCTCCCAGGGTGTTCAAGTGCCTCGCACCGGTGGCGGCGCGACTGCGCCGAGAGGGGATCCACGTCTACCCCTACCTGGACGACTGGCTCATCCGAGCGAAGACTAAGGAGCTCGCCGTGGAGCACACGGCGAGGACCGTCCAACTTCTCACAGACCTGGGATTCTCCATAAACTACGCCAAGTCCCACCTGGTGCCCGCGCAAGACGCACTGTTTCTGGGAGCGAAGCTCGACAGTGTCGCTTCTGGCCTCTCCGTCGGAGGAAAGGACGAGGGCCATCTTGGGCAAGGTGCAGCGGATGCTGGTTGCGGACGCTGCCAGTGTGAGGTCCATAAAGTCCCTCCTCGGAATGATGTCTTCTTGCATTTACCTCATCTGCCTGTGCAGGCTCCGGATGCACCCGTTGCAGGAGTTCCTGGACGCGCGCTGGATCCAGAAGGGCAGCTTCGAGGAGAGGATCACACTCAACGAGAGTTTCCGACGAGCGATCCGGTGGTGGGGCACCCGCGTGCATCTGATGGCGGGCATGGACTTCCAGACCCCCGGCCACCAGGAGACAGTGACCACGGATGCCTCCCTGGAAGGGTGGGGAGCGCACACCGAAAATCTGCACGCGAGAGGCCTTTGGCTCCCGACGGAGAAGTCCCTCCATATCAACGTCCTGGAGCGCCGTGCAGTGTTCTGGGCCCTCGGGTCCTTTCTTCCGTCCCTCAAGGGCAAGGTGGTGAGGATCTTCACCGACACCACCACCATGTTCTACATCAGGAAACAGGGCGGAACCAGGTCCCCAGCCTGTCCAGGGAGGCGCAGGATCTGTGGCATTGGGCCGTCGTTTAAGGTGCCGTTTCATCTGGCAGGGATAAAAAAACACCATTGCCGACTCACTCGGCAGGGAGCTGCGCTCGTGCCACGAGTGGGAACTACGGCAGGATCTATTGGACCGCCTCTTCCGACGGTGGGGCACACCCCAGATCGATCTGTTCGCGACGGCGACGAACTGCCGGAGGTTCGCCAGCAGGTTTCCCCAGCCGAGGAGCATGGGCGATGCTTCCTCGTTCCCCTGGGAGGGCCTGTTTCTATAAGCGTTCCCTCCATTGCCATTGCTGATCCGGCACATCAACCAGCTCAAGAGGTCACGGTGCAGGATGATCCTCGTCGCACCTGCGTGGCCGAGGCAGATATGGTTCCCGGACCTTCTGGACTTGTCAGCGTCCCCGTCAATCAAGCTGCCAGTGGACGCGGATCTGCTCTCCAGGGAAGGAGGCGCCATCCTCCATCACGACCCGAAGTCGCTGAACTTGCAGGCCTGGCTCCTGCAGCGCTAGAGTTTGGAGGATACGACATACCGGCCGACTGCAGAGAGGTTCTTGCAAAGGCCAGGGCGTCCTCAACTCTTAAATGCTACGGACACAAATGGAAGAGGTTCTCTGTCTGGTGCCACGCACAGAAGATTAACCCTCTACGGATTAGGGCTCCCCAAGTACTGCCGTACCTATTGACGCTGGCCAAAGCTGGACTGGCGCACGCATCCATCAAGATTCATCTTGCTGCGATCTCCCGATACACCAGAACCACGGGGCGGACGTCTTTGTGGTCTCATCGTCTGGTGAAAGAGTTCATGAAGGGACTGTTCAGATCGTTCCCGCCGGTGAAGGCTCCGGCCCCGGCGTGGGAGCTCAACGTGGTGCTGACCAAGCTCATGGGACCTCCGTTCGAGCCTCTGCACTCGGCTCCGTTGAAGTTCTTGTCGTGGAAAACCGCGGTTCTTGTGGCCATCACCTCCGCACGACGGGTGGGAGAGATCCAGGCCCTTTCCTGCAAGGCCCCGTACTTGACTTTTCACGACACGAGGGTAGTGCTCAGGACGCACCCCTCCTTCATGCCCAAGGTGCCGTCGGACTTCTACCTCAACGAACCCTTGGTGTTGCCTGTTTTCTTCCCGTCGCCTTTGTCGCCGGCTGAAAGGACTTTGCACTCGCTGGATGTTGCTAGAGCGCTGAAGTTCTACGTGGACCGCACAAAGTATTTTCGAAAGACGTCACAACTCTTGGACCTGTCAATCAGGGGATGGCTCTCTCGAAGGCTTCCATTTCCAGATGGCTCTCCGGCTGTATCATGTACTGTCATCGGTTGGCAAATCGACCGCTGCCTGGCCGTCCGAGAGCCCATTCCACCAGAGCGATCGCAGCTACCACGGCGTTCCTATCTGGTGTGCCCTTGCTGGACATCTGCAGGGCTGCTACGTGGAGGTCGACGCACACCTTCACGAAATTCTACTGCGTCGATCGGGATTCCAGGGAGGAGTCCAGGGTCGGCCAAGCAGTGCTGCGCAACCTGTTCGCCTAAGGTGAGCCTGGTGAGGAGGTAAGACTTGCTTAATGTTGAGTTTTATGTAATGCTTAATGTTGAGCCTTTGCCACCTCCCGTGGTTGTGCATGTGGGTACTGCTATGTATTTATTCATGAGCATGTGAATCCATGCCAGACCCCATGCTGGAGAAGGATGGGTCTGGCATGGATTCACATGCGAACCCTCCCGCCTACCCCTCTGCGGCTCTTCACTTGGTCATACTGCCACTTCAGCCCAGAGGCGGGGCTTAGGTAGAGGGCAGTCATTGGCTGTGGTCAGTATGAGACAGAGATCAGTGATTGGTTACTACTACGAAAGACAGATCAGAAACTGATACTGATTTTTTCTTTACCGAGGATTCCCAGCCTGACGACAGGGACTATTCATGAGCATGTGAATCCATGCCAGACCCATGCTGGAGAACAGTTACAGGTAAGTAACTTGTTCCTTCCAGCTCAAGAGTCCTGCCTCTTATGCCAAAATCCCCCATTCACAGAGTTTGGCTGTTAATCACACAGCAGGGGGGATTGTCAAGCCCGGACAACCACCTCAGCCAATGGACACAAAGTGCGACTTGGGTCTCCAAGGAGACCCTGTGCAGGGGGTTACTAAACCCCTCCCTCACATTCAGCCCACTTGGATACCAAAGGAGGGCTTCTTTGCAGAAGCCCGCCAAAGGACGGTGAACAAAGGCAAACCTGGTTTGCCGCGCAAGGTAAAACCCAAGAAAGATATTAACACAAAGAAATGGCGACTAAACACGACCGGAGCCAAAATAAAATGTATTTGGTCAAGCAGGTTTATGTTCGAGGCTAATGCAATAGCCTAAAACAGTACCATGTTTATATAGTATAATTGCAGTAGAAAAGAGGGTAGATGCCACTGCCACCAGCCAAGTCTTGGTGTTAAGGGAGCGAAACAAGGCTCCTGGAGGTACAGACAAAAAGGTTTGGAGCTAATCCTTTCTAATACTCCATATAAGATGGGGTGTCCTGGGTCTGTTGGTTAATGACTACATAAAGTAAATGGCAACTTAACCTGCTTCTGGGGGACAGTAGTCAGCCCCAAAGAAATGGAGTCAGTGGGAAGTCTGAGACAACCCTGCGTCACTGCACTGAAGGTGCCCACACAAGAGTTGGGCTCATGGTTTGGTGTGGCTCCAGAGCCCAAGATCACAGGCAGTAGAAATACACATGGCAAAACACATGTAAGAGTGGGGAAAAAGGTTCACACTTATCAGGTGGAAAACATAAACCCCAGAAATCCAGCAAAGCTGCTGAGGGACTCACTAGGTAAGGGAAATTAGCCATAAATGAGAATTCTCCCTAAACAATTGTCGCAGGAGGCCTACAAAGGCCGCAGCAAGGCCGGAGGACGTCGTCGCCGAAGAGGCCAAGGGTCCAGGGCCTCAGCGAAGCAAGATTGAACCGGCCGCGGTGTCAGGCACCCACCGAAGCACCCCGGTGGGAGGCCGGCTGACGCAATTCGTCAGCTTGTGAGTCCATCGCCACCGACCGTTGGGTACTGGACGCGCTGGCCCATATGGACACTCTGGAATGTAAAGAACGTGTCCCTGTTTAACACCTGTGGCCAGGAAGGAAAACCACGTGTCATAGCTACTTCTGGAGGTCCGAGCAATGCTGAAAAAGGCCGCGATAGAATTTGTCCCAAAGAGTCTTTGGGGCTCTGGAGTGTGCTCGCTGTACTTCCTTGTCCGAAAGAAGACCGGTGGTTGGCGACCCATCCTGGACCTTTGTCGTCTGAACAAATAAATAAAGTCCCAGATATTCTGGATGGTCGCCCTTAAGCACGTCCTGGGACAGCTAGAGGAAGGCGACTTCCGATCGTCGCTGGACTTGGAGGATGCCTACTTCCACATCCCCATGCTCAAAGGACATCGAAGGGTCCTACGGTTCGTGGTCCAAGGACGACACTATCAGTTCAAGGCCCTTCCCATCGGTTTGAAGTCGGCGCCCAGGGTCTTCAAGTCCCTGCACCGGTGGCGGCGTGTTTGCGCCCGCAGGGGATCCACGTTTACCCCTACCTGGACGATTGGCTCATCCGAGCAAAGTCATAGGGAGCTCGCCGTAGATCACACAGCGAAGACCGTCCAACTGCTCACAGATCTGGGATTCTCGATCAACTTTGCAAAATCCCACTGGGTATCGTCGCAAGACGCCCTGTTCCTGGGAGCCAGACTTGTCAGTGGCGCGATTGGCTTCGCCGTCGGAGGGAAGAACGAAGGCCATCCTGGGCAAGGTACAACGGCTGTTGACCATGGACAGGGTGAGATCCATCAAGTCCCTACTCTGCATGATGTCAACGTGCATCTACCTCGTGCGCCTTTGCAGGTTGCGGATGCGCCCACTGCAGGATTTCCTACACGCCCGTTGGATGCAAGCAGCGGGCAGTTTCAAAGACAATCTCCCTCAACAAGACGTTCTGCAAAGCAATCCGGTGGTGGGGCAACTGTGCGCATCTAGTTGCAGGTATGGCCTTTCAGACTGACACATCAGGAGACTGACGCCTCCCTGGAAGGATGGGGAGCACACACCAGAGATCTCCACGCAAGAGGCCTTTGGCTCCCGGAGGAGAGGTCACTACAATTTGTCCTGGAGCTCCGAGCCATGTTCGGGGCCCTCGGGTCGTTCCTCCGTCCCTCAAGGGCAAGGTGGTGAGGGTCTTCACTGACAACACATTCGGAAGTAAGGAGGCACCAGATCACCAGACTTATCCAAGGAAGTGCAGGATCTGTGGCACTGGGCCGTTGCCCAGGGGATGTTCCTGTTACTTCCACCTGGCAGGAGTAAAGAAGACTGTCGCTGACTCGCTCAGCAGGGAGCTGCGCTCGTGCCACAAGTGGGAACTACGGCAGGATCAAGTGGATTTGCTATTTCAACGATAGGGCAGTCCCCAGGTAGATCTGTTCATGATGGCGACAAACACAAAGTGCCGGAGGTTCGCCAGCAGGTTTCCCCAGCCAGGGAGCATGGGTGTTGCATTTTCCTTCCCCTGGGACGGCCTGTTCCTTTATGCGTTCCCACCGTTGTCGTTGCTTCTGCGACTCATCAGTCAACTCGGGCCGTCCTGGTGCAGGATAATACTCGTCGCACCGGCGTGGCCGAGGCAGATATGGTTCCCGGACCTTCTGGATTTGTCAGCACCCCACCAGTCAAACTACCGACGGACACAGACCTTCTCTCCTGGGAAGGAGGCGCCATCCTACATCACGACCGAGGATCGCTGCACCTGCAGGCCTGGCTCCTGCAGCACGAGTTTGGAGGCTACGATATCCCGGCGGACTGCATGGAGGTCCTTGCAAAGTCCAGGGCGTCCTAGACTCTTAGGTGCTACGGGCATAAATGGAAGAGGTTCTGTCTGGTGCCGTGCACATGAGATCAACCCTCTATGGATTACGGCCCCTCAAGTGCTGCCATAGTTGCTATCGCTGGCCAAGGCAGGGCTGACACATGCCTCCAAGATTCATCTGGCGGCTATCGCCTGCTACACCAGGATCCGGGGTGGTTGTCGCTGTGGTCCCACTGCCTAGTGAAGGAGATGACGAAAGGACTGTTCTGCTTGTTCCGGCCGGTGAAGGCCCCAGCGTGGGAGCTCAACGTGGTGCTGACAAGGCTGATGGGCCCGCCATTTGAGCCTCTGCATTTGGCACCGTTGAAATTCTTCTCGTGGAAGACAGCTTTTATGTGGCTAGAGCGCCGAAGTTCCACGTGGACTGCACAAAGTTTTCGGAAAATATCATGGCTGTTTGTGAACTTTGGACCTGTGAACCAAGGGAAGGCCCTCTCGAAGGCTTCCATTTCCAGATGGCTCTCCAGCTGCATCATGCACGGTCACCGGTTGGCAAACCGACCATTGCCCGGCCGTCAGAGCCCATTCGACCAGAGCGATCACTGCTACCACAGCGTTCCTGTCTGCTGTGCCCCTGCTGGACTTATGCAGGGCTGTTACGTGGAGGTCGACGCACAGCTTCACGAGAGTCTACTGCGCCGACCGGGATTCCAGGGATGAGTCCAGAGAGTGCTGCGCAACCTGTTCGCTTGAAGGTGAGCCTGGTGAGGAGGTAAGCGATGCTTAATGTTGAGCCTTGCCACCTCCTGTGGTTGTGCATGTGTACAGCTATGTATTCTTGTATTCCTGAGCATGTGAATACATGCCAGACCCATGCTGGAGAACAATTTACAGCTAAGTAACTTGTTCCTTGCACCTGTTAATGTTCTTTCGATTATCCTCCCTTGTATTCCTCATAGCCCTCCCATCCCTCCCTCTTAATTGCTGATAATTTCTGTCATTTTACACCTTCCTTAATGTCTGGGTCACCCCTTAAGACAGCTGAGCATTGGAAGGGAACAACTAGAACTGAGGTAACAGTCGCTGCACATGTTACTGAAACCACCATCTACATTACGGTCAGTCACAATGGAGGCTGTCAAGGGCCACGACTCGTGACGCCTGACACTATGAACATTTTTTCCGAAGCTGCAAGCAATCTTATGAATACATCAAAGATGAAGAAGTGGGAGGAACATTACCTAGTGTAACCAATGTGTTCCTGTCTTTTATAGTATTCAGTTGCTCGGTCTGTTTCGTACACTTTGTTGCATGCTATTTGTTTTCGGGAGGATTGCCAATAAGCCTGCTCTTGGAGTGTATAGGCTTTCCCACAACAATCGTGTAGCTCTTTGGCATTCTGTTTGTTGCCTTGCAGCTTCTGTGCCCCTCACAGCTCCTGCTCTTCCATTCAGCGTCTCTCTAGGCTCTGGTGGTGAGCATGCTGCCTTCCAACACCTGCAAAGGCTCTGAAGCTTCTAGCCTGCATCTGGCATCCTCACAGCCTGGTGCTCCTTGCAGTCCGTTCCCATGTGTTCCTTCACCGAGCCAGTTGGCACCACGGACCTTGCACCAGCTCCTGTCCCCTGGTCAACACCTATACTTTCTCATCCAAGTAATTTTTACGGCAATGGTAAGATGAGTAGAAGCCATTGGGGAAGGGATTGTCCCTAGGGTTGTAGGAAGGGGCTCCATGGTCTATTGGTGGGGATACTGCGTCTCACATGTCATCCCCCTTAGGGTCTCCTCCCCTCATGCGATCCTCCCTCGCACAGCCACCCCCACAGGGTCAGGAGTGGCTGCCATCACCTGGCCACACGAGGTTACTCCTGGGACAGAAGTGATGACCTCACCAGATTCATCACACTACTCTGTTGTGCTCATTTCATTGTTAATCTTAGTTTGGACCTGTGCTTTCTGTTCATATAAATGAACAATCCTTTACATGGCGGGTAGACATTTTAAGCACATGGGTCTACAACCTTTGGCTGTCCAGATATATTGGACTAAAAATCCCATTAGTCTTAGCCAGCCTAGTTAATGGTGAGGATTAATGGTGGTTGTCCAAAACACATGAAGAAAAGCAGGTTGCTCTACCCCAACTGCCCTACCATCACTCACTCACCCACCCTACCCCTCTCTAGCCCCACTACCCGACCTACACTACTCTAGCACCACCCTAACCACTCTCTTCCTGGCAACCCAACCAATTTTCTAACCCTCCCTACCCACTCCCTCTCTACTCCCACCACCCCACCCTGCTACACCTCATCTCCCCCGTCTACCCCACCTTCCCATCCTACCCTCCTTTTTTCTCTACTCAACCCTACCCACTCTTGACCCCACCATGCAACCCACCCTACCCCAACCACCTTACCCCCGCTCATCCTTCCTATCACTCGCTTTATTTCTTACCCTTACCAGCTCATTTTCTCTTGCTCATTGATGTCAACCTCTATCAATGGCTTTCTCTCTTGCTCTATTCCACTTCATTCAATAGCACACCTGCACCCCTTGTCATAACCTCTTTTGAAACTTTACACACCCCTCCTTGCACCATTGTGCGTATGAATGCTAAAAACAGCAATAAACCCCAAAGCTATTGGCAATGCTTGTTTTACTCTGCAATCCAGATAAATGAGATACAATGTGGAAACCTTTGTCCCACCCCACTTATGCACTTGCAATGGCAGCTTAGCTTTTCTAGCATCCATTATATTTCTTTTGGTGTTAGTTAAACCAAATCGGTTTTGTCAATTTAACATGCTCAAGATGTTTCGGAAGGCAAAACCAGTGCTCCAGGCAAGAATTTGCGGTGGGAATATTTTACTCCCTATTTTTAAACTTTGAGAGTAAATTTGATTTTAAGAGTAAAAATGACTTTTTCCCCTTTGCAAGAGTAAAATGTATGACATCCAGCCGACATGTGCAAAAACTGTATGGAAATCATTACTATGTGGCAGCTTTCTTCATTGTGACAGAATACACCTTTCATTTTTTCTCTAAGGTCTGGCCATTTGACCTCCCCTGTATATATTTAAATGTTCAAATCACAACCTAGCTAATTATATAGTAAAGCATACAGGAATTTGTATTGTGTTGTGAGGTTTGATAGCAGAATTGTGTTTTGATGTTTAATGAAAGTCCTCATTTCCAGGATCTATTACTACCTAATGGTATGCCAATGATATGATACAACAGTGCAGAGAGGCAAGGGCTCCATGCTAAATTCTATATCTAATCTAATGGTCTAATTGTTATTTATATAGCGCTTTTGGCAAAGGGCTTTACATAGAACATATTTATCACACTTATCACCAAACCAAAGTCTGTACTCCTTTATCAACCTCGAAAGGCTGATTTGGACTTGCCGGGATTCGGACCTGCAACCTACAGATCACGCACAGTTTGGAGTGCCAAGTGCTGAACCATCTGAGCTATCTTATTGACTAACATCCATCAGAGGTCGGTTAATTGAGAACCAACTGAGGTATAATAATCACAGTACCTAGATGTTGGATGAACCATGTATGAAGAGCTACATAAAGTTAAATACCTATCTGGATTATCACAGGGACAGGTTTTGCTGAGTTTCAATTACCAATGTAACTTTCATTTGTTTGTTTTTGTACAGCGCTTCCACTTCCTGGAGAGTCAAGTTGTGGATGTTTTAATTGTAGGCTTGAAGATTTGAGGATAGAACACCTGTGATTGGTGTAATGACAATCACTCATCCTTGAGCAAAGACTCTGCTGCCACTGACCATTTATAGTAAAGTGCCCCATTGGCGGCAAAGTTGAACGGATGTAAACTATACCGTGCATACTCATCATTTTACAGTTTTTATAATTAGGGTGTACATTAAATTATAAGTGTAAAAGTGATCTGCTGCCGCATGATTATGAACACAGCACAGAAACTCTGAAAAATGCAATTGTGTAATACTGGTTTGCTTTCACTGGGAAAAAAGCATAAATTGTTACAAAATATTCTCAATAGCAACTTAGTTTTCCATATTATACAATCCTAAAATTCTAGGAAAATATGCAGTGCTTCTGAAGCTGAATGGAAAGAAACCTTTTATCAGTGTGCAGTTTTTTTTAAAGGCTTCACAGAAATACATTCTGTTTCAGAGGTGGCATGCAATTACATCCATGTGGATAAAAATCCAAAGAAGCCTTCTGGTTTGTCAAGTAACCTGACCTCTGCACTGCCCTTTGCTCTAAACCTGTGTAAATATACACAGGAAAATAATAAATCTGGCGTGTTTACAAGATTTTCATGCGTAAAAAGGCCTAGTACTCACCTTATCTGGAGGCCTAGGTAAAACTGTTTGGAGTCGAGGTGTTGCAAATTAGTTTCATTTATCCTGCATGTTATGGACTACAGCAAATGTATTTTTGGTTTTCTCCAGAGTCTTCCTGTCAAGGTACCTCCGAAAGCTCTGCCTGAGACTCCCAGACTGTCATCTGAAGCCCAAAGTAACACACCTCATGGTAAAGTAAAAATGAAGTGCATCTTCATAATTTTTTGGCTTGTGGTGTTGAGTGGCTTCTATCATATTGCAAATGTTGAAAATACGCAATTAATGGGTCTAAAAAAGCACACTGATCATATTTTGACTTACTGTGGCTCAAACTGTAGCTAAAAATGAATGAAACGATTGGAATTGGTGGAGGATAGGTTTCCACATGCCGTGCAGGATTGGTGGCCTACCTCGCAAAGATGTGAATTTCGTTTTTCCCCTCATGTGCTTTGTGGGATCTCCAGTGGTTAGTCTGGATTATTGCCAATTCTCCGGCATGGATTGACATGCTCATGAGTATTCCCAGTCAGGCTGGGAATCCTCGGTTAAAAAAAACTTTAGAGTAAAGTGTTTCTCCTCTAAACCAATAACTGTCCTTCCGGTCCTACTGTCCCATCCAATAATAGTACTTTCCCTAAGCTTCCCCCCTGGTGGCCATCTTCACATTTTTACCGCAATTGTCAGTGTTGGGAGCCTTTATTGCACTCTGAGCTATTTTCAGCACATTTTGGCAGTGTTTCTTTATCGTTCGACCGGAGGTCAGTTACTGGCAGCAGGCACCCGCTGTTGGTGAAGATCATAATACATTGCAGATCTTCCATCAAAGTTTCGAGAAGGCCTACTTCACGTCTTTCCACCATGACCGAGGGAAAGAGATGCCTCTTCAAACTCTGCGCAAAATGTGGATTGAGGAATGTGTACGTCTAAGGTGGAAACCCTAAATTTGTATCCAGACCATGATGACGTGGGATGCAAGGTCCGCTATGGCTTTTCAAAGACTAAGCAGGATCACTACAGCAGGCTGGCAGCATGGCTCAAATCGGGCAGGGCCTGACTCTGCTTCCAGGCATGGTCATACTGCCCCCAGGACCGCCCAGTCCCACAACCAAACTCCCTAAAAAAAAAAGAGGCAGCGATCCTTTGAGTGCCCTGCCCTCGGGGGTCGAAAAGGCCAGGCCGCAAGAAGATCCAACTGGGTTTGGCGCGGCTTCGGGTCCCTGCTCGAGGGACAAGGTCAGTCACGGACTACTTCTACAGCGAGCCTACCTGTGACTGGCACACCCACTAAGAGAAAGTCCTTGACTCCTTCAAAACGCTGCTTACCTTTGGCAGACAATACAACAGATCTAAAGCTGGCCCTTCGCTGCCCTGCTTGGCGGCACCATTGGTAGCTGAACCGGCCAAAACAATTTAGTCATCGACTTCACGACCACGAAGGCTCCTTCTACCACCCTGTCTAATACCTTGTCAACTACCACTACTTCCAAGGTGGGAGTTGGCCTCGAAGGCGGTGTCCATGGTCACAGTGGCTGCCCCTCGGATGTTCCTACCGCCATGGCATGAAGCAGCTGCTGTGGTGCCATTTAAGACCCCTGGAATGGGGACAGCTCCACTGACTGCTCATCCCCAGAAGCCTCCAGAGAGGGTAAAAGGGTAAAGCTCCTACTGACCCTAAGAAGGGTATGGAACCACAAGCTGCCCCAGTTAAACCAGTGCAGATTTATACAAGATTATTATTCGGACCGCGAACGGGCATCATGGACCAGTGTATGAAGGTGTCCCCACGAGATGAGCCAGTCCCCCACCTCGGCAGAGGCTGCGCATCAATTAGGAACCTCCACTGCCCATTCCTTACACGCCTCAGCCGAGGGACATGTCTTAGGACACCGACTATGCTGCACACGCTTGTTTCTTAAATTCAGTAGACTAGACTCCCTCCCACACCAGGCCTTGCTCTGTCTAGGAATCACCAAAGGCCTTCTACCGGGGGTCCTCTGCAAGTGCAGGTCAAAGGACTAGCTGGTCCAAGGTGTCAACCAACCCCACTATCTCTTCAGGAATTGACTCCAACTGGGGATCTGGCAGAACACCTGGACAGGCGACGGAGGCTGATTTTGTACCTGCTGGTGGGCACTGATGAACCACACAGGTCCTCTCCACCGGATGAGTTCGGCTCTTTTCACGCTATGTCCAGGGCTTTGGAACTTTTTTGAACTGGTGCCTGAGGAGACTAAAAAGGAAGGATTCCTTTACCAACGACACGTCCAGATGAAAGACCATGTCCGTTCCCTTGCTACTCTATCTGGGATGAGGGCTTGGCCCTAATGAAGACTCAGAGCACCGCTCCACCCGATAAGAAAGGCATGAGGAAATGCAGTGTTCCCCCCTGCCCCAGTGCCTAAGGTCCCATTCTTCCGAGACTCGAAACGCTTGGCGAACCCATCCTCGTATTGCATCCAGCAGAGGAAGCTGGATGCAATATGAGGGGGGGGGGTCATTTATGCTACTGCAGCACCATTACGGCTGCTAATGCCTTGGCCATTTTATCCCGCTATGATCCGGAACCATGGTATAAATTGGGGCCTATTTTGGACTTGCCAGAGGACAAAAAGGTAGAAGCTCTGATGCTCTTCCAGGAAAGGGAAGTGGCCTCGGACCATGCCATTAGTGGTGGTGGACATTGTGGACACAGGGTTCCATGAAATGGGCAAGTGTCTTTGTTGGCAGGGATGGCTTAAAGCCACCAACTTGTGTTGGACTTGCCATTTGATAGAGCTTCTTTGGCAAGACCGTTTAGTCCCTGCATATTATCAAGAGACTGCACGTTCTCTTGCTACCCTACTGCAATGTCTGTCAGTCCTTTAGTCCCTCGAGACAAAAGTCTGCAAGGTCATCGAAGGGATATACCACCCCCTTATAGGTAGCCTTCACACTCCACGACTCTAGGCCGCCAGTCACTCACAGGCATACAGCAGCGAATGACTGCTTCTATGCTGCTTGCAGGGCCCCGACCCCAAAACAGGCATGAACCGGCTGATGACTGGGGGAGGAGAGGGTGTACCACTTGGGCACCACAGTGGGAGGCTGGCTGAGTAGGTTCGTCAGCATCTGGAAGGCCATCACCACCGACAGATGAGTGCTGGACACTCTTGAACAGGGGCACACCTTGGCTCTGATTTCCCCGTTGGCTCGACAAGAGCACACGGTGCAGCTGCTGCAGGAGGTCCACGCCATGTTAAAATGGGGGGGGGGATAGAGCCTGTCCCCAGTGCCTCTGGGGCTAGAGTGTACTCCAGATACTTTCTGGCCCTAAAGTCAGGAGGGTGCAGGTCGATCCTGGACCTGAACGTCTTAACCAGTACTTGAAATCCCAGAAAATTCAGGATGGTCACGTTGCAGCACATTGTCTGACAACTGGAGGACCCCTACTTCCACGTCCCCATCCACCAGAAGCACTGCCAGGTCCTGCGGTTCGTGGTCCAGGGATGACTCAGTTCAAGGCGCTCCTCTTCGGCCCCAAGGGTCTTCACAAAGTGCATGGCTCCAGTGGTGCCTCAGCTTTGGCTGGAGTGCATCCATTATCTGGACAATTAGCTCATCCGATCCCGCTCAGTGGCGAGCCACACACGACTAGGACGTGCTTCTGCTGATGGATCTGGGATTTTCCATAAATTATCAGAGCCCTTCTTAAAGCCATTGCAGAATGCTCTTTCTGGGAGCTTTACAATACAGTAATTTGTCTGGCGTCTCCTTCAGAATTGAGGGTGATAGCCATCCTAGGTCAGGTGCAGCATCCGTAGTCTGCGCAGTAGTCTACGGTGCAAGCTGTGAAGTCTGTGCTGTGCATGATCTCCTGCATCAACGTTCTGCCTTTGCAGACTACAGATAAGGACTCTTCAGAAGCTTCTGGATGCGAGGTGGCTGCAAGTCTCATGATCCTTAATGGACAAGATCGACTGCACCATCTCATGCAAGGGGTGCCATCGAAGTCCCTCCTTACCAGGAGAGGGTCACCACAGATGCTTCTCTGGAATGTTTGAGCCCAAACTGGACAGTTGCACGACAGCAGCCTCTGGCTACAAGATGAAAAGATCCTTCACATCAATGTCCTGGAGCTTTGGCCAGTCTTCTGAGCCCTCCAGTTCTTCCTGCCATTGCTGAGGGGCAAGATGTTGAGGATCTTCATGGGCAACACCACCACCATGTTCTACATCCTGAAGCATGGTGGGATGCGCCTTCCAGCTCTCTCCAGGGAGGCCCAGAATCTGAGGCACTGGGCCATTCATCAGGATATGTTTGTCACTTTTCACCTGGCGGGCACAAACACCAGTGAAGACTCGCTCAGCAGGGAGGTTTGTTCTTGCCCGGAGTGGGAGCTGCACACGGGCCAAGTGATCTTCTTTTCCACAAACTGGGTCAACCCCAGATCAACCTTGATAAACTTCCAAGTGTCAGGGGTTCGTCAACAGGTTCCTGCAGCCAAGGGGCATGGGGGATGCCTTCTTGTTCCTGTGTGGGGGACTTTCCCTATACGATTGCCTCCATTCCCACGCCTGCTAGGAGTGATCAGCACTCGTCACTGCAGGATGATACTCATGCCTCTGGTGTGTCCGTGATAAATGTTATCCAGACCTGCGTCTTTTGGCAGCCCCATCCATCATTGTGCCACTATTTCCTGATCTTCTCGCCAGAGATGGAGGACCGAGTCTACACCACAACCGGCATCGCTGAACCTCGGGGCCTTGCTCCTGCAGCCCTCGAATTTGGATATTATGCTTTATCCAGCATGGGGTCTGGCATGGATTCACATGCTCATGAATATTCCCCGTCGTCAGGCTGGGAATCGTCGGTAAAGAAAAAATCAGTATCAGTTTCGTTTCTGATCCGTCTTTCGTAGTAGTAACCAATCACTGATCTCTGCGTCCTACTGACCACAGCCAATGACTGCCCTCTACCTAAGCCCCGCCTCTGGCAGCCATCAGATTTTTACCGCACGTTCAAGTGTTGGGATCCTTGTGCTATTGCTCTCGAGCGTTGGTGCTTTTTTCACGTTTTTTCTCAGAAAAATTTCTTTTTTCCGGTCAAAGAGCCTCAAGCTCCACCGTCTCTTCATCCGATTAACAGGGACCCGTGTCGGATTCGTCTATGCCCCTCAAGGGTGAAGATTTCGTCGAGCCACGCTTTTGGTGGATTCCAGAAGTTTCTCAGGCCCATCTCGGACATGGCCCAGGAGAAGGGAAGCTCGACGCCCGGAAAGCTGTTCAGGGGCTGCCCTGGATGCCAGATTCAGAATGTCTTTAAGGAGGACGAACACTCGCTTTGCCTTTACTGCCTACATGAGGACAAGACGCACGTGGAGAAGGACTGCGTTTTGCGGCAATATGTCGGAGGGGACCATGAAGGACCGCCATCAACGTCTCGCCAACTGGCTGGAAGGAAGGAGCCCGTCAGGTGAGAAGAAATCTGAGCGGTCTTCTAAGACCTTTGAGGCCGACGGGGGTCCAACAGAAGGCCAAGCACCGTGAGTCCGCTGGCACCGGGAGCGCCGAACGGTCGGGCTCTACGGGCGCCAAGCAGGGCGCATCCTCCCCGGCGCCATCAACCACGAGCCAACGCTCTGGCTCGGGTAAGAGGTAGGCCGAGCACCCGGCGAAGCTCCTGGAGAGACCCTGGTCGAGCTCGAAGGCCCCACCGGAGGGGGAGCGAGGCTGTGACCCTCCCCCCAAGGAGAAGGCGGTGAGCGCACCTAGGGTGGTGAAAGCCTTAATCCATCCGGCCAAGGCCTCTATCGAGACAGTCGCGGCGGCCCTGGCTCAGCCTGTGGAGGCTACACCAGTGGTGGCGACCTCAGGGCCCAGAGTCTCCCTGCCACCGCGGAGGGAGTCCTCTTCTTGCCCATCGACAGGACCCCCGTGAAACCTCCGGAGAAGAAAAAGGGGGGGCAGGAGGTCGTCGTGGATTCGGCCTCAACCTCTGAGGAGGAGCTGATCGAAGTCTTACGCCACGGCGTTGGCGTGGAAGAAGACCAGCCCGTCGGGAGGGACCCCGACGTAGGAGACGACGAGAATGTCGAGGGTGCCGACGGGGCTCCTGACCGCCCGTCGGACTCCCCTCTACCAGTGCCGCAAGACAACTCGGCGGCCATTTTGTTGGCTATACAGTCCTTATGCTGTGAGATAAGGACGAGACTGCCGTTACCACCGACGGAGGAACCGCTCCCGACGGGGGACCCGGAACCAGGCCCTTCTGGGAGCCCTCCCCCTAAGAGGATTCATCCTCCACCTCCTTTTCAGCCATCGCGCCCTGTTCAGCCCTCCTCCCTGTCCACGACACGTGGGGATGATACGGGGACTGACACGGCCGCGACGGGTGCGGACGACTAGGTTTACGACGAGGATCTCCCGTCGTCCCCTCCCACCCGGGCTTCCCCGCCCGACGAGATTGGATCGTTTCACTCCATGATCGCCAGGGCATCCGAGCTTTTCCAGCTCTGCCCGGAAGAGAAGAAGGAAGGTTTCCTTTATCAACGTCGCGAGGCCAAGAGGAAGACGGTCCTCGCTATACCTCTACTGGACGATATTTGGGATGAGGGCCTCGCCCTCCTCAAGAACCCATCCACGACGCCGGCTAGAAGGGATCGGTACGAGAAGTACAGGGTCCCGGACGCGGCCCCCTTGTGCCTCCGGGCACAGCCGACCCCGGACTCGGTCGTCTCTGCGGCTGCCAGGAAGAAAGCGGGGGGGGGGGGCGCGCGGCCTCTGCGTCGACCACCCCGCCGGACGGCGAGGGTAAGAAATTGGACACGATGGGACGCAGAGTCATCTCGTCGGCATCGACGACGATTAAGGCGGCCAACGCCTTGGCTATCGTAGCCCGCTACGACGGAGTTGTGGTACAAACTGGCCCCCCTGTTGGACTTCCTACCGGACAAGAGGGCGGAAGCCCTAGAGATCTTGCAGGAAGGAGAGGTGGCGTCGGACCACACCATTACGATTGCGACGGACATCGCGGACACTGGATTCCGCCAGTTGGGCAACGGTGTGTGCCTTAGGCGGCGTGGATGGCTCAAGGCTACGGACTTCCGTCAGGACGTGCAGACCAGAGTCTTGGGCATGCCGTTCGACGAAAACAACCTGTTTGGTAAAACAGTGGACGATTCCCTTCAAGCCATCAAGGCGGACACGGAGACGGCCCGGGCTCTGGGGCTTCTCCAGCAACAGCGGCCGCCCTTTCGGAGCGGCGGAGCAAACGGGGTGCCTCCAAAGGTTCCAGCAGCGGATTTTCCACCTACCGTCAAGCAGCCCGTTCGTCGTCACAGGAAGCTTACAGGGGACGAGGCAGGTCAGGCGGACCCCGTCGTCGTCGCCAGGGAGGACAAGGCGGCAAAGCTCGTCGAAGCAGGACTGAACCGGCCGCGGGGTCGGGCCCCCATCGAAGCACCCCGGTGGGAGGCCGGCTGGCAAGCTTCGTCAGCGTGTGGGAGTCCATCTCCACCAACCGTTGGGTGCTGGACGCCCTAGCTCAGGGTCACGCGCTCAAGTTTCTAAAGAAGTGCCCGCGCGTTCCCCCTGTGGCCAGGAAGGAACATCACGTCCCTAAACTTCTCTTGGAGGTAAAGGCGATGCTCAAGAAGGGCGCCATCGAGCTCGTCCCAAAGAGGCTTCGGGGCTCCGGAGTTTACTCAAGATACTTCCTCGTGAAGAAGACAGGAGGATGGCGTCCCATCCTGGACCTACGACGACTGAACAAGTTCATCAAGGCACAGAAGTTCCGGATGGTCACCCTCCAACACGTCCTGGGTCAGCTGGAGGAGGGCGATATCCTGTCGTCGTTGGATTTGGAGAATGCCTACTTCCATATCCCCATCCTAAAGGGACACCGAAAGTTTCTCAGGTTCGTGGTCCAAGGGCGTCACTACCAGTTCAAAACCCTTCCCTTCGGTTTGGGGTGGGCACCCAGGGTGTTCACCAAGTGCCTCGCACCGGTGGCGGCGCAGCTGCTCCGAGAGGGGATCCAAGTCTACCCCTACCTGGACGACTGGCTCATCCGTGCAAAGACGAAGGAGCTCGCCGTGGAGCACACGGCAAGGACCGTCCAACTACTCACGGACCTGGGATTCTCCATAAACTACGCCAAGTCCCACCTGGTGCCCTCGCAAGTCGCACTATTTCTGGGAGCGAAGCTCGACCGTGTCGCTTCTGGCCTCTCCGTCGGAGGAAAGGACGAGGGCCATCTTGGGCAAGGTGCAGCGGATGTTGGTTGCGGACGCGGCCAGGGTGAGGTCCATCAAATCCCTCCTCGGAATGATGTCTTCTTGCATTTATCTCGTCCGCCTGTGTAGGCTTTGGATGCGCCCGTTACAGTAATTCCTGGACGCGCGTTGGATCCAGAGGACGGGCAGCTTCGAGGAGAGGATCACACTTGACGAAGTTTCCGACGAGCAATCCGGTGGTGGGGCACCCGTGCGCATCTGATGGTGGGTATGGACTTCCAGATCCCCGACCACCAGGAGACAGTGACCACGGATGCCTCCCTGGAAGGGTGGGGAGCGCACACCGAAAATCTGCACGCGAGAGGCCTTTGGCTCCCGACGGAGAAGTCCCTCCATATCAACGTCCTGGAGCTCCGTGCAGTGTTTTGGGCCCTCGGTTCCTTCCTTCCGTCCCTCAAGGGCAAGGTGGTGAGGATCTTCACCGACAACACTACCACCATGTTCTACATCAGGAAGCAGGGCGGTACCAGATCCCCAGCCCTGTCCAGGGAGGCGCAGGATCTGTGGCATTGGGCCGTCGCCCAAGGGATGTTTCTGGTGCCGTTGCATCTGGCAGGAATAAAAAACACCATCGCCGACTCGCTCAGCAGAGAGCTGCGCTCGTGCCACGAGTGGGAACTACGACAGGATCTAGTGGACCGCCTCTTTCGACGGTGGGGCACTCCCCAGATCAATCTGTTCGCGACGGCGACGAACTCAAAGTGCCGGAGGTTCACCAGCAGGTTTCCCCAGCCGAGGAGCATGGGTGATGCTTTCTCGTTCCCCTGGGAGGGCCTGTTTCTATGCGCGTTCCCTCCATTGCCGATCCGGCTCATCAACCAGCTCAAGAGGTCACGGTGCAGGATGATCCTCGTCGCACCTGCGTGGCCGTGGCAGATATGGTTCCTGGACCTTCTGGACTTGTCAGCATCCCCGTCAATCAAGCTGCCAGTGGACGCAGATCTTCTCTCCAGGGAAGGAGGTGCCATCCTCCATCACGACCCGAAGTCGCTGAACTTGCAGGCCTGGCTCCTGCAGCGTTAGTTTGGAGGATACGACATACCGGCCGACTGCAGAGAGGTTCTTGCAAAGGCCAGGGTGTCCTCAACTCTTAAATGCTATGGACACAAATGGAAGAGGTTCTCTGTCTGGTGCCACGCACAGAAGATTATCCCTCTACGGATTACGGCCCCCCCAAGTACTGCCGTACCTTCTGACGCTCACGCGTCCAAGATTCATCTTGCTGCGATCTCTCGATACACCAGAACCACAGGGCGGACGTCTTTGTGGTCTCATCGTCTGGTGAAAGAATTCATGAAGGGACTGTTCAGATCGTTCCCGCCGGTGAAGGCTCCGGCCCCGGCGTGGGAGTTCAACGTGGTGCTGACCAAGCTCATGGGACCTCCGTTCGAGCCTCTGCACTCGGCTCCGTTGAAGTTCTTGTCGTGGAAAACAGCGTTCCTTGTGGCCATCACCTCCGCACGATGAGTGGGAGAGATCCAGGCCCTTTCCTGCAAGCCACCGTACTTGACTTTTCACGACACGAGGGTGGTGCTCAGGACGCACCCCTCCTTCATGCCCAAGGTGCCGTCGGACTTCCACCTCAACAAACCCTTGGTGTTGCCTGTTTTCTTCCAGTCGCCTTCGCCGGCCGAAAGGACTTTGCACTCGCTGGATGTGGCTAGAGCGCTGAAGTTCTACGTGGACCGCACGACGGGTTTTCGGAAGACGTCAACTTTTTGTGAACTTTGGACCTGTCAATCAGGGGAAGGCTCTCTCAAAGGCCTCCATTTCCAGATGGCTCTCCGGCTGTATCATGTACTGTCATCGGTTGGCAAACCGACCACTGCCTGGCCGTCCGAGAGCCCATTCCACCAGAGCGATCGCAGCTACCACGGCGTTCCTATCTGGTGTGCCCTTGCTGGATATCTGCAGGGCTGCTACGTGGAGGTCAACGCACACCTTCACGAAATTCTACTGCGTCGACCGGGATTCCAGGGAGGAGTCCAGGGTCGGCCAAGCAGTGCTGCGCAACCAGTTCGCCTAAGGTGAGCCTAAGGTGAGCCTGGTGAGGAGGTAAGAATTGCTTAATGTTGAGTTTGATGTAATGCTTAATGTTGAGCCTTTGCCACCTCCCGTGGTTGTGCATGTGTGTACTGCTATATATTCTTTATTCATGAGCATGTGAATCCATGCCAGACCCAATGCTGGAGAAGGAACAAGTTACTTACCTGTAACTGTTCTCCAGCATGGGTCTGGCATGGATTCACATGCGAACCCTCCCGCCTACCCCTCTGCGGCTCTTCACTTGGTCATACTGCCACTTCACGTGCTACCAAATCTGAAGATGGCTGCCAGAGGCGGGGCTTAGGTAGAGGGCAGTCATTGGCTGTGGTCAGTATGACACAGAGATCAGTGATTGGTTACTACTACGAAAGACAGATCAGAAACTAAACTGATACTGATTTTTTCTTTACCGAGGATTCCCAGCCTGACTGGGAATATTCATGATCATGTGAATCCATGCCAGACCCATGCTGCAGAACAACAGTTACAGGTAAGTAACTTGTTCCTTACCAATGGAATGTAAGGACATCCTGGCAAAGTGCAGAGCCTCTTTAATGTTGACGTGCTGCAGTCATAAGGGGATGCATTTCTTCGTGTGATGCCTTGCTCAGATTACTCTTCTGCGTGGCCTAGCACTGCAGATCCTACCATACCTGCTTTCCTTTGCCAAGGCTGGACTGACTCACGCCTCTGTCAAGGTACACCTTGCCGCCATATCCCGTTACACCAGGACAACAGGGTAGGCCTTCCCTGTGGTCACACGGGCTCATCAAGGAGTTCATCAAGGGCCTCTTCAGGTCTTTACTGCTGGTGAAGGCTCCTGCACCAGCTTGGGAACTTGATTAAGCTCATGGGGGCACCATCTGAGCCGATGCATCAAGCCCCGCTGAAGTTTCTCTCGTGGAAGATGGCGTTCTTTGTGGTGATCAACTCAGCCAGGCGGGTCGGAGATCTAGGCGCTGTCCTGCAGATAGCCATACTTATCATTCCACACTACAAGGGTGGACTGTGTTCACACCCCACCTTTATGCTTAATATGTCATCAGTTTCACCTCAAGCCTTTGATTCGGGAAGAAGGCAGGCAAAAACACCAGTCGTCGCCAGTTGAGGGCGTTGCATTAGCTGGTCATTGCTCACGCCTTGAAGCTTTAAGTGGCACGCACGAATAAGAATCGGAAGATTGCTCAGTTTGTTCGTCCATTTTGGACCTGTGAATCGTGGAAAGACCTTGTTGATGGTGGCTCTCCGGCTGCATCATTCACTGTCTGTCTAGCTAACCGATCTTTCTGGTTGGCCGAGAGCCTAGTCCACCAGAGCCATTGCAGCGACTGGGTTTCTCTGGTGTACCCCTGCTTGACGTCTGCAGGGCTGCTACATGGAGGTCCAGACAACTTCACAAGCTTTTACAGCATTGACAGGGATTCCAGAGGAGCCTCTGGTCAGCCAAGCGGTGCTATGCAATCTATTCACTTGAGGCGAGTCGGTTCCAGGTGTAGTTACTGCTGTTGAGCCTTGTCCCCTCCCTTGGTTGTGGATTTGTACTGCTGTAAAGAGCATGTGAATCAATGCAACAAACCATGCTGGAGAATGAACCAGTTGCATACCTGGAACTCCTGTAATCTTGCATGGATTCACATGTGACCCCTCCCTCCTGCCCAGCGCAGGCTCTTCTTGGTTCATACTGTCACTTAACGCGTGTACCAAATCTGAAGATGGCCACCAGGGGTGCAGCTTAGTGCGAGGACTGCCATTGGATGGGGGCAATATGACCCCAAAGGACAGTGATTGGTTTAGAAGAGAAAGGTCCCAGCTAAAGTGACTTTTTGCAGGGATTCCCAAGCTGACGACAAGACTATTCATGAGCATGTGAATCCATGCTGGAGAACAAGATCTACAGGCAACTAACTTAAACCCTGTTTACCAAACCTAAAATTAGGCATTTTGCATGGGCTTTTCTGCAATGGTAGGCTACCCTCAGTGTTCCTTGTAGTAGTGAGGGACCTGTGGGGGTATAGAGTAAGAACTGAGCTGAGGCCTTCTGGAGTCTTTTTGGCAAATTATGCTTGGTGCAGGTAATTGTTTGAGGATTTAGAATGTGTAGTCTGTCTTCTGAGAACTGCTTAAATTCTTCCCTATTTGTTATTTACTTGGCAAGTGGATAAGCGGTTTAAATCAAAGATCAAGTCTGACTGCATGTTCCATTGAGGCCAGGAGGGCAAACTGTAGGTGGACCTCTAAACTAAGATGTTACGCTAGGCTCATCCAGACATTAGCTTTGGTACAAGGACTCCCAAATAAGAGACTGGAGCACTCAGATCCCACACTGAAAGCCACATTTCCTGTAACTGACTTCATAACATGGTCTTGCAAAATTGTTCCATTATGGCCCCTAAAGCCTACGAGAAAACACATGGTCCGCTTCAGACAGTTGTCACAAAGTTGCAGGTTTGCTCTTTAATGTAGTGAAGGACTAATGTGAGGTATCATGTTCATGTAAAAAGAAAAAGAAATCCCCATATACAAGACCTCCAAAAGATTGACTCTGAAGTTGTAGGTGTGCGAGGGGACCTGGGGGGGGGGGGGGGGGGGCAAAGAAGGCCTAATGCTCAGTGTTAGCCGTAAAAATACAAGATGGCCCCAGCATGGGGTGCAGCCAAACGTCTGGCCAATTCTCCTCCCTGCGTGCTGGGCCTTTTTGGCACAATCTGGTGCCAAAAATACATATATGCACAAGAGTTTACAGGATGGCACAAGCAGGAATTTGCGTTTTTGTCGCAGAGGGCAGTTTTTGGTTTTCTTAAGCTTTTCCCTCCTTTTATTGGATTACTATTTTTGGTTGGCGCCATCCCAGCCACTACATAATTTTTGCCTCGGTACATGGTGCTTCCTGGTTTGTCAAGAAGGCCCTTGGTACAGCCAAAGTAGGGTGATAAAAATCAGCCAGAGTAGGCTAGTTGCAGCTGTAACTTTAGTTTTGGCTGCACCAGGTGTGCAAAAGCACACTTTACAGCATTGGGAGCTTAGTGTAACTTTGTGCTAGACATTGTGGTACCAATGCGTTGACCCCCCCCTAAGGGGGCCCTCTTCTCCAAGGCCTGCCCTTAGCCATAAACGGGGGATTCCTTTGTTTAGGTGAACTACGAGGCACGCCTAAAATGGCAATTGTGCCCAAATGTGTTTGAGCTCTTGTGCATGGTATGTAAATTCATCAACCGGAATTACTTTGTGGTAATTTACTACGATGTAATTCATTTAAAAGACTATGCTTAGAAAAATATGATTATTTAAGGGGTAAAAAAGGGTTGTGGCAGGTTTTTGGGGAGGGTTAGTAAAGAAGGGGGAAGGTGGGCATGATGACCCCAAAATGAAAAATCGATGTAAAGTTTCAAAGGAATTACCTTGAAGCAATTCCTGTCGATGGAATGTCATGGAACCCCTCTGCACCGTTTTGAGGCGATAATAAACAAGGCGGCAGGCCGACGCTGTCTAACTGCCTGCTGCCCAAGTTAAGAGCTTGATCGCAGCAAGGGTCCCTTAAAGCAGGCAGTGCTGTTACTGTCAGGGTCGGCCTGCCGCCAAGTTTAATATTGCCATTAGCACCCGTGTACTTCTACACGAGTACTGATTTTCTTTTTTTTTTTTTTTTAAATATAAACCAAGTCCTTTGCCTGCGCGGCTTGGCAATAGTTGTCTCTGACTGCAACCTGAAAACTGACTTCAGGAATAGCAGCACTGCCCAGCACAGTGCCGCCCAGCCAAGATGTTACTTTATTTACAAAAATTACACCATTAGCACCTGTGTAGGAAACTACACTGGTGCTAAGTTGAAGGGGTGGGGAAAAGGGCACTGGCTTCCCAAGCTGATCATAACACAGGCTTGTACCATACAGTAAAGCCCATGTTCCGAGCATCCTGATCGGCCAGTGGTGTTGGTTTAGACCAGTTTCTGGTCCTGGGCATGCCAGATCACATCTGGTTTTGATTGTATTGGGTGAATGGCAGGATAATGGCCAACCAGATGGGCTAGCTGCCAAACCCTTGGCTGCCAGTCCCTGTGTGGGTGTTTAACTGAGACAACACGGCATTGTTTTTGCTTTTCTTGGAAGCAGGTAGTTGCTGGAGAATCCCTGCGTTTTTGTGGCTGTTTCATTCTACAGAACTGATCTGGCCATAGTGGCTTGAAACCTGTCCCTTGGGCTGCTCTCCAGATTCCATTAGCTGGTGGTCCTTCCTAGGCCTCCCTAGTCGTCTTGCCAGTCTTCTTGCTGGCTCCTTTAGTTTACCAAACCAGATATTTCATGCTGAGCCTGTCTCAAAGCAGTTTGCAGCTTCCAATTTTACTTCCTTTGTCATTCTGCCTGGGTGTTGGTCTCAATACCCTTTTATGCTGGACCCTACTGGGTCATGCCCACTGTAGTCTTGATGGAATGGTTCTTGTGGTGGGCTGCCTTCCTTGATCTGATTTCCCTACTACATGCTTTACTGTTTGCTTTAGCTGTCTTTGCCATTTGTCCTTCTTGTTCGAAGGTCCGACTCGTATGAGGTTGTTGGTCCAGGATTCAAGTCTGCCTGTTTGAATCCTGCAAACAGCATCTGATACATACCCACTGGGCTGTTCGTGCCTTCCCAAATGGATGTTTCATGAACCATTGCTGGGAGTACCTACTTAGTCTAGATTTCCTGCAGGAGAGTCTTAGCTGCATTTTCCCGTAAAAATCCTGCTGTTCTCAATATCTTCCCATGGCCTCTGGTTGTCTAGCCTGCTGCTGGATCTTGTTCCATGGGTCTCCTCTTGTCCTTTGGGTTTGTTTGCCAACACATCTGCCCCTGTGGTGGAGAACTGACTTACCTGCCTTTTCCTCATACATGCAAATTACCCAGAATTGTCCTGTAAATTGCTGTGGGGAATATTCTACTTAACGATACTAGTTTACAGTGGCTTTAGGGTAATTAACTGCACTTGTACAATTTACCTGCATCAACCTTTGGTTCAGCGAGTTCGATTGGAGTTTCACCTTGCACCTGTAATTTGATATGTAATAAAGAAAAATGGACCAATCCTGTCCCTGGTGTTTATCAGGGTGACCTAGCCCTTATTCTTGTACTAACAAAATTGCGGCTAAGCGTTGATAAATGACTAGGCAGCTTGCAATAGTTTCACAATTGATCCAATGTTTTAAACATTTTTTATTGGCATCTCAATGATTAAAACTTCAACACCTTCCCCAACGACTGCCCTTGCCCGCCCTATGCCTGCAAGCCCCCCAGCTTCCCTCCTGTGTCAAAAGGTAACCTTCAAAGATGCGACTCGACCAATTCCCAGGGCAGTAGGCTTCTCTATAGTAATTGTGCAAGAAAGTCAACATGCTTCCCCTATCACTGGAGAATTAAACCTGGTCTCCCTGTAGTGAGAACGTAATCCACGCCAGTGAAACACAGTTCCAGACTTTGCCTAGCCAGTCATGTTCGTGTGGGGGTCCTACAGACTTCCATTTCTGGGCAACTACCAATAACGCTGAAAGGTTCAGTATGGTGGAGGCCTTCCACTGTTTTTGTGGCTCAAGACCATCATTTTGCTCCTGCAGCCCTAATATGCGGGCTCTGGGGTCTGCTACGTTGGCTACTAAATATAGAGCGCATGTTTGTCACTTTCCAGTAGTACCTCGGTTTCGGGCAGCACCACCAAACATATACCAATATCCCCCCCCCATTACTTCTATGTCCTGTCCCCTTGCCTCCATACTTGTGGCACATTCCGCCCTTCGGGATGGAACCGGGGAGCTCTTTAAAGCATTAAAAATGTACTTTTTGTCCTATTTTTGCGCTGGGCCACTGCACGTGCATCACCCTTCAATCCTTTTCTATGCGTGGTTGGGGCCAGGCGCACTTGTCGTCAGGAAATTTTCTTTTTTGCTCACTTGTTCATTCCTGCTCCGGTTCCGCAGTCCTCTTTTCCTGTCTAGGCAGGAGCGCCTGGTATTCATGTCCTGTTCATCCTGCGAAAGTTGTTTCTTGAGGGCGGATCTCCACTGTTTGCCTGGAGTGCTTAGGCCCGGAACACTGTTGGGGACTCATGCTTCTACTGCGACTCCCTTTCTGTCCAGGCACTCCAGCGCCGCCTTGTCAGTTGGGAGGAGGTGTTTCAACATGTTACTCCACCACATTTACAGCAGTTCATTGAAGAAAAGGAAACTGCTGTTAGGTTTGTTCCTTTTCAGGGCACCCCAGCCCAGAGACTCTTTCCTGGGATCTTCTCGGTCCGGGAGGTGCTCAAGCCGCCCTATTCCCCGGGATCTCCCTGAGGTGTCCCGAAAGGGATCTAACCCATGCTCTGGAGTTTCCTCCGAGGACACCTGCAAAGGCCAAAACCAGATCTTCCGAGGTTCCCCTTTTAGGGGCTAACGCTAGGCCCAGTACTTCTGGGGCTGTTGTCAGCGGGGTCAGCCCCAAGGTTTCCACATCTGGAACAAAGTGTAACGAGTCTCGGCTTGAGGTCCCTGTCAAAGTGACTAAACATACCGGGGCAATTCCTGAGGTTCCCCTTTTTGGGGCTACATCTAAGACCGACCAGATTGAGGGGACCCCCTTTGAGGGCTCTGGCTTCAGGGGGTGACTCTTAACCTTCCTACACTCAGTCCTATGGTGGAACCAATCCTGCTGAGGGGGCAAAGAAGCCGGTGAAGCACCACAAGTCTGCTGGCACCGGCCTCTGCCGAGGTTCCTTGTAACAAGGCTAAAATGGAACATAAGACCCCTGACTCGCCTGTGGTGACCGCAGCCTCACTTCCTCCTGTGACGCAGTTCGCCTCAGGCGTTGCCAAAATGGCGGACCAACCCCTGCGGTCCACGGCAGCCATTTTGACTACATCTTACACCAACGTTCACCACGGCTGGGAGCTGAGGGGCTTGTTTTTGGGGAAGAGCAGCCTTTTCCACGTTTTGTGGATAAGAATCCGCTCCACCCTCCAATTATTTATTGCATTTGTTATACACCCAAACCCTGAGGTATCATGGCGTAGGTTAGACATCTTGATTATATGGTTACAAAATGCATTATAATTCACACGTTTGATAACTGTACCATTTCACACATTTTAACACATTACATTTATAAAGCGCTCTATGGGCCTGTAGGCATGAAGGCGCTAACAAAACGAAAATGGCAAATAAACAGCGAACATGGTCTCCTATACTAACCTATACAAGTACGATCTCCAGCCGTCATAGAAAAAAAAACCTGTTGGCCGGATACTTGCAATATAGTGCTGCCCCGAGATACCAGATTATGAAAAGGTTTTAAGTTCTTTCAGCTGGCCAGGAGTTTGTTTGCGCAAGTGATCTGGAAGTAATTCCACAAGATGGGGGGCTTTGAAGGAAAAGGCCCCATTCTCCGCTTTTGAGGTTTTTGGTCTCAGTTGCTCCAGAAAATTGTGATCTCCAGATCTTAACGCTCTAGTGTTTACTTTATCCTTGATATAGCATTGAAAATATGGAGGCATCATTGGCATTCTACATTTAAATGTTATGACCAATGTTCTAAATTTGATTGTAGCCTCCACTGGAAGCCAGTGTAGATATACCGCCTGGCTTCCGAAACAGGTTCGCGTCTGGCAAGCCCCACTACAACTCTCTCAGCCCAATTCTGAACCTGTTGTAGTTTCTGTAGAGCCAACTTGCTGATGCCTAGTAAGACTGCAACAATAATCTAATGTGGCCCCCCATTATAGCTCTTGCTATAGTTTCAGCACTTTTCTGAGAGATGTCTCGGATGTGATAAGTTTAACATAATAAACTGATGAAGACGTGCCCGAGGACACATGTGCTTTCATATTGAGGGACTGGTCAAGGGTAAAGCCCAGTATTTTTGTTTTTGGAAGTTGGCATATGAGATCAATCCCCAGCGTGAAGGAGCTATAGGCATGATTTAATACCTTCAATGAATGTGGAGAACACACAATCATTAGCTCAGTCTTGGCTCTGTGAGCCAAATCATTCAACATCCAGTTTTCAATTAGGCTGAACATTCTATTTGTTTCTAGCTCATCTAGTTCATGGTAACCGGCTAGGTGCACCACACATTGGGTGCCATCGGCGTAATTTGAGAAAGTTTTACCCTCCTGCCCCAACATAGAAAAATGGGGCCATAAGATTGTATATACATGATGAGGTGCTAGTCCCCTGTACATACCACCATTTAGTTATAGCAAACCATACTTAAAAGATGAGGATACGTACAGTAGTATACATGTGCAACAGCAGTGACAGTGGCGATGAGGTGGGTAGTAAGTTGCATCTCTAATGTTAGAGGTGCGCTGAGGGGAGGGCTAGAGAGTTAGAATTTGTTAAAAAGCAAGGTTTAGTGACTTCTTGAAGCACCGGTGGGATGGCTCATTTCTCAAATGCAGAGTGAGTTCCAGAGTTTAAGCCTGGGAAGCTACTTCCCCCTGCCCTTTAACTTTTGAAACGAGGGATGAAAAGTTGTGTATTGTTAGATCTCAGAGCTGTCATGATCTTGTTTAAAGTGACATTGTTGATGTAGGTAGGGACTGTCTTAGCAATACCATTTATGGGAGATGCACAGTTTTGTAGATTCTGTTTGTAACAGTAGACTTCCCTCCTGTTAGTAGAAATGTGGTCAGATTTTTTTTAAGCCAAGGGCTGCTCGTAGGGCTTTATTTTGCAGCAATTTTAACTTAGCCAGATTAGCGTTCGAGCAGCCTAGCAGTAATACATTGCAATAGTCTAATTTCGACAGGATGAGGGCACGGGCCAGCATAGTTCAATTTTGCGGCGTGAGGAATTGTCGACTTTAAGCGATCAGTTTGGATGACTATGAAGTAGCTGATGAGGGGGCATTAACATGTTTGGTCATGGAGTTGCATCTAGGTGGACACCTATCCCAGTCCCTAAATGGGTTAAAAAGCTAGGAGTCCCCCCAATGGTAATAGATGAAAAATCGGTGTGAAGTGTATTCATTTTGGCCGGGGAGGCCACAATGAGAATCTGTCTTCATTTTTGAGGCAAAGATTTTTGATAGCCATCCAATTTTGGGATGGCAATGGATTGGTGTGCTCTGACTCGGCTGCCGCATACAATCTCGCTCCCTCCTGCATCTGCGCCTTTGATCTACATGGATCCAGTTGGTGGTGGACCATCCTGGCAACCATCCTCTTTGTGATCCGGCAATCCCTGTGCAGGTTCTGATAGTGCCACCTCCTCCACCTCTTTATGGGCCCCCCCTTCTCCACTGCCGCCTCCTACCTCCACTTTCCCCTGTGGAAAAGACTAGTTGCCCTGTCAACCAAGCTTTCGGGGCCTGAGGCGCCACGTGCAGTGGTTCAGATTTCTGCTCCTGCCTCACTGGATGAGGACCAAGCGGACCAAGACGGCGATTAGAGCTTTTCACGACCGGGTGATGGATATGATGGCATTGCTAGACATCCCAATACCCAAGCCCCCAGCTCCACAGGAGGGGGCACTTTCTGGAGCCTTCACTCAGTCGACACAGGAGCGCACTGGCCTGTTCATGCAGAAGGACGTCCTGGCTAAGGCGTAAGGTCTGGGGGGAAAAATCCTCATTCCAGGCAGCACCCAAATAAGAAAATTGACTCTTGCTTCAAGCTTCACTCATCCGAGGACCTATCCTTGTCGGCATGCCCGCTCCCCTCTTATACATTGGTTGCAGCAGCTACGCTACAGTTGAAGCAGGCCTCTACATCCTCCACTGCAGCGTCTCGGATACTTTCCAAGGAGGACAATCTTCACACCATTGGGAAAAGCTGCGTCAGGCTAATACTGAGCTTATGCTGGCGGCTGCCAATGTCAAGCTGTGGAAGGAGCTAGTCGTGTTCCAGGAATGTACTACTCCTGATGGGCTCGAAGACTTTAAGGGCGGCTTATCTGACGCCATAGTACTGGCACAGGATCTACTTGACGCTGTGGCCCATCAGACACTGCTGCTGAAGGCCTTATGAGGCCTAATGGTCGGAGTAGACCCCTCCCGCTAAGAATGGCTGCACGCTACAAAGTTTTCAAAGGAAGTTCTGGACAAGGTGCTTGAGCTCCCCTTCGAGGGTAAAGAAGTGTTCTCATCCTCCACGGATAAGGAACTCACCAAGGCAAGCACTCACACTGCCAAGTCTTTGTCAGTACTTGCGAAAACACCAGCCAAAGGCACCTTCTACTTAGCGGTCGGGTTCTCAAACAAGGTCCTTCTCCGGTTTCATAGGCTTTCAGGACCGCTGTGCGTGCTGCACCAAAGCTCCAGCTGGCCACCACGCCGTAAACTGCGACAAGGTGGCTGGTTTTTCTTTCAACCACCGATAAAACATCTAAATGATATTTTTCATCAGTCACACGAGGCTCCGGTGGGAGGACGCATTATGTCTCATCTGGAGGCATGATAGACTATCACGGAAGACTGATGGGTTTTGTCTGTTGCTCAGGTGGGCTTCCGCTTGCCCCTCCCCAACCAATCACCCTTCTCTCCTGCAAACTTGGTCGCCCTCCCTCAGAGCCAAAGTACAGACACTTCTTAACCTCGGAGCAGTGGAACCTATTTCCTTAAGGGAGCCAGGGGAGGGCTATTACTCATGTCTGTTTACCATGCCCAAACCCAACCAGGCTGACCTGCGCACTATTCTCAACCTCTCAAAATTCAATCTTTCGAAGGGATTGTGTCCTGACATATTCCTCATCTTTGATAATACGTTTCCAGCTTGCTGGCCTCGGAAATTTTTTCTGTAGAGGGTGCTGCGCGTCGACGTCCGCCGATGTCCTTCGACAGCCACCATATCGGCGCTGACGTCACCATGCCCATAAATAGCCACACGCTGCGTCCGTTGCTCAGTTCCGTTTTTCCGCGCTTCGTGGGGCCTCGGAACGTCGTTGCTCAGTTCAGACAGGATAACTATCTATTTCTACTGCGAATATACCTCATCATTCTCGATGGCTTCTTCATCAGAACTGACGACGCCGCGATCCGGCTTCAAGAAATGTCGAGACTGCGGTAAAAAAATGTCAACATATCCACACAGGATCTGCTTGGGATCCGAGCACCATTGTTCAGAGTGTGAGGACTGCATGTCCATGACGGCGAAAGCCTTGAAGGAGCACAAGGGGAAGCTCGAGAGGTAAGTCAGCCAAAACCTCCTCGAAAGTTTCGTCAACTGAGTCGAGGCATTCGTCTCCTTGCCGTCAAACATTCCCATTCTAGATCTTGAAGCAGCTCCCACCATTCATTGAGATCAAGACACTCAAAAAAGACGTCGAAGGTCCCATTCCTCATCGTCTTGTGTCCCCAGAAAGGGTCTCCTGTCACACTAAACGCAGTTCTCAAGCTGAGTGGGAGGAATTCAGAAAGAAAATGTTAAGCGTCTTCGAGAACGTGGCCTCAACCCCCTCGAAGACAGCCGAGGGCGATACCCCGGGTGAAAAACCCAAAAAATCAAAACGCCGCGAGTCGCAGCACCCGGCGAAACATTCTACCCGTGAGCGCCATGAGCCATCGGATAAGAAGGCACCGTCTTCGACGTCGAGGATTCGTTCGACGCACAGATCGGCGCCATCGATGCCGTTGTCGAAGGATTCCTCGACGCATCGATCGACTCGACGCCATCGCCGACGAAAGAAGACCAAGGCCACTCCACAGCCAACGGTGATTTCAAGGGCCTCCGGCACGACGCCAAGACAGTCGTCGATGCCCTCGAGTAGGATCCTTCTGGGGAAGTGGGCTGGACACTTCCCCAGAAGTGGAATTTGTTAAGCCAGACCCAGGGGAACATGCCGAAACGCCCAATAGAACCCTCGTGGCAAGAATTGAGTTTATGGGTTGGTCTGCGCCTTCACCTGTTTTTCAACAGGGCGACCTAACAGATATATTAGACAAAGGCCCACAGGAGGACCCGGTGGTCCCCTTCCATGCAGCCTTACAAAGGAAGATTGCATCTAATTGGGAAACTCCCGAAGTTATCCCTGCAGTCAATAGAAGATTGTCAACCAAGTATAGGGTAGCAGCTGCTGACGCTGAATACCTATCGAAACATCCGACTCCAGAGAGCCTGGTGGTTCAAGCGGAAACTTCATCTAGCAGTAGGACCGCTTACCCTACTGTCCCACAGGATAGAGATGACAAGATGTACGACTCTATGGCGAAGAAAGTTTTCTCTGCCTGTAGTATGGCGTTGAAGTCAATCAACGCCACCTGTACGCTTGCCAGGTTGTCACACACTATGGGAGTGTGCTTCATCAGCGGCTGACTGCATACCCAAAGGAGAGGAAAAGGAAGCCTTCCTTAACATTATTAAAGATGGCAAAGATGCCATGTGTGAATTTCTTCAAACTGGCATCGATTCCGCTGACAGTATCAGCAGGGCCATGGCGGCAAGTACAATAATCCGCAGGCATGCGTGGTTGCGAACGTCGGGCTTTGCTCCAGATGTACAGGCCAGACTTTTGAATATGCCCTTTGACGGCTCTTCATTATTCGGGAAAAAGGCTGATGACAGTCTGGAGAAGTTGCAGACTTCTAAAGTAGCAGCAAAATCTTTAGGAGCTGCTATCCGCCAACCTCCTTTTCGCCCCTCCGGAACCTCTGGAAGAGGAAAGTCCTTTCGCTATTCCGCATTTGGGAAAGGCAGAGGACAGCCGGCTCAGAGGCCAAAGGAGATCCACCCGAGGTGGACGGGTCAAAAGTACTAAGGCCGCAGCAGCAGCAGGTGCCTCTTTACCCTCGGTATCTGCATCAGCCGCCCCAAACCACTCTGAGGCCTTCCCACACAACACCTGTAGTGGGCAGTTTAACTCACCATCTGACGGAATGGCAGGCTATAACGTCAGATGCTTGGGCATTGGAGACAGTTGGCCAGGGTTACTGCCTACCCTTTCTACACATTCCTCAGTCATCCAACGGGGAACAGCTCTCTAAAAGTTCCAGATCCGCTCCTCTTGCAGGAAATTATAGACCTGCTAAAGAAAGGTGCCATAGAACCAGTACCTGTAGCGGACAGGAACAAGGGCTGGTACTCCCCCCTACTTTTTCATGTGGTACACCAACGGTGTTATCGTTTCTACTCTACTTGGCAAACTCAGGCCTTCAAGTGGGCACTGTAAAAGGCTATCTTGCAGCGCTTTCTATCTTCAAGCGCACTGCGGAGGAAACATTGTATTTCAAAATTCCTCTAGTGGTACAATTTCTCAAGGGTCTAACTAATGTGAACCCTCCAACCATTCCATGTTCCCTTATGGGACTTAGATTTAGTCTTAAACTTCTTAATGGGCACTCCATTCGAACCACTTCACTCTTGAGTGCTGCGATTTCTCACGCTTAAAACTGTCCTATTGGTAGCACCAACATCTGCTAGAAGGGTGAGCGAGCTACAAGCTCTCTCCTGTAAACCCCCACATACAATCTTCCACAAGGACAAAGTTGTCCTTCAGGTGAAGCCTAATTTCCTCCCAAAAGTGGTTTCTGAATTTTATATTACTAAGAATATTACCTTGCCTTCTTTCTACCTAGGCTACATAGGCTGGACCCTAGGCGAGCTCTCAGCTTTTACATCAGCAGAATGGCTAGGATCAGGCAAGCAGACCAACTGTTAGTTGGGACTACCCATAACAAAACAAACCATCTCCAGGTGGATTATTTTGGCCATCCTGGAATGTTATAGACTAGCCGGGAAAGAGCCACCCCAAAATCTCAGGGCTCATTCAACCAGGGGTATCGCAGCCTCTTCGGCTCTCTAAAGAGGGGTACCGGTCCGGGACATATGTGCGGCTGCCACATGGTCATCCGCACATACATTCACAAAACTTTACAATCTGGATTCCTCCACTGCTCAAGAAACCAGATTTGGCAAGGCCGTATTACATTCGGTCCATCCCTAAGGGGATACATAAAATTCACACTCCCGCCTCCAATTACATGCCACTGCTATGGGAGTCTATCAAAGATGAGGAATAAGTCGGAGGAGACGATCCCTTTGAAGAACAAGTTACTTCTCCAGCATGGGGTCTGGCATGGATTCACATGCTGTCATGATGCCTACCTCCAAGGAGCCGAGTCCGACCCAGCAACCCCAGAGGCAGGCAGGAATTCCCCCCCAGGGAAGTGCCAGCAGGCCCAAGCTTGGGGCCCTTTGGACACAGTCCTGGCGCCTTAGGCGCCAGGCTCATGTTGGACCCCTGTCCTGGCGCCTTAGGCGCCAGGCTCATAAAGCTAGACATGTGTTCAAGTGTTTCAATGTGCACTTACCTGATGCAGACCATGCTGCTACATCCAGGCCCTCTTGAGGCCTGAATGGAACTACTTTACCTGTGGGACTACTTTCCACCTGGGTGTGGTCGGGGAAGGATACATACCTGATCGGTGGAAGGATACATACCTGGAACTTCTTCCAAAGCTATTTAAACCACGCCCGATCAGCAACTCTTGCTTCGCGTTGTTCTGCTCCTCGCAGCTGGACGCTCACTGTGTCAGCTCCTGCATCTGGACTTCAGCCACGCCTGTCAGCATCCTGGGTCACCTGCAAAGGGAGATAAAAGAGAATTGGTTGAGAAAGAAGACCTTACCTGCTAAAGCTGTATCACGGAGACATCACACCGATCCTGAAAGTGAAAACATCATTTTTAAAAGCATTTCGTTTCGTTCGCTGCAGCGCTGCATTTCACTCACCTTTCCTGGGCACCTCCATCTTCAGCAGCGATCATCCGGATCCGCAGCCACTTCCTAGTGCCTAGAGAGAAAGACAAGAACACAAGGTGAGAGAAGGAAGGGAATAGGAAAAGCTCAGTTTCCTTCTAAGACTTACCAGTTGGGTCATTCCCATTTCATTTCGGGTCCTGCCGCTTCCTGTCATTCCGGACCCCGGCCCCTATGGGGAAAAAGACAGACATTGAATGAGCGAATGCAAAGACATTACCCGAAGGCTCATCCAGAACTTACCTGTCATTTATTGGAACTGCACGTTTCACTTCGGGCCGGCGCCATATCTCCGGCATTCCGAACCCCGGCCCCTAAGGGGAAAAAGACATAAGCGTTAGCGCTTGCTGCAATAAGACAATGAACATTATTATTAAGCTTGAACTTTTGAACTTCTGAGACCCATGCTGGAGAACAGTTACAGGTAAGTAACTTGTTCCTTCTTACCTGGTAACGTTCTTTCGACGGGATGTTCCTCCGACGTATTCCTTATCGCCCCTCCCAACCGTCCCCGCAGTGATAACTTCCCTTGTGGTTGCAGCTTACGCTCCTTCAAGGTCACTAACCAATTCAGGCATGACTATCCTTATGCTACAAAATGGAACTGAGCAACGGACGCTGCGCGTGTTTATTTATGGGCATGGTGACGTCGGCGCCGATATGGTGGCCGTCGAAGGACATCGACTCGGCGGACGTCGACGCGCAGCGCCCTCTACAGAAAAAATTTCCGAGGCCACCAAGCTGGAAACGTATTAAAGATAAGGAATACGTCGGAGGAACATCCCGTCGAAAGAACGTTACCAGGTAAGAAGTAACTTGTTCTTCTACCCCAAGAGAAATTCAAGATTAACCCCTGCCAGATAAAGTTCTCTTTCCGGAAGGACGTTTGGCTCTGCGTGGTGGACCTTCAGGATGCATGCATACATGCATATTCTGATCTGGAGTCCTCATTGGAAATATCTGCGGTTGTCTGTGGGAACAGAGCACTTCCAGTATCGTGCGCTTCCGTTTGGTCTCAGCTCGGCACTGCATGTCTTTACGAAGACGTCGGTCATCGTAGCTTTCCTCAGACAGCAGGGGTTCATGTATATTCCTACTTGGACAATTGGCTCTTGCGCAGTCCTTGCCCACAGACCACTTCAGCCAATCTTCAGTCACTCCTTCAGCTCCTGTTCAATCTGGGGCTGTCGGTGAACTGGCAGAAAATGTCTAGGACTGTCTCTCGACTTGATCTTTCTTGGTTTCTGTTGAGATGCCTTCAGTACCAGTGTTGGTGATGGAGGACAGGATTGCGGACATTTTGACCACATGTCGCTCTTCCTGCAGGCCTCCCACATGTTTGCCTGGTGGTTCCAGAGAGTCTTGGGCCTCATAGCCTCTTCCATGTTGGCTCAAACTCTTGCATGCCTGAAAATGAGGCGCACTCTGCGTCTTCAGAGCTGCTGGTCCCAGGCTACGAACCAGATTCCAAAATGATTCTAGGCCCATCCTGCATGACGGCAGATCTTCAGTGGTCATCTGCCAGCAACCCTTCAGTGGGGGCCCCCTTCCAGATTCCTCCCTTCTGGGGGTAGGGTGTGACATTGCGTCACCTCGAGGTGTATGATTTGTGGACACCGCAATACAGGCGGTTCTATATCAATTACCTGGAGCTCTTTCCAGTTTTTCTGGCGCTCAAGGCTTTTCAACCCTCGATCACCAACAGTGTGGTTCGAATTTGAAGCGACAAATCCGTAGCCATTTTCTACATCAACAGGGGGGGGGGCACAAAGTCTTCCCTCCTGGTGGAGCTTGCTATCTAAATTTGGAACTGGACTAGCCAACACCATGTCTGGCTCCAAGATGTGCACATTCCTGGACACATCGATGTGACTGCAGACTCCCTCGGCCACCGATCTGCAGCGAGTTATGAGGGGGAGATGAAAACAGATGTTCTCACCAAGATCTTCCAGCAATTGGTTACTCCAGAGGTGGACCTCTTTGCAACTTAATCTTACAAATTTCCTCTTTATGCTTCCAGGGACAGGCTTGGGGTGTCTTCCTTGTGGGTGGCGTCCTCAAGATCCCATGGGGCAACCTGAAAGCTTATGCTTTCCCTCCTTTGGCACTGATTCATCGGTCACTTTGGAAACTCAGGAGCGCATCAAACTGCACGCTTCTCTTCATAGCTCCTTGGTGGCCAGCCAGGTTCTGGTTTTCGGAACTGCAGTACCCGTCAGTGTCTTGGCTGATCAGGTTTCTGCACATTTGCAAACTTCACCAGAGCAATCGCCATTTGTGACACCCTTCCCCACAATTCAGAACACTGGCCGCCAAGATGATTGTTGGTGCAGTTCAAACCCTGAGGACAACATACGCATAATTCAAACGGCACGGAAGCCCTCTACATGAGCTCAATACAGGAGCAAGTGGCTCTGTTTTTGTCATTGGTGTCTAGCCAAAGAGCTTGATCCCAGGTATGCTTCTATTGACTCCATTTGGTCTTTTGTATCTGATCCAGCAGCCTCTGGCATACATGTCGTAACATGCAGGACTTATTTGTCTGCCATTGCGGTCTACCCATCTACAGACAGTTGCTCTTTTTCACTGGCTAATCCAGTCATCAAGAGACACTTTGCAGGTCTTTGTCTTTTTCTGCCGGTTAGGGCCCCTCACCCCCATGGGATCTGAACCTGGTTCTCACCCCTTTGTCATAAGCCTTTTCAACCCATGGCCACAGTACCTTTCTTGGAAGGTGGCCTTTTTGATTGCGATAACATCTGCAAGGCAGATAAGTGAGCTTCAAGCTTTGTGGAACATCAGTTCCTAACTTTCCTTAAGGATAAGGTTGTGCTTTGCACTCACCCGTCCTTCCTTCCTCAAGTGGTTTCTGAATTCCATTTGAACCAGTCAATATCTGGACCAGTCTTCTTCCCGAACCCGGTCTCTGATGCTGAGAGGGTTCTATACAATCTAGACGTCGGACGAGCTCTGAAGTTATTACTCGATAGAACGCGTGAACTCGGAAGCTCTTCACAGCTTTGTTACGTTGTGACTCAAAGGGGAAACTAGCCTCAAAAGCATCAATCTCCTGTTGGATAGCTTCATGTATTTCCAAGGCCTACAAGGTTCAAGGCATTCAATCACCAAAGGGCATTCATGCACATCTGGTCCATGGTAAAGTGGCTGCTATTGCCTTCCAAAAATGCATCTTTTGGGAGTCCATTGCCAAGGAGGCTATGTGGGCCTCCCCTCAGCTTTTTGTAGACATTACTGTCTTGACCTGAGCTCCTGGGCTGATGCCCAATTTGGCCAGACAGTTCTTAAGAATTTGTTCCAATAAAGGAATTTTCCATCCACCTTTAATACCTATGGTCAGTGCTTGGGAATCTCCCGCAAGTATGAAGGAAAGGGGACGGGACATAGGACTATGACAGTTACTCACCGTAGTGACTATCTTACTCATAGTCCCCTTTCCATTATATGCCCGCCGTCCCCTCTAGGAACTATCCTCTATTGTTGCTAAATGGTCCTAGAACTGTTGATGGAAAAGAACTGAAGGGCGATGTGTGGGACGGAGCTCAGGAAGGCAGGGCTTCAGTCACGTGCAGTGGCCCAGCGTAGAAATAAGACAAAGTTAGATTTTGATGCTATTAAGTGCTCTTTTCCCGAAGGACTGAATGTCCCACAAGTATGGAGGAAGGGGGACTATGGACTAGGAATAAGATAGTCACTATGGTGAGTAACTCATTTCCCCACAGGCCCTCCAGCATCTGTCCGAAACGGGGTTCGTCCGGTGTAACTGTACTGGTGTGTAGTGCCACTGTCATCTTGTGTAATACCAGAAATCTCTAATCTGTATTGAGCGTGCAAGCTTTGGAATGTCTAGCCATAGTTACCATTCCCCTTTGGAGATGCCTTAACCTAGGGTGATCTCCCATCCATGACTGTATGTGCGCCCCTCGTCGGGGTCCCATCTAACAATCTTGTATAGGCTGGAGGGGCGGTGTTTTTCTACTGGCTTTGTAGTCAGGAATTTTTCAAAGGCAGTGAGGGTTCTAGTGGCTGCGGCCTTGTTGGGTGGGGATAGCAGCCAGTGTCTGAGTTGATTGTTTGGTAGTCTGTTTTTCCGGGAGTCCCAGGTCTATCTTACATTGATGGAGTCCCCTTGAAACGTGTCTGAGTTGTGTGCAGCCCGCCTCTCGCCAATGAGGGAAGGAATTGTTGATTAGGCCTGGGATGAAGTGTGGCTTATGGAATCATGGTGTTGAATGTGATGGGAATGTGCGATGTGCTGCTGTAAAGCTGCCTTGTCCCATATGTTCTCAGCCACTTTGTTTTTGTGTACATTTAATGGGCTATCCTGCTTGTGTAGCAACAGCACTTTGGCCACCGGCACCCCACTATTGCTTGCTCCATGTGCCCCCACCTTTTCTGTCAGTTCTGAACCAGTATTTTACCACTCTGAGTTGGGCTGCTTTAAAGTATCAACAAATGTTAGAGGCCAGACCACCTTTGTGTTTGGGTTTCATGAGCATTTCCAATGCTACGCAAGGGGACTTGTTGTTCCATACAAGTGGAAACTAGGCTGTCTAACGCTTGGAAAAAATGAGCTGGGGACCGGGATTGGGAGTGCCTGAAAGTTAGAGAATAGAATGACCATGTTGACAGTGTTTATCAGCCCCAACCCAGAGTCCGAGAGTGAGCCCCATTTGTGTACCTGCCGCTTGAGCTTACCCAGGAGTGGTTGATAACTAGCTGAAACTAGGTTGCTCTGTTTGCGTAATAGTGACCCCCAGGAGTGTTATGCCCCTTGTTACCAATCTAAATTGCGTTGCCTCTTTGGCATGTTGGCGCTCTTCTCATTCTGGGGTCAGATTTAAGATTTCAGATTTGGTGACGTCTGCGGTCAGCCTGGCCACATGTGTATCTATTCTTTCTCGAATCACTGCCAGGAGAATGTCGTCTGCATATGCCATTAGTTTGAGCCTCTCCTGTCAAAGGGTATCCCCTGGATGGTCACGACTGGCAAAAGTTTCACAAGAAAGGGTTCAAGATATACTGCATGTTAGGGAAAATTCCAATTCAATGGCTAATTTCCCTTACCTATAGAGTCCCCCAGCAGCTTTGCTGGATTTGAAGGTTTTTTTACCTGCTAAGAGTGAGACTTTTTCCCACTCTTGGGCATTTTTGCTGTGTTTTTTCTAGGTTATTTTGGTTTTAATGCCTATGGGATCTTTCTCAACCCCATAGGAACCATCTTTATTCACATGTGTTACACGGCACCCTCTGTGCAGTGACACAGGGGTGTCGTAGCGACCCCCAAACATCGACTCCATACCCTGGGACTGACTCCCAGGGCATGTAAAGTCCCCATCGACTTTACTAGTCAAATCCCTTGAACTAAACCAGTACAACCCATCTTACTATGGAGGTATTGGAAGGGGTTAATCGTTTTTCCCCTATGTTAATTTTCGAGAGGGTACCATACAGTACCTCTCTCAAAAGTTTCTGGTTGGTGGCAGTGGTTACTACCGTAAATATTCGACCACAAATATTTCCCTATGGGATTTTCCCATTTTTCGAGGCTACCACTTTTTCTGACAGCCTCTAACATACCGCCGGTGTAGTCTAATAACTTTACTCAGAGGTCAGGTTTTTATTGCCAGAACTTTAATATAACTTCTTTCTCGTTTCTTCCTCTAAACTCCTAACCCAGGTCGGGGATCCTTTGTTAATCCTTTTGGCGGGCTTCTGCCGAGAAGCCCTCCTTTCGGCGCCAGTGTCTAGGGTGGGTCCATTGTGTGGGAGGGGGAGTAGGACTCCTGGACAGGGTTGCCTCAGCAACCCATGTCGCACTCGATCCTGATAGGTTGGAGGATCTCCCGCCAAGATGACCACTCGTGTGACAGCTAGGTTGTATGAACGGGGATCTTTTTGCATAAAAGCAGGGTCCTGAGGACTGGAAGAGCAAGACGTCGCCACTGGAACTAAGAAGCCAAAGAGAAGCAAAAGAAATCTGCAACGACTGAACCACCGGTGAAGCCCTGCTGCAGCGTCTCACCACTTTTCTCCACACGACGAGAGAAGATCTTCACCTGCAAGAGCCTTCTCCCCTTGAGCTGGTGGGGCCAACCAGTTTGCCAATCGCCTTTCCGGACCTGCCTTGGTTGAATATCCCGTACCCTGTACTTGGAGGCCGGATAGCCAGGCACCAGTCCACCTGGACCGCGATTTAAAGGAGCGTACCTTTTTTTCGTCCGGCAGCACCGCAGCTGGCTTCATCCCTGGGTAGTGCAGTAACTCGAACCTTCCTCCATGACGAGAGCCTCTCTTCCTCTGCTGGATCACCCGAACTGCAGGAACTACCAGGAACAACCGCCACCGCAGGAGCCACTTCATTTTAAGGTACATTGTTCTGCCAGACCGCCCTTTCTTCGGGGTAGCACTAAAGGTGTTTTAAATCCTTTTCCTACCTCTCTCTCAACATTGTCTTCAATGTCTGCATCCACCTTTTCCACTTCGTTAACCAAAGACTTGACTGCACCTACAAGAACATTTTGCTCCTGGGCCCTTGTCCTGTACCAACTTACTTTGGCACAGGCCTACTGACTCTGGTCACGTTTGTTAGATCTGCCTTCTTTAGATTGAATTTCAGCTAGAACTGTGTGGTGCACCGATTTTTCTTTTAACTACCCTTTCCTTCCCATTTTTAAACCTTGTGAAATGCCATTTTGCTCAGCTTTCATCAGTATTGCTCATACTGATGCACTGCCTTGCTTAAACTGGTTGACAAACTGATGGGAAGTGCTGCTAGGGTATGCAAGAACCTATTTCTATGTAACTTGTGCCCCCCCCCCCCGAGGAATTTTGAGGATCCCTTGTGTGTAGTTGTCACTGCCGTTTTGGTCAGTTTTCACTCTGGTTCACTTGGTCTACAATTTAACTTAGGAGTGTATATTTTTCCTTGGACTTAATTTAACTTGCTTGATGACTGATGCATGTTTTATTAGAAGTGTATAAAATAGATATACTTTTTAAATAAAAAGCTTTGGTCAGTGTTTCCTTGTTCCATAGTCTAGTGGGCCTATTGTGTAAACCCTGAATACTGATCATCTCCCTCTTGAGATCAGTCCGACTGCACAGCCACAGCTACCAACTAAATCTTTGTGGTACAGACTGATACCAAAGGGGATTTATTATTCTCTCCCCTGTAGTCCTAATCTTGTGTGCAGCTCCCTAAGGGAACTGCACAGGATTCTGCCTAACACTGCATAAAGCAGGGGCGAGAAGGGACGTATATGCTTCGTGCCCCTCTGCATCTGGACTGCCTCATTGATGAGACGGATCACCAGGTCACAATAATTGACAGGTTTGTCCAGAAACCTGGCCTTTTCGAATGGATTGTCTGCCAACGATGTCCACAGCTGTGCTACTTGAGACATTTTTCAGCAGAGGGTGTACTGCGTCGGGTCGATGTCCCTCGAAGGCCTCTGTCGAGGGCGATGTCACTGGGTGTTATAAATAGGACGCACAGTGCCTGTAGCCTCGGTTCCGATTTTTCCGCAAATGTGTTCGCTTCGAGAACTCGGCGTGCCTCGTGTATTCTTCGAGAATGTCTTCATCTACCCCTCCGACTCCAAGGTCTGGCTTTAAGACTTGCTGGGACTGTTAAGTTTAAGATGTCGATTACGGACCTGCACTGCATTTGTTTGTGGTGTCTGGGTGAGAGTCATGACACAGACTACTGTTTAAAATGCCAGACGCTGACTGCTAAGGCCTTGCAGGAGCATAAGGGGAAGTTAGATAGGTCGGGGTTCTAAACCCAGAATGTCCTGAAAAATCTGCGAAAGGCGTGTCCAACGATTAGAGTGGTGACTCCAGTTCGGAAGGCGTCCGGTGGTCTCGATCCTGGAGTGGGTTCCGACACTCGCTCTCGTCTAGGCACTCCTGGAAGCAGCGTCACCGGTTGCCTTCCTTGTCGGGTGATGGCGCAGCGAGGAAAGTGGCTTGTACCTCTAAGTCCTCGACTCCAGAGGAATGGGAGGTCTTCAGGGAGCCGATGCTGGTGATTTTTATCTTGTATATTGTTTTCTTTTCAATCCCAGGGCACAGTCCTGCCCGCCTTTGTAAGAAGCTGGCAGAGAAAGGTCTCAGTCAGTTGCTCATGTGCCTTTGGGCCCACGTCCTCAGTGCGATACTCATCGGGAACCATCAAGGTCCCTTTCATACAAGGTTCAGGTTGATCGCCAGAGACTTGCTAAATCCAGGTCTCAGTCTTCGTCCCCGGCGAAACCCCAGAAATCTGGTAAGGGCTCGGTCGGCGCTGTCTCCGTCAGATACAGACGTCAAAGCTTTGCCCTTGCTTGCTCCAGCCGTCGGCGCCTTCGAGGCTTTTTGGCCTGAATTTGCCGATGGAGGTCCCTGGTACTGTGGATCCTCCAAAGAAGTCTAGATCCAAGTCTGTGAATCCTGTTAAGCAATCCAGACCCACTTCTGTCACTAGGCAGGAGTTCTTCCTTCCTTTTGATGAGATCTGAGGATGAGGAAAGGTCTGATTTGGAATTTGATCCTGTTGTGCCTGATGTGGCTCCTATCTTTTTTGGAGACGGACAGTTGGAAGAATTGCGCCAATCCATGCCAGTGGCTTACATCTCCTGAGGTGGAGTTTGGCAGCCCTGAGCCTGGGGCTCATGCTGAGACCTCTTATAGTAGACTGATGGCTAGGGTTACTGAGTATCTTGGTTGGTCTAGTCCTCTGGATGCATTTGTTCAGGATGACATGACTGATATTTGGATCAAGGTCCGTCCACTGACCTGGTGTTGCCTTTTCATTTAACTTTGCAAAAAAGGGTGGTGGCTGCTTGGCAGACCCTGCAGTCTCTTCCGGCAGCTAACAAGTCAACTAAAACAAAACTGCCCTTCCAGTAGCGACCCCAGCTACCTATCCACTCACACCACTCACAAGAGTTTGGTGGTTCAGGTGGCTACGGCCACCTCGAGGCAGGCGGTGTGCCCTACCATCCCTCCTGATAAGGACAAGCACTTCAATGGTTGGGCATGCAAGGTGTTTTCTGCGGGGAGTGTGGTGCTGAAGTCCGCCAACTCCACTTGTGTCTTGGCAATATTTTCACACACTGTGGAATTGCGTCTCTATAGTGGCTGAGCATATTCCCGAGGCGGAAGAAAGGGATGGGTTCCTTGCTCTCGTACAGGATGGCATGGATGCCATGTTTGAATCCCTTCAGTCTGGGTTGGACACGGCCGACAGTGTTAGCCGGTCCATGGCTGCGAGCACTGGTTTGCGTGGTTGTGGAAGTCGGTTTTGCTCCGGATGTACAGGCCCGTGTTAGGTAAGATTTCCACAGGGCTGGTAAATCTTCCTTGCCTGGTTCAACTCCAGAACTTTTTGCTTTTCTAGTGAGCTATTTTCCATTAATACCTCAGTGAGTGTGAACCTTTTTCCACACTCCCCTGTCTTTAACTCTTTTTATGGGTGTCATTTTTAAGACTCTCCATAGTGTCTTTTTAAAGTTATCATGTCTAACAACTTATTGGCAATAAGTGCCTGATGTTGCTGGGTTGCCCTAGGGGCTCCCCATTTAACTTTCTTGTGCTAACCTTGAGTGAACTACAGTTCCCAAGGGTAGAAAGGATCTTACGATCCCTTTTACATTTTATTCTGTGAAACCAGCACACCCCACCTTATGTGGAGTGCTGGGGAGATACAATGTATCCCCTTTCACATTTAAACTGTAACAATTCTGTTAGTGACAAGCTTACCTTTAATGGCTGGTGGCAGTGATACCTTTTACTAATTTGGTGCACCTTTACCGCGTGCTGTAATCACAGCTGCAGTAAAGGCACATAAGGGTGCTCATTTTTACCAAAATGGCCCCTGTCTTCTTTTTCTGCCATTTCAGTGTTTCTTGTCGTTTCTTGTTCCTTCCCCTGACATCCAGGGCGGGAAAATCCTTTGTTTGAGTTTTGTCTTTGGCGGGAGTCCCCTGGAGACCCCGCCCAGGCTCCAGTCAGTCTGTAGTGGGTAACAGGAGGGACTGCTCAAAGCAAGTGGTAGGACTTCAGAACTGCAAGTATTTGAAACAAAATGGTGGCATCCTGCCACATACATTTACATCAGTTTGCATTATAATTTCTTGCAAAGGTTATCTCATTTGGCATGCTGAATATCAGAGACACTGTATACTCGTGATTATAAGAGATATAAATACAAAAGGAACCCCAAGTTTGACTTTTAGCTTATTTATTTGACTAAGGTCAAAACAAAAAGGTAGAGTAAGGGTTCAGTTTCCCTTAATATTTAGTGCTTTTTACAAAACAACACTTGCCTCTAGGTTGGCAAACATGTTGGAAATGGAGTGAAACAGAAAGCAAATTATAGACATAGTTCACAAGCTTTTTGTACATAGTCATAACATTGTTAGTGCATGAGCATAAGAGCAGGACAGTTATTTCAGCAATTATGATCAAGACAATACATAGGTGTGAGTCATAAACTAGAGTTAGGTTTTCACATGGATCATCCTGGTAGTTGTTTCCAAGCTGCATTGGATTTTTTTGAGGGAGGTAACCAAGTCTTTGGCTGTCAGTCTGTAAGCACAGGAAGTGGGGAGGGGTCCCAAACTTCCCCCTCCTTTGTCTTAGGTCTTCCTTCAACTGGGCCACATCCCAGTGGGGTGTTGGCTGTCCTGATTGGACAGCCAAACGCCCCTTTCTTGTAAAATGCGGGGAGAGAATGCAGAGGTTGTGTTGCAGTTCCTGATAAATACTGGAAACCTGGAAGCTGAAGTCATGTCGACCACGAACAGAAAACCGAAGAGGATGACGAAGGAAAAGCGGCGGGAATGATTTCCAGCGGCCGGAGAGCCTGCTTTGTAACCGGAGCCTGCTGCAGCCCTTCCCTTCCGATCGACCTGGGCTCTCCGAAAACGACGACCCGAACCCAGAGCCTGGTGAGACCCACTAGACTCAAGACGACCTGCATTTTGAGCCATCCCACGGGTTGCTGCGACCTTGCGTTCTTGCAATACCCCAATACCCTGGGACCTCCTGCCACTGTGCGGTGCACGGTCTTCCGAATCTCGCTGGAACTTCGTGGGCATCCTGGTCTATCTCCAGACACACGAATTGAGTCCAAAAAGTCCCCTCACAAGAGTGCTGGACCTTTTAAACGACGAGAAGTCAACCGCAATTTTCTGTCTTCTGTGCTCCTTGAAAAGGCGCCAAACCCGCAGAACCGCATTCAGCCACGAGGGAAATCTTGCCTAGAGCCTTCATCGATCCCTGCTGCAAAGTCCCTTCTGAGGTCTTGTGTTCAGTCTCCAGGACAAGGAATCCAGTGACCGGGTATTTGGCTGCAGTCCCTGAAGTTCTCCTGCTGCAATATCTTCTTCATTGCTGGGGTACTGTGTTGGCTTGGGTATATACTTACCTTAAGCCTGTTGGGATTTCTGTGTAGTCCTGGGGTGTTTTCTGTGATTGGGAGGTCCCTCGTCCAGTACACCCAGTCCCACTGCTAGAATCCTGCTGGGGTGCCTTCTGTGAAGCCCCTGGACCCTCTTCTAACCCTAGGAGTAAAAGTACTCACTTGTTTGCCAGTTTTCCTCTGGAAACTCTGACTTTTGCTACTAAAGAACTTATTCTAACACTGCCTGTTGGTCACTAGTCCTTGTGACCCCCCCTTCTGCCACTGAGAACACTCATGCTCTAAGGGAAAAGACTTTGAAGGGATTGGGACTTCTGCCTAGAAAAGAATTCAAGCGTTTTTACTTACTTGTAAAGAGTTGGTTGGTAACTGTAATTCTAAGAGTGAACAGTTACAAAAGTTCTTACTGATCTTGGATGTGT